>NC_046292.1:11887857-12517142 GCF_004115265.2 Rhinolophus ferrumequinum | reverse complement strand
AGAACTCCGAGGAACGTCACCTGGAGCCCATTTACCTACAGGTGGGACAGATCCACACCTTGTCTTTCTAGCCACGGGACCAAGAAAAAAAGGTTCTTGTGAGCCGGAGAATGTGAGAGAAATTTCTGGGTTTTGCTTATGTGTTTTTTTTAACCTCTTCCCTGTCCGAGGCCAACCCCAGTGGCAGAGCACTAACACGATGGCAGTGGTGGCAAGCAGATGCTTAAGAGCTAGAGAGAAAAATCTGTCCCTCTGGGTAAAGGAACCAGGCAAAGGGACCTCTGTGTTGTGAAGAGTGTGGGAAAAGTCGTGAAAGTTTTTTATCTTTATCTCTTGTGTCCTCCTCCCTGAAGGCAGGTCCAGTCACATACAACTGTGACAGTGTGGGAAGCTAAAATACTGAGAGAGCTCCATCTTCCTGGCCAGAAGGACCAGAAAAGGGGGCCCCTGGGAACCAGAGGAGATGGGGGAATTCTCCAAGAGGAGAGAGATGGAGAAGGGGAATCCCTAATTCCGTGTAGGAACTGACACAAGTACCTTCAAGCTGTGCCTGCATGGAACACAGCCTGAAGCCAAGCTACACCTGCATTAGTATTTCTGTTGCTACATAACCAATCACCTTAAACCTAGTGGCTTAAACAACCTATTGACTATCTTATAGTTTCTGTAGGTCAGAATCTGGGCACAGCATAGCAGGGTCCTCTGCTCAGGATCTCACCAGGCTGAAGCCAAATTGTTGGCTGGGGCTGCGGTTTCATCTGAGCGCTTGAGTGGGGAGGAATTTGTTTCCAAGCCCATTCAAGGTGTCAGAATTCAGTTCCCTGTGTAGGACTGGAGTCCCTGCTTTCTTGCCGGCTGTTGGACAAGGGTCCCCCTCACCTCCTAGAGGGTTCCCTCACATCCTAGCAATGGCCCTCTCACAGCATACCAGCTTGTCCTTTTAGAGGCTGCAGGAAAGTCTCATTCCAGGCTGCTGTGATGGATCTTTGCCAGATAATGTAACCCATCACCTTCGCCAGCTAATGTAACCATGTTGCAATAGTGAGTTTCCTGCCATATTCACAGATCCTGTCCAAACTCAAGGGCAGAGGACTATATCGGGAGTGGGCACAAGGGAGCAGGAGTCTGAGTGGGCATGACAGAGTGCTGCCTGTCACACCACCCAAATTTAGATTAGCCTAAACACCTGTGAAGGTGAGAATTAATGCTTGTTAGAAGCCCCAGTTTTGAAGTGGCTTATTATGTAGCATTACTATGGTAATGACTGACTGATACAATTCTTTTCAAGAAGCGTTGCCTTCCAGTCCCCATAGTGTCCTATCGCCACTTTGGGGAAGTAGGGACCAGATAGGTCTGGGTTTGACTCTGCGCCTTCTAGTTTGGGGGACCTGAGTCAGTTACTTCACTTCTCTCACCATATGGTGGGAACCACAATGCCTACCTCACCTGGATGTTGGGAGGGTTAACTAAAAAATGGATGAGGACCACCTGGCACCTAGTAGGCACCATATAGGCTAGCGTCTCTTCTCTACAAAGTTCTTATTTCTAGCCAACCAAATGCCCATGTCTTCAGAGAACGAATGTGGTACGAATTCTGGGAGTGGCCACTGCTGACACCTGTGGGTAGCCTGGCTGTTGTCTCATCACCAGATGACAGGGGGACCTGCTGGGCTTTTTGACCCTGGGTGGACTCTCTGTTTGAGTCAGACTGTGGAAGCAGCCCTGACTGGTTTCTAGGGGGTAGAGACAGTGAGCATCCAACCTTAGCTCCATCTCTCCAGAACTTTGATTTTAAAATGTGACAATGGTCATCTTATTTTGGAGAGCTCAGCCTAAACAAACTGTGGGAGCTTGGGCAAGTGACTAACTTTCTGATCCTTGATTCCTTCCCCATATATTCGGGGTGAAATTTCCACCTCACAAGGTTGTTGTGCCGATGATATGACAAAAAGCACATGCCTGGACCCATCACAGGAGCGCCATAGGTGGTGTCCCCTTTCCCTCTAAGCAGGGACCATCTCTGTTCTTTTAGTGCCACTCCCTGCCCCACCTACCTCCAAGGCACTTCATGGAGAGGAGCACAGAGCAGGTGCTTATGGAAATGTTTGTTTCCATATTCACACCTTTAGTGTCATCTTATCCTCATGAAAACTTCTGCATAGGTGGGTGTGGTGGCCCTAAGGCCTGTTCCCAATAGTCTCACCTCCCACCTCCCAGAGTATGGATTATACTTCCCTTCTCCCTTGACATTCAATGAGGCCGTGTGACTTGCTTTGGTCAATGGAAGGTGAGCAGAATTGTCCAGAGTCCCTTTGGGTGGAAGCTTTGGGAGCCAGTGAATGAATGATTTACCACCTCTCTCTTTCCTTCTGTTTCCAGTGACCAGCAACGCTCGAGAAGATGAATATGAATGAGGAAAAAAACTGAACCTTTGGTGTTTTGAGCCATGAGATTTGGAGTTGTTGCTTCCTGCATTCTAACTTGATACAGTGAGACAGACTTTATTTCCATTTGAAGGAGAAGGGGAAGTGGCTTGCCTAATGTCACACAGAGGGTACCTGGAACCATGGGCGGGGCTTTACCTAAGGGTAACTAGAGCCCTGAGCGTTCCTCCCTGGCACGGAGGGGAAATGAGTCCACACTCGCTGCCACAACTGTTTACACACCAGGAGAAGGAAAATAATTCTCTGCTCACGGTAAGTCAATAGCAGCCTGGAGAATGGGACGAGTGGTTCTGGAATCTGTACTCTCTGGAGGACCAGAGAGATATTCTAGACTCAATTCTGCAACAGGTGGGATGATACTCAGAAGCCCCAGTCTCTCTGTCCTGTGTGTCCCTCCCCACCTCAGTGACTCCATTTCTCTCTCTCTCAGAAGCCTCATTCCTTCGCTAGTAAATTTTGCTCAGGGAAGGGCTGGGAAACTCATCCACCATAAGGTGTGCCCGAGCAACGAGACCAAGAACGGACTACGTTATGCAGCAGTGTTGTGGCAATAGCTGACCAATACACTTGTCTATTCAATATCCATTCTTCCCTTTTCCCTGAGAGGCAGACACTGGATTTTATTCTGAGCACTAGTGGCCTGGGCAGAAGGCTACATTCCTCAGCTTTCTTTGGGATGTAAACAAATGTTGGGTGGCACTCCTAGGAAAGCTCCCTTAGCAGGGGTCAGAGAGCTCCCCTGGGGACTCCAATAGGCAGGGCCGTGTCTGTGTCCTTGGCATCATACAATCTCCACCCAACACAATGAGTTGTATTCCCAGCACCGGTGACGGACAGCTCAGAGCCATCCAGGCACTCTCGGGGCTGCTTCAAGACCAGCCTCTGACTCGCTTTATTGTCATGGTAACCTGGACTATCCTTAGAGATAATCTAGCCTGCTTTTAAAAATGTACAGAAATAGGGTCTGAGAGAGGCAGAAAATTGTCTAAGGGTAAAACTTGATTCTTTTTTTTTTGTAAATTATCTAGAAATTGTTTATTTTTTATTTTTTTTATTTTCTAAATTAAATTTATTGGGATAATAGTGATTAATAACATTATATAAATTTCAGGGGGTCAACTTTATTGTATGACTTCTGTATACACCACTGCATGCTCACCACCCAGTCTAGTCTCCTTCCCTCACCATATATATGACCCCCTTTGCTTTTTGTCCTCCCCCCCACTCCCTTTCCCATCTGGTAACCACCATTATATGCATGAGTTTTTTGTTTGTTTGTTTAGTTTGTTTGTTGCTTTTTGTTTTATAGCTCACATATGAGTGAAATCATTGTTCTTGTCCTTCTCTGAGTGATTTCACAGCATAATACTCTCAAGACTTGATTAATTCTTGCATCTCCCCAATAGTGTCCAGACTTACTGAATGATCATTTCCTGGTGGGGGTGGGGGGAGGTGGGGTGATACACATGGGGTGGAACGTGGTCGGGAGCCCTGTTTCTGACATGAGCTGCCTGGATTTCACAGGGGCTGGTACAGAGCTCATCACACGGCTGCGACTCTATGTGGCGGAGGATACTGGGGCAGCCCACCAAAGGGTCTCAGACCCTGGGAAGGCCCAACCTCCCTTGGTCCTGCCCTGAAGCACTTGGCTGGGTTGGACGGACCGGGTCCATAGGAACACCTCCCCAATCCTTCATGTACGATTTTTTCCCAGAAACTCCCCCACCAATGCCCCCTTCTTGTTCAGATCATTCAGGGAAACCAGCACCCTAGAATGACATGGGGACCCCGGTTTAGAGCCAGGGGAACACGTGTGGAGTAGACGCTGCTTCTCCTTGCCCAGATGCCCTTTATTGGGTTAATGCACTTGTCCCCTAACCGACGTGAATGTTGCTGCTAAAGGCACAGCACAGCACCTTTCCGTGGAGAACGGGCCAGACTATAGGAGCCTGATACTTGGGCATGTAAGCCTTTACCCGTCCACCCACATCCCCAATGAATAGCCACTGAATGACAGATACTGCGGAACAAAACCTGGTCCCTGGTTTCAAGGTGAGACTAACTCTGTGCTACAATTCACACCGGAGCTCCCTGCAGTATCAGGTTGAAGGTAGACTCCAGCTAAAACCCCTTCTTCACTCAGCTCCTTCCCCTGCCTATCTTGCTTCCCTCATTCCCTTGCAGACTTCTCTTGAGGGCGCTCCCTGAATAATATGCCTGGCCAAAAATCCTCCTGTCAGGCTCCACTTCTAAGACAATATGGAAGCTTCTGAGCTCTCTCCCGTCCCCCAAATTCTGTGTTCCACTGAGATGGCCAGAGGGTTCTAAGCTTAGCAGCAAGAAAAGTTTGTCCTGGTGACGAGAACTGAGATTTCACCAGAGAGATGCTTAGGTAACAGCCTCCTTTGATCAAATATTGATTAGGTATCCATGTGTCTAGCAGCTGCTTGGCCCTGGGGGACCCGGAGAAATGCAGTTCCTACCCTGACCCTCTAAATTAGGTCAAAAGGCTTCTTGACCACCCCTCAGTCCCTTTTAGGGCAGCCACGTAATGGCGATAAACTGAGTACACGGAACCTTGGAAATGCTTTTAATTTCTTTTAATGTATAACAGTTACGCCTGAGTTACAGAGGAAGCGCTTACAAGCAGGTAGTTAAAGCAAATGCCAGTTTCTCTTTCTAGTCTACTACTCCATATAGCTGAATAAATTATGGTGCGATTATATTTAAACATACACCTTCACGCCCACACGCCCATGCACACACCCCACGCACACTCTCATGCACACACACTCGGTTCCACATGGAGGAAAATGGCTGTGAGTCAAACACAGAAGCAACCAAGTTGCAGTTACTAGGAAGAAGGAATGATCTAGAGTGCTATTTCCCAGGTAGGGGATTGGCCATGTTAGAGTTGACAGAGAAAGCATTCAACGTGGATGTCTCTGAGCATTTCAAGACGGCAGCTGGAGAACCCCCATTTGGTCTTGGTTTGGTGCCTCTGCAGGAGAGGAGGAGAGAAGCCTTGTCAACCTCAAAAAGCATCCAGTAGTGAAGGGCACATTTGGGAGCTTGAGGAACAGCACCTCAACCTGAGAGAGGCCCCAGAGAATGCCTTCTGGGGGGCAATCATGGAGTTTCGTTAAGTTCCAGCATCCAAAGCTCAGAATGCTTCACCAGCTCCACCTAAAACAACATTGGATTTCGGTGGATTGATCAAAGTCTGGGACCTGTCCTGTCCCCAAGCCATAGTCAGATAGGGCATCTGACCTTCTCATTTGAATTCTAGGCAAACCTCTCTCTTCATTCTTCCCTTCTCTCTCGTCCCCCTCTCCCTCTTCTCCTTCGTGTTCCTCTGGCAAAAGAACGGCAAAGGTAAATCAAGTAAAAAATAAGAGTATAAAAGCATAGCTTGGTTCTTACACATTTTTTTTTCATAGCAAGAGAGAAATACCAAATGAAAAAACAAAGCAATAAAAATGAAAGAACCCAATCGAGCCTGGAATGTATAATCTGAAACACACGATATGCAGATATATCCCTACAGATGGTCCCTGGCACTAGCACGACACGCACTGGGGGGGTTTTCTTTCCTTTTTTAGTATATATATATTTGTGTATATAAAAGTCAACTTCCTAGAAACGAACAGCACATCACCACATTTCCAACTAATGTACAATGAACTCAGAAGAGGGGCCGCCCGTAGGTAGGACCAACAGCTACTTGTGATAAAGTGGAGGAACCATCTCTTATTTCGCTACGGACTCTATTTACAGGGATGGATGGGGACTGTTTCTGGGCTGGCCTCGCCACTGGGACTCAGGCCTTCTTGCTCAGGTTGTGGTCAACCCTCAAGAACTTGAGGCCTCTTGTCCCAAATCATCTCTCTAGTGAAGTTGCAAGCTGCCAACACAAGACTGAATTTTATAGATTGAGTTGGCTAAACACATTAATACATGGGGTTTTGGAGAAAACCTGTCCGCATCAGGGTCTCTTTCTGAGGCGGGTGGGGCCTCTGGGGGAATAAGTCCCAATTTCTACTAAGATGGTGGCTTGGGAAAACTCCAGAGAAGTTGGACGAAATGAGACATCATTTGGTTTATTCCCATTTCACCAGCGGGGGCAGAGATTTGGATTGGTCCTAGCATTGGAATGTCACCTCCTAGGGGTGGGGCTGGGCACATGCTTGACATCCCTGCTCCTGGGTAACACAGGGTGTAAAGAGACTCAGGTGATTCCTGAGCCAGGCCGCCAGGAGGCAGGATTAACCATTCAAGGAATGTGGATGAAGATTGTAGTTGATCTCAAGGAAGAGCTGCTTCTTGGCTGTGATCGCTACGAAAGCGTGGATGGGGGCATCAAGGAACAACACAGTCTTCCTTTGTGTCCAGAGCTTGAAGAACCAAAAGTCTCCTGCGGTGGATGCTATAGTTGAAATCTTGGCTGAACTTGATGGGCCACACACGTCTGGGTGTCCACTGCTACCAATGAATCTATTTGTCCCCAACTATTAATACGTTCCTCTAAACCAGAGACACGAGCCACCCTGGCATGGTCCAGGGCAGGCTTGCTATTACCGGGTCTGAACAGGAGAAACAAGTGAGCATTTGTCACAGGGGTGACGTCCATGCAGGAAAGCGTCCCAGCATCTTGCCAACCCAGGTCCCCAGTAGGGAGGAACTCGGCTCAACTCCTCAAGCAGCCGCCCTTCCCTCAAGGAATGTCGTGTTGGCTGAGGGCAAGAGGCATCGTTGAGCAAAGAGGTGGCCTCCTGTGCCCAAATGGGGACAAGCGATTTGGTCCAGTCTTTGTGGATTCAGTACTGCGTCTCCCGTCACAAGTGCCTTTTACCCAGCAGCACTTGATCAAGGTGATCCAAGTGTCGAGTATAATGATGGTGATGGTGAAGATGCATTTCATTTTGATAAATAGGTAAAGATGGGGCAACGTTCCAAGGGAGGTGTCGTTAGGGGCTTGAACCATTCCCCAGAGGTCTCAGCTCTTAAACGGAAGGGAGCTGGAGGAAGCCACTGCAGTGGCCCAGGAAGGCGCCTTTTCCCTCTTCTCCAGAACTGTCGGCTTCCCCCTCTGCCCGGGGTGAAGGCTTGAAGACTGGCCACATCTGCCCCGCCCAGCTGTGTGGGATCAGGAGAGGGGCCTCCCATGAATCAACCCTGAAAGGTGCCACTCTGGGTGGGACAGGGACATGCCCTCGCCTTTCCAAGTGCCAAGGGGAATCGGTGGTCTTGTCTGTGGGGCAAGTAGTCCCTGCCGGTCCAAAACCCCTCTCCGGAGCTCCAAGGGAAGTCCTCTGCTCCCTCAACAGTTTAAAGGGACTCCCGGACAGATAGAGGCTCCCGTCCTAGAGGGTTGGGAATGCAAGGGATGGGCTTAGGTCTCTGCGAGAAATTGATGCTCCTGAGAGCTGAAGCTTTTGGCAACAAAAGTTTGCCACCCATAAACAGAGGGACCCCAGTTACACAGGCCCTTCTGAGACTGCCTCAGGCCTCTTCACTCACGGGTCCTCAAGACTTGATCCCATCTCCCTTCCATCTGATCCAGCGAATGAGAAAACTGGAGGGTTCTGTGGGCTCCCCAGGCCCTACATGGGGAGGGCAAACTTGTAACTTGGGCTTCAGTCTTAAAGCTGGATGCTTCTGGATCCCTTATTGGGTCCTTGTATCCTGGGCCAGTCCACTGCTGACAAGCCCCACCCCCACACGGCTCCGCCCCCTGGTTAAGCCTCTTCCTGTTCTTCCCAGTGCCCCTGCCTTGGCTAGATTGCCCCTTGCACCCAGTAGAGGTGTGTGGGGAGGGTCCTGAAGTCCTCAGAATTCCTAGGTGATTCTTCTAGGAAAACCTCAGGGGTAGGGTCCCCTCTCCACTGGAGTCCCAGCATCCAGAGGTGGAATGGACTGTGGTCCTCACCCTGGGCCAGAGACATACCTGGGAGGACTGGTTCCCAGTGCTTCCTGCTGAGAGTGGCCTGTGAACTCCACCTCCACCTCTAGCCAAGGTACCCACTGGAGTCAGGTCCCAAGGGCTCCAGGACTTCATCCCAGACACATCCTCCTTTGGGTGCCCATGATTCTCTATTCAAGGTGAGCTTCGATCTCTGTGCCCGGGATGGCACAGAGGCCACAACAGGACTTGACTGGAAGAGGACTGCAGGCTGAGCAGAAACCCTCCTCGGGAGAGAGTAAAAGGGCACACTCCCAGGGGGGCTCACTCTAGGTCCCTGACTACAGGTGAATGATAGACTGGCTGCACATCTCCAGAGGGCTGGCTGTGAGAAGGGAATGGGCTCCTTTCCTGGCTTCCTGGGACCCCAGGGTGATGAGGGGACGGAGACTGGGAGTTTCAGGGAGCGGTGAGGGTTGAGCTGGACTTGGGCGGGGACAAGTCGGCCCAGGGGCCCTAGTAGGCCTGGCCAGTTTCCACGGGCAGGAGTCCCAGCACAGCGGAGTGCTCCCCAAGCTTCATGCGACGCTGTGTGGAGAGGCTCACGTTTTTGGCTAGGTAATCAACAGCAGCTGGGAAAAAAAAGAAGAAACTCATAGAAATTAAAGTTCTTGTAGCCTGTTCTCCTGTCCTATCGCTATCCATCCATCCATCCATCCATCCATCCATCCATCCATCCATCTCTTCGTGAAACTCTTTCTCTCACCCCCTCTCCAAGCACTCAGCAAGTATTTACTTAACATTTAATTAAAAAGAAACCACCCAGCTCTCTCATGGGTTCTTTAGGGAGGTCCAGAGGGTGTCCACGTTGTTGAGTATAGAATGAGTTCCTCTTTCCAACACACCTGTGCATATCCCCTCTATGGGGGGGCGTCTGGTGAGTCCGGTGGAGCCCAGGTCCTTCTGCCTTCTCTGGACCCTGAGCCCAGCTTATGTATGAGGCAAAGCAGGACCCCTTACTCAAAAGCCAAAGCAGCTTTTGTGGGTGAGCTGAGGGGTCCATGCAGAGGAAGAGGAGTCAGGAACATGTTATGCAGGGAGCTGAGACCTTCAGCCTTGTCAATTCTGGTTACCCAGGGGAGAAAGATGAGAGTCTGAGGGTATGTGTGTGTGTGTGTGTGGGTGTGTGTGTACAGTGGGAACAAGAATCTCCGTGAAGTAGTGCGGGCACAAACATGAATCCTCACACAGGAGCAATACTTACAAATGCACGTGTGCACACATGTGGATGACTTGTGTGCACCTGTATAACAGTGGGAATGCTTGTGCAGGTACAGGTCACTGTACAGGTGAGTTCCACCTAAGCCAGGTACAGGTGTCAGTGTCTGTCTGTGCAGGTAGCACCGCTAGGCCTGCGTGTGCGTGTGTTCTCTTGACTGTACGAATTGTGCCTGCCTGAGGCTGTGGCATAAATCAGCCCTGACCAAACGATTTGACTGGCATGAGACCAAGGCCTCTTGAGGCACAGAGATGCTGCTTCCCAAGCTGGAATCTGCAGTTATGGCCAATCCAGCCCCCCACCCCCACCCCGGGAGCTCTCAAATCCAGAGGAGAGAGGAAGATGGAAAGAGTACCACACTAAGAATCATGAGGTTTGGCCCAACACCCGCTTTGTCACCTGCCCACTGAGGGATCCTGTGACGCTCTACATGCCTCCCCAAAGTTGGAGGCTCCTGCCTAGGACAGGTGGGTGGAGCCAGGAGGTGATGGATACGATCAGAGGGCGAGGCCCGGGGGTGCGATGGGCGGTAGCAATAATTGAGGCCATATGCTAGGGGTTCAAATCACCTAGGCTCAAATCCTGTGCCTGCCAACTTCGAGTGTGTGATTTTGAGCATCCCACGTCGCCTACCCAAGCCTCAGTTTCCGTGTCTGTAAAACGGGGATAATAATAGTACCTAGGTCCAAGAGTTGTTGTGAAGATTAAATGAGGAAATGCATGCAAAGAAGTTCGCTAGCACTGTGCCTGGTATACAGTGAGCTCAGTAGACCTGGGCCGCGAGGATTGGGATTTTGTGAGCAGATGTGACCTTTGATGGGTCAAGAAAAAAAGAGAATGGGGTAATTTGGAGTCCCAACTACCTCCTGCTCATGTGGCTTTGGCAAATCATTTTGCTTTTCCAGACCGGTTTTCTTGCCTATCAAATGGGAAGAACAAATTCCACCCTCCTGAAGGGCTATTAGGAGGATCAAATGAGATCATGTGCTTTACGAGGCTGGGCACAGAGTGCTCAGGGCAGGGCCCCTAGATTCATAAAGGACGTGCAAATGCCCTGGGGTTTCTGAGTGTCTAGATCCTGTGCTCCTCGGCTTCCTAAGCTCTAGGGCTTGAGCTGAGCCGCTGGGTGATGCCCCTGAGGTCACTCAGCCACCAGGCTCCCGGCTGGTAGGGGCGAGGTGGTGGAAGTCAGCGTGGCCCGCCTGGGTCTGCCCCTTACTCTGAGTGGGTGTGGGAGAATCTCTCATCTCTGGCCTCAGGGGGACGCTGCAACTTTGGCCATGCCATCTTTGCTACTTGAAGCCAGTCTTATCTGGGCTCCAGGGTCTGCCACATGAGGAAGTCTAATTTTCAGAGTGATAATAGAAATAGGAGAAGGAGGACAGAGCTAACATTTACGGAGAGCGTGCTCTGCGCCAGTGCTCTAAGCAGTCTTCGTGCATTATCTCATTTAATCCTCACAACAACTCTATGAGGCTAGTGATATTATCATTCCATTTTACAGATGATGAAACTGAGGCCCTGCCCTGAGAGACTGCATACCTTGAAAGATCACATGGCTCATAAGTTGTGGAGCCAGGATTCAAACCCAGGCAGTCTGATGCCAGCCCCTAAGCACCCCACAAGCGTCACCCAGCCACCTCCTCTAGAATAACCTCAGGTTTGTGTGCAGCACTTTAGAGAGTAGGAGGCACACCCCAAATCCTGCATCGCCCCATTTTCCACTGCAGGAAATGTAAGTGACTTGTCCAAGGGCACATGGCCAAGTCAGGGGACCATTCCTGAGTCAGGCTCTTGCCTGCCCTCCTTATTCACATCATGCCAAGCTAGCTCTGTAGGTGGGATGGAAAGTTCTGGCTTTGAAAAACAATGGTGAGAACAACAAAGCACATACGAGCACTTCCTATGTGCTAGGAGGACATGATCTCATTGAATTCTTTCAACAGCCCCATGCTTTAGATACTTCTGTTCCCATTTTCCAAAGGTGTAAACTGAGGCACAGAAAGATTGCTGGCCCAGAGTCACATGCAGCACGTGAAATGGTAGAGCCCAGATTTGCACCCTCTCGTGTCCAGTTTGCACCTCTGGTCACTGAGTCCCACAGTAGGAGCTTCTTCAAGCTTGGTCAAGGTAGACAAGGAAACACCAAGAACCCAAACTTTCCTGCTGACCCGGCCAACTTCAAGGGCATCCATCGCGCTGCAGAGCCTGTCTCTCGCTGGGGTCAAGCTGGGGACTGGTGAGGGCAGGGCTGTGACATTTCTCATTACGGCCTCTGTCAATGGCCCTCCTTGTGCCTCTGTCTCTCTGTGTCTCCCCTTTTCTGCCTCCAGCTCGCGCCTGGGCTCTAAACATCTCAAATTAGATTAATCAGGAGTTTGCAGGAGATGGGGCTGCGATGCCAACTAGTAAACAAATCTCAGCCGTCAGCATCTCGTCAGCCCGCGGCCCCAGAGGAGGACCCTTCTAGACACAAATTCTTATTAGACTTGTCAGATCTATTAAAATTCTTTTCACACTTCTGCGTTCTATCAGCCCCATCATTAGCACGGCCCTGGCCTCTGGGAACACCAGGGCCATATTAATCTTCCGTGTGCCCTGTCCCTGCCCCCTACCGTGACCCCCTCCAGGGACAGGAGAGACAGACAGATGGACGGACAACAGCCGGGGACAGGAACGAAAGGTGTGGACGTGGCCCTGGGAAGACACGACGCCCAGGGAGAAGAGGTGAACTCTGCTGTTTAAGAGTCCGGCCCATGTGTACACGCCATGCACACATGCGTGAGGGTCTCCGGGGGAGGGCCTGGAGGTGTGGCTGTGTGCACACCGATCCACACTGCGGTTTGAGCTCTGGCAAACCACCTGTCTGGAATCCCATTTCCTCATCTGTCTGGTGGGAATAACCAGGTCCACGTACACTATACAGCGGACCGTGAGGATGAAATGCCAGATCCACAGTAGATGTTCCATAAGTGGTCATTTATCCTGCTTTGATACACACGCATTTTGTATATTTATACCTTGAAGCCATGTATGTACACATATCAGTGAATACTCACGTAGAAATCAATCACCGTGTGTGTGCACTGGGCATAGTGTGTAAGTGGTTGTGAGGTTGTGAATGTGAAGTCACGCACAGGTGGGTCTAGGTGTGTGTCATTACTGGGTGTCTTACACAAGTTGATGGTTTGGCCAAAGAGAACTGGGTTTAAAGTTTGGAGACCTGGAGTCGCCCAATCACCTGCTGTGTGACCTTGGGAAAGTTCCTAACCTCTCTGATCTTTAGTTTTTGTGTCTGTAAGCCTGAGAACAAATAACATTTACCTTGGGTGGGGATTTGAGAATCACATGAAATGAGGAACATGCATTTCGCCCTAGTGGGTTAAATGCCTAATGGGTTAAAACTCATGCACAGGACAGATGTCAGCAGATGACAGGAGGACCTGGGCCTACACGAGGCAGTTTGGGAAATGCAACTCTTGCACATGCACTGTGGGAACCCAGTCATAGGTGTATTCGATTGCCCATGAGCGTGGAGCAGTGGGAACACAATGTGTCCCTCAGCTGTCCCGGAGTGTCAAAGGTGAGGACATACTTTGAGAAGACTGAGTCTAATTCCTGGGTCCCCATTTCACAGATGGCAAAACTGAGGCTCACATACGCAGGGTGCCTTGCTTCCTCTTATGGAGAAAGAGGGGCAGGTTTTCCCTCAGGTCCCTCCCAGCCTCTGTCGGGTGGGGTCTGTGCTCAGATTCCCTCCGGGTTGGGCTGGAGAATGACTCAGGAGGATCTTTGAGCTACCCCTAGAGGAAACAGGAGAGCAGGGCTGGACCTAGAGGGCAGTGGGAGGAGGGAGGAAGGGTGAAGGATGAGGGAGGAGGGGGAGGAGGAAATGCTCTGGCCAGCTTCTCAGAGCAGAGGAGGAACAAACACTTCTTTCTCGCCTCCTGAGCCCTTCCCCTTTTGATCCCCCCTCCATGCCGCCCATGTGACTCTGGGGTTAATTTTATTTCCGAGTTGGGCAGGCGCCCCTGGAGTGGGGCACGGGGCCGGGTGTGACTAACGCCTGCCCCAGGCCGAGGCTCTAAACTATTTATCAAGAGCATGTGTGTCCCACTCCATGTCCAGGCACATGGGCTGGGCCAGGGAGTCGCCCCCTGGGCCCCTCTGGAAACACATCCGTGCACATATGCGCACCCTGCTCTCAAACATACATGCACACACGTTATATACCTCCACACACTTGCTCCTCAGGCACACACATTAACACACACATGGTTATACACAGATGCACAACTGCATACAAGAGCACACAGCCACACCTCTGCACACACGCAAGTATACACGCACCCATATTTACACACTGCATACACAGCCTACATGTCCACATGCATACTCCTAAATACACAGATGCACTCAAGCATGTGCACACACGTGTACAGTCACACATATTTGCACACTCACATATCTATACACACATATTCCACAAGTCCACATAATAACATATGCATATTACATGTGTCAACACACAGGCACATACATAGACACAGCTGAATATACGTTTAAACACACGTGTGTGTGTTACAGCCATGTGTGCTTCCATGACCAAATGTGTGCACGTATATGTTCACATGAAAACCAACATGCAGACCATGTGCACACAATGTGCTCATTTACACTCACACATAAGTGAAGAGTCATATGCACATAGACCCCCACGCCACTCACACTCACACACATACACACATGGACTCATCCACACACAGGATGTGTGCACTAATACTCACATAATACACATACACGAACTGTCCCAATCCGTGACTCATATCGCACTCGTGCATATACAGCTGTGCATGTATATCATACACAAACACGCACATAAACAGGGGCCACGGACACAGCTGGGAGGTGGAGGCCGGCACAGCTGGTTCTCATTGAGCGGTGGAGGCCAAGGCCACATGCGGAGTGGGCTGGTGTGGGGGACAGGAAGCAGAGGTCAGTGAGGCCAGGCCAGGGCTGCGGCAGGGGAGAGAACCCCCTTGGGCTGGGAGGTCTCACCCTCTCACCGCACGCCCTTCTGATTAGTTTGACACCAGCAGGTGAGGCCTTTGCCCGGAGGTGAGGCAAGCAGGGCAGCCCGTGACCTCGGCTCCCTGTGCCCTTTTGACCTGCCCTGCTGCTGCCCCATCTAGCAGCTGGAGGCTGTGGCTGAGCCAGACTTTTGCAGCTTTGGATCTGAGGACCTGCCTGCCAGCCTTGACCCAGGCCAAGAACCAAGGGAATGGCAGTCAGGGTGGGCACGTGAGACCAGCTCCAAGTTTGGGGAAACCAAGGCTAAGGATGCGAGGAGAAGAGAGGACTCAAAACACAGCTGTCCCCCAGGGCGGAGGGGCAGAAAGGGGCAGGATTTCTGACACCACACTGTCCCACATGTGGCTAATGTGACTGAGGAACCGAAGTTCCCATTTTAATTTCATTTTATCTAATTTAAATTTCAAACCTGAAATTTATTTAGTTTAGTGGTTGGGAAACCCTTCAGTATACATGGAACAACTTGGGTGTGTATTTTATGAAATTTCAATGGCTAGGTCTTATTTTCGGGGAAACACGGTATGAAGAAAAGACTATAAAATATCTGATCAGTAATTGTATATGGATTACACATCAAAATGATCATCTTTTGGATATATTGGGTTAAATAAAATATGTCAGTAAAAACAATTCCACTTATTTCTCCTTAGGTTTTAAAATGTGGCTACTCAGATATTTTAAATGACATTTGTGGCTCAGGTTATAATTCTGAGAGCAGGGACAGCCGTCCCCTAAGGCAACAGTAGTGTGAGTGAAGGGGCCCCGCTCAGTATCGTCTTAGAACAGCTGTTTCTCCTTCCTGGACCTCAACTTCCTCATCTGTGAAATGGGCACTTCTACCCCAACACCATTTGCCGATCTCTACAAATGAGCAGGGGGCAGGGATGGGGAGGAGGACCGCGGAGAGTCGCCAGGCACTCACTCTGGCCGTACTGGCCGTACTGGTAGCCAGCCACGGGGTCCACGCTGTAGCCGGTGGTGCTGTAGGTGGGAGGGCAGTACGACTGGGAGGTGGGCAGGCTGTCCCCCGGCTTGATGGAGTCTGCCCGCTGGCTGCAGCTGGCCGAGATGGAGGGGGCCGAGTCCAGGCCGCCATGCAGCGGCGAGATGGAGAAGTCGGCTTGTGGCTGTGGAGGCACCGCGCTGGGGTTGCTTAGAATGCTCATCACCTGCAGGGAGAGACCATCACTGGGGGCTGAGCAGCAGGGGTGGGGGCTCGGAGGACCCCGCAGATGCGGTGCGGGGGCAAGGGGGCGATGCCAGGCTGGCCCTGCACAGGTTTTCACCGGAGTCGCTCCTTTGAGGTCCCTGCAGCCTGGAGATCCTCAGTTGACCTGTCTGCTTGCCCTTGTGGGTGAGATGGTTAGCGGTTTCTCTTGCTTAGGTCCTCACCCATAGAGGCTTCCTCCACCAAAGAGCTCTAGGGGCGGAGCAAGGCCTCGTGCACCTCTCTATTCCCAGGCCTGGCCGAATGAATGAATGCATAAGTGCATGCATGCATGCATGAATGAATGAATAAATGCATGAAAGAAAGAAATAGATAATTATTTCTCTCCTATCAGACAGGGAGCTGCCCTATGACAGGGACTATGCGTCCCCCATCAGACTGGGATGCCCCCATCTTCCAACACAAAGGTTAAAACAGGATTTGGATCTGTCTGGCTTCACCCCTCATCCTGTGCTAGGCCTGCTATGCTCTTGACTTTGAACTTCTGCTACTACAACACCAATGTGCCTGGCCAATGCTGTCCAATAGCCTCCCGGGCACCTTTAATTCTGGCAGCTCCTGTTTGTCTGTGAGCATCACCCACTTCCTTGTGTGGCCTGGTTTAGCAAACAGGAGCTGGCAACTGGGACTGACAGGGTGAGGCTCGTCTCTAGAAACTCAGCTTCAAGAACCTGGTGTTGGTTCACTGGTATGTTCGCTTATTCATTCAACAAACATGCATCGATGGTGACGATAGCCGCAGGCCTCCGGCTGGGCCCTGAGACGTCAGAGGAGAAAGAGCCATAGTCATGACCCTCCACAGGGGGGATGTGTTGGTCAGGGGGTTGGTGACTAGCAAGAGACCATCAAGATATGGAATGATGAGAGATGCGACAGAGCTAGCTCATGAGGGGGCTTTGGGAGACCAGAGGAGGGCACTCAGCTAGCCATACGGTCCAGGAAAGCTTCTGGAGGGGATGCCTGTTGTTCAGTTATCCAGGAGAGAGCGGTACAGGCAGCAGGAGAGGTAGGAGGGAGAGGCAGGCCTTTGTGGACCTGAACTACATGGCTCAGGACCCTGGTGACCTTCTGGTAACACCACCTTTCGGGAAGGAGGCCACAGGGCCAGGCGGGGTCAGGCCTGCTGACAGTCTGCCTAGCACCAAGCTGAAGAATGACACTGTCATCCACGCTGGGCACGTGGCTGTGTTCTCTGATTCCCCGACCCGCCTCCTGGGAGAAGGCAGGCTGCGGCATCCGAACAGTGACCTTGTGGCTAACGAGACACCTTCTGCAAACGTTTACCTTCTCACCTTTGACTTGTCCTTGCCATGGGCACCGGGGCATGCTGGGACTGACATCCTCAGGCCAGACAGACCCTGAGGCCCTCCATATACTAGCTGTGCAGCCTCAAGGTGTCCCTTGCCTTCTGTGACCACCCCATCCTGAGGGAAAGAGATGATGATTGACCTAACGCAAAGGGTGGCTGGAGGATGAGATGAGTTCTGCATGGAAAGGGCTTTGTGCCCAGCCTGGCACACAGGAAGTGCTCAGGAATTAGCAACCCCAGCTCCTCTACTCCTCCCCTTCCCTGCCTCCTTGACTAACTCTCCTCTTAGCCATGAACTCATGTGATGCTCCCAATCCAGAGACCTAGAGAGACATGCGGGGCAGAGTTAGGAAGCCCATTTCTCAGATGAAGAAACTGAGGCCCACAAAGGGCAGGCGCTTCCTCACAGCCTGACCCTGCTTGCCTGATAATGGCAAGACTGACTCTCACAGATACGTTTTAGGCACGTGACCCCTTTAGAGGTTCTCACTCCAGGACCAGCCGCAATTTGCTCCCTGGGCAGCTACTGGAGGGGGTGAGTGGAGGTGGGGGTCTCTTACCCCTGGGGGCTGGCTCCTCTGAATGGCGTGAGCACAGCCTCCCCCCATTCTTCCCTCGGTGCTCCCCCTCAGCCTAGGGTCACCCCTCCTCTGTCCTTTCACTCCTCTACCCCTTCCCAGAGTAGAGCCAGGGTACTGGCCTGCTAGGGCTGGTCTTTGTCTCCACTGCAGCTGGTGGGGTTCAGGTGGGACTTCATATTGTGTCAACCCATTGAAATGGCAAAGACACACGGGCATGGGATTGTGAGAAGGACTGAGAAAGTCTGGGCAGGAGACGTCTGGGCTACTTTGGGCAGTAGTACTGTTTGAGGGACCTGAGGTCTCTCCAACTCACTCTGCACTGAACACGCTTTCAGAGGCCTCTGTTTTGGTAGCGTCCACACAGGTGTGCTGGGGTGGTAGCAAGAGGGACCCCATAAAGGGATCTCCCCATAATGGGGTGAGGAAGTCTCATGCCATCGGGCTGTGTTGGTTGCTTTCGGACTATAGAGATGAGGTCCCCTGGGCCGGAGAAATTTTCTGTGTGTCGGGAGGCGGGTGAAATTCTCCAGGAAAACTCAGGAATCTGAAGCTTCCCTGGGGGTTAGAAAACCCCATTCTCTTCCAGGTTGCCTGTTGGGTTCCCAACCTAGACCTCATTTTCCATCTAAATTAAGAAAATCACCACCTATCCCATTCCCCACCCCATGCAAACACTAACCTTGCTCTTTTCTCAGAGGCCTGGGTCCCAAGAAGAGACCCAGAGGCTCAGGGGAAACAGGCCCACTTCCCTTCCTTCAGAAGGACACTTGTGGGGACAGGAGAATGTCCGGAGGGTTTGTCAGTTCGGGTAAGATCCCAGTTTAATCCCTCCCTCCTGCGTATCACAAAGATGCCAAGTTCAGAAGAGATGATGGGATAGGAGGAGAGAAATGGGAGAGGTAGGGAGAGGATGAGGGTGTTTTGGGGACGAGCTGGGAGCTGTGCATAAACCCAGAACTCATCCTGCAAAACAGAGAGCTACAGGGAACTGCCACAAAGCTGAACACATCCCTGAAGAACTAGCAGGGCTCCTCAGTACCTCCTAGATACACAGGGCAAGGTTTCTTGTGATCTGACTGCTACCTGCCTGTCCCACTTCCTCCCACCCCTTCCTACTTTGTACTTTATGGCCCAGCTACACCAAACACTCTGGCATTTCCTGAAGACGTCCTTCATTCATTCATGGATTAACTCAACAAACATTTCATAGAGTGCTACCACGTGCCAGGCCGGAGATAGAGCTGGAGTGTGAGTTCTCTGAGAACAGGATAGAACTGTGCTTCATTCATCTTTGCAACCCCAGTGCCTACATTGTGTCTGCTACACACTAGGAGCTCAGAAAAATCCTGTTGAATTCATGCATATTCATTTAACTAATATGTATTGAGCACCTATTATGTGCCAGACACTGAACCAGGCACTGAGACGCAGCCGTGAACTTGAGCAACAAACTGCTCTCCTGGAGCTGTTGTTTAATGAAGGAAGTGGACAACAAACAAATGAACAAATAAATAATATAATTTCTGATAAGTGTGATGGAGGAAACATAAAGGGGGGATGTGGAGCAGTCAGGTAAGATGTCCCCAAAGAGCTGATATGCAGCAAGACCAAAAAGAAGCAGCCATGAGAAAACACAGCAGAGTGCTTTCCAGCGAGAGGAATCAGCAAGTGCAAAGGCCCTGGGGCGGGCCCATACGCAGCAGGTTTAAGAAATAGCAAGAAAGGCAACATTGAGAGTGAAAACCCCAGGCGTTGCAAGGCCTCCTGGGGTCCTTTGTGTGCTGCCCAGTGGCTCAGGAGGCCTTGGACCCTAGGACATTCACAGATAGCTCCTCAGCTCAGGCTCAGGGAGCTTTTGCTGTAATGGGATTTGTTCAATGGGATTTACCCTGGAATAGCAAAGCAAATCCACACCTGGGGTAGGCGTGAATAGGGGAGGTGTGGCATCTGCTTACTCTCTCCCAGAGTCTCCAGAGGCCTGTGGACCAAAGGGCTTCCATTTCATCCAGTCCCCTGCCGCTGGACATAGCAGCTCCCAGGCTAATGGGACAGGACCCAACTGAAGAGAGGTGGGAGGTGAGAGCAGTGACTCCTCAAGGAAGTAGACTGTTATTACCCCCATTGTGCAGATGTGGGAATTGAGGCACAGGGAAGTGAAAAGTTGCACCCGAGATCACACAGCCAGGAAATGGCAGAGCTGGGATTTGAACCCGGGTCTCCCTGACCTCTAGCTGTGCTCCTTCCACACCACAGGCTGTGGTGGAGAGCATGGAGTGAGAGGCCTTCAGCAACCCCACTGTGCTGCAGGCCTAGATGGCCCTCTGGGCCTCTGGCTGGCCCACGGGCCCCAGGGAGGCACTTTTTGCCCGCAGAAGCAGGAAGCATTTACCCACAGTTAGGGGCCCAGCCAAGGTCTGGGGTCTGCAAACTTTTGAATTTGAGGAAGTCCTGGTCTGATGCGGTAATCCACCCCCACCTCCCCAAGAATGCTAGGGCCTCTCCCTGGTGGGTTTTACTTTTTTTCCTGGTGACCTTGCTTTCACTAATGTATTACTTCTTGGTACGTTACCGTTACTAACTCAAAATCAATACCGACCTCCACATCTGTAAGGTTTTATCTGAAGGCAAATCTCTGGGCTGTCCGTCAGGCTGAGTGACAGCCGTCCCTTCCTCTCCCCCCAGCCCGCCATGGCCCCCGCCCACCCTCAGCCCCTTCCTCTCCCTCTGCTCTAAATCAGTCCCAGCCTCCACCAGACTAAATCAATAAGGGGCGGCTTCACCCCCCTTCCGCTGCTGGGTAGAGGCTTGCAGGTTTTGGGGGTGGGGGCAGAGGAGCCCTGTGCCAGCCCCCCCTCCTCCACATCCTCTGCTCACCACCTCCTCCCCCAGGCCGGCGCTCCCCTACTTTAAAAGAAGGGGATGGGAAAAATGTAATTAACTCCCTCCGTTCCTGAGCTGGCCCGAGGGCCTGGGACCAAGGAGGCCGAGCTTGGAGATGTGCACTCTCTGTGATAACCGAACGTGGCTTTGGGAGCGAGGCTGCAATTAGAAGGGGTGATCGCCATCATCGGGGCTCCGTGGCGGGGTTTGGGTGGGTGGCTGGGGGTGTCAGCAGGATGCAGAGGGGAAAGGGAGAGGCAGTGGCCAACACTGGGGAGGTCAGGACAGTGGACCTGGAGATGAGACTGGGGCTAGAATGAGCCCCAAGCCCACTCGGACCAGCGGGCAGGTAGGAGGCCCCAGCTCCGTAGTGCCAGAGGTGGATCCTGAAGCCCCAGAGGGAATGCGATTTCTACAAGGGCACTGGGCCAATCAGTGTTCTGAGGGGCTTCCCTGCAACCCTGGAGGCCAGGATGTGTGCATCAGTCTCCAGGCCCTGCCTCTGACTAGCTGTGATCCTGTGTAATTTCTTTAACTTTCTGTGCCTCCGTTTTCTCATCTGTAAAATGGGAATGGTCATCGTAGCTACCTAGAGGATTATTATAAGGATTAAGTGAGTAGATGCACATTAAGACCTTACCTGGCACATCAGTTTTCTCAATAAATGCAAGCTCTCCCCCTCCTCTTCCTCTCTGCCCCCTTCCCCTCTCCTCTTCCATCTGGATTAGAAGGGGACTTCTAAATTACATTAAAGTAGGGGACTTGGCCTGAGGGTGAAGTGATCACTCAAGCTCCCAGGGGACTGCTCCCTATTTGGGACTGTGTCTTTTTCATCTCTTCTTCCCCATGGGGCCTGGCCCACAGTGGGTGCTTTCTGAACAGAGAATCACTCTGCCTCCAAGCAGAAGCTAGGACTTGCACTCTGAAAAGGGAGTCAGCTGCATGCCTCTTGGACAAGCCACCCTCCCTCTTTGGCCTGAATGTGCATCTGTAGAGAGGGGGGTGGCCTCAAAGGTCACAGGGCCCGGATGGCAAATCTGTGGCCCAGAATTCCCATATCTACACAACACACACACCATACAGGGCTGCCCACATCACACTTCCACAGGGACACACACCTGAATCCAGGTGAGACAACTCGAAACGCCTCTTGTCTGGATCACCAAATAGCTTTTCATCAAAACCCCGATAAACTGGCCTGAAAATCCTTCACACGTGCACCCCTGCTTTTCTTAAACTCATCAGTACCTTACATGCACCCACACTTACATGTAAACACACCTACATACACACATGAAACCTGGAGGCACTTTGGTGATGGCTGCATTTTCACAGATGGGGCAACTAGGGCTCAAGGAGGGGCAGTGACTTGCCTCAGGGAGAGTGTCCCTGCAAACTAAGGGCAGTGGAGCCATCCCGGAGCTCACTACTGCCACTGTTGGCCCAGTCTCCGGTTTGCCTCCAAAAAGGATGGGCTGGCTTGATGCACTGAGTATATTTACCTCCAAGCCTCAGACCCAACTGCAGCCCTGATCCATTCTCTCACAAATTCATCCTCTGACTTCCACAGGAGGTGAGACGGGGCATGGCTAGGGGGCAGCCTGCTCCCACTGTCGGGGAAAGAAGGCAACGGCACAGCTTGCCAGGTATGGAAAGGAATGTTTGTCTGGACTGAGTGAAATATGTCTCTATGGGCCAAGAACTGTCCCAGGCTGGAGGGTGAGCTGGAGCCGCCCGGTTCACACTTGCCCTGGTCCCTAAGGGTCAGGGGCCAGGAGTCCATCTCTGTGTCCAGATGGACCCCATGGGGCAGGCTAAGCGCTGAGAAGAATAGACAGGGCTGCTCCTCTGGGGTCTGTCCGCGTTGTCACTGCTTCTTCCCCTTGGCTGCCGAGTGGAATCACCTGGGGAGTCGTTTAAAATGCTGGTGCCCGGACCCCACCGCTTAGAGATTCTGATTAGTTGGTCTGGGCACCAGGATTTTTAAAAACTCATTCCAGTTCATTCTAACGTGCAGCCAAGTTTGAGAACCACTGCTCTCAATTCATCACTGTTATTGCTACACACGCAATACAACTACACATCTACGTCCAGATGGGTGAAGACACGCGCGCACACACAGCTTACACACACACACACACACACACACACACTCATCCTGGAATGCACATAGCATTAGACAGACTGGCCAACACGAGCACACAAAGAATGATACACATGAAAACTGCACCCGCCCACACCGCTAGGCTACCTGCCATCCACCGGCTTCACAGATGCACACACGGGAAAGATGCACTCCCGTTAGTGCACACCGGGCCTCACAACTCCCTAATCGCCAGCTCACGAATGCAAGCCTGTGTGCCTATATTCAACCCCCTCCAGCCTCCAACGGACACCCAGACACGCATCACACAAATGCACCCCCTCCCATCCCGCTGCCTGTCCCCAGCTCCACGCTGGGATTAGTGCAAGCAAGAAATCACCCACCCAGGCAGCCAGCCACCCCACTCCTCCTCTCTCCAGCTCAATTCTCTGCTAAGAGGATCTGGGCCCCCTCCCATCTCGCTGCCCCCTGTGGACAGCGGTAATGGGCTTCGGGTGCTGACTTTGAGCTTCCAAACAAGATTTCCTGCAGATCTTCCTGTCCCTGTCCCCCCTTCTGCCTTCCATCTCTGCTTATGGCTCTCACACTCCACCCCCCTTCACCGTGCACATCTCATACAGCAGCCCCCCACCCACCAGGAAAGCTGGTGTCCAGGCATGGCCAGCAAACTCCCATCCGTTACCCCAACCTCAGCCCCAGACCTCTGACTCCCGTTATCCCTTCATTTTTTACCACGTAGCCTTCTGGGAAGTCTCTTGTAAGCATGGCTGCTGCCCTTCTCTTACACAAGTGTAACACCACCTTACACCAACTTACATTTTCCAAAGCATTTCCCTTTAGGCCTCCAAACTACTCTATGAAGCATTGTTACCCCCAGTTTTCAGATGAGGAAACTGAGGCTTAGGGGCTCACCCAGAATTTCTTAGGGGATGAGTAGTAGCATTGGGGCAGGAACCGCTGACCCCTGGCTTCTAATCTGGTATTCTTGCTGTATCTGGCTGTGGTCTTCACTACCATAAATGACTCTTGGTCATTCTTTACTCAGTGTGTGTGTGTGTGTGTGTGTGTGTGTGTGTGCGCGCGCGCACGCATGTGTGCCTGTGGCAGTATCGTGTGTGAGATTAGTGTGTGTATGCACACATGTGCACATGAGTGTCGTGTGTATTCTATATGTGAATTTTGTACGTGTGCTTGTGAGTCTGTGTGTGCCTGTGTGAGAGTTTGTGTGCATGAGAGAGCACCGTGTATGCATGTGTGTGATCGCCATGTGTGAGTACTGCTTGTGCATGTGTGTGTATGCATTTCACGTGTGCACAGGCACATGTCTTGTCTTTCTAGTTCACCTCGCAGAGGGCACACACTGGGGCCTGAGGACCTCAGAAGTTCAGAGCGCACTTGGTAAGTACCTGGTCACTGACTGCCATCTCTGACCAGGAGGGGACTCCCCACCCCCAAATCTAGCAGGTTATCGCTTCCTTCCCTGTGGGAGTTCAACACACCAGACCCGGCAAGACTCAGGAGACAGGCTCTGTGTTATTGCAGAGGACTTTATGCGGAGAAAGGATTCCGCCAAGACTTCGGTAAGAAACTTGTAGTGTGTGGAGGGAGACTCCGAAAGGCTAAGCCAGAAAAGGCCGTGAAGTCTTCGGTTTGGATCTCATCCAGAGAAAACTTTCAGCCCTATTGTGGCCCCACCTTCTGCCCTGGGCACAGACTGACTCTGGCCCTGGATTTGGACTTGCTGTCTTATTCCCAGTGCCTAGGACATGGTAGGTGCCCTGCAAACATTTGTTGAGTGAGTGAATTTATGAATGAATGAATGAATGAATGAATGAATCTATCAGCTTATCCCCAGTACAGGGCCTGGCATAGAGCTGGTTGAATGAATAGACTAAATGGAGGGTCTCGTGGCATGCCCTCGACACCCACCCCTCGACACAATGGACTTCAGAGCCCCCTCCCGACCCCAGGGGTCCTTGGAGGCTTAGCTAAAGATTATGTAGAAGTGAGGAGCTGGACAGAACGACTTCCCACTCATTGTCCAAAAACTACAGAGCGTCTTTGACACACACACACACACACAAATTTCCCATGTTTGGTCTACAAGATATCAGCCCCCAAATATCTGGAAACATCTAGAAATATCTGCAAACACCAGAGGGGGCCTGGATTTGGCCTCCCCTTTCTCGGGAGGATCTAGGTTGGCCCAAGTCTGAAGGTGTCTGTGCCAGGATGGGTGCAAGGGCTCCTGGGCCCTGGCTGCTGCTGGAGCTGGTGGGGTGCGGTGGGATTCAGAGACCATCTCTGATGGTGTGATAATGGCGGACGAGGGATTAGCGCGACTCTGCTCAGAGCGGCGGCGGGGTTGGAGAAGGAAGGGGCCGATCGCCGGGAAAGATATGACTATTTAAAGATAATGATTGCATAAATTTAATTAGTACACTTTCACGCGGCAAATGGCCGTTTTGTAATTAATGTATCTGGCCTTACTAAGCATGAAAGATCCCATCTCCTCCCCCGCCCCTTCTGCTCCCCCTCCTCTGAGCCCCCTAATGAAAGACAGAGAGCAAGTGACAGAAACAGTTTGTCAGTGGCTCCAGGTGTCAGGGGCCTAATTGGCTGAGTTGAGGGGAGAAGGGGGAGGCAGGAGGGCTGAGAGGGGAAGGGAGGGGGCCTCCTTGACTCCGACAGGCCCAGGTTGGGAAAGGAGGAGGAGGAGGAGGGAGGCCTAGGCTCTTAGCCCCCTGGCCTGGGGGGAGGGGCTCTCCCTCAGTAATTGCCAGAGAAGAGGACACAGATTGGCCGTGGCAGGAAGTGAGTGGTGGCAGGGAGGCCTCGTTAGTACCTGGGCAGACAAGCCGGCACATATCACCATGTGTTAAGGACTCGTAGTCATGATAGCTTGCCCTCCCCAAGGAGCAAAGTCCCTTACATGGAATGAATGAACGAGTCGCAGTTTCCTCTTCTATAAAATGGTCCCGAAAGGCTTAAAAAAAACCAAAAACATAGCCTTCCATTATTGAGCACCTAGTAGGTGCTAAGCACCTACTATGTGCAGGCAGCACCTCCATTCACTCCTGACCGTAGCTGTCAGAGGATGCGTATTTTAATCTTTCTGAAATTGGAACGCATTTTACCATCCCTGAAGCCTTTCTATGGCTGGGGTTGCAGCCAGGCAGCGTCACTGGCAGGTAGCAGTGATGACAGAGCTACGCGCAAAGCTTTTGTTGACACCTTCGGATAAGATCAAGAAAGGGCCAGCACCAAATTGTCTTAGATTCAGTGAAATATGGGTATTGGCTGTTCTGTTAGAAATCAGGAAACTGAGTTTCTGGGAAGCTAAATAATTTGCCGAAGTCTGTGCAATTAGTAAGTGGTGGGCTGGGGTTTGAATTCAGAAGGCGTAACTCCAAAGCGGGTTCTCCTTCTAGTGTCTACCTTTGCGACCCACTGCAGGGCCAGCTCAGGGCCTCTGCCACCCACTGCAGGCTAGCAAAGATGCTCAAATGGCTCCCTAGGAAAGTATCTTTGTTAGAGGGGTACAGCGAATTGCAATAATGTCTCCCAAAGTTAGAGCTCCTTGTTTTTCTTGGGGGGTCGTGGGGGAACTGGGTTGAGAGGGTGCCAGCTAGCATGCATTACCTTAGTGCAGTGGTTGCCTTGCAGCTGCGTGCACTCCCACCTCTCTGACAATGATATTCCATCGTCTTCACCAGCTGCCCTAACCAGCCCAGCCCTTGTCCAGTTTTCTCCGAGGAAGACGAGGCAGGGAGGCCTTGAGCCAGTCTAGGCCGGGTGGAGAAGGGCCCAGCCAGCCCTCTCCCGGACCAAATTCAATTTCGAAGCTTAATGAGTTTGCAGAGGAGCCGGGTGAGCTCGCTGACGCCACTCCTTGCCGGCTGGGTGGTTCCCGGCCAGGCCACCGAGCTCGCAGCAGCCAGAGCAGGGAGAGCCCTGGGCTCCATCGAGAGTGGCGGGGGCACTGAGCGAGTGAAAAATGTCAGAGCAAATTGCTCTTGACAGCGTTAATATCTGCACCTCATAGCAATAATTACATGTAAATAAATAGCAAAATCACACTCAGCTGGAGGCAGCTTAGGGAGGACAGACACTGCTAAGGACCAGCTGGGGACCTGAAAGCTCTGCTCCATCCTTTTCTTTCCTTTTTAGAGTCTCTGCTCCCCCTCTCGCCCTCAACCATATTCTTGCTGCAGCACAGAGAGGGGAACTCGAGATCCTGACCACTCATATGTAAAACGGAAGGGAAAAGAAAACATTTGGGTCCCCATGGCAGGGGACATCTGGAGCCAGCATCCTTCCAGTCTCTTTCGCTCCTCTTTCCCTAAGCATCTCATTCCATCTCTGGGTCTCTGTAGAGAGAGGCCTCTGGGATTCACATCGCTGCCCTGACCTCTGTCCCGAGGTCAGGCACCCTCCTGGCCTTGACCTCCACACGTCCATTCCTGACCCGAGCCTTCCTCCTGCACTCCCCATTTCTGTCTATGATGTCATCACCCTCTTGGGCCACCTAGACTCCAGACCCCCAAGTCATCTTCGCCTCCTGCCTCAGTCCCAACATCCATGACGCTGCAACATCACGTGCCATGCAAAATCATCAGCTAAACATGGCACAACTTCCTGCAGAGTCGATGTGACCCCATGCTAATTAATTTTATTATTATGACCAACAAATATAGCTCCATAATGGCGAAGAATACAAAATGAGCATGCATTTTAAAGATAATAATATATGAAAGCTTGTGGTATACCCCACCCCCAGGGCCTCAGGGGGAACACACTTAACTATGCTCAAGGGGTCCTTTGGAGAGAAGCTGAAGCCCGGTGTGCAACCAGAATTGCCTCTTGCACCATGTTTGGAGACCTATTAATTCGTTGGTTTGGTTCTGTGCTTTAGTCTGCAAAAGCAAAGACCATGTTTTCCTCATGTCTGGATTCACAGAACTTAGCAAAAGACTTTTGGAGATGTTTGAGGAAGGAAGAAAGAAAACAAAAAGGAAGTGAAAGGCTAGGAGGAAAGGGTAGGAAGGAAGGGAAAAGTACAGGAAGGTAGGAGATGGGGAGAAGGTAGCTGCTGCCCAGGGAGGTGACACTTTGCAGATGGTCCCAGGTATGCCAGGTAGCTGGATTTAATGCAGAGTTTCCCTCTTCTCTCCCTAGAGGGCTGAGGCTCCCCTCGACTCTGCCTGCACTATAGACAGTTCCCAGGAGTCAGGGCTCCCCCTCCAGGTAGGAGCACAGAGGGCCCTCCAGTTACTTCGCAGCCCTGCCTACCTCACCTGCACAGGGCAGGGATCGCAGGCTCATTCTTTGCGAAACAAATATCTTCTCCGGAGCAGTCCCCGTGTCCCGGACCATCTTGTTTAGCTCACCGACTAATCCACTTATCGAGGATAAAGCGGCTGTGAATCCCCATTTGATAAAGGCGGCCACAAAATTAGCAAAAACGTGCCCAGGGCTCCCATGTACCAAACAAACAAGAGGCTGGGGACTGCGCAGAGAGCTGTCGTCTCTTTTCATTCCCTGGGGAAGGAGAGATGCGGGTGGAGATAGGAAGGAGCTTTCTCACTGGCCCTGGTGCTCGGGCCGGGGAGACGCTGCCAGGCATACGGAAAGGGGTTGCGCGTGGTAGGGAAAGGAACTGGAATGGAGTCGCCTCTCTGTCATGTACTGCATGCACCCCAATGCCAGCCTGGGTCCCCAGCTCCCATTACAACCCAGCTCCATGCTCCCGGTGCCGACCACACTTCCAAATGCCCCCATTCGTCATCCCAGCTCATACTTCTTCAGCGCTTCTCCAGGCCAAGCAGTGTTCGAAGCATTCCATGGTACTCCTCACATTTACTCCTCACAACCACCCTCTGAAATAGGTATTACTGTCACCCACGTATTATAGATGAGAAAACGAAGGCACAGAGAGGTCAAGGCACTTGCTTAAGATCACACAGTGGGTAACTGCAGTCCCCAACTGGAGAGCTATTATCTACGGTTTATAATCTAACTTAGATAATAACTCCCTAATCTGACCACGACCAATCCAAAACTCAATCCGCATCTCCAACCATGGTCCCCAACAGCTGCCCCCAAACCACCTGGCTCTACCCCTAACTACCTTTGGTCCCCACCCCTGCTACTCTGCACAGGGTCTTCAAGTTGCTGGAGCCTATGTGCCCCATATAACCTGTGTCACTGACAGGGCCAAAGTTATCCCACGTCCACCATCAGTGACTCTTATCAGGGCTGTGGTGGCCTCCCAGCAGGTTCCCAGAGGCCTCTCAGCTTTGCCCCAAGGGGCTCTGGTTGCTGATACAACCTCCTGACCTTGGCAGCCAAGTTAGCAATGAGCACCATCACACAGAAGGAGACTTAGAACAGAGGCTTGAATGAACACTCAGCCACAGTAAACTGGCTCATCTGAGCATGAGGTTTTGAGGAGAGGTCTCTTTTTTGCTCCTGCTGGGTGGGGAAGGTCCAGGAAGAGGGAAGGACTAGGAGGGCATTCTGGAAGCTCTGTCCCTGTGCTGTCCCACGCCCACCCACGGACTCTGGTTGGGGGAGGAGGGGCTGGTCCCAGGCCCAGGGGGTGGGGACATTAATCACAGGGGAATACCTGTCAGGGTGGCATCTGGAACTAAAGGGAAACACTTGGCAAAAGGGCAGTACTTCTCACCCCGGGCTCCTGGGGCTCTGGGACCAACCACCGCCACACCAGGAGGCCAGGGCTAGGAGCAGGGCATCTGGGGTTCAGGCCCGGCAGCCCCCTTTGCTTGGGAAAAAGTCCCTACCACAGAACTGGACTGTGGGTGGGAGAAAGAAGCACGGAGAGAAGCTGGGCTCTCAAGGGTTACGACCAAGGATAAAGGGACCATTCTACGGCTGTTGCTCCTGTTGACGGAGGAACCCAAGGCCAAGTTCCTTCCCTCCCCAAGGCACCTAGCTAGGAGGTGGTAGGGCTGGATTCAAACTCGGGTCTGTCTGACTGCAGAACTGTGTCTGAATCTCCCTCAAGCCTCCTCTCTCTGCACCCACTCCACTCCAGCTTTGGGGTCCTCCCTCTTGTCTCGGCTCCCTGCCCCATTTCTGTAAGTCTCCTCCAACTGTGTTTTTGACTCTCCACCACTCCTCACATCTGTCATCCATGGCCTCCCCTGCTCCTCTCTCTTTCTCTTCCTCTCGCTGTCCCTGTAGGCACCTGCGTTGCTCTCTCTTGTTCTCTCTCTCTCTCCCTGTTTCTGTCTCTCAGTCTCGCTCTCTCTCTCCCTCGCTCCCCTTCTCTCCTGGACTCTCTCTCCCTGCCTGTCTCCCTGTCTCCACTCCTCCTCCATCCCTCCCTTTCCCTGACCCATCTGTGTGTCTGTCTGGACCCACCTCCCTTCTGTCCACCAGCAACTCACACTCTGATTCTTTCTATGGGTCTGTCTGTCTGTCCACTTCCATGCCCCGCTGCCCACTGCCCTGCATACCCCCAGCAGGAGGCGCCTCCCGAATGAGCTTCAGAGCTTAGCGCACCAGGGATGAACACACCATGCCCGGGTGCCAAGCTCGCATGCTGGTCCAGCTGGTTGTGAGCACAGGACTACAGGGCTGCAGGAACCCTCGGCCCACCTCGCCTGACCCCCTGCTTCCTCCTCTGAGCCTCTGAGGGATTTCAGCTTCTCTCCCAGGCCCCTTCCTTTCTTTCCTCTGCCGTCCAGGATGGTCCACCCTGAGTCACTGCAGGAAGCTTCTGGGGCATCTGAGAGCTGAGGAGTTGGGGAGGGCATGACAAGGTCATTTCAGCCAGTGCTTCTCAAACTTTCCTGCGCACACAAGTCCCCTGGGAAATTGTTCAAGGGCAGACCAGAGCTGGAGTAGCAAGGGTCTAGTCCAGCCCCTGTCTGTTCTGACAGCCCAGCACGAAGAATTGAATTGATCTCTGGCATCAGGTGGATCTGGGCTTTGGACTTTGACATTGTCTCTTGCTGCCGACCTTGAGCTGCACCTCTCTGAGTCTGCAAAATGGGCACGAAGATTCCAGGCCCTGAGGACTCAGTGAGGATCACACAGATGATGGGATAAAAGTGCCCGGTTGACTGCCAGGTTCTGAACAAATCATGGATAGTGCCATCACTATATACATGGCAATCATGCTGGAACAGCAGCCCTGCTTCTTCAGGGGCCAAAGCAGGGTGGGACCCCAGTTGGGACAGCTGCTTCTCCCCAGAGGTTAATAGAGGGAGAATGGAATTGGCTGGAGTTGGAGTCAGCACCCTAGGCGCAATGAGAAGAACCCTTGGGGAGTTCGGGGTTGGGGAGGGCATTATCTATGGTGGGGAAGAGAAGGCAGCCCCTGGGCATTGCGTCTCCATTTCAGCCTGGATGTGTCCCCTTGTGTAAGACACTTGCCAGGGCCCTCACAGGACCTTAATCCTCTGACACTCTCTGCTGGTCCCCAAGACAAGCAGGATGGAGGGACAGGAGCTGGGTAGGGTGGGTCCCTATCATACACCTCACTAGGTCTCCTCGTCCCCCTCCCAGGGCTTTGTGTCAAAGCAGGGATTGTCCGTGCCACTTGGAACAGAGGCAGAGATGACTAGAAAAGCTGTGCACCCACCCTCTGAAATGATCCAGCCATGGCTATAGCTACTGTGCCCTCAGCAAAGCCCTGCTGACCCCCGAGTCTTTCCGGCCAGTGAAAAGCATGCAGGCTACTGCAGGTGTCTCTATTTGTAAAAGGAGGCCGCGGATTAACTATTTCTAGGGTGCCTTCTGGCTTGGCTGGAGAGGGGCTCTCAGTTCAATTCAAACAGACCCTTCCCTGCCTCACTTCCTAAAGAAAGTGGGGGGAGGGGGTCAAGGTGTTCATGCGACGTTGACAAGCTGAAGGCCCCCTAATCCAATGCTTGGATGTGCCAGGCCTGACGATAGCCTGGGGTGGTGCCTTCTTTAACATACAGATTCACCCAGGCCCACAGCAGGCCTACCGTGTCTGCCTGTCAGGGTGCAGCCTGGAAATTTAGATTTTTCCTGCCCAGTCCCCACCAGCTTCCACCCCACCACCCCCTCCCAGATTATTCCGAGGCAAAAGTTTGAGAATCACTGACTGATTTAATGCCTCACCCTGCAAAGGACCCATTCTCCAACAGCCTTGACAAACCTAGATTCTGCTTGCACCCCTCCCCCTTCCCCAGAGACTGGGTGCTCACTGCTTTACAAGGCTGCCCCTGCCACCCGCAGCCGGTGCCACCGTGGAAAGCCCTTTCTCCTCCTGAGCTGAACTGCCTCCTCATAACCTCTGCCTCCTGTCATCACCCCAAACACACTGGCTCTCTCTGTCCCCAACAGTCGGCCCCACAGAGGGTTAGAATGGGATGGTGAAGGTTCCCTTTTGGCCTCGCTTTACGTAATCTGACCTCCCGAATGTCCAAGTTGGACTCCAGCTTGCCAAGGAAAGTGGTTAGAAAGCAAAGGTGGGCCTCAGGCATCGTCTTCTGTTCTGGAGGCCTCTGGCTCTTGGTTTGCTTTCTTGTCTCTTGCAGAACTAACTGGAAGGTCGTTGAAGGCAAGGGCCACAGGCTGGGCATAGAATGGAGGCTCAGTGTCCAAAGTGCCCTCAGCTGTTTACTGGCTCCTACTAGTGCCAGGCTTTGTGTGGGAAACACAGGCCACCAGGAGAGCCTGGTCCGTGCTTTAAGGGGGGGAGGGCGGTAGCCACAAACTTGGAATTCAGAGGCAAAACTGCTACCCTGGGAGGGAGGACAGCCACCCAGACCGGAGGGACACAGAAGGCTTCTGGGAGGAAGTGACCTCTGAGCTGAGACCAGAGAAAGGAATAGGGTGTGGCTAGTGAAGAGAGGGGAGGGTGAGAATGTTCTAGCAAGTACACTGGTGAAGGGAAGGAACCCAATGAACTGATGGGGCCTGGGGAGAAAGCCCTCACTGGAGGTGCTACCAAGTGCCTGTCTGCTTCTTTCCCAGAGCAGGCAGCGTGGCTGGCTCAGCCTCGCAGACCCTGTCACTCGGCCACCAAGCACACGTGAGCGCGCTGGGACCTCAAGGTGGAGGTAGAACCCGCCACCGCAGGTCCCGAGCTCCGCCTGGCCGGGCGGGCAGCTCGGCATTCCGGGGGGCGGCCGGCTCACTGCTGCTCCCCATCCCGGGCCGGGCAGCAGGAATTAAGCAGGCCGCCCAGCCCGAGCGCGTCCTTATCTCGGGGAGACAGTTGTTGGGAATCACTTTGACTGAGTGGTTTTGTCTCCCCGCATTTTCCACTGTCAGGCGGCCTCGGGCCATGGATCAAAGGCGCGGCAGCAGCGGCAGGCGGCAGCGCAGCGCGGGGAGGGGCGGCTGCCCGGATCCGGCCCAATCCTGCCACCTTCCACCCCCCCCCCCACTCACACACCGCCCCCACCCCCACCCCCACCCAGGTCGGCCGGGGGCCCCGAACCTGTGCCCGGCCAGCCTCTGAGGCCAGCATCGGTGACCTGGACAGGTCCAAGAGACCGAGGAACTGGGAAAGGAGAAATGGGAGGGGGGTGTCACTGGAAGAGGGGAAGGGTGAGGAAGGCGGGAGGAGGTGAAGACGAGAAAATAGAGGTGTTTGCGGGACAAATCGGGAAGTGAGAGAAGGGCTGCAGAAGAATGAGAGAGATTAGGGGAGAAGAGAATGGGGAGGGGGTTGGATTTGAGAGAAGGAAGGAGGGAGAAAAAGGGGGTCTGAAAGAAGACAGGAGGGAGAGGGGTGGGGGATGGAGGTGGGGGAGGGGCAGAGAGGCTCCTGTCTGGGGAGATATTGGAAGGAAGCTTATGATGGGAACAGGGACAGGATGTCAAGGGGTGGTGCAAATGGAGACGGGGGAAAGGGGCTAAAGGGAGAGAAGGGGCTGGGAGAACCCGGGAACTGGAGGGAGGAAATGGAGCCAAGAAAGACAGAGGAAGCAAAGGCAGTGTGCAGAGAAGAATCAGGGTTAATTTCCCATCAGCTGGGCCCAAGAGAAAGTTCTGGGCTGAGTGACAGGATGTAGAGGCAAGACTGGCTGGAGGAGAAGGAAAGTGGGGCGACAGGCGTGGCTGGACGGGGGGCGTGGTAGAGGCTGTCCTCTCTCCAAAGAAAAGCTCACCTTTATCACTCAGAAGGAAACAGGGGCCCAGAGTGGCGTGACTGGCCGACATTGCACAGGTGTTGGGGTAGCCCCCAGGCCCAACCTTCCGAAGGTCCCAGTGATGCCTGGTGGACACTGGCCTAGATCTCTGATGCTCCCAGAAGCCCCAGACGGGGAGCTTCCTCTGCCTGTTTCCTCCCCATCAGCTACCACCGGGCAACAGAACTCCCTGGGGTGGCTCCGAGCACCTGTCCCCACCCTCAAAGATGCTGCAGAAATGTTCAGAGCTGAGGAGACGGCCAGGAGAGAGAGGGAGCTGGGGAGCAAGGTTGGGGCAGGGCAGACGCCCAGATAGGCAGGCAGGAAGGAGTAGGGGAACGGAAAGGTGCTGGCTGGAGGACAGTTAATTCCGAAACAGGAGGTGTGGGGTCTAGCCCTGCACCCACTCATTGTATGGCCTCAGGAGCCCCCCTCGGCAAATAGCAATGACACATTGTGTCAGATGCCAGCGTGCTTTGCATATATCAACATGCTTCCTCAGAGACGACCTCTGAGTAAGAGCTAGGAACTCATGAGATAGGAACTCTTATTAGCCCCACTTTACAGACGGGGACACTGAGGGAGAGAAGAACCTGTTTGGAATCACACAAGTAAGAAGTGACAGAGCTGGTGACTGGGCTCAGGCTCGGGGATTCCAGAGCTTCTGTCTTGTGACCCCTGCACTCCTGCCTCTTAGGGCACCGGGAATAGCTGAGATCAAAGCGTCATCACGCTTGGCCCTCAAAGATCTCACCAGCAAGTGGAAAACATGTCCATGACCTGTTCGGGGTAAGAGCATGGTCTCTGGGGCCAGGCAGGTGGGTTCAAGTCCAGGCTCTGCCACTTGTTAGCAGCTCATCCTAGGCAAATTATCTAAACTATTTGGTGCCTCTGTCCTCCCATTTGTAAGACAAGTAACTGAGGCCGTCCCTTTCCAGAGGAGATATCATTAAGATTACATGAGATATCCATGTAATGCACTTAGCACAGCATCTGGCCTATGGGAAGTGCTCAAAAAACTGGAACCATTATTTTTCATATTTGTCTAGTAATACAGGTACTTTTTGTATAGCGATAAAGTGTGGTAAGTTCACAGTGAAAGCACAACTAACCCACCATGAGGGGTTGAAAGAAGTCTCCCTGGAAGGGGCCAAGTCTTAAAGGATAAGTAGCAGTGGGACTGAGATGGTGACACAATGCAGAAGACCCCTGCGGAGGGAGCAGCAGGTGCAAAGACTTGAAGGCAGGGGACAGCATGGCCCTAGGGGACCCTCAAAGTCACCCCTGTGTCTCCTACTGGGGTCTCGCCTGGCCTCCCAGGTCCAGTGGCTGGCCATCCCGGCGGCCTCCCTCCCACTGGGGACCCCAGGGACAGGCCTGTGCAGCTCGGAGTCCACCCGCCATATTAATTGCTAATCTCCCTCATTTTCTTCCCCTCTATCTGCCGAGGCTGTCTCATTCCGAGCCCCCATGCTAATCAGGAAGAAGGACAAATCTGCTATTTGCATTCTTTCCCACCGAACCAGGCAGCTCTGGCCGCTAAACCCCCAGCCTCCTAGGAAGCCCAGCAGGCCCAGGCTGAGGCCCCAGGAGGGTGGGGAGAAGGTTCAGACAGAGAGGGGGGCCATCCCCTCCCGCAGAACTGGAGGCAGTGAGTGACTCACATGCTCGCACGAAGAGCCCACAGAAATCAGACTCTGAGCAGGAAGGTTCTTTACCAGCAGTTCATCCATCTCTTTCTTGTACAGATAGGGACACTGAGGCGCAGAGAGGGGAGGGGACAGTGGGTCAGAAGCAGAGCCAGGAGGGAACTCAGATTTCCTGACATTCCAAACAGTGACTAGGCCTAGCCTAGGCTGAGCCGGAACTCCAGTCCCAGAAAAAAAAAATGGCCCAAGCAGAGAAACCTAGCAGGTCATTGCTAAGTCAATTTCTAATCAGGGCACGGAGAAGCAGAGAGGGAAAAACTCCCTTATCAAGCTCTTCCTGTATGCCAGGCATGGTCCTAGGTGTTTCACATCAACAGTCTGATTTATTTCTCATAATCCTGCAAGGTGCGTGGTATCACTCGATTTTACAGATGAGGAAACTGAGGCTCAGAGAGCTCATGTAAAATAACGTGCCTGTGGTCACATAGCAAGTAAGGAGAGGACCTGGGATCCGAACCCTGGTTTGTATGACCATTCCACTGAGTCCGCGATGTATCTGAATGAGACACTGTTTTAGTATTTGCCATATTGTTTGCTGCTGTCCCGTCTGCACCAACCTCCTATCCCTTCCTATTTCCCACCACCCCCAGCCAATCCTACCTCCCCTTTGAGACTCCTCCTCCAGAAAGCTTTCTCTGACTACGTCCTCCCTTCTCTAAACTCTTCTGCTCTCTCTATACTGTCTGACCAGAAATCCCACTCAGTTTGTCAACAACTGATTCTCTCATTGCTCTTGAGGAGGGTGGGGGGAGTACTGTCTCCCCCCAGATATATGTAGTAAGAGTGGAGATAGCTGTGTGTCTTTTTTTTTTTTGAGCCTGCATATATGCTGTGTTAATAACAGGAGCTAGATAAATGACCTGGAAGGGAACGGTATGCAATGACATTCAAGTGCAAACTCCATGCTCAGCTGCCTCAAAAAGCTCTTGGGAACAGACCACAGCTGCGTGTCATCAGGCCTACCACCACACCTGGTGGTCATCAACTGTGGCTGGAGACCTACTACGTGCTAGACACTGAGTTCTGTGCGTTACCACGCGGACCATCATGCACCTGCTCTCACTGCCTCGCCCGTGGTCCTACTGAAGACCATGGTCCCTGATGTCAAGTGATACATGGAAGCATCTAGGTCTCCCCTTCCCTGCCTTATGTAAGCCGGGCTGTGACCCTGCTCTTAGGAAGGGGGAGATAAGTTCTCCCCACACCTTCTCAAGGTTTGGCGTCTGGATTGCTGCAGTTGTTTCAGTGGTGGGCAAAAAGAGTCCCAGAGTGGCCCATGCGGGCAGCTCTCCACTCACATCTCTTGTCAGACTCAGGGAGGTGGGCTCAAGACACCATCTTCCCAGAATCCCACTCGGTCCTCTAAGAAAGGAGAAAAGGCCAGGGTTGCCCTCCTGCTTCTCCTTCAATGATTAAAAAAGTCCCCAAACTCACCCAGAAGCCAGGCAATAAGCCAGGCTCCCCAGTTCCTAGCAGGACCTGTGCCTCGGCATGACCAACCCAAAATTTCCTGATCCCAGTCTCGTCTTTCTCTCTCCCACCCACTTGTTTCCCTCCACCCAGGAAGAAGGGGTGAGAGAGGCAGAGACATAAACACGGGTCTGTTTTCACAGGAGACGAGGCTCTGTCCAGGCCTCTCCCTGTGGGCTAGAGCCGGGCGTCTGATTGACATGAGCAGGTGGTTTTGTTTGGCGAGGAGCCACGAGAGGGAAATAACTCAGCTTTTCCCACTGAGGTAGGTTAACCGTGGACAAAGGCAGAACTGGATGTGAGAGCAGAATCTTGGCAGGATCTATCTCCCCAGGGGCTGGAAGGACTCAAGGATACCCAGGGCCCTGTGGCCAATTCTCTGAGACCTATCGCTGGCCTGGCCAGAGTCAAGGGGAAGGGGCGCTCAGGGTGTGGGGGATGCCTGAGGAGGCGAGTGGACAGTCCCCACGGCCCCCAGTTGGTGCTCTCGTCAGGGCTGTGAGGAGGGCCTGGCAGATATGGCTGGTGTCTCTTGGAGCTGGGCTGTCACTGGGTATGGCGAGGACAGACACTGTAAAATGTCATTTGGCTTCAGGTCCAAGAAAATCTGACCACAGACTCTTGGCCCTTCCCACAGCTGATCTCTGACCTGGCATCATCACCACTGGTCATGGTGGAAAATGGTGAGAAATGGGTGGGTGGGTGGGGTGACTCAGTTTTCCCCTAAATCCTGGGAAAAAACACTCCGAGCCAGCACCTTCCAGTGTGAGTTAGCAAATCCCTCCATTCCAGCTCATCTCTCCCCGGAGCCGTAGGTGGGAGGGGGCGACAGCCTTTCCTGTGCTTTCTGCAGACAGGGGTGCTACCTGTACCCCGACATCCTCTCTTCTCAAGACTGGGGTCAGTAGAACCCAGTCTTGTTCTGGATTAGAAACCAACTCAATCATTTTCCAACCGACTGAAGGGAATGAAGAGAAGGAAAGGGAAGAGAAGGGAAGGGAAGTGGGAAAAGAGACCAAATAGATGGGCTGGGGGTAAGGCAGGGTTACCGGAGAACAGGGCATAGATGGGAGTGGGGTGGGGGTGAGAATGCACATTTATTAAGCACCTACTATGTGCCAGGCACTTTATCCAAATTCTCTCTTAGTCCTCACAGCACCCTGGGGAGGTAGGGATTGTCGCTCCCATTTTCAGATGAGGAAAATGAAGCCCAGAGAGGTTATGCAAGCTGCCCCAGGGCCACACAGCAACTTGGTAAGTTCCAACCCAGGGCTGCTCCTTAGCAGAGGCCCTGCAGTTTCTGTTGCCCTGGGGGCCTGTGGGAGAGGCCTCCAGGAGAAGGGAAAGCTAGGTAGAGACCCTGAGAAGGGAAAGGGAAGGAAGATGGAGACAGAAGAGCCACAGGGAAAGAAGGAAGGGCTGGGCGGGGCCCAGAGGAGTGCTAGGCGGGGGGGTTAAAGCCCCTTGTTCCTACAACCTGCTAAGCCGGAGAAATGAATTCTGATCCCTCCAAAACCCAACCTTGGAAAATGTGCGCGAGAAGGGTCTCCTTTCAGGGGAGCAGGAAATCCTCCACACCTCCTCCCGACGCCCCAGTAATGCCAGGATGTCCCCAATCTGCTTTGAGGAACGGAGAGATTAAGAATAATAAAAAAATTGCAATAAAATATGTGTGAAGGAGGGGGTAATTGTGGACAAACGCAGCATTCAAATTCATTTTTCAGCTCTTTTACACACCATTTCAATCTTATTTTCTGCTTGTTAATGAGATCTTGCTGCCTGGGCTAGGCAAAACCTTCCAATATCGGGACATAATTGCACATAATTTTCTCTCCTACCAGTGATTTGCATCAGTTTTTTAAAAATTCTGGGCTATTTAACACCCTACAATCCCCCTCCCCGTCTTCCTGCCTACAAATCTCTCACTCCCGCCTCCTTTCTCATCCCTGGTCCAGCAAGACTCATTTTAAATGCTTATTATAAACGCAGTGTCACCAATAAAGGGTGGGGGGAACACAAAGAGGAAGTGAGAGGAGACAGAGGCAAAGGAGTTTCCAGTGCCCACCGCGTGAGGGGCATAGCTCAGCGGCCCAGCGTAAGTGAACTTGAACTTAACCCGGCTGAGGGTCCCGGGAAGGTCCAGTACACTGGTTAGGCAGACCGGCCTTAAAATTCAGTCTCCGCCACTAACCTGTTCTGTGGCCTTAACCTCTCTTAAGTAAGCAAGTTACTTAACCTCTCTGAGCCTGTCTCCCCACGTGTAGGGTTTCTGTGGGGTTTGAACGACTTCACAAAGTGCTTCCATGGGGTCTGGCATCCTATAGCTGATGGAGTATCTTTCCTTGCTGGATCGACTCCCCTGGAGCCTTCGAGTGATGCCAGGAGGGCATCAGTGGGCATCTGCTGCTGAGCGGCATTCAGGAGATCCCATTCACCGAGAAATAAAAATCAAGCCTTGAGCCTTATTTGCTGGTTTCAGAAGGAGGGGGAAGCTCTGAACCTGGCTATGTCCTTGTGGCTGCAAACCTCAGCTTCCCGAATGGATCACAGGACCAACCTTCCCGGGCAGATGCAACAGAATAGCATCGAGGGCTCTGGAGCCAGACTGTTTGAATCCTAGCTCTGCCACTTCCTCAGGGCCTGGCCTATGGTAGCGGCCTCATAAATAGTTGTGGCCCAGGATGGATGGGTGGCCCTGGACATGTCAGTTTCCTCATCTGTAAAATGAAGGTCATAAGATAACTGCCAAGATTTAATAAGTGAAAGCAGGACGGCATTTAGCCCCTCGCACTGTACGTGTGCACTCCAGGCTGGCTGCCACTGTCATTATTACGAGCACAGGAGGGAAAGGAGAAAAGAAAATCAAGGACAAGAAGGCTTGGTTTACTGTGATCGTGGCCAGGTGATGAACCGTACACTTCAGGAATATTTTTCATTAGTACTGGGGAGGGGGTGGTAAATATATAAATGCCTTTGGCAGGTTCCTCCATGTTAAGCTCCAGAGAGGAGAAAGGAGGACGACGAATGTGGGACATTTTGAAGGAGCAAAACGAGTGGTGGTGGCAAGACAGAAATGCCCCCTTTCCAGGGGGCAGTGGTAGGAGCCCTGGGCTGCACCTGGGGCTCAGCTGCTAACTGACAGTGTGCTCGTGTGATTTGGGGCAATTTTCTCCTCTTCTCTGGGCCTCAGTTTCCACTTGCAACCCTGGTAGAGTCTGCATCTTAAACAGCTCAGGGGAGAAGGATGCCCCAGCTAAGGTCTGCACCCTGGGGACACACCCACATACGTCCTGAAGGATCTCCAAGCCCCGGGCACCCTGCCTGTGGCCTCCAGTCCAAATGACCCTCCAAATGGCAGAACTTGGCTCCTGATTCTTTGCTTGGGAGCTCTGACTGGTAAGCGCTGCAGCTATGATCTCCTGATGTCTGCCTCCCCCGTCATGCTGGGAACTCTCCAAGAGAGGGCTGTGCTTCTACCATCAGACTAGGGCATCTAAAGACAAGGGGATTTTCTCTTCTATCAGACTCTGAGCTCCTGACACAGGAGCTGGGTCCCTCCTCTCAGACCAGGAGCTCCTCAGGGAGGGGGCTGTGTCTCCCCCGTCAGACTGGAGAATTCCTGAAGACAGGCCTAGGTGTCCCTTTATATCTCTGCTTACTCCCCCTCAAAGGGTGCGTGTCCTGCTGGTGATTCCTAGACAAGGGCTGATGTGAAGTGAACAGTCTGCAGATATCAGATCACTCAAAGTCACTCAGGTCATAAAAGGTTTCCTTTGTCCTAAGCTGCCCTGCATTGTTTTCCAAGGAACTGACCCTCAGCCTACAGCGAAGGAGAAAGAATAGGCTGGGGGTCTTCAAGTCCCAGCCCTCGACAAGCCATCAGAGAGAGTTCTCACAGTAGCTGTGTTCCTCTAAATTCTTCAGAAGGACTCAGTGAACAAAGCTGGGGACATCCAAGTGCTGAGTGCCTGATCCTAGAAGGCTGGGCTTTTTGGGTGGGTAAGCGCTAGGCTACCGGGAAACCAAATGTCTAGGAAGGCTTGTACCTGTTTGACTCAGCCCTGCCCATTGGTCTCTAACCTGTGGTCCTGGCCTCAGCTTTCTCATCCATGACATGGGTTGAATAAGCTTTCCCCTCCACCAAGCTGAAAGGACGGGCCTCCTGAGATTGTTTCTTTTACTGCCAACAAATCTCCATTAAAAAGAGCAAATGTGGGCATTTCTGAGGCAGGAGGGCAATGTGAGTGGTTAAGAGCTCAGACTCTAGAGACGAGGGTTGAATCCTGGCTCTGCCTCTTACGCAGATTAGAATATAGGAAACACTCAGAAGAGGGTCTGCGTCATAGGGGCTCAGAAAGTATAGCTGTCTTTGTCAACATCGGCATGAAACATATTGTACGACTTGCTCTTTTATGATGTTTGCTGTCTGTCTGCCCTGTTACACTGCCAGCTGCACATGGGCAGGGGTCTTCATCCCTTAGGTTCACTAGGGGATGCCTAGAACTGTGCCTGGCACACAGCAGGCACTCCATAACTATTTGTTATCTTAGAGTCAGGGGTCAGTTCAGGCATGGTGCTGAGATGACTAAATGGCTTTTTGGTGAAATTCTGCCAGGTAGTCTCTCCGAGGAGTCCCTGAGGCTCAAAGCACCAGCTTCCCAGGCTGGGTCTGTGACAAAGATGGGATCAACCACCTGGAGGGGGCACATCTTCCCCAGGCAGCAGCAAGCTGGCCAGTGTGACAAGCAGGGGCTCAGCAGAGCCCCAAGGTCATCCCCCAACGTAATCCCCTCAGGCTTTTGTAAGAACAAGGGCCAAAGCTATCTGGGCGACAGTGGCAGGGACAGCAATTCTGGGTGAATGGCCTGCCCCACAGGCCAGGTGGAAGCCCCATCCGAGACGGGGCCCATTCTCTCCCTGCTCCCCAGGTGAGCTACAGAGAAACCCCTCCTTTTGGGGAGCTAGGACATGGAAGCAGCTCTGTCTGGGGGAACTGCCCGCCTCCCTAGACCACAGGGGTGTCCAGTGGGCCTGCTCAGACAGAGGAGGGAGCGTGCCGGGTGTCGGAGCTCAGAAATGCCTGGAACTTTTGTACGAGACCCACATGCCCCCCTCAATGCCCCCTTCCTTCAGGAAGTGTTTGCAGCTTAACCCCCGAGGGTCACACGCACAGAAGCACACACAGTCTGCCCTCGTGTCCACCCTGCACGCAGCCCCCTCCCCCCACTCCAGCAGCTGTTCACCTTCTGGTCCCCTCTGCCCCTGTCAGACCCTCCATCTGTCTTCACACCTTTGGTGGGAACCTGTGGGCAAGTCTCCGAAGTTCTCCCAATCCGTCATGGCCACACAGCCTCTCCTCCCGGAGGAATGGGAAGGAAGCTGCTCAGGGTCTCTGGCAGGAGGGGTGAGGGTCCAGCTCGGGTGGAGAGAAAGTTGTGCTGCTCACATCAGTAGGTCAGTTTCTCTTCTTCTTCCCTCCTTCCCGGAGGTTCATTTCTGGGCCCAAACAGTGCATGGAACAGCCTCATTCTTTAACCCTCTCGCGGAACCACACTCCAGAAGCCAGGGGCCCCTGATTTACTAGTTTCTCCTCTGCCCTGTGACAGAAGTGCTGCTTTGGGGATAAACCTCAGCCCACATCTGGATGGGTGAGCTGGGAAAAGCAGTAGTTAAGGAGCCTGGTGCCTTGGACTCAGCCCTGGCCTGGCCAGTATGTCCTGAACCCTCCATCTGTAAAGTAAGACGGCTGGCGCCCATAACCTCAGTGTCCCTCCTCAGATTTCCAAGTAATGCTCCTCCAGCTGGTTTTGTACCCTAAGGCCAGGCCTGGACCACATTCTGAGGTGTGGACACCTCGGGCCTCTGCGGCCATCCTCCCCCAGCTGGCTCTGGGACCGTGTTGTGTCTATCTCCTGGCTCTGGAAGGTTAGCTCGGCCAGTTAGTCCTCAGCACTAATGAGACAGAGGTCATGACCTTGAACCCCAAAGAGGCTCCCCTGGGTTCCAGTGGGAAAACATTCCGGTCTGCAGGCTGCATCACCCCCCCATAATGTGGGACCTAAGGGGATTTGGTGCATCACCGTTAGGGATTCTGCATTCAGCTGCCTATGTTTACTGGGTACTCAGCTCTACAGGGATAAGGCTCAGGGCTTTATGGGGATCATCTCATTCAACGCTCAACAACCCTAAGAGGTAGGTGTTAGTATCATCCCCATTTCATGGAAGAGGAAACCGAGGTATAGAGAGGGGAAGGGAACTTACCCAGGAGTAAAGGATGGAATAGAAATCCAATTAGCTCTCAGCTATACACTTTAACAGAGGCCAAGAGGAATGAACCCAACATGTAGAAAATTAACATTCTTGGAAATGTTTTAGACCACGGGGTGGCGATTTTTTTCTGTAATGGCCAAATGGTAAATATTTTAGGCCTTGTGGGCCATATGGTCTCTTTTGAAACCACTCAACTCCGCTGTTTAGCACAAAAGCAGCCATAAATATATACACGAATGGGCATGGCTGTGTGCCAATAAAACTTTATTTACAAACACAGGTAGCTGGACGGACATGGCCCTGGGGACGTAGCTGATCTCCTCTTTGGCCCCTATTTTTGCTTCAGGCAACAGGTTTCTATCCTCATTATATCGGCTTGGCAAGAGTCAGGGGACATAATGTTTACTTGGCCCCTACTTTGTGCCACTCTGTGCTTGGTGCTTTGATCTGCTAGCACATGAATGCAGAGAACACTTTTCTTAGGAGGTTAGTGACACTGTTTGTTTAATCACTCTTGTTTAATGGGGGATAAACTGAGGCTCAGGGATGCTACCTTGCCTAATATCTATCCGAGCAGTGGAGGTGGGATCTAAACCCCCTTCAAGCCTTCACCTGTCCAGCACACTACAGCTGTTCAGATAAGTTTGTATCATGTGTATTCTCAGCACAGACAAGAGAAAGGTGTCTCCAAAGGTGGGAGGCAGGGTAAAACCAGCCTTGGATTTAATTCCTTCTCCTGTGGATATTTGAGAGCCTGTGGTAGCTCCAAAAATGAATTCACCAGTTCCTCAAATTCACAAGAATATCCAGCATCACTAAGGCCTGTTCTCCAAACCCACCAGCAACCACCATCAGCCTCAGCATTGTCTTTCTGACTTCATCTATAGAAGGTCCCAGGACTTCTAACCGCACCACCAGGCAAAGAGCGATTAACCAGCAACCAATCACACATGAGTGAACAGAGGTCCAAGACCCAATGGAAGTAGAATTCCCAGTCTAGAACTCCAGCCACTCATTGGCCACTCCTAATGAAAGGCGGGAGATGGAGCACAGGATGGAATCCAGGAAGGACTCCTGGTTCTAGAACAAAGCCCCAACCACAGTCAGTATCCCCCAGGAAATGGCACAAGCCTTCCACCAATGCGCTGTCTGAAAAAATGCCTGATTTTTATGGACGGAAGAGCCATGAGGTGGGTGGTAGGCCAGTTTCACAAACTCTAGGTGACTGTTGGGTCAGGAGCCAGTCTGTAATACAATACGTGTTTCTGGGTGGCAAGAAGTACAGAAACCTGTTATGGGAACGTTTTCTGTGCTTCCCCCAACTGGGTCACCCAGGTCTACAGCTTGAGAACATAAACCCAGGGTGAAGGATCGCAGAATATTGACGAGTGAAGGTATTTAAACTCTCTCATGGTACCCAACAGCCAGAGGTTTCACGGAGACCAGTAACTTCTTCCCCAAGAGAGCCAACCTGTGTCACCCGCCCTTGTTGGCTGGGCTGGTGGGCATCTGGCGATGGGACTCTGGGCAGGGGCATGAGGCCACCTACCTGAGGAGACAGGCCGTTGCTGACGGGGTTCATGTGGTTGGAGGGTGCCGCTGGGTTCATGAAACTGTCTGAGTAGCTGGAGAAGCTGTGGCGGGCTCCATAGGCAGAGCTGGTGTCAGCGGCTGCAGCGGCAGCCGCTAGCCCCCCCTGGTGCATGGTGGATGGCGGGAGGGGTTGGGGTCGGTGCACGGTGCTACTCCCATCTGTGGAGAAACCCAGGAGACGGCCTGAGCAATGGGCCTCACCTTGGAGGGCGGGCCTCCTGGGGCAGGGAAAGAACCTCCCGTTTGAAAGGCAAGCCACGAACCTCCTTCTCCCAATCCCCTTCCAGTAGAGGGAAGGGACCCCCTTCTCTCCCTACTTGAGATGGGACAATCTGGCTTCTGGGCAGGGCACTAGGGACTGGCCAAATCTTGACAGCCAACTAACATGCCAGATAACCTCCAGGCAACTACAAGCTGGCCCTGTTGCTCAGTGTTTGGCACACAGTAGGTGCTCAATAAATGTTACCTGGACTGAAACTCAGACATCCTCGGGGACTCTGTTAATCTACCCAGACCTGTCCGCATAGCATTTTGTGAGCACTGATCACAGGCCAGGGTCTTTCACAAATACCATCTAAGGGTATGAAGCAAGAATATGGTTTCTATTTTATAGATGAAGAGACTGAGGCTGGAAGGGTTGGGGCACTTGTGTGAGGTGACAAGGCTAGTGAGTGACAGGACCAGGGGTTGAACAGCTGCATCTGCTCCTAGCTGCTCGGCTGCTATTCCAGTCTGTCAAGACCCTTCTATGCAGCCTTTTAGCTGATGGGAACATCATCGCTGGCAAAGGTTCCATTTCTCGTCAAGTATCCCAGGGAGTGGCCCTCGCCCTTCTCCTCAGTTTCCAGAGCTCCAGCCTGCCAGTCCTTTAAAAGGGGGCATTGGGGCTTCATGAGGCAGATACCAAGTAGCAGGATTCCTGGTGTGTGCTGTGGGGGGCAAGGGGGCGGGAAGAGAAGGGAGAGGGCAGAACCGGAAACAGGATCCAGGAGGGAGGGCAGGAGAAAGCCTTCTCCCCGTCCAACGCTCACCATCTCCTCTGCATTTTAATAAGAGCCCAGGAGATTCACGGGACTTTACAGTTTGCGGAGCTCTATGCTAAACATGGCCATGGAGACGACCCTGCTGAGCCTCACCTGGCTGCTCTGTGGCCTCTTGGCAAAGCCAAGAAGTTCAAAGGCAGGACCTCACCTTTTTGGTCTTACTAATCTGTCCACACAAAAGCAGACAAATGGTCATAAATATACAACCCTTGGATGGGGCAAGGGGAAAGGGACAAAAGGGCACAGCTGAGATACCAGGGAGGGGCTCGGGGGCTCACCTTGGGAGATGGTGGTGGTGGGGTAGGTGGAGTCCGGCAGCTGGTAAGGGGGCAGCGTGGGCATGCCAGTGGGTGGGAAGCCCCCTGGCAGGAGGTGGTTGAACGCTGCCAGCTGGTTGGCTCCTGCTTGCTTACGCCAACGGGCACGGCGGTTACTGAACCAGACCTGGGGGATCGAGAACAGAGAATGGAGAGCCCTCGGCCCGGCTCCTGGAGGAGAGCTGAGACTCAGCTGGAACCCGGCCCCCAGCCATCACCTTCCACCCAGCCAGCATCTTCCCCGACAGGAGGACATCCCCACCTTCATGCAGCTCTGGAGTGTTTGCCGAGCACTTGAATAGGCATGGTTCCATTCTGTCCTCACCATGACCCAGTGAGGAGGTTATCATCATTATCCCCATTTTACAGATGAACATACTGAGACCCAGAGAGAGGCTGACTTGCCCGCATGACAGGCTGTTTGACTCTTGGTCCAGTGCTCTTTCCACTGTCGCTGTTCCTTCCCCAAGGGATGTCAATAGGTGACTGTCCTTGTTCCAACACACACACCCAGCCCACCTCCTCCAGGAAGCCCGCAAGGAGGAAACCACACATCCAGAACCCACCTGAATAAGACCCACCTGCCAGACTCTGATATGAAAGCTAGTTCTTTGTCTGGAGCCTGAGGCCCTCCTTTGCTTGTCCAGCACAGCCCCCCTTGATTAGGAAAGCCCACCTCCCACAGACACAGAGGTTTGTTAAGTATCAGTGGACAACTAACCTAACATCTTTGAGTTTCCCTTCCCTTCAAGCCCTGTGCTGCCGCTTCACATGTCTGTCCATGGGTAGACCTTTCCATTCCCACTTTACAGATGGGGAAACCAAGGCTCACAGAGGTCAAGTAACTTGCCCAAGGCCACACAGCTGTCTGTACTAGATCTGAGGTTCAAACGTAAGTCAGTCTGACTTTTTAGAGTCCACTTATCTGGATTTGCAACAAGTTCTGGGATGGGCCACAGAAAGAGAATAACTGTGTGAAACAGGGGCTGCTCTGAGGGGGCTCTTTTCCACCTTCAGGCTTTGCATATGCTGTTCCCTCTAACTGGAACACTCTTCCTTGCAGCTGGCTAGTTGGCTTGTAGACTCAGCTGAAATGCGTCCTCCTGCTCCGATTCCCTAATCACTGCTTGGAAGTACGTTCAGGCAGGTCCCCGCCTTCTCTCAGGTAGTATGTGTACACACACTTCCTCACAGGAGCCGTCATTCTATTTACTTGTTTCTTGGTGATGCTTCTCTTTGTCCTCCCTTCAGACTCCAGGCCCCGTGGGCAGAGGCCCTGCCTGCTTTGCTCACTGCTCACTGCTCCATAGCTTCTCAACCAATGCTTTTTGAGTGAATGAATGAATGAGTGAATGAATGAACCAGGGAAGGCAGAGATGGCGCTGGTGTGTCTTGCTGGAGCAGGGGCCACAAGGCTCAGTTGGCAGCCCCTCCTGGTGGGGTGAAGACCCCGCCCTTCCCTGGCATGGGCTCACTTAAGACCCCCACACCTCTAGATCTTCTCCGCTGACATGCGGGAGGGGAGTCGCAACTGGGTGGAGGGTGCTTATGTGTCCGTGATATCATTTGTCTTTTCTCCCAAGAGAGAAACGGTGTTCCGTGGAAAAATAACATCCAAGCTGGATGAACAGAACCGCCAGCTTTGGCGCCTTTACGATTCACAGGAAAAGGCAGCCAGTCAGGAGGGAAAACTGGCGCAGAAGTAAAATTCAAGTCCTGACTTTTTCCTACCTCCCCAGGGCACACAGGGCTTCCCCGGGGGGGTCCTGGGATGGGATGGATGCCTGCCAGTCAGACGGAGGCTGCCTGAAAGCTGGAAGGAGTGGGCAGTGTCTCCTGCTCCCTGCTTCGGGAAGGTGTGGAGAACAGTTTTGTTTTAATTCCGCGTTTCTCAAAGGGTGGGACTCCTGTTGCCCACGTTGGGGAGATGTCCCAGATGGTGTGACACAGACATTAAATAACTCTGAGCCGCTTTATTTCTCCTCCAGTGCTCCTTCCTGCCTTCCTAGCACTTGCTAAGCTTCCTTTTTAACACACTGAGAGGAGCCTTTGCAGTTGACCTTTTCCTGCAGGATTTTTATTATATTCTTTTGTTTTCCTTGTGTGTGTGTGTGTGTTTCCAATTGCCTTCCTTTTATGAGACTGAGATGCACTTTTATGTAAAAAGATATTGATATTTAAAAAAAAAGTAAATAACAATATGGAAAATGCAAATGTGGCAAAAATCTTCATGCTGGTCAGAGAATCACTGAAGTGTGGGATGTTCTGCTTTACTTTGTTACGTGGCAACTGTTCCTTCGGGGTGGGTCATCTCTTCCTCAAATGAAGAGTACTAAATAAAGTTGGAGACATTCTTCCCCCTTTCCTCCTTTCCCTTCGTTCCTTCCCCTTCTTGCCTTCCTTACTTCCCTCCTTCTCAGCTTGAACCTTTACTGGGACTCTGAGCTATGCCAAGCAAGACACTAAGGAAAGAGAGAGAGAGGAACAGGACACAGCACTAGCAAGCTACCCTCTGCCTGGGCACACAACAGTCACATCAAAGAACAGTTGCTTTTCAGTGCAGTGATGGGGTGGCATGCAAGGTGCTCTAAGGAGGTCTGAGGAGGGGCTTCCAACTTCACCTCTCAGAATCCAGGAGGGCTTCCTGGAGGAGAGGACATGCCCTTTGCTCTCAATTCTCTCATCTCTTTTCACCTTCATTGTCCTGTTTCCCCAGGGCTGCCTCTACCCCAGCAGGCAACTCCCTCCTCACAAAGTGCAACACGATGGTGAAGAGCAGTGACTCTGGAGCCCGACTGCCTGGGTTTGAATCCTGCCTTTGACTCCTAGCTAAGATGGAGAAATTCCATTGTCATTCTGTGCCTGTCTCTTCATAAAGTGTGGCTAATAACAGCACTCACCTCCCAAGTGGTTCTGGACCTCGAATGAGTTAACACAGGCAAAGTGCTTAGAACAGTATCGACAACTAATATTCCACCGGAAACTCTCCGATGGCTGAGTTGGGAGGGCTCTTAGCCAGCAGCCGGTGCAGGCTACCCAGCTACAGGTGGGGAAATGGGGGCTCCACAAGGGACAGTGGCAGCCTGGCACCCCACGCAGAATCCCTGATCAGGGTTGAGGTCTTTGAAAACAGAGGCTGAGTTTTATTCTTCATTTTTGATCCTTCCCTCCACACCTAGTACTGGAAACAGACTATTTCACCTGGCCCTTTTTTCAATGCAACACAGAGGAAAAGAACACGACCGACAGACTGGAGCTCAAGTCCCAGCACAGTTGCTTATGAACTGTGTCTCTAGGAAGTTACTTCTCTTGCTAAATCTCAGATTTCTCACCTGCAAAATGGAGAGACTAATTGTACCTACCTCCTGGGATCATGGTGAGGGTGATAAAGATAATGTATGTAAAGTGTTGAGCATCGTGCCTGACCTATAAGAAGTGCACTATACACGTTACCTAGTGTTACAAACAGATTTGGTTTAAGTTGCTAATTAGTGAGTCCCTCTAGTGCCTCCGAAAGGGGATTCCGTTCAAAGTGGCCTCTGTTTCTAGAAGAAACGCAGGCTCAGGGATCTTGGCATTGCGACACAATGGATTTGTTTACGTCCAAGGAAGAGGTATGCAAGGTTGGGGTCAGCCTCCAGCTGTTTAGAAATGAAGATTTCCTCCAGAGAAAGTTATTAGTCTGCTTCCTGCCCATTTTGTTGCCCTTCAGGGTGGCCTGGGCTTTCTGTAGGCTGAGACAGGGGTGTCTCTGACAGACATCAGGGGTGCTATAGAACACCCTGCAGGCTTCAAAAGCAGGGCTGGAGGGGAACCAGAGGGAGGTAACACACTTGCGTTACTAGAACCCCACCTGACATATGTTTACCTGCTGACTTGTTTATTTGAACATCAACTCCACGACAGCAGAGATTTCTGTCTGCTGAATCCCGGGTACCTAGAACAGTGTCTGGCACACAGGTGGTGCTCAATAAATGAGTGCCCGATGAATGAACCTGGAGTTTCAAGATGGCCAGCATTGGAACCACCAAGAACAGGTGGAGTTTTAATAAGAACAACCCCCTTCCCCCACTTACGGCGCTTTTGTATGCCAGCCACTTCCTAACTTTGTGCGTATGTGTGTTTCCATGTCATCATTTAATCTTCAGAACGAGGCAGACCCTGTTGTCATCTCCATTTCGCAGATGAAGAAACTGAGGGTTGAGGGGTAAGTGATGGCTCCGGAATTCATACCGAGGCATCTGGCTTTGAGACTACGCTGAACCACTCCACTATCCCACCCATTTCCCAGGGCCACCGAGATGAGATGGTATAGGACTGCAAAATCCCTTAACCATGAACTCTTAGAACCAGAGGTGAGGACCTCAAAGGTCTAGAGCCATAAAATCTAATAAACAGTACTTCGGGGGCTTCGAGGTCCCTGCCACACTGTCCACAGCAGGAACGCTCTCACCAGGGTCTCTGACCAGCTGGACTTTGGACTTTTGCTTGAATGCTTCTGGTAACAGGGATCTCATCACCTCAGGAGGTAGCCCTGACTGTCATAAGTAAGGATTCTAGAGCTTTAAGGGGCCTTAGTGACCATTTAGTTTGATCCCTTTATTTATAGATGGGAAATTAAGTCTCATGAAAGGAATCTGAGCTTTTGAAGGTGACAGAGCTGATCAGAGTCAGGGACCGATGAGAACCCAGACTTGGGGCTCTGAGTCCTGTGCTCTCACCCCACAGACCTTTATATGGGACTTAGGACATTTCCCTGTTGGCCCTGGTCCCAACCTCTGGAGCCTCTCAGAACAGCCATGTCCCCCAAGTCTCCTGTTCTGCAGGCCGCAAGTTATATCATTCCTGTCTCAATTATTTTGGTTAGCTTTTGTTCATTCTTGTTTAAAAAATCAACATTTATTGTTCCCTCCTCTGCAGAGAAAGCTCTCGGGCTAAGGAGGGAAGACCTAGCACTGCTCTGGGAAGCCCACAGTCAGTGGGAAGAACCAGCCCTGAGCTGAGGGGGCCCAGAGTCTGACAGGGGAGTCAGCATGTGGAGGATGTCTGCTTTGGCCCCCTCGCTGTGGCTTTGCCTGGGCTCTGGCCATTCCCACTATTCCCAGCCCCCCTCCCTCCTTGGACCTTGAGTGACACCTGTTTTTGGGTCCCCTGGGCCAATAAAAGCACTGCCCTGACAGCCAGGAAATTTTACAAGGAGCAGTTAGGCTTCAAGGTGGTGGGAAGCAGCCTGGCCCCCAGACATGGGAATGAGAAAGCACCCAGGAATGTGCCCAGGAGAACAGCTGCAGGAGGATCAGAGGGGAGGGAGGCCCGAGCTGGGGGCAGGCTCAGATATCACCCTGGAAAGGAGGGAGGGAGTGAGATGAGCTGGCTGCTGCTGCCTGCCCCCTGCCCCTTGGGGTCTCCCTCAAAGGCAGCCAAGGGCCCCCCACTCCAGGAGTGGGGGTGGGAACGGCGGAGGGAGGTGCACTGGTTCCTGGAGTGCTTTAATGCCACTTTGCTTCTAGAATTTTCCCTTTTGCTTTCAAATTCCAGGCTCTGAGTCAACGTCTTTCTCCCGGACATAGTAAAGAACCTGGGCTTTGGCATAGGCCCACCCAGCTCAGCCCCTGTTGGGCTCTGTGCCCCTGGGCACATCACTTCTCTAAGCCTCAGTTTCTGCACCTGTGGCTCATGGGGTGTCACCATACTGACCTCACAAGGTGGTCTGAGATTCCTTCAGCTCATGTAGGAGAAGCCTCAAGCCCTGTGACTGGTCCAAGATGGGTGCCCAGCAAAGGCTAGTTCCCCTTGGATGGAAGTACCCTCAGGGAGCCGTTTGGGGGGGGTCCCTCTGCAGACCTGCCTCCTCCATTCAAGAAGACGACAGACCAGGAATGGGTTCCCACAGGAGCTATTCATCATGACCTTCCTCTTTCACCACCCAGCCTGAGCCCTTCCCAGCCTGGCCCCCAGAGACTCTCTCTGCACTTGGAAAAGAACTGCAGGCCTTGGAATCTGAGAGCTCAGCCTGGGGAGAGGAGGCCAGTCCCTCCCCCACGGCAGGCCGTGAACTCCACACGGGGCTCTGCTCTTTCTGCACTCTCCCTTCCCCCAGCCCTGCTGCTTAAGAACTACACACTTGAGGGGGTAGAGGGCCTGCTCAAGGTCTGCCCACCCTCCCTCTGATGCTTCTAATCCACCAGGAACATGCCTGCTCAGTCTTCTTGCATGCTTCTCATAACAGGAAACTCATTGCCTATCTTGGGAAGCTCGGACTGTTCAGAAAATTTCCTCCTGACTACTTCCTCCCCTCATCAGAGATTTGGAGACTTTTACTGTGTTTCCCTGAAAATCAGACCAGCCGGGCCATCAGCTCTAATGCGTCTTTTGGAGCAAAAATTAATATAAGACCGGGTATACATTAATTTTTGCTCCAAAAGACGCATTAGAGCTGATGGCCCGGCTGGGTCTGATTTTCGGGGAAACACAGTATACTCCCTAGGCCCTCTCTTCTGGCTGAACTAGTGCCCTTCCTCCGTCTCTCCTTTTTCCTCCCTCCCTCTCTTGCTCTTTTCTTCTCTCCCTCAATCCCTCCTTCCCTCTTTTTCCTGAAGTACTTGTTTCCTGGAGAGGTGAACGCAAACCAACAGTCCTCATGACAGCTCCTGGCTTCCATGAGGCTGTCCACTGCTCCACCAGTCCGTCAGTCAGTCAGTCAACCAACATTTGCTACTCACTCTGCATCAAGTGCCCGTGGCATTACTTGTCTAGGGTCCCCAACCACCTGCTGCAGAAGCCCCTGGAGGTCCACTGAACCCTCAGACCCTGGCCACCCACACCTTCTCAATCCCAGTCGGTGGGTTATGCCTGCCGTGTGAACACCTGAAACGCCTCCGTACCTGGACGCGGGCCTCCGTCAGCTTGGTCCTCTGCGCCAGCTCCTCGCGGGTGTAGATGTCTGGGTAGTGTGTCCTCTCGAAGGCCTTCTCCAGCTCCTCCAGCTGCTCGGCTGTGAACGTGGTCCGACTGCGGCGCTGCTTACGTTTCAGAGGGAGGTCGGGTTCCGACTCCACATCTGAGCCCTCGTCCAGCCGGTTCCCTACAGCCAGGTGAGAGGCAGGAAGAGGACAGGGCCTGGTGAGAGGGAGGGGTGCTTTGTGCCCACCGCCAGGCCCATCACTGCACTGAGATCAGATCCCTCCTTGAACGCAAGGAGAAGGATGCTCCCACAGCATCGTTTATCAAAGGGAAAGGTGGGAAGCAACCTCCATGCCTAGTCCTAGGGGATTGGTTAAATGCCTTATGATGTTACCATTCCTTTATATATACAGAAGGTGCCAAAAAAATGTATACACATTTTAAGAAAGGAAAACTGTATTAAAATTGTAATACTCAATACATACCGATAACAAAAGATGAATACAAGTCACATTTGACTTCTGCAATTACAAGAGGTGCTCGAAGTGGTTCCCATCAGTGTCCAGACACTTCTGATGACGGCAAACTATGGCTTGAGTAACGTTAACTGAAGTATCCATTTGTACACATTTTTTGGCACCTCCAATATATAAAAAAATCCCCTCCATTTGGGCATTTAGGTTATTTCCACTGACACAGACGGATGTCCATAACGTAGGACCCAGGGGTGGTTTCATGATGAAATACGTTTGTCAAAATTCCTAGAACTATATTCTCCAAAAAAGGGAGAATTTTACCATATATTAACTAAACTTCAATAAACCATATTTTAAGAAAAGGGCAAGGTACGAACCAGGGTACAAAGAGCAATCCCACTTTTGGAAAAAGTGTGTATGACACAGTACGAACATTACAGTCAAACGTTAACAAATGCTAACCTCCAGGATGATAGGAATTTTGTTTTCTTCTTTATACTTGTTTATTGTTTCATATTTTTTAAATGATGACCATTTAAAGAACAACACAATTGCATTTGGGGAAAATATATTACAAAAACTAAGGAAAGGAGGAAGGCAAGAAGAAATGAAGGGAGGAAGAAAGGGATGGAGGGAGGGAATGCAATAGTGTCCTGTCCCGACCCCTGTTTTTACTCAATTGCTTCAAATGTTTGTTACATAAACAGGTCTAGCTAGGCCCCTTTCACAAGGGACAACCTTCCCACCCCCACCCCCAATAACCTAATATCCTCTTAGATGTCAAGTGGAGATGAAGGGAAAGGCATTCTGGGAAGGGGGAAGAGCATGTACAAATCCCAGCCCCACCTTGGGGCCCTCCTAATGTTATGAGTGTCAAAGGGCATGATGTGTCATGTCATCGTGAGGCTGCAGCCACAGCTGGGAGGTCAGCCAGTCACGGGCAATGTCCCTCCGTCCTGGGTCCCCTTCCCTCCAACCTGCTGCCTTGGCCAGTAGGCAGTCGTTCCTGCTTTTTATTGGTCATTGCCAGGCTGCCCCTGATTGTGACAGCACACGACAAGGGAACCGGAGGCACGAGAGACTGCCCTTCATCGTTGCTGCCTCTTCCCTAAGAGCAGAGACTGGGGTTGGATCCAACCCCCTCATCCAGCCTCTCCTGGCTGCCTAGCAACCTGTCACTGATAGCGGGCCACAGTGGGCACAGCTGGCATCCTGGGGCACCTTCCTCAACATGTCTGGGGCTCAGAGCCAAGGACGAGTAATCGTCAAGGATTCACCTCCTGAAACTCACCGCCTAACCTCAGTTTTCTGACAGTGACAAGGACAGCGAGCCCTTGGGGTCTCAGAAAGAGGCAGCAGCACCTGCAGGCAGGAAGGGAGGCCAGCCCACAGACAGGGAACGAAACGCCAGGCTCCGGTCCTCCAGTGGGGACCCCCGAGTTCACACAAGAGCTGAGTGAATGGGGATCAGGGTTGTCGGGGGCAAAACCTATGGGCAGAGACTGTGCTCAGAGCTGGGAGGTCAGACTGGGGAGAAGATACAGCCCATCCTGGGAGAAACCCCTCTCATTAAGTCCCAGTTCAGTCCACAACAGGGGTGTCCAACAGAACTTTCTGTGGTGATGGAAATGTTCTAGATCCGTGTGGTTCTGTGTGGTAGTATCAGCCCCATGGGGCAACAAGCACTTGAAATGGGCCAGTGCAACGGAAGAGCTGAGTTTCTCATGTTATTTCATTTGAATTGAAACGTACATAGCCCCACGCGGCCGGCAGCTAGCACACAGGACAGCGTATCTTTAACACTCCTCTTCTGCCTTTCTCACAAGGAGACGCCCGGCCTCAAGCTCAGAGCTTTCTGCACGCAATAGTCTCCAGGTAGATTTAACAACAAACCTTGTTTGTTTTTATGGTTCCCATCTATTTATAGGACATGACACTGATTTTCCATTTACAAGAGCTTCCTTGAGTTCGGTTTTATGTATAAAGTAAAATATTAAGGAAACAATAGGACAGACTACGGGACTATAACCGAAAGCATGAGTGCAGTTAGCAGCTGACTGACCGTGAGATAGTCAAGGTGCATCTGATCCTGCCCCGCCCAGCCTCAATGCCCACTCAGGCCCCATATGCTTCCGATGCCCTTGCCCTCCAAATGATGTGCAGCTTTCTAGACTCATCGTGGAGTTCTGAGTCTATTTCTTCCTCGTCTCTCTGTCCCTCCTGTACTCAGCATGGATCTGGGAACTCTGGGCCCAGAGAGATGCCCAGACCAAAACCCGGAGTGAAAAAGGCAAGTCAGAGCCCACAGTTCTTTGTTTGAAAGGATCTGGAATGACCTCTCTAGGATGTTGGCAGTTGCCATAACAACCCTCTGGATGCTAAGTGGGGAGAGCAAGGCTCTGTCCCACTAGCCGGGAGATCGAGAGAGATCGCAAGAAAACTGGACTATAGTCTGTGTGTAACTTTAGTCCTCTGAAAAAGATCTCTCTCCTCCTCCCCGATCCAGTCCAGGGGAAGAGATCCTTCTAGGTCTGAGCCAGCCTCACAACAGGTCTGGGGCTATTGGCTCTTTTACAAATAAGGAAAACAAGGCTCAGAGAGGTTGTGTAACTTGATGGAGGCCACACAGCCAGTAAGCCTATGCTCATTCCTGGGTAGGGGTGGGGAGGAAGGACAGATTGGGAGGGAATTTGGGGGCCCTCTGGGGCAGCTCTGGTCTAGTCAAGAGTCCTGGTCTGGGAGGCCTGACACCTGGGTTCTGGGCTCTGTCCCTCCCTCCCTGTGTGGCCACGGACAAGTCAATTGTCCTCTCTGGAACTGTTTTCTCCCCTGTAAAAATGGAGATGATGATACATCCCTCTCATGCCTCCCTGAAATGCTTTAAGAATGGAATGAAATAAAGGCTGTGGGAGTGACCTGGAACCTGTAAAGGGCACATGAGGGACGATAAGATTGATGATAACGATGATGACAGAAGAGGGAAGAGGGTGGGGGGTGCAGGACCAAAGCAGCGTGAGCGAGGGGGCTCATTCACAAAGAACCCCGATGCCACCACCTTTCCCTCCTTGCGCTTTCCCCACTGACGCCCTCCCCTCCCCCTCTGGAACCCTTTAGTCTCAGAGTTTAATTAATCAACAGGATTATGTGGGCTTGGCCACAGAGAGGCCCTGCTGGCTGGGGCCGAGTCATCCATGCATCGAAAGCCTGAGCAGCTGGCACAGGGAGGGGTACATGTGGGGAGAATGGATACGGGAGCGCATTCATTAAACAGAGGCTGGATCGGGGTGGCAGTGGTGGGGTAGCCTCCTGCCATCCTGCTCTCAAGCAGCTGTGAGATGGAAAGGTCCCAAGGGTGGGGGTGCGACAGAGCTGGTGCTGGTCTGGAAATAGCCCCGAGAGAGGGACCCTGTCTCTGGGTTCCTGGATCCTCACTCTGCTTAGGGATGTGGGGAATCCAATACAGAGCAAGGAAGAATCCCAGCCCCGCCTTGGGGCCCTCCTAACCTTATGAGGAACAAACATCCTCCGTCTTAGGACGCTCCCCGTTAGATGGAGGAGATCGCCCCTGTTCTGGGGAGTTCCCAGTCCGATGGAGGAAACACTGCTTCCAGATAAACTGGGGCCAGGGGAGGAGGAAAACGCATGACTTGAAAGAGCCAGACAGCAGCCTGAGCATAGAATGAGGGGTGGGAAGGGTGACAGAAGCCATTTGGTTTGTCAGAGCTTCCGAGTGGGCAGGAATGAGGTCTGCGCAGGGCTGAGTCCAGCTCAAGCCAGGCTGATGGAGGTGGACAGAATATTGCTGGGGGTGGGGGGAGAGCTCTCACAGCCTCCACCCCAGCCTTGCCCCCTCCTTCAAAGCTCGCCTGCTCTCACAGCTGCTGACTCGGGAAGCTCAGCTAAGCCAGTGAGGCCGCGCCACCATCGGCCCTGCCCACATGTCAGATTCAGCCAACCGCTCCATGTGGTTCCTGGTTTAGCCCTCGGCTTCCTTAAGTGACCCAGCCAGGCTATCTTACACCTCCTTGCCTTTGAACGGGTGGCTCCTCTGCTTGGAACACCCCCTGCCCCTTCCACTGAGTACACTCCTGCTCATCCAGCAGAACCCAGCTCATGGCTGTGTCCTCCAGCAAGGCTTCCTGGGCCCATCCAGGCTGGTTTCAGTGCCCATCCTCGGGGCTCTCAGAGCTTATCAGGAGACACCAAACTTGCCTGTTCATGGATCTCTGGATCCCACTGGACCAGGAGATCCTGGGGTGCAACAGGGACTATGCCTGGCACACAGCAGGTGCTCAATAAAGGCTTCTTAGATGAACAGGGCTTAGTAGGCTGATTACAAAGCTCCTTCTGAACCCTGACACACTGCAATAGTCTAAACTTGTGCACAGCACGCTACAGTTTACAAGCCCATTCATTGTTCTAACACAGTTCCTCCCAATAACCCTGGGGAGCCACGCAGGCAGTAATAGACCCATTTTACAGATGTTCAGTGGAGTCCCAGGGCTGCGAGCCTGGGAAGAAAACCCAGGACTCAGGACTCCCAGCCCCGTCAGAGCCAACTTTGCTACAGTGAATTCCCGGGGGATGGAGAATTCCATTTCTGATCATGAAAACGAAGATGGCTTGTTCTCTCCATCCCCACCCCCCAAACCTTCCCTGCTCTCCCTTTTGCCAAAGGAAAAGCCTTCAAATGAGATGGCCACAATTTCTGGACCTACAGGAGGGAGCTGACCCATCTCCAAATCCTTGCCATTCTAGATGAGGGGAAACCAGCAGTGGCCTTGAGGTGTGGGGTCCTTCTCTTAGACCCCCACCTCCGCAGAGACGCCCTCCCACTCCTGTTCTGGGCTCCCGTCCCACTGCCTCCCAACCTAACCTTTATTACAGTTTAACATAGGACGGCTAGGAGCTGCGGCACAGAAACGAATCACATAATAGTTGATATGCGTTTTAATCAAGTAATTCGGGCAGAGCTGGGAGCTGGCGAGTATGGGCCCAGCATCCCTGAATACCAAACAGGCCTGGGCGCAGGTCTCAGAAAATGGAAAAGTCATTTACAGCTCAGCTGGGGGCCCAGAGAACCAGGGCCATGGCAGCACCCTCCCTGCCCCTCTGCTGGAACCGCTCAGCTGTAACCAGGGCATGGTGTGTGCATCTAGGAAATGTCTGCAGGAGCCAGCAGCACACAAGGGCCAGGCAACAGGGGGTCAGATGAACAGGTGGGGCTTGGACCCCAAGTCAAACCTCCCTGGAAGCGACACTCACCCAGACTTCTGCCCAAACTTCTCTTGGGGGCCCATCTCAGTACCCCCACCCAAGCATCCATATGGCAGACCTGGCACTCATCCTTAAGACCCCTTTCCACCTTCTCCCTTAACACCTCACACACAACCAGCCCAGCACCAAAGCTGGGAGATTCAGAACCTGTTAGCTCCGAACCTACCCCAGACCCCCAGCCATGGCCCTGCCCCGGAGTCTGTCCTCTCCACCTCTCCCTGGTCTCCAGCAACCCCAGCTACTGCAGGCCTTTGCATAGGCTGTGCCCTCTGCTTGAAGTACCCTCCCCACACCCTTCCTGGTCTGCAGTCTGCAGCTGGCCAGGCGAAGAAGCAGAGTGGGGCCTTTAAAAGCACAGGCTCCTGATGCAGTTTGCCTGGGTTCTATGGATTCCACACGTGTGTAAAGTATGGGTAATATTAGCATACACACACACACACCTGCCCACCCTCCTTGCTTTGTATTTTTTCTACAGTGCAGATCGCAGTCAGGCATGCTAAATATTCTATTTTATTGACTGTTCTCAACGCCCGGCCCCCCATGTCCTGGCCATCGCTAGAGCACAAGCTTCCTGAGGGTAGGTGTTTTTGTCTTGTTTGTTCACTGCTGAATCTCCAATGCTGGGCACAAAGTGGATACCCAAATAGTTGTTGAATGAATGAACGTATGAGTGACTATATTTACACCCATGAAACAGTGCCAGGGACAAGTGAGTGTTCATCAAGTGTGTATGTGTGTTACGTGCTATTGAGTCAGCTCCAACTCCTGGAAACGCTACGAATGAGTGACGACAACAGTGTCCTGTCCTCAACAGCCCTGCTCAGTTCCTGGAGACTCACGTCATGGCTTCTTTTATGGAGTCAGTCCATCTCATATTTGGTCTTCCTCTTTTCTCCTGCCTTCCATTTTCCCAGCATTATTGTCTTTTCCAAAAAAAAAAAAAAAAAAAAAAAAAAAAACCCTGCTTTCTCATAATGTGCCCGAAGTAGGACAACTTCAGTTTTTTCATTTTTGCCTCCAGTGATGTTTCAAGTTCCCTTTTCTCTAGGACCCATGTGTTTATCTCTGGCGGTCTAGGGTATGTGTAGAAACTCCCCTCCAACACCATACTTCAAATGAATCCATTTTTTTTCCTATCAGCTTTCTTCACTGTCCAGCTTTCTCATCTGTATGTAGTAATCACGTACAAAGGAATACGAGAGTGTGGAAGAGCAAAGCCTTGGTCTCTAATGACACATCTTTGCTCTTAGTGATCTTTCTTAATTCTTCTGTTGCTGACCTTCCAAGTCTCAGCTTCTTTGGATTTCTTGGCTCTTCCATTAATCCTCATCCTTTCTGACTCAGCTTAGTATCACCCCTCCAGGAAGCCTTCCCCACGGGTACCCTCCTCCATCTGGCTCTGAGGTGTCTGCATTGCTAGAACTCAGTAAAACTACAGTTTGATTCATTTGATTCATTTCAGTTCTGCTCTCCGAGAGGCCTCCCAGGGTGGTGGAGTCACTTGCAAGGTGGGGATCCAAATAGGTTCTGTCTGACTCCAAATCCTATGCTATTTCTCAGTGACTGAGATCAGTCAACAGACCCAACTTCACTCTCCCAACCCAAGGAAAGGTGGGAGGGGAGGAAAGCGTCTTTAGAAAGCCGGCGTGGAACTCTTACTTTGCTTACAACCTCAATTTAACAAAACTTTTCCTTCTCCAGGACGGCAGGTCTAACCCCATCAGGCTAACTTTTTTGTTTGTTTGTTTTACTCTGAACCACAGGAATAATTTGCATTACAAACTGTGGGGCCTGATCATGGCTTCGATGCTAACAGCATAAAACTGTTCTCAAGCACTAGAGGGCACTCTTTATACATTCCTTCCAGGAAGGGGCAGATCTAGGAAGAAGGAAGTAGTACTGCTTAAAGTGGTGCTGTGCAGTTGTATTGCCAGAATTCAGAGCCAAGCTTTCTTATGTTGGATCCAGAACTTTTTTGGCACCGAACCGTGAATCAAGCACAAGTCACTAGTGGGAGAGAAGAGAGGGTGTGTAGAGGGCTGGAACCATCGGAGGCAGGGCACGCAGTCAGGGAAGGCTTCCTGAGTGCCGAGTTCAGAGCTAAGGTTCACCTGCCCTGACCGCAAGAGGCTGAAGCTGAAAAGGTCGTGAGGGAGCTTCCAACCCGGTCTCTTTAACCTGCCGGCATCATATGCCGTAAATGTGGAGGTTTGCAAGGGGACAGCAGGTGTGGATTGGAGAGGGAAGATGGCAGGACATTTTAAGCAGACCCCTTGGAGGCTGGAGCAAGCCCACTATAAGAGGAACTCAGCTCACCATCTCCTTTTACATTCTGCCTGTGACTGTAAGACAATCTTGAAAACAGTCCGTTTCCCTTCACTTCTTCAGTGGGCTACTGGCAGATGGCAGAGCTCGCTGTGTCCGTTCCTGAAGGGAGCTTGCCACCTGGATCATGTTTTATGGAGTGTGGCCCAGGCAGCCACAGTTAGACACTGGGGGGAGGTGGGAAGACAAGCTGTGGGGTCAGATGGACCTACAAGTCGTGTGAATTCTGGATCTGAATTCAGAGCTATAAATGCTGGGTGTGTTTTCAAACTCCCGAGCCTCATTCCCTCCATTTTTAAAACCCAGACACTGATGGGAGCCAAGAGGGAGAAAGAGAAGAGCAGAAAGCTGTGTCCGGAGGCTGAGCTCCGAGAGCTGTGGGTGCCAGGGCACTCAGATTGACTCCTGGACCTCATCTCTCCTCTCACTCAGACAGAAGCCCAGTAGGAGGGGAGCTGGCGTTCCAGGCTCAGTCCCTGACTTTCTGTGACCTTGAGCCTATCACTTGTCCTCTTGGAATCTCCATTTCCCTATCCACCCACTGGGAATAAGAATTTCCATCCACCTACTTCTCAGGGTATTAGTGTGGCTGCATAGATGGGAACCTCAAAAAACGCCGAGGGGTCACTTTGATGCAATTATCACAGCCTGCTTGCCACACTAACTCAGTTACTGCACTCCTCTAGACTGCAATTTCCTCACCTGTAAAATGAGGGAAATATGCCCGCCTCATAGAGTTGTCACGCACGAAGATTAAATGAATTACTGCAAGACAGGGGCTTACCACAGTGCCGGGTACACGGGAGGTGCTCAATAGATGTTAGCTATTAGTATTGTCATTGCTGTTGTGATTGGTGCCTGCACACAATGAGAACTTAATTTACCTCTGTATCCCCAAGATGCAAGCTCATTTTTGCCTGGCACAAAACAGAGGCAAGGGATGTATGAATAAATGAATGAACAGATGATTAAACGAATGAATACCTGTTTGTCATCCCTTCCTTACTCTGCTATGGTGGGGGCTCTGCACAATTCCAGCCACGCCCACAGACCCCACACTCCATCCCATCCCTAGGGGAAGCCATTCCAGGTGCAAATGGTGCCCACGGACAGGAGAGGGTGCGGGGTCTCAGGTACGTCTGTGGCTGGCGTACAAATGTTGGCAGATGCTAAGAGTCCATAAAGGGAGACAGACCCTCAGGAAGCTGGGCTGGGGGAGACCTGAGGTGAGGCCTCAAAATCAGCGAAGGGGAAACAGCAGCAGCTGGGGCCCCAGTGGCCAGATGAAGCCACCGGGCCTGGCGAGGAAAAGGCAGCTCGGCCACCCGTCAGCGCCCCACAAAGCCACTGTGAAAGGACCATATGCCTGAGAAGTCAAGCCTGCCCGGACCCTCCTTCTTCCCCTCCCCAACCCCTCTGCCCCCTCCTCAGTGCTGGAGCCCTGGGAGACAGGGGGGTTGCAGCCAGTTGGAAAGTTGTCAAAGGAGGCAGGACGGAAAGTAGCCTCTGAACCCCTGGCTCCTGCCTCCTTCCTGCCAGCAAATCCCCTGCCTCTGGGCTCAGCCCTGAGGGAAGGGCTTCAACCTGGCGCTTGCTGTACCCCAAAGACTGAACTCTGTGATCACACACTTTCTCATACAGCAGCACTGGGCACGAAGGCCACTGGGGAATACACAAAAACAGCTGCTGACGCATTTTGAGCTTACTATGCGCCTTTCCTATAGCAGGTCATGTAATCCCACCATAACCCTAAGAGGTAAGTACTGTTATTATTATTATTAGTATTATTAGCCACATTTTACAGATGAGGAAACTGAGGCTAAAAGGGGTTAACTAATTCCATGGCGGAGTGATAGTGAAACCCAGGCAACTGGCCCCAGAGGGCCCCTGAATCACCACGGTGACACCTGTGAGCCTGGCATTCAAAGCCTTCCTGGCCCTGGCGCAACGTGCCTCTCCCAGCAGGCCACTTCCAGGCCTTTCTCCCTGCTGTGGCTTGGGATGAGGCCTTCACATTACTTCCTCCTGTCTCACTTCCCTCACTCTTCAAATCTGAACTTGAGGTCCACCTAGTCCCCAAAGCTTTCCAAGGCTGCCACACCCAGATTCAAGCTCTCCTTGAATCCCTGTGGCATTGGCCCCCTGGGCCACCCTCCCAGCACTTGGCATAGACTCCTGCTAGAGACTAGCGATTCACATTTTTTCTTTTTTTTTTTTTTTGAGGGCACAGTTCACAGTGGCCCCTGCGGGGATCGAATCCACAAGCAACCCACAAGCTCGGTGCTACCAGCAGCACGCTCTAACCAACTGAGCTAACCGGCCACCCTGGAGATTAACTTTTAAAGCAGATGCTGTTACAAAATGCACCTTATCATCCAGGTGGCAAAAGCTATACTTGAACTTCTTGAGTGTGGGAACTTGGTTTGCCGCATCAAACTGAGGACGCCCTAGTGTAGCAATGGTGCCTTTACAATGAGACTGGGAGTTTCTTGAAGATAAAAACTATATTTTTTCTATTACAACCGGTTATTACCCCAGGGCAGGATGACTGGGAACAGCTCTGTGGTTTTCATTCTAGAGTGTTCTTAATAACAATCTCTACTAGGAACTGCAGACACCAGTCAAACAAAGAAACCATGGACCTTGTCATACAGACACCACAAGGAGAACCGACTCAAGCTTTCCCAAAGTCATCATCTCTCTCAGGACTCTGCACTGACTTCTTTCCCTCGGGGGTCACTTCTGTCCATCCAACTTCCATCTATCCCCACCTCCATCTCTCTTTAAACAGAAAACTCCGAAACCAAACCTAATATTGTGTTGCAGGTCAAGGTGCACAGAGAAATGTGTGCCCAACAGGGATTGACTAAGCACCTAGTGGGAGCCCCACAGACTCACACTGATAAAAGCTACAGCAATTCCTGTCGGCCACAACGGAAATGAACACATAGCTCAGACACTGCCCCTTTAAAACACAACCACTCTCCTAAAGCGGGGCACAGCTGCAGGCTGATCCTAGAGCACGGAGGTGACAGCAGGATCATTGGAAAAGCAAGCCGGACCTTCCTGCCACAGAGGCAAGTGGCTTGAAGATAGATCAGCCTCCCTCCTTAGAAATGCAAAGCTTTACCTGGAAACACCCAGCAGAGCAGTCTTCCCTTCTGTAGCCCAACACCAAAGCCATCAACGTGAGTTACTTCTCCCCTTTTGGTTACTTCCAGAAATTTCGGATTAACATGCAAATGGTCACTGCCAAGTGCCCAGAAACTGGTTACAGGCACCCAGCACTCCAGCCAGATGATGGGACTATCACCTTGCCCAGAGAGGGGTCCCCAGGGAACCTGGGGGCTGGTGGGAAAGACTAAGGGGCTCCAGGTTGGAATGCTAAAGTTTGCCTCTGACTTTGCCTCCAACTTGCTGTGCAACCTTTGGCAAGTCTAAACGCCTCTCTGGGCCCCATTTTAGAGGTCCTCCTGGACAAGAACAACCCTGAGAAGGAGGCTTGGGTTGTACCTGATTTATTCGTTCCTTCACACTGCAGAGCCCAGTACAGTTCCTGGCACACAGTAGGGCTTTCAGGAAACGCCTGTGGCCGGAGGAAAGAATGACTGATCGATGGGAGTAGTGAAGTGCTCCAGAGGGGACTGGAATTCTCAATTAGGGGTGCAGTGTGGACTACAGGACACCCTGAGATCATCTGATTCCTGTAGGGGCAGGAAGGAGGGATTTTATCACCCTTATATTCTGTCTGGGGCCAAGTCCGCTTCCCCATCGTCCCAGGCCCCTCCTCTCTTAAGGGAAGGGAGTGGGGAATATTTAACCCTCCCTTCTCCTCCCTTCCCCTCCCCTCTCCCAGCCAGCGCAGCCCCTTATGTCTCAGGCTGGTCGCTGGGCAGCCAGAGGCCTTTCATGGTACATTCTCCCGCTGCCCCCTCCCCAGCCTCTCTCCCCAGCAACCCCTTCCTGTCGTGCCCCCATCAATCTACTGCAACCCAGTCTCTCCAGCTGGCCTGGCTGGGCCGTTCCCAGGCAGAGCAGGTCCACAGTGGAAGGTGGTGGAAAAATGTGGACAAATTTCTGATTTGCAACACTCTGGGAAAGAGTTTATTGCCATTGTTTGAGGACGAATGTATAAATAAAGCAAGGCGAAGATTGCAGGGGGAGGCTGATGAAAGGCAGAAAACGAGAAATTTTATGGCCATAAGGAGCGTACTCTAATGGTGATTTTTGAGGCACTGGACCATGGTAGTTACTTAGCCAAATGATCACTGTGAAGCTGGGCAAGGCGGCTTATTTCTTAATTACTGTTACGTATTATGTCAGGCGGATGCCCAGCCCTGGAAAACTTGGTCCTGAAGCACACACAGGCTGCAGCCAGGTCCCGGTGCCGAGATGTGCTGGGCCAACAGGGGGGTCATCACCTGCACTCATCCAGGGCAGGGAACCCCACCCCTGGGCCTGTTACCCTTTCCTCCTCCCCAGGCTCCTGACCCCAGAGAAACCTCCATGAGAAGCAGACAAAGAAAGGCTTGAACTTAGAGCCACACCTTCAAACTATGGCTTCATCCACTCAACACATAGTAATGAACATGTGTCAGTTCTGAGCTAGCTATGGCTGACAAAGCAGAGAAAGAAACAGACGTGATGTCCAGCTTCAAGAAATATTTGCAAAAGGCACCTAAAGGCTCATCTGGGGCTTCCTCGCCATGAGTCTCTGCACAACTCAGAGGGCAAGACAGAAGCGGAGGGAGGTAGTTGTGTAGTTGAAACCACCTACACAACCGGGGCGCAGAAGAGGGATGGTTCTGATGTGCCGTGTACCCCGCACCAGGTACACGGCTTCAATGAGCCTCTATTTCTTCACCCGTAAAAAAAGGGGGTGGGACTAAATAGTCCCCTTTTGGGTCTAACATCTTATGGTTCTAGGATTTTTCTTGCTCTCGGAGTTGGTGAGGTTGATTTTTCAAAGCTCCTCAGGCACTTGTCCTCTTGAACACTTAAGTCTGCTTTCAAAGGGCCGTGGAATACAGTAACAGAAGGAAGAAGTCAGAGCTTGTTGTGGGCCTACTGTGTGCCAGGGACTCAACAGGGGTCATGTCCTTCACCGTACCCTCACAATCGTCTCGGGCCGGTGCTCTTTGGAGTATGCTCAGAAAGGTGCGCAGACTTGCTCAGATGCTAAGTGGCAAAGCCTCCCTTCAAAGCCAGGTGAGTCCAGTGCCAAAGCCAATGAACGTGTTTTAAGTAAATCAAGGGGCCTCCCCAGCATCTTCTAGACTAGCAGCTCTCAAGCTTCTGGGCAGCAGAATCCCCTGGAGAGCTTGGTGAACACAGATGGCTGGGCCCCTGTGAGACTTTCCGAATCAGAGGGTGGAGTCTAAGAAGTTGACTTCCCGCAAGTTCCCAAGTGCTGCTGCTGCTGCTGCTGGGAGCCGCTGTGCTATAGAACTCGGAGGGAAAAAGCAACAGCTACCAAATAAAACCATGCTGCCCCATGAAAAGAGGGAACCGTAGGGCTTCTCCCCCAATATCAGATGAAAATCGAGGGCCTGAAAGAGAGTACCAAGCGCTCACCCTCACATGACTCTGAAACTATGGGTCTTTTTCACACTGGAGGAGTGAAGGGAAGACACTTGGCCCAAGGGGTGTGCAGCTTGGCCGGTGAATTTGCTCCTCTCTGCTCCCTGCTCTCGCAACTTTCCATGGTGGCTGGGTCATCAGATTGTTGACAGACCATGTTTGGGAAGGCGTAGATCCCTGACCAGGACCCAGCCTGTTCCCTGCCCTTCCCCCAGCCTCCGAACTCACCTCTTTCTACCCCTTCTCTCCTCCTGGTTCCTACTTAAGTCCTCTTTCCTTTCCCCCACCATCTTTCCCTTTGCATTCAGCAATCGGATGTGTCACAGGCATCACAAGGGGAAAGAGGTGTCACAGTCTCAGGAGAATGACCTTTAAAAGGCTGACGTCAAGCCCCACGTCTGACACCTGTCTTCCCCATGGCCCATCTTCCAGCCGCCCATCTTGACTTACTTGGAGGGGCAACATTTCCTCTCCAGGAGGATAAGCATCTTGATCTGTTCTGTTCATTGCTTTATGCCCAAGGCCCAGAAGAGGGCTCGGCCCAGGGGAAGAGCTCAACACACAGGTACCGAATGAAGGACCGAGTGAATGAAGGCGCATTTATTGAATGAATACATGGCCTCCTCCTAGACGCCCAGATCTGTGCAATAACTTGCAATGTTCCGACAGATGCCTATAGTGGTTTGCTCTTCAAGCCAATGTGATTATTGGTAAGTACGTAAGGATCACCCTGCACCATCATCTCATTAAAAATGCATTGATGCAACACCAGACACCTGCCCCATGTGGAAAGCCCCAGCTAGCCAGCTGAGCAGTTCTAAGAGGTCTAGAGGATCGATGCTCTGTAAACCACCACACAGGTAGTCCACTGGATTCCCCGGTCTGCCCTCAGATGTTTGGTCCACTCAGAGGCGGCCCAAATGCAGATGTGGTGTCTTAATGAGAGCGGTATAACAGCCTACACTGCCCTTGGAATCGCTCAGGCCCCTGGACTGTGTGCATCTCACCACAAGGAGTCAGACATCTTTGGAAATGGGTTACTGGAGGGAACCAGTTTTGAAAGGAGTTAAAATTCAATTTGCTCCTGCTGCTTACGCCTTTTCTAGTTCGATGTGTTTTTGATAAAAAAAAAAAATTTTTTTGATCAATAAAAATGAAATCTTTTACTCGCACCCTGGGGCAATTATTGTTCTGGGCCCAGTTTGCTGAATCTTGATAGAATAAATAATGTTCTTGTCCCCAAATGTGGCCAGCCCGAGGTTAATTACATTAAACTAGCAGGGATGGGGTGGACTCTGAAAACATACTGGTTCTCAGAGGGCAAATCATGCTTCTAGGTGTTTCGGAGTGAGTGAAATGTTCTCATTTAAGGACCAGAGGGTGATAAAACCGTGATAACGGCATTGGTGACACACTTACCTGATACCAGATACTGTGCTTGGCATAATTGGGGCATCACACAACACTCAGACCTGGCAAACAGGTTTAACTGACATTAAAGCAATTCTAAGGATGAGGCTCAGAGAGGGGCAGGAATGTACCCAAGGTCACACAGCTATATGTGGCTGTGCCAGGACTTGAACCCAGGTCCATCAGAAGTCTGAAATTGTATACAGACCACTTTGCCACTCCACCTCCCTTTTTCTAAATGAGGACAGTGAAAAGGCCTTGGAAATTGCCAAATGTTCACTTGCCAATGCTTCTTTTTCTATCCCCCTTTGCCACCTTTCCTTCTCTTCCTCCAATGCCATATTGTGCTTCCTCCAAATAGCCCTGACAGGGACTGCTGAACAGCCCAGTGCTCTGTGGCCGGGGGCTGCAGTTGGTAGGAGAGGATGCAGCACTTGAGCTATGGATGGACATGGGGGGACGGTGCTGGATCCTACGCCCCGTGAGGTAGACGTAGAAAGACACACATCTTCGGTTAGCCATGCTCCTGCTGGGTGTGTGCACGTGTGTGTGTGTGTGTGTGTGTGTGCTTACAGTTCCGGGCACTTTCACTCTCTGTTATATACTTCTGAACAAAAGAGTTGCTCTTTTACTAAAAGAACCTTAAGTATCCTGCAAGTGGTCGAGGGGAGGAGAGTAGAGGGAGGATGGCTTGGTGGTCTCAGAGGCTGAGCTAGACACGTAATACCAGGAGGCGAGGGGACCCGGTGGCTAGATTCAGAAGGTCAGTGGTGAAAGAGAGGGGAGATGGTGAGGGGAGGTTCTGAAAGTGACGGAAGTGATCAAGGGTTCCGAGAGACGTGGAAGCTGGTAACCGCAGTGGATAAACAAGGATAGAAATCAACAAATATTCAGTGCCCAGTGTGTGTCCACCCCTGCTCATACAGTCCTTCATTTCATCCTGACAACTATACCAACAAGGAATTTTATTATTCCCATTTTTAAATGAAGAAACAGATGCTCGGATTAAGCCACCAACTCAAAGACACAAGACAGAGCCAAGATTCAGAATTCGAATCCAAGCCACCTGCGGCTTCCATGATGCCTCCCAAAGCCCAACTTTACCCTCCCAGCCATCCTCCCACAGAGCCCGTGGGGCCTCCCAGCCCCAATCTCCAGCTTTCATCCCCTCACAGGCTCGGCTGCCTGCCCTCTAATTAGATTCCCCTGGAAATAAGAATGCATTGTACAGTTCTGCTAAAGGCAAACTGATTTTACAATTTCTTTTCTTTCCTCCTCTTTAATAACTCACAATGTCTCAAGGAGGTTTTACTTATGGTCTACACACTGGAAAATTATTCTGTCTCCCATGTGCTCATTTTTCTCTTGAGGAAAATTGAAAACTGGAGTTCTCCTCCATCAATGCCCCCCCCCCTTTGCGTATTTTGTGCCCAGAATATTCTAGTCCATTCCCAAATTGCCTCTTTGGCCCTTCTCTACCTCAAAAGCAAAACTCCACCCTCGCCCGCCCCGACCACAGCCTTCCTACCCCACAGCTTGGAAAGGCTGGCAGCCCCAACGATCTTGGGAAGAGTGAGGAGTCTTGCACAAGCTTGGCTGGTAAGCGGCAGGAGGGAGGGCGGCAGGCAGTGGGGGCGCAGAGCGGTTTGCCCCACTTTGAGATGCATTTGCCTCCAGAGAAGTGGACTGGCTCCAGCACTTTTGAGGTAGGAGCTGGGTGAGTGCAGAGCCTTTATTGGACCCATCAGGTTCCCGTTAAGTATCAGGGAGTAAATCATAAACAAATGGGTCCAATTTCCATTTCTGAAGGCATCTCCAGCCCTGCCTTCACCCTCCACATTTAAGGGTACATCCCCTTAAGTGGTGCCTGATGGGACAAGGAGCCAGGTGGGTAGTGTCACATAGGCCTGGGCTGTCATTTAAACGGCTTGCAGCACTCACCGGCCGGCTGGCACCCACTCTTTAGGCCCTGGAGCCAGACCAGAGATGACGTGTGATGGATGGACCAATGGACAGACAGAGGCCCCAAGGGACTGCAGACCTGGCTTCTGCGTTAGCAGGTTTCATGAATTAGGGTTTGAGAGCTCTGGCCCAAGGGGAAGTAAGAGGGTGGAGGGCGTACTTGGTGGAGAACAACGCTTGGGCCAGGGCTGGGCAGAGGGGGCGGCTGGCTTGCTCCCTGCCATGGGTTAAGAGGGTGGGGAGGGGAGCTGCAGGTCTCTGGGCCTGGGTGCTCAGGGTATGTGGGACAGAGTATCTTTGGCACTGTGGGGACAGAGCCAGGAGTGCAGTTTCCAGGCTCTTAAATTCTGGTTGTGGGGACAGAGCCAGGAGTGCAGTTTCCAGGCTCTCGGCCTCACGTGGAAAGGTGCTGGCTCAGGTAGTAAATGGCCATCAACTGTGATTGGATGGCCATCAGCTGTGGCTAGTTGGCCGTCAGCTGTAACCAGTGAGCCATTGGCCACTAATATAACTGCCGTGGCTACGCTGGCAGAAAATGGGGGCTAGCAAGAAGATGGTGGCTGAGCTACCAAGAGCGGATTGCAGTTAGCACGGTGGACTGCGGGTTGCGGATCAGATCGTGTGGCTCCTGCCTCCTGTGTCTCCAACCCAGCCGCCAGCGAGAATATAGTGATATGACTCCCCTATCTATAGCTCCGTGAGTGTTCCTTTTGGGCCTCACCATATCCTGCGTTCTTGTGTGGGGAGAGGGACCAGAGACCCTGCCTGACACCCTGCGTGACAGGCACCCTCAGCACGGCAACCAAAAGCCACCCCACCCTGCTCCCACCCGGACCCCACTTCCCAGCTCCTACTGCCTCTGCTCCCATTGTGGGGTTTGGAAATGGGAGACTCAGCCACACCTGTGCACATTATTGATTTTACAATAACTGGGACCATTTGCCAGGTACCAAGGTCTGGGCATTTATTATCTCATTTAATCCTGGCAATACCACCACTGGGTGGGCTCTATTACCCCCACATTATAGATAAGGGCTCTGGAGAGCAGGGACCCGTTACCACGACCAGCGCAACTCCCCAGGAGTGCTTCCTCTGTGCCAGGCACTGCTACAAAGTGAGCTTTTTGTGGATTAGCTCATTTAATCGATATTGTGACTCTCATTCCATTTACAGATAAGGAAACCAAGGCTCAGAGAGACAGAGTGTGGGGTTGATCACCAGCCTCCCTGTTTAGGACAGCTTCCCCAAATGGACTTGGTCCCTAATGTCTGAGACCTTCTGTGTCACGAGAGTCAGTCCATTCAAGCTGGAGCAACCTGAGAGAATTTAGTCCCAACTCACTGTCTTAGATGAAAACTCAGCCCAGAGAGGGGATGTGACTGGCCAGAGGTCACACAGCAGGTTAGGGGGAGAGCTGGGACTGGAGTCAGCCCCCCTCTCTAGTCCCAGAGACATGGCAGACACCCTCAGGATAGATTAGCAAATGGTGGAGGGTAGTGACAAGAGGTCTCCACAGGCAGGGATCCCCTGAGGGTGTTGCCAGTGCGGCTACTGTTTTAGCTAAGTCCTGGGGCCACTGACTCAGGATACAGCTCTGGAACTGTAATGATGCCCTGGATCCCTCCTGGCCCTTCTCCTGCAAGCCTAGAAGCAATATGGCTGCCAGCCCCAGCTGAGGGTGCTCCAGCCCTGGGAGGAGGGAAAAGGAGAAAGGAGAATGAGGCCAAATGCCAAAAACTGAGTGGTATCTGGCCAGGCTGGGTATCCACAAGCATCATTCCTTTGTCCCTGACGCAGAACTACAGGCCACCAGCAAGATATGGCCCTTGGAGACCAAGAACTGGGGGGTTGGATCCCGGATGAGCTCAGGCTAATCACTTAGCCTTTCTGAGTCCCAGAAGAGGCAGGTGGGTGCTCAGGTAAAGCGAGGGTCTGAGGAAGGGGAGGCAAAGGAGAGACCCCGGTTCCTGGGCCCCTGATCCTTCTCAAGGGCCCCCAAGGAAAACTGACACAGGCGCTTGCCACATCCTCGTGGGCCCTGACTTGTTGCAGGAAGAAACTTGAAGCTGGGCCAGCCTGGGACGGGACTTGGCTACAGCTCAGTCACTGTTTGCCGAAGGTTACCTAAGATGTGTCCAAACAAGAACCAGGCAGGGTCCTCCTCCAGGGCGTCCAGACACACCCGCCCTGCTCAAACCCAAGACAAAGGCAACCCTCCTCCTGAAAGATGTGCCAGTCCAGGAATCCTCCAGGTCCAGAGAAAAGATTATGCAAATGCATGCAAAACAGCTGGCAAGGCGCCGCTGCTCCATGAATGGGAGCCATTATAATTTTAACGAGCATTGAATGAGCACCTACTAGGTTCCAAGGCTTTCTGACAGGTCTCCCTTCTCCTCTGCCTTACAGCTCTGTGAGAGGGTTCTGACGGTCCTGGTTTTTGCAGGTGAGGATTTTGAAGGCGGACGGGCGTGGCTCAGGCCTCTGTGCGCTGCTGGAACATCCACAGCTCTAACTCCGACCAGGGGTTCTCAACCTGCGCCACTCACTAGAATCACCTGGAGAGCCTTAAGACATGCTGTCCTCCATTCTGATGTAATGGTCTGGGATGGGGCTGACCACTGGGATTTTTAAAAGCTTCCCACTGTGAATCTCCTATGCAGCCAGTGCTGAGAACCAACAGTCCTAGCCCTCCCAGGTTTTGCTCTGCATTTTCCCATCTCCTAGTCAGCCCCTGAGGCTGGCTAGTTAAGAGACGGGGTGGGGGGAGGAGGAGTCCTGGCGATTTCTAAGGGAAGGGGAGAATTGGGAACCACAGGAAGGGGCATGTGTCCCATCAGCCTTGGGGGGTGGGTAAGGGGAGGAGAGAAGAGCAAAGACTGGACCCTCCCCCACTCCTGGTGCTGGGTTAGTGGGCAGGGTCCCAGCTGAAGCTGACAGGTGGGCAGGAGCTCCTGGGATTGGGCTGGGGAGGCCATTTACACTATCCCCCTGCCTCTACCACATTCTCACCCACCCAGCTCATCTTCCTCCTCACCCCCAGGACCTCATGACTTGTAGAGACTAACAGGTGTACAATTCCTTAAGTCTAATCTCAGTCCCTCCAACTGCATTCTCCAGAATCAATCTGCTGAATTTGTCCTCCGTGTGCTCCATTACGTGAGGGTCTGGCTTCCTGGGAAAAGGGTTCCCTTTATGAGGCCGCTGCGAAGTCAGGGGATGTGCCGACTGAAGCATCCTCCCCTCCCCTGCAACGCTCGGAAAGATGCTGGTGAAGCCCAGCCACAGAGCAAGCCTCTCCCCACCCCTCCCCTTTCTGTGGGATTTTATACTTCATCAAGAGCCGCAGAGTGAGTATTTTCACTCTCCCCAGTTTACAGGCGGGGAACAGACACGGAGCAATAAGGCAGCTTGCCCCACAGCACAGATGGCTAGCTGCGGTAGGGTCAGGACTCAAACGCAACTCCTCATTCCGCTGCTGAACTGTGGCAAGCGGTTGAAGTCTTGCCATCTTTTGATCTGCATGCACCACGTGGAAATGAAGGCAGACTAAAGGAAGAACTGCCCAACTTTAGTCGTCCTGAGTCCTAGAACCAGCTGCTATGGGGAAGCTGTAGAATGTCTCAGTAGTCTTTCTTGGTGACCCCTGACCCCTAAAAGCCAACCACTGGAGCCAAGCTTCCAGATGCCACCACCAAGCGGTCTGAATTCTTCCCCAGGTGAGTCGGAGGGGAAATTTGATCCAGTTTGCTTTTCTCTGAACTTGCCAAAAGTTTGTTTGCTCTGAGAGGCCCATGAGGCCTTGGTTTCCCTGGTTTCAAATCACTGACTTTCAAAGCCTGTCTGCAGGTGGAATGCTGCCACGCACCACCTGGGTGAAGGGCTGAGCCTCCAAGGACTTTGCCAGGGAATGAATGGGGAGGTGTCCGGGCTTCATGATTGGCCGGGTGCCTCCCGTAGCCAACTCTAGGCCCCACTAACCCCTTCCCCACCCGACAGCCTTCCCCACAGTCAGGGCTTGCGTGGAGTTGACTCAGATTGGGGCTGAGATGGCAGTGCAGGCCCCCTCGTAGTCCTGAGGATATACTGGGCAGCTATTAGAGAGAATGTGGCACTTGCAGGTCAGAGAGTACACCACGCCCCACCCAACAACTTCTCTGGAGAGCCCATGAGGTCCCCACAGGCCAGAGGGCACTCAGGGTCTCCCCCAGACAGCAACCAGGACACTGTTGTATAGAGGCGGTGGGGACAGGCCAGAGGTTTGGAGTCGGTCTTCAACCCTGAACCGTAGAGCTGGGTTTGTCCCCCTCCAAATTACATTATTATTTTGAGACAGGATAAGTTGAGTTGGCACAGTCTCTGTGGAGAGAAGGTGCAAATAACCACCTCCTTTCTTTCTTTTATAGGAAACGTCACCATTTCTGCGGCTGAAACGCCACTGAGCCTGCCCACACCCATGTCTGTCTAACTCCAGGCACAGGACACCTTGTCCCTTGGGCTTCTGCGTTGGCCTGAGACCTCTGAAGGACACGTGTCACAGGTGTGTTGTCCAGCCACTGGGGTTGAGAGCAGGGCTAATCTCAACCCCTCTCAGTCCGCCCTGTTGAGAAAAATAACCAGCCACCCGCATGTGCTGAGCACTGTGACCAGTCTCTCTGCTAAGCTGTGTGTGTGCCTTATGTCATCAAACCCACTCTATCTATAATGGAATTCCACATTGTGTGTGAGGAAACTGAGGCCCAGAGAGATGCGGTAGTTTTCCCAAGGACACACAGCAGAGTCAGGACTGGGATCGGATCCAGCTGACCTAGAGCCTAGAAGCTCTAGGAGCCTAGAAGTTCTAGGCTCTGGAGCCTGGAAGCTCCACCAGCACCAGACACTGTCATGTTTAGAATAACTGGAAACAAAGGGTGGCATCTCCGGCGAGGCCTCGTCAAAAGGTTGGCATGTTCCCTGGGAAAGGAAACATTATCCTATTTCTCCTCAGGATCTGGGGTTCCCCTGTCATACGTCTTAGAGGACAGCATACGTCTAGGGGCACAGGTCCCAGAATAGGGAGCTCCTGGCCTCTCCCCCTTTGGACCTCATCTTCCTCATCTATAAGACAGGGGCAGAGAACTAGATGGGCCCAAAGCTCTCCCTGACCCAGGTCTGCCACTATCACTTCCTGTTTGACTCTGAGCTACTGCTGTCACCCTTTGGGCCTCAATTTCCCCATGTGTAAAATAGGGGTGACAAAGCTCCTTCGCAAAGGGTGAGGATCACAGCCTCGGAAGAACTTTGTAAACTGTAAAGCGCTGACCCAAGGAGAGGGCCGCGATACCTTTGTAACGGACGTCCAGTATGGCTGCCTCACCCTCATCCCTGGGAACAGCTCCTGTCCTCTGCCCTCCCTCATGCCAGGCTTTGTCTTCCCTTTTCCAGGTCACTAGCTCCCCATTTGTTATGCCTGCTGGCCTCCTCCGGGTTTGGAAAACTCAACAGTTGGGAAGGGGAAACCCAGATGTGGCTACAGGCTGTGTGGGGGCCAGGAGAGAGGTCACCACTGCCTCAGAGGGATGAGATCATCTTTCCAGCAAGATGGAATCTGTCCTGGCCCTGTCGCTAATTAGCTGTGTGACCTTGGGCAAGTCACTTAACCTTTCTGAGGTCTCTGCCCCTCTATCTGTGAAAGTGAGCGGGTCAGACTAGATGCTTCCAGAGCTGACATATGAGGAGGGCCTGATGTAGCAGAAGTTTTTTCCAGCCCTAAGTCCCAGTCTTAGTACAATGAGTCGGTGGGAGTTTTAGGACCCTAGATTGGGAAAGGGAATTGCAGCCTCAAGATCCCATATTCTTAATGCCAGGGGATGAGGGGCAGGTTTCCTTGGCCTCCCTTTCTTCTCCTTTCTCTCTCACTAGGAGGGAAAAGGAAAGGCTGTGGTACTCGGGAGCAATCTTGGATGGGCTGGTAGCAGCTGGCCTTCACTTCAGGGCCACGTTAAGGTGCTGGCCTGTCGGGACGATGTCAGCCCTGCTTATCCTTCACCACAGGGCCAGGCTGCGTTCTTATCTGGAGTCTGTCTTCCGAATTGAGTCGTTGTATTTTAGGATGGGGCCAATTCCTCCGCACACCCAAGAATATTCCAGAGGACTTAAGAGTTGGAAAAACCCAACTTCCAATTCCAGCTCAGCGACTTGCTAGCGGGAGGCCTGAAGGAACCTTCTACTTCCCTGGTCCTTGGTTTTTATCATCTGTAAAGTAGGGTCAGCAGTGGCTCCTTGGGCTAACAGATGAAAGTGACAGGCACAGGTATATCAGGCCTATCAGTTCTCACCTGCCCGATCAAGGTGACAAAACAGCTGATACAATCCATCACTGGTGAGGCATCAAGGAGGGAGCAGTCTCTATCAGCTTTCAGAAAATGACTTCCTTGACACATTAACTGTTTAAGTCTAGAACAGGCATATTGCACAAGCGAAGTTTGTCAAAATAAACATGTGTATGGAAATGTACGTCCCATGTTATTCACAGTATTGAACTCTGGAGGGTAGAAAGGAGGGGATGGCAAACTTTTTAGTAATACTTTCTATACTCTTCTAGCATTTGACTATTTTTTTCCCCAACAAGCTGTCATTCTTGTGTGATAAAGAGCTAATAAAATGTTTTTGGATGTTAAAAACCAGGGTTTTTGTGTTTTTTTTTTCCTTTTTATTTTTCTAATTCCAAGCAGAAGTCTGACCTGAAGCTGCATTCTGTCTCACAGGGCAAGAGAATAAGTGATTGAATGAGTGAATGAATGAATGAACTAACGAAGGAACAAAGGAGCCAACTGCATGACTTCAGAAAGGATGCCTCATGTCCTCACACGACTGTTACTTAGCCCATCCTGCAGGGTGGCTAGGGTGGGTTCATCATCTTTAGGCTCGGTTTGAAGACAAGCTCAGCAAAGCCCAGAGAGGACGAGTGGCTTGCCAGGCCCCCTGTCGTCACAGGCTTCAGACTTGCTCACTTGAGGCTTTGGGAAACCACAGCTCCCTCTCCCCACACTCGGGATCCGTCCAGCCCATAGCAGCTCACGGAAGAGAAGCGTTTGCCCTAGCCCCTAAGTGCCCACCCTCTCCCCAGTAAATTGCCATCCTGTTGTCCAGCCCCAGAGCAGACCTCTGAAGACACAGAAGCAGGCAGAGACCAGGCTGTGTTCAATCAAAAACCAAAAAATAAATATTGCCATTCTCTAAGCTCCAGGAGGCTGGCTTCCACCCCTCCCTGGAAATGTTCTTTGTTTTCAAAACAGTGTAAAACCAATAAAGCTTCCTATGCCCATAAACAAACAGGCAGCACTTAACCACCCCCATCCTGGACACCGCCCTCCGCCTACCCACTGCCATTAGAAGGCCCGGACAGAGGGCAGGCCTGAGCACCATTGTCCCAGGGAATTAACTGCGGTAATAAGGATCTGCACTGAGTTTCAAAGGCCAGGCTGGGCCCCAGGAGCCTGAGCTCTGGTCCCTGTGTGCAGCCGGAAGCCAACATGGCAGCAGGCCTGCCTCTGGCACCAGTGCCCACACTCTGAGGACCAGACACATCACCAGACACTTGGCTTTTTCCAACAATGTGAGGTGGGTATCATTCACCCTACTTTACAGATGAGTAGACTGAGGCTCAGAGAGGCCATGTCTTGCCTGAGGCTACAGAGCAAGGGACAGGGTTACACTGACACAATTCAGCTCCATGCAGACTTCCAGAAGACCTGGAAGGAGAGCCTCTTCTTTCCCAGCAAGAAGATGGGGGAGAATTGCAGTCAGTGCAAGAGATGTGGGCGCACCACCGCAGGTTTGGGGGGGCCATGGTAGTGGTGGGAGCAGAGATCACAAAGTGTCTGGAAAGATGCACAGGAAATGGATTTGCAAAAATAAAGTCAAATTCGTTTCTGTCTCATGACACCCAGAGCCTGCATCTCCTACAGCCCGTGCCCCCACAGCCCAGGGACCTCTCACACTGAATGGGGGGGATCTGCTTGCCTGTCTGTCTCCCCCACCAAACAAGGGGGTCCTGAGGGCAGGGACACTCCCACTTAGTTCTGTGTGTCACCCAGGGCCTGGCATTTAGTTAGTGCTCAACAAAGACATTGACGGACTGATATCAGAATGTCAACTCTTTAAAATCCCTATCATCCCCCATTCTGTGCCTCCTGCTTTAGCACAGTTTCCTTTTCCTTGTCCCCCTGGAGCACGGTTGAGACCCTACTACGTTCCAGGCTCATGGGAGCTGCTTTTACCTACATTATTTCACTAAATCCTTACAAAAAAACCCCTGAGGACGGTATGCTTTGCTCCATTTTACAGGTGAGAAAACTGAGGATCAGAGAGAGGCAATACACCCTCATGGCGGGGTGGGCTGCCCACTTCTTCTCCCCTGACTCTTTCCACCTCCTGAGCATCCTCCCACCCCTGCCCATCCCCCCTCAGCCACGTGCTTGCAGTCCAGGACGGCCCACCTCAGAGTGCCCTTCTGTTTTTTCACTCAGGATTCCTGAGCCCAAGGAGCCAGCTTGTTTATAGCTCTGCCTGCTCTGTTGCCTTGGTCCCAGCTCAGGTCACCTCTCTGGGGTTAGTGGGAGCTTTTGAAGGTGCTAAATACAGGTTATAGGAGTCAGGGGTCACAGGCCTTTCTGGAGGGAAGTTCGACTGGAATCTCCCATGAAATAGGGACTCTTATCTCAGGGGGAGGGGAGGAGGCAGATTTCTCAGTTATAATGATTCTTCAGGCACTTCCCCGCCTCCCCAAACCCCACTCCCCAACCCCCACCTTGGTCTCTCTGGATGTATTTGGCATCTGGATTTCCCGTTGTCTTCCAACTCTGTCCTTAAGCCAGAAAAAATTAAGGGGTCTGGGGGACAAGCAGAGCAGACATGAAGGGAGGAGTTGAACATTTGGTGGAGGCCTGCTTTGTTCTGAGCAGATTTGGATTTGAGTGGTATCACCGCCGTTTCACAGGCAGGGTGATGATTTCCCCAAAACCACCCAGCCAGGATTGGAACTCCAGGCAGTCTAAAGCAAAGGGCCAAGCGCCCACCCCAAAATCAGAACCTGGGCCCCTCCCCCAACAGAGGCTTCATGGGAAGGATGGGTTCTCCAGGCACCCATGAGAGGACGTCCCATTCAGCCACCCAGCACAAAGCGCTGATGTCCAAGAGTCCTCCCCAAGGAAAAGCCTCGCAAAAGCAGAGCCCGCCGTACTTTTCAACGTCCTTTTGTGGCCCCTTTTCCCTTCCCACCCAGTCCAGGACCCCATTGAAGGATGCCATACCCATGTCTCACTGGGAAGGGGGCAGAGAGACTTGTCCCTGCGCCCCAGGGATTAGGGTAATCAACCATCCTGGGACAGAGGGTTTTCTGGGACATGGGACTCTGTGCTAAAACCAGGACAGTCCCAGTGAGTCGTCCACCAGGGAAGAAAGGCAGGAGCGATTTTCTTCCACCTGCTACTTGCCTAAGCCCCCTTCCCTGCCCTTCGCCCCAGGGAAAAACCACCCGGGAGGAAAGCACTAACAACCCCCGACACACACCCGGCAGGTACCGGAGGAAAGCTGTTCTAAAGGTGAAGGTCAATGATACAGGTCCAATTCTCTAGCCCGTGATCTTTAGAGACACTCCCTTTTCAGACTCCTGCAGCACCCAAATGAAGAGGAGTGTGGGATGGGAGAGAGGGAGGGAAGGCGAAGAGGAGGGGAGGGAGGGGTAGCGTGAGCCTTCAGCAGAGGCCTGGTTGCCCCTCTCCCCTACACTGCTCAGGAAAGTTCTAGATTTAGAGAGCATGTAGTGAGTACCTAATCTGCATACAGCATTGTACTGACACTGAGTGGAAGGGATCAAGATCGAATAACTAGTCCTTGGCCTCCAAGAAAGTTCTAATCTGGCACAGGAGCTGGAAGCACAGAATGAAACTCACTAGGACAGGGAATCTGCAGAACACAGACCCGTACACACACATGCACCCCCTACACACTCCACATGCACACACGAACACACACACCACACACTACATACGCACAGGCATACTCATACACATATGCACACACTACACACATACGCGTATACACATACACACAAGCACACACGTGCATGCATGCACACTTCTACACGTGCACACACATACATATGTACACACACTCCCCATCCCAGTTGGAGGGAATTTTGGGTCCCCCCCCACCCACCTACTGTGGCTTGTCTGAGCCCCAGCGCCTTCTCCTGCAGCAGTGATCACCAAGAGAGAATTCTCCCCAGGCCACGTCCCAGCACGCCAGTCAGATCTCACACGACCCCGCCCAGCCCCGTGTTCTGGGGTTCAGGCCTCTTGAACACTTTCTCTCTCAGCTGACCGAGTTGCAGCCGGCATAGAAGCAGAGATAAGGTTTGCTTTGCACCTCAACCCATCCTGAGTGCAGGAGCTGAAAACCAGGGTGAGGCTCGAGTCAGCCAGGCCTGGAGTCCCATCCCTGCTCAAAACTTCCCTGAGAAAGATACTTCTCCTTCCTTACCTCATTTTCCCATCTATAACTTGGGGGGAAGTCACCCCTACCTTGATGTAAAAGCTCACAGGAGTGATGACATACAGAAGTTCCTCCTGCAGCCCCTGTACATAGTAAGTGCTCAGTAAAGGTGGTGGCCACGTTAAGGACAGACAGGAAGAGACAGGGGTGTGAACCCCATTCACTCCTCCAGAAATACCCACCCTAGGGTCCCTCAAAGGCACAAGCGGACTGGGCTCAGCAACATATGGCTGCAGGGCCTCTGGGGGAGGGGACGGGAAGGACGGTGGGGGGTGGTGTGGAGGGCAGGTGGGGGTAGGGACCAGGAGGAGGCGGGAAGGGTGTATTTAGGAAAAAAGAAAAACCCACACAAAACCGACAGAATTCCAGCTGATTATTCCTCCTGCTGCAGATGTACATTAATGCAGGCGAGGTGGGGGGCGGAGCTTCGGGCTGGGGAAAGAGAAAACGCCCGCAGTCCTTTTTAACAAGCCGTTGTCTGGCTTGATCTTGTCACTCTAAAGAGGGCCATTGAGAGGTATTCATGCGTCGGGCCTGGGGGGACAAAAGGGCCCAGTATATATACTGACTGCTCAGTTGCTTGCCGGGCCTTGGGGCCTTTGTCTAACCTTCCCTTAATAAACTTTTGGGAAGAGTTCATCAATCCGCTTCAATAGCTGATGTTCTCATTTTCAGAGAAGAAAAATAGCAGAAGGCCGGCGTGGGTTCTTTTTTTTTTTTTTTTTTTTTGGAGGCATTCTCAATAAGAAGGGGACTGGGAGAGAGGGAGAAAGCCCGTAGACACCCCACTTTAAAGGGAAAAAGAACACATCACAACTACAGCCACAAATCCTAAATGGGAGCCCAGACAAAACCGCTATTCATGGAGCCTGAAGTCCGCTGTCATCTGAGTGTCCCTGGGCCACTGGAGCTGGTCCCCTTGGCAGGGGTTACAGAAGGTTGAGTTGGTAGCTGCAGGGAGTCAGGGGAGAGAGGTAGCATTTTTTAGGAGGAAAGTGTGGCTTACTGTGTTTCCCTGAAAATAAGACCTAGCCGCACCATCAGCTCTAATGCGTCTTTTGGAGCAAAAATTAATATAAGACGGGGTCTTATAGTAAAATAAGACCCGGTCTTATATACTATACTATACTATACTATACTATACTATACTATACTATAACAATATAATATAACACCGGGTCTTATATTAATTTTTGCTCCAAAAGACGCATTAGAGCTGATGGTGCGGCTAGGTCTTCTTTTTAGGGAAACACGTTGGAAGCAGACAGGAGCTCTCCCTCCAGCTTCTCTTTTCGATTTGGGGTCCTTTGGTTTCCTTCCCATCAGATGGTTTCAAAAACTAGAAGTGTGTTGTTTTATTTAAATTGAGGAGAGGGGCCTGGTTTTCTCCTCTAAGCAGTTTTTCTTCTCTAATTGAGACTTCTGCTTCTAAGACCTTGGGAACCTCCACCCTCAGGCTGTGGTGGGGTTTCAAGCCCCAGCCCCTCTCCCAGAAGCCTATATTCTCTTCAGCTTTGCTTTAGGTTGTAGGAAAGGACCCCCACCTCCTCACCAAAGAGTGAGAGCTAGACATGCCCCTACCCACTGCCTTCTATACTGCATGACGAAGTTAGGGGGAGCTAGTTGAATTGGGGAAGGGACACAGAAGCAAGGATACCCCTCGTATTCTTACAGTGCCAGAGATCACACTAGTTTTGACTCTGTGTTAACTCACTTCTCACTACAACCCTATTTTTTCACACGCATTTTATTGTACTCATTTTACTTGGGGAAACTGAGGCTCAGAGAAATGATACCTGATTCAGAGTCTCATAGCAGGAAGAGCTGAGGTCCAAACTTGAGTCTCATCAAATGCAAATTTTTAAGTTCTAACCTAAACTGCCTCTTACATTTTAAGTTATTAATAATAGATAATAATAGCTACCAGTAGTTGAACTCTTAAAATATGCCAGGCATTGTTATAAGGGCTTTATGCACATTGTTTTCTCAACAGCAGAATGAGATGGGTCCCACTATTAGAATACCCATATTGCAGATGGGGTAACTGAGGCACAGACGAGAAGGAACTGGCCCACGTCAGAGAGGCAGGAGAGCAAAGTCAGATTCTAACTCAAGTCTGACGGTGAGGCTTGGCCTCATCCCCCACACTGTTCTGCCTTCAATGAAAAGCAGATACAGAAGGAAGTCGATGAACAAACCAATCTGACTTCTGCCCCTGCCAAGCCTCAGAGGTGGGTCTCCCAGGGGCCTGGTTCAGCTTTGCAGTGCACACTTCCAGACACACACACACACACACACACACACACCCTCTCCAACTCTCCCCAGTGGCTCTAGTTCAATGTTTTACAGGCCTAATGAGTGTTGACAAGTTTAATGAGTTTGTTTTAAAGACGGGAGGGGGGACCTGGTCAAGTTGAGATTTCCGAGTCAAATGAATTAGTGGAGGCCGCCAGACTTCAGCTGACAGGCCTGGAAACCCTCCCGCTGACTGCAGCCTTGAGCCACGGACCCCGGCTCCCCTCAATGGGAGCTGGGCCCCACGCCAGACACAGGGGAGGGGGGCTGCCGGGGCCTCTGTGCAGCCCCTGGGGTACCTGGGTCCCATTTGAAACCCATCTCTTCATCCTGCAGCCCCCCGTCCTACCAGTCCACCCCTGGTGGGCTCCTCTTCTGCTGGACTCTCCTCCCCCACTGGGTCCCCAATGAGAAATTTGATTCAAACCCAGTTTGGCACTTGTTTGCATATTGATTAAGTGGTAATTAAGTGGCTTCATCTGCGGAGGGGACGCGCCACCTGCATTTCTAAGCTTCCCAGTCATGGGCTGGGACTGGCCACAGCCCTCGTTTCTGACCGTACAAACTGGAATCCAAAGAGACTGGCTTCCGGCTGCCAACAGGGAGGTTCATGCGTGTTCGTTTAAAATACTGTTATTTATTTTTTGCAGTAACAAGATGAATTGGGAAGGAGCTTGCACAAACCTGACCATCCAGATGAAACGGCAGAGTTAAAATTAAAAGCATAATCATTATGTCCCCCCAAAAAGGAATATATGTGCTCTGGCCTAGAAGCTCATGTCCCTGTGGCATGGCAGACACAAGCAAAGCAAGATTAACTCTCCCTTTGGCCCCTCTTGAGCCACCTGGGTGCTGACCTGAGTCTTGGACCCAAAGCCAGAGAGGCTCGCATTCAAACTCCTTCTGCCTCTTTCTCTAGCCCTGGTCGTGGGCAAGTGATTTAACCTCCCTGGGCCTCACCTGTGAAATGGGATGAGTAAAACCTGTGATGTGCCCAGTCTTGTGAGGCCTAAGGGGCTGTGCCCAGCACACAGTAGGTCCTCCACAATCCCAAGTTTGCTCTGAGAGCTGCATCCCAGCTGGAAACGAGTACGATCTCTCTAATCATTACAGCCTTGCAGATCAGCATAAGCGATCTTCCAGTCCACCCAAAGTGGTTCATCTTTTCTCTCCACTAGCCAGGGTAGTCCGTGATGTTTTCAGCTCACAGCTGCCATCCCTGCCGCTCACCAGGAGGAAGTGGGTGAGTGGAGATTGGGGAAGGGGAAAGGCATTGCATCGCTGGGCCTTGGTTTGCCTTATTAGGTCGTGTTTTGTCATCCATTAAGGAGAACAGAGTTGGAGACATCTTAGGCTGGGTCACAGCGTCCAGCTGGGATTTCAAGCCCCCCCCCCCCACCCAGCGCTTGCGCGCTCTCTCTCTCTCTCTCTCTCTCTCTCTCTCTCTCAATTATGTATTGGATATTTGCCACTGGGGTGCCCCCTTCCTCTTCTGTAACTTTCCCCTAATCTCGGGTGTAAGGCGGTGGACTTGTGAGACGTGTTCTTTCTAGTGAGAATTTCTTTACAGACTGTTTCCCCTTCTAGCTCTGAGCATGGCAGGGGGCAGGAGTAGACAAGGGCAGGAAGGGGACGGGTCACTCCGAGTCAAGCGCGTAGACCCTGTGACCCGCCTCTCTGGACAGAGCTGCTGTGCCTCTCTGGCGATTTCTTCACTTCCTAGGTCTTGCCATTGTTCAAGGCTGCAGCCAGCTGCGGGCGTTAATCTTTGGCGTATTTGCAATCCCCAGAAAGAAAGGCCCTCGTGCGACAGGGCTGGACTAGGGGCTGGGGAAATGGACCGAGGCTGAGACGCCAGAATGGGGAGCATGTGACCGCACACACGTCCGCCAGGCCCCTGACCAAAGGCGGCATTGCCGCTCGCTGGCGCGTTTAAACCTTTTGTTGTCACTTAAAACCTTTCCTGGGGAGCAGGGAAAAGAGGCTGGATACTGAAGGCAGCCTTGTTTTCCCTTGCTGGCTCAGCCAGCCACTTACTGGCTAAGTGACTTCAGGCAAACGACTTGACCTCTCTAAGCTTCAGTTTCTTCTCTGTAAAATGGGGGCAGTTACATTTAGATCACAGACAAACGCGCTGACCTTCACCTATGCATAGTGGAATGGACATGGCTGGTGCACGTATCCCTTATTCTCCAGCAACACACAGGGACATCCACCCCTTAGCACCAACAGAAGCACACCCATATTGATACAACCACACACCCCTAAACATATCCACACTTGGTATCACAAGGACAAACCCAAACACCAGCCCCCAAAGACAAAACTCACCACCTGATATAACCAGGATCCACTACTTCCTTCCTAACTCCCAGTATATGCTTCATCAGCAACCATGTGTATACTGTACAGTGGCAACAACAAAATACTCACAAAAAAGAATGTTCCCTTAACAGATATCCCAATATCTATCTTCCAACACACTCCCAAGGCCTACTGGGATTTCTCAGTTCATAATTCCAGGCGCAAGTCAAACATGTGGGCACAACACCCCATGAAAGAAAACAAATCAGTAGGTCCTCTTGATGAATCTTCTGTGAAGGACAAGCCCCTGGCTCTAGAGACAGGGGAAGCCACTCCCTAGGGGCACAGACCCCTATGAATTAGTGGAGGGCATTCCAAAGTCAGAGACTGGCCACAAAGCTGGGGTATACGGAGCAGCAGGAAGAGTTTGTGGCACCTGGATTTGATTACTGGCTCTGACACTTGAAGGCTGTGTGATTCTAGGGAGCTGAGCAAACCTCTCTGAGCTCCGCTTTCATCTGCAAAATTGGGATAATAGATACCCAGAGGCAGGGCTGGGGGAAGGTTAAGTGAGATGAGGCATATAAAGCACCTGGCACAGTTCCTGACACGTAGCAAGAGGTGCCAAGTTGAGCACAGGCTTCCAATGAGACGTACCTGCCTGTCTGTGCTCAGAGGGTGGAGGCATGAGCTTATGCCTTAGTTTCTGTATCTATAAATGAGCACCTTAATAATCCCTCTTTCAAGGTGCTCTTGGGAGGCTTTCATGAACTCATTCCTGTAAAGTGCTTAACCCAATGCAGCCAGCTCTCAACAGGCTATTCTCCTAAGGAGATATTCAATAAATGACTTCCTCTTTCCTGCCATCCAATTCTCAGGTGAAATATCACCTCCCATGGGCTGGCCTCCCTGATAACCCATCTACCAGTTTCCCAGGTCAGTCATTCTCTGTCTTCTTCAAATCGTTGTCTACCTTCTGAAAGTATCTTATTTGTGGACATGCTCATTGCCCACCTGCCGTGTGTGTGTGTGTGTGTGTGTGTGTGTGTGTGTGTGTAAGCTCCATGAAACCAGGGCCTTGTGCAGTTCGCAGCTGTACTCCCAGCCCCTGGAACACTGCCTGGCACATATTGTGAGAATAAAGTGGAAGTTCTAGCTCTACCTTCCTGAGGCACTGGTGGCGGCAGGGAGGTGGCAGGTGGAGGGGCCCTCCCTTCTCCTGCCTCTGCCCTCCCTGCACACACACCCACCCCTCGGGAATGTGAGTCCAAGCTGTTGACCAGCCTTTCCACTGTGGCCCGGATTCTCTCCCTGCCTCCTGCCAAGGGGCGGGTGAACCTTGATGGGTTTACCTGGGTGTTAATCCCCCAACAATCCCCCCTGGCCTGACCCTAGAGCCAGCCTCCATTCTTGTCCTGGGTCTAATTAAGTGCCTGAAATGCCACTTCCCCTTTCAAACCTGCTGCTTTTCTCAGAGGCGAGGCAGGTAAAGCCCAGCCTGCGCTTTGAAGCAGAGGAGGCCGGAAGCCCAGCAGGTGCAAGAGGGAAAGGGGTGGGTACTGAGAGTCCCAGGGGGAGGGGGAAGGGGGCTTCTGCTGCCCCTCCGCAGAGAGGACAAACACCTGCAAATCCCCTGACATGGGATGCTTAACCTTTTGGGGACCCCCGTCCTAGGAGACCCAGGAAAAGCCAAGGATCCCTGCCCAGGGAAATGCACACAGCTTTACACATATGCATGGTTAAGAATTCCACTCCTAGGCTTCATGTTCACCCCTGAAGCCTCTATCAACCCCAGGTTAAGTTGATATGAAGCCACTTTCCTTTAAATCTATATTTATATCTAGATACATGGATGAATGAATAGATATAGAGATCGAGATATATAAATCTAGACAGATATACTCCCACACTCAGCAAGATGACCTCTGGGGAAGAAGGATTCTCAATTCTAGCATTATATTTTTTTTGTGATTTGCAATTTTATAAGGACATATTCCTTTTGGAATAAATCTTTCAAAGACATAGGATAAAACTATATGCATATATGTTTTAGAGCCCCTGATCGAACAGTGTGCATTTGCCTTGGGGAATTGTCAGATTAGAAACTTCTGGGGATCATCTATTCTTCACAAATTACTTTCAGGTCTTTTCTCTCAGTTTAATCAGGCACTTCCTAGGTGCCAGCCACCTTTTCTGTGTTTTAACTCATTTGCTCCTTTTGTGATTTTTATCCGCATTGGATGGATGACAAAACTAAGGCTCGGAGAGGTAAAGCGACTTGTTCAGGGGACCCGCAGCAGGGAGGCTGTACCTGGTCTCGCTGATTCCGAGCCCAGTGCTCTTTTCGTGGCCCTGAGGCTCCCTTTGAATGAAGGGCTGAGTGCCCAGGGCTGAGATGAAAGTGACTGTTGGGGGGGCCAACCCCAGGGTGTAGGCAGGTGTTGGGGGTAGCAGGGCAGGTGGGGGTCTTGCCCTGTCGGGGTCCCGTGTTTCTAGCTTGGTGCCCTTGCAGATCAGACCCTCAACGGGGCAGGTGACAATAATCAAAGGTGAGGGACCCAGTGACTTTGGAAGAATGCTCCATTCATGGTGCCTGGTTTGCCAGTCTGGAGACCAGGTCCTTGTTCTGATTCTGCTCTCAGTTTGCTGTGCAACAAGGAACAAGCCCCTTTCCCTCTCTGGGCCTCAGTTTCTCCATCTGTAAAACAGGATGTTACACTAGACCAGTGGCTCTCAACCGAGGCAGCTTATCCCAAAGCCACTCCCCTCAGGTGTCCCAAATCAAGAGAGTGTCCAGGTGTGCATGCTTTGCAAAAGCACCTGAGTGACTCGGGCGCATCCTTCTGCCCTCCTGGCTCATGGGTCTCTCCATCTCCCACACGCTGCATTGAATCCCCCTTCAGGACCGTGCCAGGATGGCACAGCATCCAGCCACACCACTAGTGCCCCACTGCAGCACAGATTGCTTAAGTGCTTCCTCTGGTCACAGAGCAAGCTGGGCAGGTAGACCCCAGTGTCTGGACACCAGCCATGCCTATTATCGAAAAAGACCTCCCAGCCAGGAGAGAAAGTTCTCTAATCAGGGAAACAGATGAGGAGGGGAATCATTTGTCACCAGATAAGCAATATCAGCTTATCTCTGAAGACCAATAACCACAGCCTGGGGCTCTGATTCCAGGCGCCCACAGAGGGCTCTCTCCTCGCCTTCCTCCAGAGCGGCCTCAGATAGGAGGTGGTCCCTGCTCCTCCCTAGGACAAAGCGCTGTCTCACCAGAGTCTCCTCTATCAAAGGAGAGCACGCTGGTTTTTGACTCCTCCTCCGCCAGTGCATACATGCCTTGAGATGAGAGCTCCAAGCTTCCTCACCTGCCACATTGCCACCTGCTCAGAGCCCCAAGGTGCCATGGGACACAGTTTGGAAACCACTGGACTCCTCATGCCTTGCCATTGTTCAGACAAAGGGGCAAGGACAAGAGAAATTAAGTGGCTTGTCCAGAGTTACACAGCAGCTAGTGCTAAAGCCAGGGCCATTCACGGGAAGGTCTGAATTCCAGCCCTAGTCATCATACTGCAGTTCTTTTCCCTCGGGGCTTTCTTTTTCTTGCTCCTAAAAGGACTTTTCCCAGGAGATGAACAAACCCTTCAAAGGGTCTCCTCTGTGGCATCTGTCAACTCTCCAGATCCCAGGAAGGGCTCACGGGTGCTGGGAGTGTGGGTGTTAGTGGGTGGTACGGGCTTGAGCCAGTCTCCCCTGGGCCTGCGGATCTAGGGTTCATGAAGAACAGGGGAGGGTGCCAGGGCTGCAATTGTCCAGATGGGGCAAGGAGAGCAGCTGGATTTGTGCCCTTCAGGCCACTTAGGGTAAAGGCGTCAGAGTCCTGTAGACCCTATTAGGAGAGGCCCCTCCTCCCGCTATATCCTTGGGCTAATCTCTGTGCCTCAGTTTCCCCCTCTGTGAAATGAAACTTAAAAACATTATCACATTAAAGACAAAGGGTGCTGGACTGCAGGGACGGGAAGCGGCCCTCACCCCAAGCCTTTGAATTCCTGGAAGCAAGACTTCAACCAGCTTATTTTGCTCCTCTGCAACACAACGTTTCCCTCCTTTGGGCTCACTCATGCCATGCCCTCTGGACCTCAGCTTTTCCATCTGCCAAATGACCAGATGACCCCTAAGGTTTGTTCCACTCTGACTCATCCTTTGGGATCTCAGCCTGGAAAGGAATTCAAGGTCCCTTTAATTGACCTCCTAGCCAGCCAGAGGCTTTGCACACCTGGTCATCGGCTTAGAGGAGTCTGGGCACAGCCACTCCCCTTCCTCCTTCTATCTCAGGCCGGGGTCACCCTCTCCTTACACCTCTCTCCACATCCTCTGCTTTCTATCCCCTCTGCACCCCTCTCACTCCTGGTTATAGCATTAACCTCCTGGCTGGTCTCTCCACACCTTTCATTGCATTCTCTGCTCAGTCCATCACTCCCTGACCTAAATCCCCTCCTCTGGCTCCCCACTGCCCTTGGAATCAATCATAACTCCTTAACTCAGCCTAGAAGAGCCATGACCTGGACTCCAGCAGTATCACCCCAGCACAGCCCACACACGTAGGGCTTAATAAACAGTTGTGGGGTGAACAGATGAAGAACCAGATACCTTCAAAGCACTTCCTAGTCATCCCATCAGGGCTGAGAACTGCCCTATTTCAAGGGGATGAGGACAGCTATGGCTGGGGAGGGGATGGATGTGACTGGGCTGTGTCACGGCCCCTCACCTGCCTCCTTTACACCTGGAAGATGTTTCCACCATCTCCTTCAATCACCACATAGTGCTCAGCCCTGCCCTCCCACCCTGCTCACCAAAGCTGCTCAGTTTCTACCGGGGTGGGGACAGAACTTGTCTAACAGTGGCTGTTGGTCGAGGAGAACCAGCTCTGTTTGTTTCTGCCTTCTTCCCCCGGCCTTCTGTTGAATGAGGAGCTGCCCATAGGGGCCACTTATTTCTTTTAGACAGGGAAGGATGCTTTTCATTTGCATATGGCTGAGTACCTGTCCCCATTCCACCCCACCAGCAGACTTACAGCCCCCATTATTTCTCAAGTCATAGGAGAGTGGCCTCTAGATTGAAAGTAGCCTTGGGGGAGAAGAGGAGGTGGAAGGGATTGGAGAGTAAAATTTATCCAGCCTCCCAATTAGCCCTGCACTTGATGTAATTATATTGTTGACTCTTCCCAAAGCACTTTGGACTTGTCATCCACGGGACTACAGGGACACTATTGTGCTCTCAGGGCACCTCACTCAAAGTTACCCAGATCTTTCAGGCTAGAGGTGGGGCTCCTTTTTCTCCTTCATCGCCCCTCTCTGCCACCCACCCAGGCACCTCCTCTAGAGGATCTCAGAGGAGTGGCCTCTGCCCACCAGACATCACTGATCACAGACCCGCAGGGGGCCACAGCTGCGATGACTTTTAGAGACCTTTGGATCCAACCCCTCAGGTCCACAGAGGAGGAAGAGAAAGCCTGAGAGCTAGAGTGCAGCTCCCAAGTCACACAGCACTAAGCAATAGATACTCCGGTTTCCATGGCTGTAACCTTTTCCTCCATCACCCCCTCCCAAGAAAGCCACCGACTCAAGGCAGCCTGGAAGCGACCCTAGCGTCCTCTGCCCCCCTACCCCAAAGGCGGGCCGCCGGGGCAGCTGACCCAGCAGAAGCTCAGCAGACGAAGCCCTCTGACAGGCCTGGCTTCCCCTCGCCCGGAGCTGGGTTTTGTTGTGGGGTTTTGTGCGTCGTGTTTTGTTCGGTCTCCCCGCCCCTTCCCGCGCAGGGCCAGCCCCGCCCCTCCCCCCGTGCCCTCCCCCCCGGAGCTCCCAGCGCGCCCCTCTCGACTTCATCCACTAAGTCAATAGCCCGGGCGCGGGCGGGCCCGCTCCCCCCGCCCCGCGCCGCCCCCCGGTTTTCTTTTCGGGATAATGGGGACTCTTTGTGGCCTAATCAGCCTCCTGAGGGGCCGGGAGGCCGGGAGCGCTTCCCCCCGCGGCCGTCGGTGAAAATGAAAGCAGGATTAGGCCGGGGCCTCGGCCCACAGCATAGTAAAGCGCCACCAGGCATTCGCCCCTTCAAAGCCTCTTTCGGGGGTTTGGTTACTTTATTTCTAAAGTTGTTTGTATTTCTAAAGTGGCCATTGAGGCGCGAGCGGGGACTGCGCCGGGAGAGCGGCAGGGAGGAGGGCGGCCAGGGGGAGGAGGAGAAACTCTTGGAGCCTCCCTCCCTCTCTTGGGACCCGCTGACCAGTTTCCAAAGTGCCTTCCCGGCCCTTATTTCCTCCTGCGCTGGGACCGGAGGAGGCCTTATCCCCACTAAGCAGATGGGGAAACTGAGGCTCCGGCACTGGAAGTCACTTAAGGCTCCACATCAGAAGATGGACTCCCGGGATTCACATCTACCACGCAGCCTGGAGGGGAAAAGTGTTTCGTTTTTCTGTTTTCAAGGGGGGAACCGTAAAAGGGGGTATTTACAGTGGTAATCGCTCGCGGTGCACAAATGAATGCACCAGCTAAACTTGATAGTCGCCTGTACAGGCCAAGGAAGGGAAAGTCCCAACCCTGACACAATTTGACCCCCGAAGGAGGTGAATTCATTAAAGAAAGTTCCAGAGCCTCTTTTCTTAGGTTCACTCCCAGCACCTCCAGTAAATGCCAGCACAATAATTAAGAATCTTCCCCACCACCAAAGACGGGAGGGTGCGGGCAGCTATTTTGAATGTTGGTATTTTCAGGTTGCTGGAGGGAGGAGAATGGAAGAAGGGGTATAGACTGGGGCCCCGGCAAAAAGCAGAGGGAAAGGGTTTCTCCTGGCTGCGCTCTTCTCCCACACGCGTCCGTTGGAATTTATTTTATCATCGGACTTTTGGACCCTCGTTATGGTGAATCCAAGCTCTAGAAGTGCAGGCCAGGAGGAAAATTGCAAGCAGGAGGAGCGCGGGAGTGGGGCCTTAGTGCCAAGTCAGGGGAAAGCGCCAGGATCTGCGTCCTGCCTCTGGACCAGCGGCGTTTGTGGTGTCAGTGGTCACAAGAGAGCGCGGGAGATGAGGCGCTTCTGCAGGCTTCCACGGGGAACGAGAGAGTTCCAGGAGGTTCCTTAGGACTCCCCCGGACCCCTACCAACCCCGAAGTTCTCGCTCTGAGGACGAACTCGAGCTTGAACCTGCTTTTCGTGTTTATGCAGCACAGATAAATACAGGGTGGGCTTCTAGGACAAGTTTCCAGGACTTGATCCCAGACCCACAATTCCCACGGCAAAGTATACACCACACACCTCGCAGACATTCGTACACCTACAAAACTTCCTGCAAATGTTGCCTTCTCTCCACCTTCCCCAGTCACCTAGAGACCCACAACCATAGTGGTCCCTCTCCACCGCGCTGAGGCTTGGGACCGTGGAGAGGGCCCCGCGGAAAGTGGCCGCCCACTCTTTTGGGGGCTCCTCTGGGTCTAGGTCCCACCGAAAGGATCCCAGAAATATTCAGGGTGGAGTTTTCCAAGCTACTTCTTTCGCCTGACGCTCCACCCCTTTTTCTGTCGGGTCCGGGGCCTCTTTGATCTTCGGTAGTTTTTCGGCTTCAGACAAAGAGCGCAGTGAAGGCGGGAGGCTCCGGAGACCCGCGGTTCAGCCGGTACTCCCTCCTCCTCTTGCTCGCTCGAACCCGCGGAGCTGCGAGGTCCTGGCTGACGCCTGCGACTCCCTACGTCGGGTTGGGGGCTGTCTGCCAAATTCAGCCCGGGCCCCAAACACATCCTGATGTGCTCACAGAGCTGCACACACACACACACACACACACACACACACACACACACACACTAATCACAGACACAGACAACCTGGCCAGGAGGCTTGCGCACTTGGAGATACAGGTAAACACCAAACACAGGCACTGAGGCAGGTGTGTTTATCGTGGGCTTGTTCATTTTCTGTCTCAACCACCTGACTCAGAACCACCTGACTCAGAAGGCAGGTATCTTCTTTCTTGTCTCAGGCATTTAACACAATGCCTGACACGTAGTAGGTGCTCAACAAATTGTTACAGAATGAAGACATTCACCCCCCAAGAGGAAATTTCCTTCCTTCCTTCTTTTCTCTCCTCCTTCCTGCATTCCTTTCCCCCTCCCTCCTTTCTTCCTCCCTTGGGACAAACGGGGGAGCTCAGTATTTGTGCTTATGTCTGCATATAACAACCTCAGAAAGGACCCTTCCAAAAACCAAATGGGGAGGGTTAGACTGTGCTATCTTTTCCGAAAGGTGAGGAAGCCGCAAGAACCAGGCTGAGGGCAGGCTCTCAGCCTCACCCCCCCACAGCCCCTCCCCTCCACACCATCCATTTCCTCATCCTGGGCTCCTGCTTCTGGAGTCAGAAACTCCCTCAAGATTACTGGAGTCACCAAAAACGTGCACATGTGGAGCTCTTAATGAGGTGTGGCCCACAGAGGCCCAGAAACCCTTGTCTACTGGCTGCACAATTCTGCCTGTATGAACAGCGTGTGAATGACCAGTTTCTTAGGTTTGATCCGATTCTCACAGGGGCTCAGGCTCCCGCAAAAGGATAGGAATCTTTGTCTCAGTACAAGTCTCTGGTTTTTCACGGGAGGAAACTGAGACCCAGAGAGGGTGAGTGAGTCCCAGATTACATTGCTAGTGAGATGGGGGCAGGATGGGCAGTAGAACCCTTCTTCCTGGGCCCACCACGATGCATTTAGCTTCTGCCCATCCCTTCTACTTTGGACAGCTGGGTTTAAATGGAGGTAGGTAGAGCCGGCCATCGGAACAGGGAATCTAACAATCGCTGGGAATTAGTGGCTGTGAACTGGACCCAGAGCAGCAGGAAGCCTTCAGCTGGCCCTCTAGTAACTTCACCCTTATTCACCCTCCAGTCTGCAGCGTCCCAAGCAATGGAGTGAGGCTGCTGGCCTGTGCGCCATCCCTGCCGAAACTGAGAACTTAGGAGGGACGGTTGCTAAAAACCGGAAGGCGGCGAGCCTCACTCTCCTGGCAGTGAAACTCTCTCACTGGCTTGTTTGTTTAGCGACTCTCGAAAAAAAGGGGTTCCCGCCCCACTAGCTCCGAGTGCGGACTCGGCCTGGGGCGCGGGCCAGCCCCTTCTCAGCGCCCAGAGCCCGGGCCCCCGCCTAAGGGTCGGCCTCCCTCCCGCCTGCCGGCCCGACTAGCTCGCCTCTAATTAAGCGGCGGGATCGCGGCGAGCCGCCGGGCCGCCCTGTAATATGATGAACTGCCTTTATGCCAGTGTCACCGAAAGCGCTTCTGATAAGGAGAAGCCGCGGAGGATCAAAAGGACGACAGCGGCTCGCCCGCCTCCTGCCGCAGCCCGGCTTTGCTCGCTCGTCCTCTCCGCCCGCGCTCTCCCGCGGGCTGTCTCAGGGTCCCGCGGTCTCTCAAGATCTGTCTGTCCAAGGGCCAGCCTTTCGGTGACTCTGTGTCTCTTTGTCTTTCTTCCTGACGCCCGGAGCCTCCCTTGGTCCGTCTGCATTTTTCAGCGTCTCAAACGCTCTAGGCAGGTTCTCTTCTCCCGCGCTCTTTCTCGCTCTGAATTCTCTCTCTCTCTCTCTGTCTCTCTCTCTCTCTCTCTGTCTCTCTGTCTCTCTCTCTCTCTCTCTCTCTCTCTCTGTCTCTCTCTCTCTCTCTCTGTCTCCCCTCTTCCTCCCCCCGCTCCCCCCCCACCTCCAACGCTCTCCTCCTCCTTTCTGACTCTTTCTCGTCCCATCTCTGTGGCTCTGTGTCTCCTTGTTCTCTGCCTATCCTTCTCTTGGTCTCCACCTGGACTCAGCGGACCCCCAGGGCCCAGGCGACCAAGTCTGGAAAGAGCCATTAGATGGCCAGGAGTCTCGGGGAAATCGAACCAATTCATCCGCAGCAAGTTTGCAGAGGTCCGCGGCCCTTTGCGACCCACCCTCTCTCCGCTGACCAACAGAGGAGCAGGCGAGCCCCCAAAGCACCCGGGAGGGCTCTCGGGGCCTCTTCCCAGCGTGATTTGAGGCGCACACAACTTCCCCTCAACCCACCCGAGACTGCTGCGGCCCCCAATACTTTTTCTCTCCCCCAGAGCTGAAGTTCCAAGTGCAGCCGACCCCCCTTTGGCATTCCCGTCCCGACACCCCTTCCTTTGGCCCCCACTTCCCCTTTGCCCTCGACCCCTTCTCTTCCTCCTTCAGGCCCCTCCCCTTCTCATGCTCTTAGCCCCCCACCCACCCACCCAGCGCTCTCTCCGGACTCCTTCCTTGCCTCGCCTCGCCTCCCCACCCCCCCACCCCACTTTGTTTGAAGTTTTGGAGAGATCTATCTACTAATGGCGAAGTTTCCCCCTTAGGTCACCGTTCTGCCTTGATTCGATTTGGGAAGGCAAGTTCCCTCCCTCCCCCTGCCCGACCCCAGCCGGGGCCAATCGCTCTGGAGCAGGTCAGAAAGCGCTGACCCCATTTCCACCTTTTCCTCTTTTCAGCCAGAGTTGGGGGAAGGGAAGGCTTAGGACAGCAAAAACTGAGGGGAGCACCCCAACCTTCCATTTTCCCTCCCGTCCCCATCCCCAACTGAGTTTCCAAATTACCTCATTAGTCTGGAGTGGGAGAGGGAGATGAGCTATTTTTTTCTGGAATTCCTGGAATGTGCCCCCCTTTGTCCTGGCCTTCAAGGCTCCAAAGCCCCTGGAGAACCTCCCTTTGGGTTTCTATTCTGTGCTCCCGGCAGCCCGCTCTGTCTGTTCTGGGCTGTGAGTTGTTTGGCTTGAGATCAGACCTTCCAGGGCCAGAGCCTGAGGTCTGGTACTTTTCACATTTATATCCTTAGGTTCCCATTAGGAATGAAGCCTCTTCAACTTTGCTGCATGATGGCAAATAGGAACTCTAACGAGGCCACCTGGAAGGAAATCTCATTTGCTCAGCCCTCTCTCCCTATATCAAAACATGTTTTTCTATAGTAATATTATTTATATATAATGTAATATGTAACAACTCTCATTTTCTGGAAGACACTAAAAAGAAAAAAAGAAAGCCCAAATAATCACCTTACTGCTTTAAGGCTGCTGTTATATGTGCTTTTAAATCCTTCCATGTAAATTCCACTGAAAATTTTGGAAAGCTGTGAAAGGGGAGGGGGCGGCGGGGAGGGGGAGAGGTTAATCCGGGTTTAACGCTGCGATGCCGTCTTAGGACCAGGGTTAGCCTGATTGCGTTATCTCTTCCCAACATTTGAGACGCCCATATTTCACCCAGCCAAACAGCTCGGAGAGCAGCGCAGATGGCTGCCGTGGTCGCGCCTCAGGAAAATGTGTTATTAATATCTAAATAACTTCCCAATACTGTCTGGTAAATCTCCCGTCCACCATTCCAAATGATGAATTCGTTTGAAGTCCTCCCTCAGTCTCATCTTTTCAAGGTCTCTCTCTCTTCTCTCTTCTTCTTAGCCAGGCTTATTTCAAACTGGTAAATATCTAATTCCTTTCACGGCTGTGCCATGCACGGGGGTATTTTAGGTATAAACGCCTGGAAACAGCCAGTGTGTGTGGCAGTGCGTGCCCAGAGGTGAACATAAAACCCGCAAGCCCTGGCAGCGGGGGACCCCACCCTGTTTAGCAATGCGATGGTGAGAGGGGCTTCGCGGGAACCTCAATCTGGGAGCCGAGCCCTTCCCTTGTGCGCCCCTGGGACCCTCTCCTGGTTCCCTGTAGAGTACTAATGGCACCCCCACTCCCAACACGCAGCGTTTCGGTGGCTCTGGTCCCGCCACCCCACCCCCAGCACTCCAACGGCTTTCCTGGCTCTCTGGGGCGGATAATTACCCTCTGCTCGCCTGTTCTCCCTTGTTTCAAGTTTGTTCTCTAAATGTATTCTATTAGATTATTATGTTCGTTCATTCCCCCTCCAACCTTATCTCCTTCTGTCTCTTCTCTCCTGGCCCGTCACACTCGATTTAGGCACGAGTTTATCTGGCAAACAGTTTGCCGACTTTGTTTATTTACCGCGGGTTCTGGGGCTGCGAGCGAGCGAGCGCCAGTGTTCGCCCTTTGTAATAGTTCTCATTGTTGTTCCCCGGTAGTCTCAGCGCCCTCCTCCCACTCTCTCCTCCTCGGTTGGGGGGCAGATGGAGGGAAGAAAGGGGGAGTCTTGTGTGCCCTGTGTGGGCGCGCCAGGAGCCCCCGCCCCCGGGATATTCACCCCAAGCACCTCCGCTCTAGGCTCCCCCCACCCCCTCCCCCGGCCCCGCGGAGCCCCCGCCCCCGCCCCCGCCCCCCCCCCCCCCCCCCCCCCCGGTCTCACTGAATATCCACCGCCGAGCGCTGCCTAAAGCCGGGGAATTGCCTGACAACCTCCCATCTTCCTCCGAGCCCCCATTATGCGAAGCTGATCCCACTTTGAACAGCTTCAAATCCCGCCTGGACTCTGTTTGATTAGATTGCCAACCCGGGGTAATCCTTTGATTTGGTGGAGTGTCAATTACCTTTCTCTAAACACACATTTACAGAGGAGGGAACTTGTTGGTTTAAATCAATGCAGATTGTTTCTTGATAAATGGACGATCTTGGTCCCCTCCCTTGCTCCCTCTTCCAAGGCCCCTCTCCCTCTGCGCCCCCTCCTCCTCTTCCCTTTCCAGTTCCAGCCTATCCGGTAAACAATGCCCCTTCCAGGTGTGAAGCTGGAAAAAAAAAAAAAACCGACGTGGGCAGAGGGGAGTCGTGCCCCCCTTTCCCTATTCATTCGCTCCCCCGGAGCCTAATTAAATTTGGCAGGGCCTTGTACACACAATCAAAACAGCTTCCTCCAGTGTAGCAAACGACCGAAAACCGCATTAGCAGTTATCGCTGCTGCCAAATTAAATTGTTTCCCACCTCCTTTTACAAGTGTCTAAAACCGACACTCCGGGCTCTCCCTCCTTTCCGAATCTTCTCCGTCATTTCCCACTCCACACCTGTATAAGTTTGCTGCTTTAAAAATAAATTAAGGAAAAATACAAAGAAACACCAGTCTGCATCCCTCACACACCCCTTCCGCCCCCTCCTCAGAGGGTCTTTCATACCAGAGAAGTCAGCACATTCTCGGGTGGACAGTCGCACTGGCACTTTATCCCTGAAAGGGAAATGAACATTCTTCTTTTTATTCATTCATTCATTCATTCATTCATTTTAAGGAGGGCGCAACTCACAGTGGCCCAGGCGGGGATCGAACCGGCAACCTTGGTGCTTACCAGTACCATTCTCTAACCAATTGAACTAACCCCCTCTTCTTTTTAAACTTGTGACTTCCCCCCCTTATTTCATATTAATTGAGACCCCAGTGGGCTTTCTATCCTAGAGACCAAGTGGAGCCCCATGTCTGATCTGGTCAGCTTCAGCCTAAGTTTGTGCCTCGTCAGATGCATGAGGTTTTGGTGTTCTTATTGTTAGTTACTGTTGTTATTTCTACTATTATTATTATTATTGTTGTTGTTGTTGTTATTGCTGATTTCTTCACACTCACTCCCTCAGAAGAATGGTTTGACTCTGTTCAAACCCCTATCAAATTTCCTACAAGAGTCTCCCTGGGTTCAGGTTGGGAAAATCTTGTTCTTTCCCGTCCCTCCTCAAACCCTTTCCCATTGGGTCCCTGGCTGGTCTCTCCCCTAATCCTCCGAGAAGGGGTGAGGAGGAGAGAGTCCAAGTAGATGAGGGCAAGGAACTGTCCACTTCCCTCTCCAGGTGAGCGGAGCACGGCTGGAGCCCTGGAGTTCCTATCCGCCGCAGTCTGCGAATTCTCACAACCAACAATCCTAATAACTCAGTCTTAACGAGGATAAGAGCAAAAAAAAAAGATATGAACAGCCTCATGAATATCAGCCCAAGGGGAACAGGAGTGAGCTGTTCAGAGATGAAAGTGCACAGAAATAAAAGCTCAATTTAATCTGCTTTAAAACCCTTCAACTTAACGTTTGTGCTTCAAACTCTGAGAGTGAGGACTGATTGCGGATAAATAGTTTCTTACCATGCCTGGAAGCTATTACACCCCTCTCCTACACAGTTTCCCATTCAGCAGTCCCAGTTTTCATTACCAGCTCTAATAAGTCTTAACATTATTAAATGCCAAGCGGACGATAGGAAAAAACGGACTCAGGGAGGGATCTCTCTTTAGCGCTTAAAGAGGAGAGCTCTTAAACCCCTTCTTCCGAGGCTTCCCGCCATGAGAGGGGCAACCCCCAGAGAAAGCATTTGTCAAGAGCAAGGAGCCAAAACAAAGTTTGTGGATGTACACCTCTCCCCCTGCTCTGCTCATGGGATCTCTCTGCCTTTCCCCACCTGGCCACGTTGGGGGGTGGAGAGGCCTTTTCATCTTTAACTTGGCCGTGAAACTCTTGTCTGGGGCCTGGGAGAGAGAGGAGACCTTCCAACTGGGCAGTTCACCGGGTGCCCGCAAACTGGCCCAGGTACCACATCGGGAGCTGATAGGATTTGTCCATTCACACCCATCTACAATCACACTGCACACCCACACTTGCTCAGAACACAACCACGCAATCCAATCCAGAGGCCCATGGGCAAACAGTCACACTGAGAAACACGAGCACCTCTGCAGCCATTTCACTCACAGTCACAATGCCCAACGTGCCCCCTGTCATTCAAAAACCGTGGGACTTTCCCGACACCAGGCCTGCTGCTTTCATTTCATTCCTGCAACTCCTCCCACAGACTCAGCACCTACACTCCTAACTTCCCCATCTGAACTGCCAGGCTCCTCATTCATCCCTGGAGACTTGAAGCTTCCTGGTTCTGTTGCAGGAAAAACCTCCATCCAGCGAAGTCGCCTGTTAGCAGGTTTTACAAGCCCAGACCAGCACCAGAAGGCCCGAACTCCCTTGAGTCAAAGGGATTCCCCAAACCACACAACCTTTCCATCCTCGTCATTTCCTTCTTTCTCAAAAGAAATTCATCTATTGTGCTTCCTCACAGACTGAATTGGACATACCCCTGCCACACACACACACACCCCTAAAGTCTCTCCAAATAAAATGAAATCTCCTTCCACTTCCTCAGGGACACGGCTCAGAAGCAGTATCTGCTGTGCAGTATTTGGCTGGGAAAGATTAGTTTTAGGTCCTCCCACCCTACAAGAAAAGAAGTCCAATAAAGTCCCTTTCCAATATGAACTGAAATAAGGACTGGGTCTCCCCCAAGGGGTGCCAGGGCTCTGGGCTGCCTCAGCCACGCTAGGAGCTGCTTGGCAGCACAGGGCCCCTGCGGCTGCAGACCTGAGGCCCCTCGGCTGGCCCGGCACAGCAGGGTGCCAGGCACAGCTCGATTCCTTTCTTCCCTCTCCCTTTTGTCCCCGGCGGGACTGGGCTCTACTTGGGGACCTGAATGTCAATAGCCCGCCCCTTCCCCAGCTCCAAGCTGCTCACACCGGACTGTCCCTGCCCCCCTCCACCCTTCCCGCTCGGACCAGGCCTGTGGGGGCTGGGCTTCACTGGGCGTTGTCTTTGAAGTGGGCTTTGTCTGTGAAGTTCATCTTCAAGGTTGGGAGAGACCTGGGCTAGGAGTTCACTTGAAGCAAGGAGAGGGGGTCCTTGAGAAACCTCTAGAAGGAAACTCGAACATAACGTGCTCTTTACAATTTCCCCCCACTTTTCCCCAAGCCACCGTTTTGCAGGTTCGCATGGCCACTGTCTTTCCTGCTGCCTGCTGCTTCCGTGCGTGTGTTTGGGGACGTGCTTCTTTCCCCGGGTTAGTCGTCCTAACTCTGGGTTTCCATTTCTATTTCTCCCCACGTCCTGACTTAATGCACACTTACCAAGTGTCAGAGACAACTGCGAGGGCTGCGGGTACAGAGGAAGGACTTTCCCTTCTCCTGAAACTTCCCGCGCCAATAAACGAAAACACAATCCCCTTTCCCGGGCGTGCAGGCGCTTGAAAGACAAACCGCTGGCCCAGCTGTTCGCGAGAAAAATCAGAGCGCTGGGCTCAGACTCCAGCCCGCGCGGCAGCCGCGCCGAAAGTGGGGAGAGGGCGTGTAGAGCCCCCGGTGTCTCCTCCCCTGGGACCCTGCTACCCGGGCATCTGGGAACTTCGCCTCAACTCCTGGCGCAGCCGGAGGAGACCACCTTATTAGCTCACCCATCTGCCTCCCCCTCCGCTACTGTCGCGGTTCGGGCCCTGGCAACGCGGAACTGAGTTAGGCGGCGGCCCACGCCGCCCTCGCTAATTTTTATTGATTGCAGCGGTCGGTCAACTGTCAGGCGGGGTTTCAAGGGACCGTTTAGAGAGCTTGTGCGGGTCTGGTTAACAAATTCATTTAGGGAGCCGCGGCCGGCTCCTCCTTCCTCGCCCCCCGCCTCCTTGCCCAAGTTTCCTATAAATAATAGATGGACACTGGGACCTGCAGCCAAAACGCCAGCCCGGGAGGACACACGGGCCGCCGTCGTCCGCTAGAGTCGGCGCGCGGTCAGCGGCGCACGGTCCACTAACGTGCAGCCGGGCTCCCGGGAGGCGCAGGGGCCGTCTGCGCCTGGCTCCGCTCCCTGCTCGGCCCCGGGGCGCACCCCGGGGCACCCTCCGCAAATCCCGAGAGGCTGCTGTCTGCCCCAGGGCTGCGAGTCCTCCCGCTAAAATTTTGTCCGCCAGTGTGAGCGGCGGAAGCGAACCAATGGCCCGCACACTCGGGCGTGGGAAACCGCGGGCTCCGGCGTCGCGTGTCCCGGGACGGTTCCCTACCTTTGTCGCCCAGGATGCCGTCGATGCTATGTTTGGCTTTCTTCTCACCGTCGTCCTCCTTCTTATCCGTTTCGTCGTCCTCCTCTTTCTTCCCGAACTTGATTCTGAGCACGCGGCTAATCGAACTCACTAAACCTCAGAAATTCAAAGGCAAAAGAGCAAGTATAAGTTATTGGGGCAAGGGAGCCTATGGCCCCTGGGCCCCTGGGAGAAAGTCCCTGAGCCTTTACCCCTAACACGCTGCAAGGGTAGTCACACCCACATTTAAGTGTTCACACCGACTTGGAGGCAGGAGTACAGCCGCCCACTAGAGACGCCTGCCTCACACCTGGGGCACTCACAGGGGGTAAGACTGTGGCAGAGGCACCCACCTGTGCAGGCCTATCCACATCGCTGCACACATTTGTGCCTGACACTATTCTGTGCCCTGGGTGCTCTGCCACCCAAACCCACTTCCCCAAGTCCTCCTTGACAGCAGGCCCTGCAGCCCCTGTTGCTGCGATCCCACACACAAGTGCGTCCCAGCACTGCATGCCTGAATGCCCACGTACACATGTACACATACACCCCCCAGGCCACTTTCCCTCTCTCAGGCAGCATGGTTCAGGGCCTCCACACATGGGACCCACTGGTGGTTGGTGGCAGCAGCAGAACAGAAACGGTGACTAGGAGAAGAGGGTGCAGGGAGCCCACGGAGATCAACCCTCCTGGGGACAGACCCCCCCCTCAAGGCCACCTCCCTGAGAAAGCGCCTAGTGAGTTTCTCTTATTACCAAATCTCATAGGTTAACTTTTTGCCCCTTCCTCCCTCCCTTCCTTCCTTCCTTCATTCCTCCCTCCCCCTCTATCCCTTCCTCCTCTCCTTCTTCCTTCTCTCTTCTCCTCTCCTAACTTCCTCTTTTTTCTTTCCTTCTTCCCTCCTTCCATCTTCCTTTTGGTTTCCCTTCCCTCCTGTTCCCTCACTCTTTTCTCCCCTCAACTTTTCCCTGAGTTCCCTGCCATTCACCATGTCCCCTCCTCCCCCACGCCCAGCCGCGCACACCTGGAGCCCTGGCCAGACTCGGGCAAGCGCTGCTGGCTCAGCTGCCTTCTCACCTGAGGGCACGGTGCTGCGGTCGCAGTGCCCATCCTTCAGCAGCCGGTCTCGGATCTCCCAGCTGAACATGCCAGGGTTTTCTCTTTTGTATTCCTCGATCTTTTTCTCCACATCCGGAGTAGCCACCTGCTTCAGAGGTGGAGGTGGGAGAGTAGGAGTGGAAAGATGGGGTGGAGGGAGGGAAATACTTTTAATATCAACCGCCCAAGAGCCCCAGGCCAAGCTGCTGGCTCTGGTCACCAAGCCCCCCGCCTCCTTCTGAGATGGGCTTTCCCCTTTCAAGAAACCTGTTCCTGTCTCGCAGGAAGGCAGCCGGTGTGGGTAGGGGGATAGGATAGTGATAGGTCATAAAATAGAAACCTAATTAGGACCCCCAGGATCTTCTTCCTCACTATTTCATGCAAGACTGAGGGAAGACTTCCCCTGGTCTGGGATGCTGATAGGGGATCAGGACAGTAGGTGCAGCCCCAGGAATAACTTATTCACCTCAAAGTCTTGGACAACCTGGACCTCAGTTATCCTCATCCCTGAAAAAGGCGACCCATGGGGGATATCGAGGTGAGGACACTCTCCCACTGTACTTTCCATAGGAAGCATATAGTCACGCTACTGGATGACACAGGATAGTAGTGAAAGGATCCCCCAGCCATGGGAAGGCTGACTGCCAGCTCTGCAGCAAAGACACTCACTCTGGGCTTGCTGCCACCGATGGCCCCAGGTCTGATGGACCCGGTCTCCTGGTAGCGGCAGAGAATCTTGGAAACACAGCCATGGGAGACACGCAGCTGGCGGGAGATGACACAGGGCCGAATGCCATGGTGGGCCATCTCCACTATCTTGTGGCGGATGTGGTTAGGCAGGGGCCGCCCATTGATGAAGACCCCACCAAGCTGATTGACCCGGCCTTGACCAAGCGGGGTGGACACTGGAGAAAGGAAGGGAGATGAAGGAGAGAAGCACACGGTGAGGATGGGGAAGAGACACTGCGTGCGTATACCCCTTGCCTCCAGTGTTTTATGAGCCCCAACAGCTCCAAGTTCCCCACATTCGGAGCTGCAGCAGTTCAGAGGCGAGGAAACACTGTCACGAAGCTGAGGGAGTCCTGCAGGATTGAGAGAAGGGTCACAGCTGGCTGCTAGAGTCTTCCCAGGTGCGTCATATCCCCGGTCCTGCCACACTCAGGGGAATGAGGACATACCAGGGGGATCTGAATACCTCTGAGAAAGAAAGGGAGAAAGATAGAGGCAGAGCCATGAGGCTCGTGGAAACTGGAGGCTCCGGGTCCAATGGCTTTCTGTCACCCAGGATGCAGCGTGGGCTGCAGGTCTGTCTGCCTCTTAAGAGAGGCCAGTACTGGATGAGCCCTACATGGTCAAGACTGATTGATTTTGTTGGGGACCAGAGGGGCTGGTTGATTACTACTATCCACAGCCCTGGCCTGGACAGCAGAACTGTTCGAGCCACAATTGAACAGCCCAGGCACAGCTGAGGGTCCCATAATGCTGTTGGCTGCTGGCTCTGGGGACACCTGGCTGTCCCTTGAGGGACTCCCCTTGCGTCCAACCCCTTTCAAAGTTCTAATTTCGTTTTGGGATGATTTTGCAACATGCTTCATTGTCAGCAGTCTCCTAAATCAAATACCTGCTTGGCCTCAGAAATCCATGAACTGTCCCTGCGGGCTCTGAGAGGCTGGTACACAGATGGGCCAGGGTCCCTGGGTGTGGGAGACTTTGGGAACCCGATAGACAGGCACCCCCGTGTGTGCTGGGGAGGGGACAGCCTTGGAAGCCTGATGCAAAGTCTACACAATTTGCTCACAGAAGGTTGGGGGACACCGGGTGCACTAATCCGGCCTCCATCCCCCCAATTTGAGCACTCGGCGGCTGCGGAGATCTGGCAGATTAGAACAATTTCACAGCCGCCGAGTGGAGGGAGCCGCCGGTATAATTGGAAGGGAGGAGGCGAGAAGAGGCTGCCGGCTGCTGAGCCGTTCCTATCACCTCCTCCCTTGCTCTCCCGGTCTCCCCACCTCTCTTTGTAAAAGTAGGTATCTGAAGCCACCCTCGGATTTAATCAGAAATCGTGCGTCGCCGAGTCAGAGTCACTCGGTCTCCGTGGCGGGATATGCCATTAGCACTCGAGAGCTCTCGAGCCCCCAACTTTATATTCAAGAGCCTCTTTAGCGACCGGCACTCGGCTCTCCTCAGTATTCTCCGTCATGTTGGGCAAATATTGTTCTAATCCGCTGCGCGTCCTCGGCCGCCTGTTTTACTTGCATTCGCTACAGGAGAGTGCTACGGCAAATCCCCGGGCGTGTGCGCTCTCCCGCCTGCGTGGCTGCTCGCGCGCACTTGATCACGGAGCCGCTCTCCTTGCCTCTGTCTAATTCAGGGACCCGCGCCGTCTCGCTGCCGGAGGGACCCTCCCTCCCCAGAGCGCAGGCTGCCTGCCCGCCCATCCCCTCCCTGCCTTCTCTCCCCCCGCCTCACGCACCAAGGGCTCGTACAAATCACAAGAAGAGTAATTAAAAAATAAAAGTCGCACCTATCTCGAACCACTTCTCTGTGACACCCTGGACGACCTAACCCCAGGAACTGAATGACCTCCCAGTTGACAGGTCGAAGACCTTCCATTAGTTTAAAACGAAAACAAGACAAAAACGCAGGAAAGGGTCTCGAAAGCGTGCTCCCAGCCCTTTGCCCAGCCGGGAACCCGTTCACCGCCCGTCCTCTCTCTTCACCCGGTACTGGGTATTTAGGGAGGACACATTACAAAATGAACACTTGCCCCTTCTCTGGACATTTCGGTGCCCTCTCGCCGTCTTGACGTTCTCTCCCGGGAGATTTTCAGAGTTCCAAACCCAAGCAAGAAGTTTTTTTGGGGGGAAATTCGTTACTATTTATTCTTTCATATTAGTTTGTTTCCACACCAAACAGCAGGAGTTTCTCTGAGTGTTGCTTTGAAAGAAGCGGATAGCCTTCCTCATTTAGACATGTAAAATATCACAGGTTGGTATTTCGAAATAAAAGAGACTGGAAAATCATCCTAGGTGAAAAGAACAATTCGAAACAAGAATAGAAAGCCCATAGCCGGGGAACGAAGAAAGCCGAGAAAGTATCTGGGAAAAAGTATCTGAAAGCAGTGAAATTCACTAGGACCTGAAATGTAGTAGGAGCCGAAATCTACGCGCAGTTCAGCGCTGCGGGTAAAGGCCAGAGCCCGAGACCCATGAAACTGAGGCCGCTGGGTCAGTGAAACCCATGCAAAACCCGACAAGTGCGGATCCTAGAAACTTCCTGGGTCCCGCGCGCGTACTTGGACCTAGAAGAGAAGGGTACCGCATGCGATCGCTGGCGCCGCCGCCACCCCCTGGGATGGCCGCCTCTCGGGGGACCTCGAGCTCCCGGCGGAGGAGTGAGGCGAGGCAAGCCTGGAGCTCTTACCTTCCAGAGGAAACCCAGTGCGGGGGTAGTTCTGCCCAGGCGCCGGCCGCATCATCCTCGGAACGGTGCCGGGAAGGGCCGCCATTCTCGCGCGCGCCGGGGACGAATCCGGAGTCGGCAAAAATCGCTTCCAGTCCGCTCCCTTCACCCCTGCTGCGATCTCTTTCTTTCTTCTTCTTTTTTTAACCTCTTCTCCCTCCCCTCCCCACTCTCTGCCTAACCCCCCCCCCCCCAACCCCGGCTGCAGTCTACGCTTCCAGAAGCTGGGGAGGGGGGTGCGGTGGGGGCGGAGGTTGGGAGGAGGGAAGGTGGCGACGAGGAAGTTCAAACAAACAAACACACCAACCCCAAGTCCGCTTCTGCCCGCTCCACTCGGCTAGAAGTTGTGCGGGCGGAGGCGCCGGGCAGACCCGGGAGGCGAGGCCGGGTGGTGGAGCCGAGCCCGGGGAACGCGGCCCGAGTTCAGGGCCCCCAGCCTGGGACTGGCGAGCGCTGCGCTCTCGCGCTCCGGGCCAAAGTTTCCCAGCCGAGAGGCTACGGAGTGGGTTCTGTTTCGTATTTATTTATATATTTATTCTCTCGCTTTCCCTCCCTCCCGACCCCCCTGCACTCCTCTCCACGCCTTTCTGCAGACAACACTCGCTACTCCCTTACACACTAGCTTTCACACCCCCGCCCTCCGAACGCTTGGGGAGGGAAGAAGGTGCCTCTCGGGTTTCGGGGCTTGAGGGGAGGCGACAGGAGGTGACGGGGAAAGCGAGGGGGCGAGTGATCCTCTGGGTAAGTTGTGCAAAAGTGCTCAACTGGAGTGCGAGGAGGAGAAGGAGGAGGAGGAGGCAGCGAACGAGATCTGATAGGTTCGGACTTTTCTTTTATTCATGAGGAGGGAAGGGGGCCAGGGCGGAAGGGAGCCGAGGACCAATAACGAAAAGAAATCGCCAACGAATATTTTTTTCTCTTTTAGTCCCGGCTCGACCTGGTTTTTGGGGGAGAATTTGAACTGCCCGTTAAAACAGAGGGAGCAGAGGCCGGGGGTTGGGGAAGCGGGGCAAGAGCAGGGGGCCAACTTTGTCCAAGTGTCTTCTTTTGACGAATGGGCCAGATCCGCGGAGTGCCCGGCCCCCTGTCGTCCACGGCCCCTCTCCGCGGTCGGGCTGCATGGGAACGTCTGCCTCCGGCTTGTGGTTCCTCTGGATTCCGGCCTTTTCTCTGGCCTCCCAGAGTCAGAGTCCGCTGTACTTCACATCTTCTCCCTCATCTCACTCACACACTAGAATTTTCGTTAGTGAGGCCCAGGGGGTAATGGCCGGGGGTGACTTCAAGGGAGCGATTTATGACTTTCTCTGAAATAATGTCTGAGCCCGTGTCCGGTTCTTGCCTGACCTCCCGCAGCTCTGAGAAGCCCAAAGTGGACCCTGCGGGAGTTCCAGTGCTTGGAAAACTGGGTCTGCCAAGTGTTAGGGACTTGTCTCTTCTTTCCTATCCTGCTCATCTCCAGCCGGTTTAAACCCGTCCTCCTCTTCGGGTTCCCAGGCCACATCCAGAACCCCTTTCCAGCAGATAGTCCAGTTCCCTGAGGCTGAATAGCAAGTGGGTGTCCAGGTCTGGGGGTACAAAAGGATGGCAGGTGGGAGCGGGTCAGGACGTGGTACCACTCTGAGCTTATCAATTCTGAGCTCCTCCGCTCAGAATTTGGAGGGGGCGATGCCCCGATTAAACAGTGGAGAGTTGCGGTGGGTTGATCAGAGGTCTGTAATACTGGGCTTTCCCGGACCAGAGTGACTAGACGCCCCTGCCTGGGACACTGAGTCCTAGGGGCAAAACGCCCTCCCAGCGGGGCAGGACGCCAAGACTGCAGGCCTTTTGTCTCCCCCGGGAAAGAGTGTCTCCACCCCAAAGCTGGAGGCAAAATACAATAAAATAAACGCAGCCCTTAAACTCGCCCCCAATCCTCCCAGCCCGCCCCCTGACTGCCCTCTCCCGATGCTGGGGTCAGCCACGTCTTGGCCTGGGGGCTCTCCTCAGGCTGGCCCCACTGTGCCCTCTCCCCTCCCCTTTTCCTCACCTGTGACCTTTGCCCTCTCAGCATGGGACACATTCCCTCCCCACCCTTCTCTCCCAGCGGGAGGGGCTCATCCAGTTCTTGGGGGGGAGGAACCCCTGGGAATGAGGGCCTATGGAAAATCTGTTACCCCCACCCCTCCAGTGGCCCCAGAATTGAGGAGGGGGAGGCCAAGTACCTTTGGAATTGAAAAGGGGGACACCAGGGTGCCTTGGCCAGACGAGGGTGCCATGCCAGGCTGCCAGTTATAGCGGTTTTGGGGCCCCTTTCTTCATTGGAGGTGTCACCCCACTATATCCAGTGCCCCCAGGAGAGATTGGGAAATGAAGTTTTAAGCCACAGTGTGTGTGCCTGGGGAAGATGGGTTAGACTTGAGTCTCCTTTACATCTCCTCTTGCTAGAGGGTCTGGCCTACCTTGACCTCCAGAGGTGGCTATATATTTCAAGTGCACGTACATTATGCAGATACACACATACAGATATATGTATATAATATACATACATATGTACATATACATTTCATTCATTCATTCCTCACCAATTTCCCTCCTGGTTTGGAAGAATGTAAGACACCTCTTCTTTGTGGGTGGAACGCCAGCATGTCTGTGTATGTCTAGGTGAAGGTGGGTTTGTGTGTAGGTCTGCTGCGGAGTGTGGTCCAGTCTGAGTGTTTCTAAGTGAGGGTCTGTGTCTGTGTTTTGGAATCTCTTCCATGTTGCCCAAGCATAGCTCCAAGCGCCATCGAGAAGGTGCAAGTACGTGTTTTGGTCAATCCCCCCTGGGCGAGAAAAGACTCGTTGGAGCGCATCTGGCCACGGATGCTGGAAGACTCCGTACCTCTTCTCGGACTTTGCAGACCGCGAGGCTCCCAAACCGAGTGGGGCGAGAGCACAGCCGGCCCCCTCAGTTCAGGGTCCACCAATTGGCTGCTACTGGGCACATTGGAACCGCAAGCGTCCCGCGCGGGAGCTACTTAACCCCTGGCAGGGTTCCTGACCTCTCTGACAGCAGACTCGGAGCGGTGGGTCCAGTCGCAAGGGAGACCCCGAGCAGGCTCCCCCAAAGCCCGCGCTGGCGACGCCAACCCTGCGTTTTCGCAGCTTGGGGATTCCGTGGGCTCCCGCGGGGCAGGCGGAGGGGGAGGAAGGGGGGTGTTTGTCGGAATGAGCGTGGCCGTTCTTGCCTGTTGGAGACCAATTTCACAAATGAGTTTTGCAACAATTAAGAAGTGTGGCGGGGTGAAATGGCGATTTCACATCCAGCAGAGGAAAGGGGGGTTCACCTGGGAACTGGGGCGGCTGCAACTGGAGGTGGGAGGGGGAAATCTTTCCCCTTCCTCTCAGTTCCCCTTGCTCACCTCCTTGCCCAAATCCACTCCCCCTAGAGACATTAATGAACACCTAAGATCTCCAATGGCCAAGGGGTCTCCCTCTGCATGTGGGTGTTGGGTTGGGCTTGGCCTGGCAAGGTTTCGTCTCAGCCCCTCACCCTAATCTGTCTCTCTTTCTGCTTCTTCCTTCCTCCCTCTCCTCTCTCTGTCTCTGTGTCTGTCAGTCTCTCTTCTCTCTTCTCTCTCTCTCTCTCTCTCTCTCTCACACACACACACACACACACACACTTTTCCTCTCTCTGTGCCTCCACAGCCTGTCTCATAGGCGCCTCCATCTCTCTTTTTGTCTCTCTCTCTCTTCCTTCCTTGCCTTTCTGTCTTCTCCCAGCGGTTTCCCTCTCTGAGTCTGTACATCTCGTCCACCACCTCCCCCATCTCCATGGTTTCCTGAGGTATGTACAGGGCCCCGTTGCTCTCTGGGCTGTAACTCAGATCTGAATCCCTGGGAGAGCCCTTTGGTCCCCAAGGGGTGGGGCAAAGACCTTCGAGAGGCCCCCCCCCACTTTGCATTTCCCTCGGGTGTCTCTCTTGAGGGGCTTCTCCAGGCCCAGCCCAACCGGATTCCAGTGCCCCCCCCCATCACTCCTGTCCTGGTGCTCTCTGATTGGATAACTGTCCCCTACCTCCACCTCTCCCTGTCTGGACTGAGTTCCCCCCCCCACGTGCTCCTTTTTAAAGGTAACAATGTGTTGTGTTTTTTTTGTTTTTGTTTTTTAAATTAAAGTTTATTGGGGTGACAATTGTTAGTAAAATTACATAGGTTTCAGGTGTACAATTCTGTATCACATCATCTATAAATCCCTTTGTGTGTTCACCACCCAGAGTCAGTTCTCCTTCCATCACCATATATTTGATCCCCTTTACCCTCATCTCCCACCCCCCACCCCCCTTACCCTCTGGTAACCACTAAACTATTGTCTGTGACTATGAGTTTTTGTTTCTTATTTGTTTGTCTTGTTCTTTTGTTAGGCAACAACAATTGTTAATGGGAATTCTTCCTCCCAAGTTCCCAAACTGAACCCTGCAAACTCAATTAAAACGGGACAGAAAGACGTAAGCCCAGGGATCAGGAGTAAGATCCCAGATTGACATCAACTCTAGAAGCTGGCCTTTCTCTGGTTACTTCCACCCCAGATGATGGTGAACGATGGAAAGTGTGAGACAACTTACAGCCACAACCAGGGCTCCTTTTCCCTGCCCCCACAGGCCCAGCAGTCCCTCCTGCCTGCCCAAGGAAGAGGACACTCTTTATTCCAGATCCCCGTGCAATGAGCACTTTTTTGAAAATGATTGCCCAATAAATCTTCCTTTAAAGGGTGATAAATCCACCTTGAAAACCCGGGGGTTTGATTTTGGCGGGGCCTTTTGCATTTTCAGAGGCTCAAGCCAACGAGATCGACAAATGGAATTATTCAGTCTTCAAATGTTTGATAATGAAAGAGGAAGGGGTGGGCGTGGGGGTGGGGAGAGAAATGGAATATCCATGAACAAAGGACCCTGTGGAGGTTCACTCCAGGTTCCGGATGCCAGAATTCCTCAGTGCTGCCTTTGAAGAGGCACCCTTGAAAAACAACACCTTTCCCCCACTTTCCCAATTTATTATGATTATTTTTCTCTTAAGAAGTAGCCCTCTTCCAAGAGTGACATTGAAATATCTGCCCAAACCTGAATACAAAGGCAAGGGAAACTGCAATGTTTTCTTGCTTGACATATTTCTTTTCCCCAGAAAAATAAAATAGTGTGCCTTGGATTCCAGTTCTCAAGGTAAAGAACAAGGACAGTAATAATAATCCAGCTTCTCCCAGGCCCACTGCTAAATGGGGTCTCCGTGAACCTCCTCCTTTCCTTCTTCCTGGCCCTGCTTCCTCCTCCCTCTCCTTCCTCCTTTTCCTTCTTTCTCCCTCTCTTCTTACTCCTTCTCATTTTCCCCTCTCCTTTTCCTTTCCCTCCCCCTCCACAGGCTGGTCCTGGGAGCCTCTGACCTCCTGAAGTTCTGGAAATAAACACCGTGAGGCTGAAGCTTAGATGGAGGCCCAGGAGATGCCAAGATTCCTTGCTTGCCCACCTTGCCACGGTGACCGACCGCTGAGGTACCTCCTCTTGACTTTCCTCTCTTGCTAACTGCTTTCCCACTGGCTTTCAGAAATACAGTCAAGGCCGGCTTTACAGTGTGTTCTCCAATATCTGGAAAAACTTTTCCTCTGCCTAGTAATCCCTCTTTCCTTTCCATTTCTGAGGTGGGAAAAATGCCCCCCCAATAGGAGAATGTCCCTACCATCTGATGCCAGTGTCATAAAGGGAATGCAGTGGGATGAAGGTGACTGTGTGTGTACTGGCATGTGCACGTAGGAATACGTGAGGCTGAGAGCACGTGTGCACCTGTGTGAGAGTATATGAGCATGTGAGTGTGCCTGTATACGTACACGTGCTCATATATGCACGTGTGCACACAGGATGCGTGTGCATACACACAGAAATGTGGAGGTGTGTGTGCAATGGGAATTCCTGTTTCCTGGAACCACTGGAAGTTTCCGCTCCAGCTCCCAGCTGCCTGAACAAAAGACCAAGTGTTGGATTGCACTTCTCCAAGTTCAATTTGCACTGAGTCCAGCGTTAATGGTTGTCGACTGTGCCCTTGGACAATTATCTTATCACAGCCAAGCATCTATAGAACCAGCAAAACATTTTCATTAAATAAATCGGGGGTGGGGGGTAGGGGGGTGGGGGGGGTAGCGGCGCCCAGCGCTGGCTGGCCTGGAGCTCTGGTTATACACAAACGAGTTCCAGGGAAGCCCACAAGCCCAGACTAACAACTTTCCCTCCAGACCCCCAGATTTTTTGGGGGTGAGGTGGGACAGGAATGAGAATGAAAAGATCAAACGTTGTCTGGTCCCCATCTCACATGGGCTTGTTGCTAAGGGGAAACTGATGGAATTGGGTACCTTTGGTCCCCAGGGCGCTTCCTTTTTCCTCTCCTTGGGAAACCCCCTTCCCTATCATGGCCCACTCAGTAGGGAAGGGTCTTTCCTCTTCTGGAAAGAAGTACTTGTTCTGTGTGGTCACTGCTGCAGCCAAAGTTCCCTAATAGATGCTCAATAAATATTCATTGGATGAATGAATGAATGAATGAATGACTCTGGCACAAGCAGGATATCTCGCCTTGGGAAAAGGCTGGGAGACCTGGGCTAGAATCTTGTGAGCCCAGCGATTTGGCATGATGTTGAACCTTTGCTGTGCTACATGTAGCGCATACACATATAATGAAAGATGCTCAAATGGAATGCAAAACACGGACAGTCTGGACTGTCTTAAGGAGCAGTGATAAGCTGGGTGAAAACATCTAGCCTAGTGCTTGGTCTGCAGGCAGCACTCAATGAATGTAGGCCCCCTTGCTTCCTGCTTCCTCTGAGTTGGGACCTTTCTGCATTCATTTCTGCAATTCTAAGACTAAAGAACACAAAGATGACTGAATTAAAAGCTAAGTTGAGGGGTGGCCGGTTAGCTCAGTTGGTTAGAGCGCAGTGCTCTTAACAACAAGGTTGCCGGTTCGATCCCCACATGGGCCACTGTGAGCTGCGCCCTCCACAACTAGATTGAAACAACTACTTGACTTGGAGCTCATGGGTCCTGGAAAAACACTCTTAAAATAAATAAAAGTTAAAAAAGAAAAGAGCTAAGTTGAATGATCATATTACTCTTTGACCTCGGGCACCAACATTGCTAACTAGCCTTTTTGAATGCCCACCCGGTGCCTGGCATCTAACAGCAAGACTGTTTAATCTCAATGCCACCTCACACAGTTGATACCAGCATCTCTGTTTTACAGAGGGGGAAAGTGAGACTCAGGGAGGTCCAAGGTCAAACTGAGACGGGTTCAAGGTCAAAGAATATGAGGTGGTAGGGAAGGGATTTTAACTTAGGCCTCCTTGAGTCTAGAGTCGGCCCTCTTTCTTGCTCCCATTTCTTTTCTTGTTGTCTCAGTTCCCCTTTTGTAAACCAGATGATTCCAGCACTGAGCACAGAGATGGTCACATAGCAGGGGCTCAAAAGGTGCCATTGATGGAATAAATGAAGCTGAAACATTCTAATGGCTGTCGGATGACAAGGGAGTCCACCGGTGGTGGGGCTGGGGAGCTGCAGGGCCAGAGAATACGAGAGCTGAGAGGGAGCCTTCTAGATGACCTTGTGCAAGGAGTTTCCAGCTCCTGGAGCCCACCTCCCTCCTAGGGGCTGTGGAGAAGCCAGAAGGGCTTTTGCCTGGTCAGAAAGTGTCTAGCCCAAGGGAGGAGGTGGCCAGTGTGGGGGGTGCCAGGTCTTCATTGAAATGTATAGGTGGAGGGAAAGCTGCACTGCATATTTGTCTAGGTGAATTAAAAGCACAATCCCCATTTCCCAGAGGGAGCAGTTGGTTCATATTTATACATTTAGTCTTACAGGTGTAAAATAGGTTTCCTTTATGCTTATATAATAATTTTTCATTTGAATTTCAAGGCTTTATTCCCTTCTTTGGATTCAAGTCTTCCACCTGAACCCGATTCTTTCCATAACCATTAATTCCTTCATCATAAAAATGAATTCCATCTAATTTTCTATAGTGGCAGTTACAGCAGATCAAAAAGTGCCTTTGCGAAGGGGCTCCCCTCCACCCCCTGTCTCCCCCCACCCCGCTTCTACCATTGTAATTTTCAGCTCGCCTGTCCGCCCCACTCCCACCAATGCTGAGTTTCAGAAACCAGGGCTTGGAGCAGAAAAACTTATTTCTCTTGCTTGGGAAGAGGTGTGTGTGTGTGTGTGTGTGTGTGTGTGTGTGTGTGTGTGTGTACACTATAGAAAATCTTCCTCAGTTTCAGGAAGACAACAACGACAGTAATAATAATAATAATAACAGTGGTGAGTCAGTACTTACGACGAGCCAGACACTTAGTAGGCACTTTACCTACATCGTATTGTTAAATTCTCATACATCCATGAAGTAGCTACAGGTATCTTCATATTACAGAGGAGAAGACAAAAGTCTAGAAATGTGAAATAAATTGCCCAGGGTCACACAGCCAGGAGGTGGCAGGACTCACAATTAAAAAAAATATTAGTAAATATTTCCCACAGACATTATAATAGAACGGGCACTTACAGACGCAGGGCACTTACAGGGCACACCCTTCCCTGCCTCATTTGCTTTCTTTTCTCCCACAAGAAACCACCATCACAAATTTGGTGTGTATTATTTCTATACATGCCGTAGTCGGCTACATGACGACCTCCAAAGGTATCAGGCCCTAATGTTTGGAACCTGTGAATGTTATCTGAAAATGTAAAAGGATCTTTGGAGATGGGACTAAGTTAAGCATCTTGCGATGGGGAGACTATCCTGGATTATCTGGGTGGGTTTGAAATGCCATCCCAGGTGTCATTATCAGAGAGAAGAAACGAACAATTTAACAAAGGAGGAGAAGGTGCTGTGACCGCGGATGCAGAGATTGGAGTGAGGTGGCCACACGAGTAAGCCAAGCAAGGCTGACCGTCACCAGGAGCTCGAAGAAGGAACAGATTGTCCCACAGAGCCTCCGGAGAGAGCACACCCTGTCACCTTGATTTTGGCCCAGTGATGGTGTGACTTAGGATTTCTGACCTCCAAAACTGTGAGAGAATACGTTTCTGTTGTTTTCAGTTACCGGGTTTGTAGTTTCTTATAGCAGCCACAGGAAACTAATACATATGCTTTTATAATTGTACTATTAAGTTGGTGCAAAAATGATTGCAGTTTAAAAGGTTAAAAAATATTAATAATGGCAAACACCACGAGTACTTTTGCACCAATCTAATACATATTTACATTAAAGTATATAGTATATATACTGTGGATATATATATATATATATATATATATATATATATATATAGTTGATGTACTGTGGGTTTCATTCGGAAACTTGCTTTTCTTGCCCAATGTAAGGTTTTTGAGGTTTATCTTTATTGACATGGGTAGTGTTGGTTTAAAGGCAAAAAGAAAAAGAATCTAACCTGCCACGCAGATGCAGTTGGGTCTTGAATGGCCTAATTTTGCCTCTGCAGAATATTCTTCTGGGTAGAAGTTGAGGTGCCTCTGGCTGCCAGGTTCTGAAAGGAGCCACACTTGCGCTCCCAGCACTCCCAGGTGTGGGGAGTCAGGAGAACACAGATTTGCCACACGTTGCGAAGGCTGGGCTCCATGGGGGAAGGTGTGGGGATCTGGTTTCCAGGGAACTCAGGCTTCCATATCTCTGAGACCTTGGAAAATCAAGGGTTCAAAGCCATGGAAGAGAAAGACACTCAAATGGAGACAAGTGTGTGTGTGTGTGTGTGTGTGTGCGTGCGCGTGTGTGCTTGGTGCTTGCCATGTGCGTACGTGTGCACATTAGTGTGAACTCCTTGAGATCACAGACACAGCCTGCCTTTCCCCTCAGGACCTGGAAAACAGTGACTAGTGGTTGAATGAAAGAATGAGTGGGATTGTGCAGGTGGGAAGGGATTGGTGATCTATCTTGTGACTGTAAGCATCTGGCTATGTATGATTGATACAAGCTGATATAAGTTGAAATAAATTGTAAGGTCGTGAGAGGATACATGGTCACGTTCCGTGAATTTGTCTAGAAGGTGCCACTGGAATCGTTGCTGAACACTTTGACAGTTTATAGCGTTTCCATGCCTGTGTTTTAAATCCTTGAGTCTCACCCCAATGGTGAGTGGTATAAAGCAGGCTATTATCCCCAGATGAAGGAAGATGGGCGCTAGGGTGGGGAAGTGGTTTTCCTGGTGTCACAGAGTAAGCAGCTGGCAAAGCTGGGGGTCAAAGGCAGGTGGGTCCAGTGAGTGGTGCTCTGCGATAGGACAGGCTGAAACCTGGTGAACAACATCTTAATTTTGGTTTCAGTCCTCACGAGCTGGGCTTCCTGGGGCAAGTTACTTCACCTCTCCGAAATTCCATTTGCTCATTTAAGAAATGAGCGCAGGAACACTTAGCTGTGGGTTATTGCTGGAGAGATAGCACGTGACCAGCAGCTGACACTTAGCAGGGCTCAGTCAGGAGCACTTTTTATCACTTATCCTCAATTGAGTATTATTTTCCCTATTGCAGTCCTGGGCTATAACCTACATTCCACCCAAAATTACAAGCAGCCAAACCAGTTGGCTGGCATCAACTGTTATCACCAGGAGGCTTGAGTTATCCCTTTTTGGGGGTCATTGGGGCGTGATGACCTGTGACCTATACAGTCAGCAGGGGTAGGAACCCAGCAGATTTGGGGTCATCTAGGACTTCTGGAAAGACCTGATTGACCACTTTCCAATCTGGGGTTTTTCATTATGTAGGAGGCAGTAAATCAAAGGGACTGCTCCAGGCTACCAACTTAAAAGGGCCCCAGGCTGATGGAACTTGGCAGGGAAGATGCTGATAGGGCAGGAAGCTGTGGCTCCTCTGGCTGGTTACCAAATGAATCTGAGGGCAACAAAATAACACACCAGGGGGGAAAAACCCCCAAAAATAAAATTGAGAAGTCAATGACAAACTGGAGAATATATTTTCAACATCTGTGTTGCAGAGGGTTAATGTCTGTACTATATAAAGAGCTCTTGCAAATCAATAAGGATGATGAACAACCCCCAAGCAAAGATATGGACAGGCAATTTACAAAAGATAGCTCTGAAAGCTAGAAGCATGTGAAAAATTGTCAGTCTTAGCAGGTACCTGAGAAAAGCAAATTAAAACAATGAGATACCATACTCACCCATCCAAGTGGCAGATGTGAGAAGGGAAATTATAGCCAGGGTTGCTGACATTTCTGGAAGATGGGACTCTCATATACTGTTTATGAAAAAGTAAATTGGAACTAGCTTTCTGAAGGGCAACTTGGAATGTATGTTTCAAAAGCTCTAAAATGCTTAAAACCAACCTTGCGATATCACTTTGTCCTTCTAGGAATTTATGTGCAAAGATATATATATGTTCATCACAATTTTTTTATAATAGGGAAAACTGAAAAAAACCTCTACCAAGAGGATATTGACAAATATATTATGAAACGTCCCTAGAATGGAATACTCTGGAACCATCACACAGATACATAATAAGAGGTAACACTTGTGTAATGTTTCTTTCTCTCCATGCTGGCAGTCATCCTAAATGCTTTACATACATTAGCTCACTTAATCGTCATGACAACTGTTGGAAGTAACTACTAGTATTATCATTTCCGTTGTATTGGTGGAAAACTGAGGCGTGGAGAGGTTGAGTAATTGGTCCACGGTCCGTTACTTAGAAAGTGGCACGAACCCATGTGAACCCAGATAGTTTGGCTCCAGAGTCTGTGTTCTTAACTGAACTATAGTCCCTAAGAATTTTTAATGACCTGGCAAAACGTTCATGAAAAAAGGTAGCTTCCAAAACAGCAGATCCTACTTAAAAAAAAAAAAAAAAAAAATAGAGCGAGAGAGAGAGAGAGAGAGAGAGAGAGAGAGAGAGAGGTGTAGCAAAAACCCCAGAAGAAGGTGTACCCAAATGATGAGTGATACTACTAAGACGTGAGATTATGGATGATATGTATTTTCTTCTTTTTCACCTCCAGCCATCTTCTAAACTTTTTATAATGACAATTCTAACTTTAAAAAAAATAAGGACATCCAAGTAGAAGTTATTACAATGGAAGGATACTGACCTGGGACTCATGTTTGTGCCTCAGACCCTAATTAGCCCCAACCCAGCACCAAGGCAAAGCAGTAAGACTCAGGGGTCCGTCCTCAGGTTCCTTCCTGTAGACTCTGCCATGTCTCCCTTCCTTTCCACTGAGTGGGGAGTGGGGAAGCACTGGTGGGATTTACCTCCGTCCAATAACAAAGAGAGCTGCAGAAACACGCATTCATGGGACGCCCACATACCAGTCCCAGGGAACAGCAGGACCGGGCCAGCACTCCTGGAGTTCATGGTAGAGGTCGGGTGCCAACCCTCTCTGCATGACTTTGAGTCCTGAGCTCATCTGCCACATTCTTCTGCTCCCAGATGAATAAAGTTGTCTTTTCACCCCTTTGTCTGAAACATCCAGGTAGCTTCGATGGCGTAAGATGCTGATTTTCCAAGTGTGCACCAGCCATTTTCAGCATCTCCTGGGGTGTATTAGACATGCAACTTCTCGGGCCCCATCGCAGACCTGCTGAATCAGAAACCCTGAGGGGAGGGGCAGCAATCTTTAATAAGCCTTCCCGCTGATTTCTGATACTCGATCAAGTGGGAGAGGCACTAAATTGGAGGGACCATCGTGCAGGTTTAGAGTATTTGAGGGTGAGAGGTATTTCTCATTTTCTACAACACCCCCAAAAGTGACTGGCTCCGCTAAACTCGTGGGTTTTTTATTTTTATATATTTTTTTAAGGAGGGCACAGCTCACAGTGACCCATGAGGGGATCAAACCACGCTCTTATCAACTGAGCTCACGGGCCACCCCGAAACTCATTTTTTTGAAACCCTGAAGACAGACTCTGGGAAATGAGTTCGTCGTCTCCATTCTCCACTGGCCTCCCCACTCTCAGAATGCTGCTGACAGCTGATTAATGGGGAATGACTCTCCAAAGATTTCTTTACATATATTAGGTTAGGAAAGGCTTTGAAACTTTTTGTCGCAATTGTGCTTGCAAAGATTTCCTTCATGGGCTCTCCTTGGGGATGGAGCAGTTGTATTTGCCGCCTTGCAATTTAGACAATGACCTCTATTCCTGTGCCACTCTGGGCAGTACTGGACTGGGAGCCAGGGGGCCTGGGTCCCCACTTAGGCTCCAGCACGGAGTCATTGTATGACCTTGGGCCAGTCACTTCCCCTGTGGACTCTGTACTTCTCTGTTTAATTATGGGCTCAGATGGTCCCTAAGCCTATATTCATCATTTCAAACCTGGAAATTTTCTTCTGTTATGAATTTCCAGAGCTGGGCATGTTGAGGAGGTTCATGGAGGTGTATTTCATATATTGATAAATTTTAGGGAAGAAATCCATGGAGTTGTAGGAGACCATGTGTGTGTGTGTGTGTTGTATGTGTGTGCGTGTGTGCACACGTGGGTGTCTGTGCCCTAAAGGCTGAAGTCCATAGAAAGGAAGATGCAGACGGATGCATATGAAAAGAGCAGATTTCCGTTTCCTTCATTCCCAGAAGGATATATTAACAAAAATGTGTTGACTGATACATTCGCAGAGGTTGCTGCAAAAGGCAAAGTATGTGCCATTCCAATGTACTCACTGGAAAGGCAAGTGTTTCCCGTGGACTCGTGGACTCTGATGGCTTTACAGTCAAGCCAGGAATCTGCATTAAAGCAGAGCTTCCTTTAAATGAAGGGAGTCCTTCAGAGGTAAAAATCTTTATTCTCCCTTTAAGTGTAAAGTAAATCCTAGAGGGCCGGCCGGTGGCTCAAGCAGTTGGAGCTCCGTGCTCCTAACTCCGAAGGCTGCTGGTTCGATTCCCACATGGGCCAGTGGGCTCTCAACCATAAGGTTGCCAGTTCAATTCCTCGACTCCCACAAGGGATGGTGGGCAGCGACCCCTGCAACTAAAATTGAACACGGCACCTTGAGTTGAGCTGCCGCTGAGCTCCCGGATGGCTCTATTGGTTGGAGCGTGTCCTCTCAACCACAAGGTTGCCGGTTCGACTCCCGCAAGGGATGGTGGGCTGCGCCCCCTGCAACTAGCAACAGCAACTAAACCTGGAGCTGAGCTGTGCCCTCCACAACTAAGACTGAAAGGACAACTGGAAGCTGAATGGCACCCTCCACAACTAAAATTGAAACGACAACTTGACTTGGAAAAAAGTCTTAGAAGTACACACTGTTCCCCAATAAAGTCCTGTTCCCCTTCCCCAATAAAATCTTTAAAAAAAAAAAAAAAAAAAGTAAATCCTAGAGGGTTGGGGTGGGAGGCAGTGGAGAGATCCACCTGAGCCAAGCCTTCTACTTTGTGTGTCAAGATTTGGATCCCCTGAAACCTGGGGTGGGAGTGCAGGGGTCTAGAGGGCTGAGCCAGTTGCCCTCTGGGGTAGGAGTGCAGGGGTGTGTGGGGCGGAGCCAGTTGCCTCCCACTGCACGTGGTCTTGTCTGTTTATCCCAAATGCCATGATGTATAAGAGGTCGGGAAGTGAGCACCTATACTTTCTCAGTGGGCCACATCCCTGGTCTGCAAGGAAAAGAGCGTCTTGCTTTGTCTCTTTCAGCTGAGTAATGTCCTCTGACCTACGGCTGAGTCACGATGTACACCAGTCCACAGCTGGCCGCCGTTCACTGCTCCCACATTCTGGCCGCCGTTCACTGCTCCCACATTCTCTGCCTAGTAAAGGGACACTCAGGGTCGCAACGGTTCTAGGCCCAGGACATTGCTGCCCAGCGATACGCTGGAGCCAGGATCATGATTTCCAGTGCCTGAATCTGCCCAAGGCAAACAGTCAGTTTACAATCCATTCCCCCGGTCTGATACAGAGCTATAGCGCTAATAATTCCCGAGCCATAGAGGTAGTAATCTTAACTTTCCACACGTCTGACACTGTGGACTTCAGATCCCTTGACTCTCCAGCTGTGTGTTGTTGGGTGACTCAACTTACCTTTCTGTGCCTTCATCTCTTCATCTGTAGAAGGGGATAATAACAATGCCTACCTCTTAGGGAACTGATGGAAGATTAAACGAGGTAATATATGAAAAGCACTTAGCATAGTGGCTGACACTGAGTAATTGCACAATAAACGTTTGTTATTACAGATTCTCCAAAAATATTTACTGAACCAGATGGGACAACGTGGACATAAAAATGAGAAACAATTCAAAGGAGCTTGGGCCCTGCAGCCAGGGATCTGGGTTCAAATCCTGCCATTTTCCAGCTGTGTGACTTTGACTGGAGTCTTGACCTCTTTGAGTCTCTGTCTCCTCGGTAGAGTTGCATCTGCCTCAGAGGGTTGTTCAGTTAGGCGAATAATCAGACCAGAGGGTCCTAAATGCCGGCACAAAATCCCAGGCAGGACCAGGGCCTTGAGGACTCGCTCATTTGAATCTCACTGGAACAACCATCTCTTTTCTGGTGAGTGATTCAAATGATATGTCCAAGGACACATGACCAGTTAAGTGGCAGAAGCGACAGGGCAGAGCATTAGAGAGAAGACATGGGAGAGAAGTGCCTACACTTAAGTCTAAAAGGTCGCTCCTGACTGTCTCTGAGACAAATCCATCTTGGGTGGAACCAGGCAGCGGAGAGAGGGGAGGGCTGTCTTTCAGAGGGAGGCTGTGTGTCTCCAAAAGCCCCATTGCCTCTCGAGGGCTGGCTTTCTCCACTGCTGTCCACCGAGGCGGCATCTTTGGGAGGTGGGCAGACGCAGCACGCAGCAGGACAAGCTTCTCTGCCTGTGATCTGAACTTCCCCCACCGCAGTGACAGGCATAGAGCAAAGAAGCATTTAGGCCATTTGCAAGCTGGAAGCCATTTCAAAGGGAAGGCTGGTCCTTGATATATTCCCTGAAAATATTTGAAAGAAAAAAGTTTGTGGTTTATCAAAGCAACACTGACTCTTTGGAAAGTATGTAGAACAAAATAAGGACTGCCTGCCACGGAGTCATTCCTTGCATTTTCATGTATTTGCTGCCAGTATTTTCCTCGTCCCTACATTTGCAATGACACGATGGGCTCAAGGGCCATTTTACTCAAATCTATACAAATATAGACCTTCAGGTCCTTAGTTTTTGTTTGTTTGTTTGCAGACAGTATGTGCAATGGCTACATAATATTCCATTGTATGGGTGGAGTAGAGTTTCATGAGCCATTCCCAACTGAGACTTCTGTAGTTTCCTTCCCCTTCGCCAGGATAAATGATGCTTTGATGAGCCCTCCAGCACACGTTTTATGTAAAAACCTCCTCTCTCGGCCCCAGGGAAGAGTGAAGCCCACTAGGCATTATTTTCCTATAGCTTGGAGTGGGACCAAAGCTCACTTTGGCTCCAAATGCCTGAGGCCAGATCCTTCCAAGTAAGGACGTTCCCTCTTCTGTTAATTGGGCAATCTGCAAACCTGGGCTTGAATAAAAATATTATTTTTTCCCAGTCATTCTCAAATTGCTTATTCTCCAAGTGAACGTACCCAGTCCAAGCGAGGGAAAAGAAAACAAAACTCCAAACTTCGAACCAGCTGTGCAGTGTCGTGTAGACAAAATAAGCCTTTGACAGACTGATCGCATCAGCTCTTTGGACCTGTTGATTTTTACTACCGTCAGGGAGACGTCAGCTGTTCCAGTGGTTTGGGCCTTTGTTTCTTTCTTTCTTTCTTCTTCTTCTTCTGGTTGGTTTGTTGTACAAACAGTATCCTAATATTAGAGAGATGGAATGAAAAGAAAGACAAAGCTGCTCACATACTCTGGGCCCAGAGGAACCCTTTTTTTCCATTCTTTCTTTCTTTCTTTCTTTCTTTCTTTCTTTCTTTCTTTCTTTCTTTCTTTCTTTCTTTCTTTCTTTCTTTCTTTCTTCCTTCCTTCCTTCCTTCCTTCCTTCCTTCCTTCCTTCCTTCCTTCCTTCCTTCCTTCTTTTCTTCCTTCCTTCTTTTCTTCCTTCCTTTCTTCCTTTGTCCCTTCCTTCCTCTCTCCCTCCCTCCCTTCCTTTCTTTCACTTTTTTACATTTTAAAAACTTTGTGGTAAAATACATATACATAAAACATACCGTGTTTTAACCATTTTAAACTGTACAAAACAGTGGTCTTTAGTACCTTCCCAGTGTTGTGCAGCCATCACGACTCTTAGCTCTGGAACATGTTCACCACGCCAAAAGGAAACCACGAACCCATAGCAGTCAGTCCCTATTCCTCCCCCGAGCCCAACCCCAAGCAACCACGAATTTCCTCTCTGTCTCTATAGATTTGCTTATTCTGAATCTTTCCTATAAATGGAATCATACACTACGTGCCCTTTCGTCTCTGGCTCCCCCCAGCCAGCATATCGCTTTCCTGGTTTATCCACGTTGTAGCATGAATCAGGACTCCATCCCTTTTTAGAGCTGGATGATATTCCATTGTGTGGATAGACAGACTTGCTTCCGACATTTGGAGTCTGGTGTTCCCATCAGGCAGTGGTGGGGTGAACGGGAGGGAGGTTTTGTGATGAGAAAGCTGCCGGGAAAACGGGCAGACAGCATCCCAAGTGTCAATCATCTGGGTCACTTGGCCACAGAATTAACTAGATCAGCTTTTGGATGAGGACATCTAAGTGGGTCATCCAGGCTGCTTGGGGATTCTGGGTTTCCTCATCTTTAAAAAAGGAAATGGTGTCATTTCTGAAAAGGTTGCTGTCAGTATGAATTGGTTAATTCAGAGAATGAATTGAATTGTTACTATTCCCTGTCTAACCAAATCGATGTGATTTATTTCATCCTCAACATTTCATTTAGCTCGTGAGCAAGTCCCCGCTTCACTATTTACTCACATGGTCACCTGGCCGGCGGAGCCCGTTTCCTCAGGTGCTCGTTTTTTTATGACCGGTGAGAGGAAGAAATAAGTTATAAATGAAACTTCAAACCATACAAAATTTTAAAAGTCACTTACAAAATAACAGAGGTTAGGTTTTGTTCGGTTTATATGCCCTCTTCTCCCTATGACAATAAAACATGATTAAAATGAGACAAACATCCTATAGGCTTATTGAAGGAAGGTTTAAAAAAGATATATAAAGTCATTGATTACGGGAGTGGGGGAAGGTGTTGAATTAGAAACTTAGGCTGAGAGAAGGTGTAATAGTTGACTATCAAACTTTGCTCTGAGCTTCCTAGTAGCCAAGGCAAAAGGGAAAGCAAGTGTGTTTAATCAATGTGATAGGTGGTCTCTCAACTTAGGTATCATTGACAGATTAGGCTGGATAATTCTTTCTTGTGAGGGCGTCCTATGCACTGTAAGATGTTTAGCAACCTCCCTAGCCTTTGTCCACTAGATACCAGAACACCTCCCCCTCTTCCCCTGCTCAGTTGGGACCAATCAAAAATGTCTCCGGACATTACCAACTGTCCTCTGGGGATGATAACTGCCCCGGCTGGAAACTGATGATCTAATGAAAGGAGGCAAACCTTGATGTGGGGTCTTCAGATAAAGGACTGACAATGTGACCACGAGCGCCTTCAGGATCAGGCCTCAAAATCCACAGGTAACTTTTCAGCCTGTGCTGTTTCCAGCTGGTGAAGACGTCAGGAGGAAGCTGGGGACTTCCTCCTTGGTGCTAATCTCCTGACATATCTCTTCCTCCCTGTGACCATTTCCTTGGTGAAGCATGTGAGTCAGGTGTTGGCTAAACAGCTCGTTTGCACCTCTCAGACTTTATCTCATGGACTCCTTAGATCATGTCCTTTCTTATCATTATCATCCCCATTTTACAGATGATAAGACTAAGCTTTACAGAAGTTAAGCTTCCCACCAAATGCCACACTCTCAGTGGCAAAAGGGGCATTTGCCCCAGGGTCCCTGTATATTTTACCCTCTAGTCAGTAGCGGCCAAACATCCCAGTAAGCATGAGACAGTCCCTACGACACAGAATTATCCATCCAAGGTGTGAGTGGTGCTGAGGCCAAAAGCTCCAAGAGCCCCAGCCCCAGATGGTGGTCCAGTAGGAGGAGGGATGAGCCTTGTAGGATGGGACGCAGTTCTGGAGAAGGAGGAGGGAAGAGGGTGAGTGTGACATAGGGAAGGTGCCTCCGGTGACAACTTGGAGGCCTTCTCTATCCCTTGTCCACTGCTTGCAATAAAGGCTCGGACTGAGATTTGTCCATATTTCCTCTAACGTCTACACGGCATGAGAGAGTGCCGCGGTAGCACACATAGGGTCTGCTCCACAAGTCTTTAAGATTCTGGACACATTTCTTTCTTTATTTTTAGCTGATGAGGAAAAGTTGGAAGATAAGTGTATAATTCTGGACCTGCAGAACCATCCGTGATGGTTTTACCACGAGTCACGGGAGGGATTTGGGGTCAGGCAGGGTGGGGGACAGCCAGGCACCGCCTGGTGCCAAGGCTCATTGCACCTTCCAGGGCCCCTGCACTGGCTGCTCTTCTGCTTCCTCCTTCCGCCCAATGGGAACAATAATAGTACCAGCCTTTGGTGTTGTTGGGAGGATTCAAGAAGATGATATACCTGACAGTACGGTGCAAACCGCCAGTCAGCTCTCACCACGTGCTTACTCCTGTCATCATTGTTGTTATTTTTATTACTTGTTAAAGTCGGGACTATCCCTAGATGCAATCTAGTCCAACCCCTTGGTTGACAGATGGGGAAAAGGGCAGCCCAGAGAGCAACTGCCCTGCGACCTCACCTAGTAAATGAGGGGAGAAGCTGGGCTCTGCTCCCAGCATGCTGCTTGCTCTGGGCGCGTCCTGGACAGAGCAGGAATTTCCACCTGAGGTTGGAGACACCTTCTCCAGCCTTTCCTTCCCTGAACCAATTTGTAATTAATGGCTTGTAGCCACGTTTCTCCAGTCTCTGTGGCAGACCTGTAAAACCTGTATGAGGAGCTCCTGTGGGCAGGGCAGCTGGCTGGATGGCCAGCCTCTCTGTTCTGGCCCCTTTGTCTCTTTGCATCTGCGGGAGAGGGAGGATGGGTCACTTCCTCATCCTGGTCCCCCCAGCCCTTTCCTGCTGGCCAGTAACCCACACTTGTCTAGGCTGTAATTTGTGGCTGGTGCTGAAGCCATTCTGGGGTGTGGTGCCCTCTGGGCGAGTGGGAAGACACCGAGTGGCAGGGGGTCCCAGCGGCCATCTGAAAAGTTCAGGAGGTGCTGGGGGACAGCAGCTGAAATGAAGGAGGATGGAGGTGGGTGCCGAGCCCAGCCAGGGCGCCTCCCCACTCTCTCCCGGAGGCCCTCTGGGCAATGCCACTGCAGCCAGAGTTCCGGGAGTTGGGGCGTCTCTGCCATAGCTGCTGACTTTGGCAAAAAAGAAATCCTCCTACTTAATACACTCTCCTTCCACACAGACGTGGGCTGTGGAAAGGGAAGACAATCTTGTTACTAATGCACCATAAAGTACAATAAATATTCTGCTGACAGATTCCGAACCCAGGAAACAATTCCAAAACCCCAAAAAAATAAAAATAATAAAGAAAAAGAACCCAAATCTTCCCCAAGCCTCTTTCTCCTTTGGTAAAAGTTTGTTAATGGGAAATTAAAAATGTAATTGATGGGAAGAGAAGTCACGCTCTCTCTCTTCCACCGGAACCTCCCTTTTGGGTCAAGGGCTTCCTCTTCTGCTGAGAACTCAGCTCCGATTTTACCACTTGGAGATCAGAGCACCTGGCAAGTGGGTCAGGACGCTGCGCCCTTGTCCAGGGCCCTCCTGACGGAGTGAGGCCTCCACAGAGCCAGCCAAAGAATATCTCCCAATACCCCCTCCCTGCACCCCACAAGCCCACCTGGCTTCGAAACCCACTCCATTTTCTCATTAAATCCGAGAGTCATATGAAGAGAATGACCTGGCTACTTCAATTAATTTTTTTTTTCCTTTCAAATCATAAGGTTCCATTTCCTTCGGAGGAAGTCGTGTCTTGCAGGAGGGAGGTGGGGTTTCAAACGTAGGGCTGCATTTGAATGTTTGGTCTTGATAGCAGATAGGGACCAGCATGGAAAATCATCTTTATCACCCCAATATGGAAGGTAAAGCGTGTGGCCTTGGCTGGCATACCAAACGGCCTGCGAGCCCTTATCATAATCCTAGGGGCCGGCCCCCCCACTCTGTCACCTCTGCTATTCCAGGCAAGTGTCAGCTGTCTTCCCTGCTGTAGGGAGCCAGATAGCACTGAGCTGGGCCGGCGCAGCGGGCATAATAAGAAGTGGAAATTGCTCCCAAGGAAAGTTCCCAAGGAATTAACTTCTGATGGGTGGAGGAGGCAGTGTGGGGGGTGGGAGAGCAGGAGGAGGACGATGAGGTGCTGGGTGCAGACAAGAAGAATGCTGGCTGTATCCGGGAAAGGAGGGGAGGCCTTGGATGTATCCAGAAGGGACGTGTTTCTCCGAGTGGGAAAGACAGGTGGGCCAGCATTGCCCTTTGGGACCCTAGACATGCCTGGTTGCCCAAGGGAGGGGATCTGAGTTCTCCCTCCGGGGGCCAATTGTGCTGGACAGGGCTGCCTGCCTGTCCCAGAAGTCATGTGGCTTTGGGTCGGAAGGAGCTTTGACCTTTGTTGATTGCCCCTTCTCTGTGCAGCTTCTACCCCTGTCGCAGCCTCTCTTGGGTTGTTTGAGTGTAAGCTTCCCACCCCTGTGCCAAGGGCTCTACAAATCACTGTCTTCCACCCTTTATGGATAAATATTTGTTGAGCATTTGCTACGTGCCTGATGCCATTCCAGGCCCTTTGTGCCCAGCAGGGAATAGGAGGGGCCAGATGAGCTTGCAAAGTCAATGCAAGCTGAAATAAATACCTCCTGGACATAAATGCATGAAAAGACAAACCAAGAGAGGGAAGTGCCACAAAGAATATGAAACCAGGTGGTGCCATGGACGGGGGAGCGGCCATATTTTACTTATGAGACCTTGGGCAAATCTCTTCTCCCCATGCCTCAGATTCTCCAGCTGTAAAATGGGGATGAAAACACCATGTTTCCCAGAAGCTGGGTTAGATATGAAGGGACAGTGTTCAGTGCCGAACCTGGTATGTAGTAAATGCTCAGTAAAACTTTAGGTTTATGATCAGCCAGGGGGAGTGGAAAGCTGGCAGATGCCCCGGTCAGGAAGTTCTGGGGATGAGAACATGGGGAAGGAGGCTGGGATGTCTCCTTCAAACTTCTATTGAGCACAAGTGAGGAACATCTGGAGCTAGACCTCCTAGATTTGAATCCAGGCTCACCTGCTTCCTAGCTGGGGGACTTGGGCAAGGACTTGCCCTCTGGCCTCAGTTTCCTCTTCCAGAGTTCGGGTATGCTAGTAGTAGCTATGTCATAGAGCTGTGGGCAGGATTAAGTACATTATGTAGAAGGGACTCAACTGCACTGTGTTACGCGGGAGCTCTTCTTATCAGAGTCTGATACTCGTTTGACCACGTGTCTGGAGACTCAGTGTTTGGCTAAGATGGGGGCAGGAAAGGAGCTTGGGCTGGGAGTGAGGTCCCTGGCTTCCTCGCTGGGTGGACACCCATGCGGGGTTCACAGGTCTCTTGTGTAGAAGCTGTAGGGCCATCCGGGAAAGAAGGGGCAGGCACAGTGAGTTACTGGTCTGGTGATTTGCAGGGATCCTCAGGACAGCTAATGAGGCAAGGTACCCAGAGAGGGTGTGTGAACTTCCTAAGGCCACACAGCAAGCTGGAAGGGCTCAGGCCTGAGCCAAAGACTCCTGCCTGTCCCAGCCTGGTCCTAGCAGGGGCGAGTGGAAGAGGTCGCAGGGAGAGGATGCCTCTCCAGTTTTAGCTTCTGGGGAGCCAGAGCGATCATCCCAGAGTAATTGGGTGCTAATACCATTATGCATCCCATTTCATACTTCCCTGGTCCCCAGGGCTCTCTCTCCAAGGATCTCAAAGCCCTCTAGATGACAATGCTGCCATTAACTCATAAACCCTTCCTGGCCTGCTGGGAAGAGAGGTGGGTGGTACATGCGAGGTGCCGAGGAATTAACCCCAATTATTTCCCTCTGATTCAGACCTCACAGAGTTGTCAGGTGGCTCTGGGGTTTGTCAGGCCCTCGTTAGTGCTTGAGGGCCAGGAGGGGTGGGGGCAGTTTGCTGAGCAGAGCTGTATCCTCCCACTGAGCTGGTTGTCTACAATTTCACTTCCTAATTTTCAGAACAGCTTGAACAGTCAGGAGCAATATTTCCGTTTTACAGCGGGAAAGACTCAGAGAGGCCAAATGACTGGTAGAAGGTCACACAGACAGTAAGGACCAAGGCTTGGAATTTAACCCCCAGCCGCTGCTCTGTCACCAGACACAGAGTGGTCTCAGAGGGGGCAGGACTGTGAGATGGGGTGTTTGGCCTCAGACCAATGTGCTGTGTGACTCGGGGCTGTCGGTGTCTGTCTCTGAGTGGGACCCAAGAGCTGATGCTTCAGGGTCAGGGATGAAGGTCTTTGGTTTAGTGTTCGCTTCTAGATTTGAAGGGGGTGCTCTGCCCCACCCTGTCAGAGAAACATAGGCCCTTGAGGGAACTGGGTGAGAGAGGAGGGTGGCGCACTCATTTGTGCATTTATACATTCATGCATGCAGGCAGGTATTCATTCATCAATTATTCTTTGTGCTCCCACTGGATAGGGTAGAGTTCCCATAGGATAGGTTCTGGAGTCAGGCTGCCAGGGTTCGCATATACTCCCTATGTGACCTTGGGCAACTTACTCCATCTCTAAGCCTCAGTTTCCTCATCTGTAAAAGGGGCACAGTAACAGCACGCACCATCTAGTGTTGCTCACTCATTCGTTCCACACTTGGATACTGGGCACCTGCTCTGAGCCGGACACTGTTCCCAGCCTGGCGTTACAGCAGTGAACAAGACACATGGGACCACTGGCCGCAGGGCTTGTGTGACCTGGTGGGGAGGCAGACGGCACACACACAAGTCAATCCATAACCATTAGGAGATAGATGGACGTGCTCGTGGGGTTTGAGATGGTTGTGGGGATGAGACCAAATAATCCGCATAGAACGCTTCATGTGGGGCTTGGTGCACAGACAGTGTTTAACTAGTGTTCGCGGGGATTGTGATGTGCTGGGCCCTACACTGGTGGCTGGGGACATGTGACACGCACAGCTGGGGCATGCATGGGGCCTGGTCGGGATGGCCATCAGAGGCCACCTGCCCACCAGAAAGAGAGGCAGAAGCAGCATCTCCTGCTGGCAGAGGTGGGTCTGCTCTCCCATCCTCTACCCTCCATGAGGACCCGGGATGAGAGATGTGACGCCTTCACAGAGACCAAAGCCTGGACCCCCGAGGCACAGTGCCCTGTCTTTGGGCTGGGGGCATGAAGATGTTTCCTGAGCTGCCGTCTCCTGGGCCAGGGCTGTAGGGAAAGGAGGAACTGGCCCTCATTTCACAGATATGGAAACTGACGCCTTGAGGAGTGACCGGATTCCTGCAGGATCACAAGGTCTCCACTGTTTCTGAGAGCTACTGGCTGCTCAGACATGAAGTCCAGCCCTGCAAGGGTTTGGGGTGGGGGGAGCCTTTTGCCTCCTTCCCCAGATGACCCCAGAGAGTTGGGGTGTGCATTAGAAATGAATGGGCTTCAATACTTTGTGGAAATCATTTTTCCCAAGTGTTTGTTTAAATGTTTATTCATTGCAGGGATTGCCAGTGAGTAGAGCTCTGGCTGGGGGACACAGATCCTGGGTTTGTATTACTCGCACCTATTCTAATGCTAAAGGATGGTGGGAAGCGGGGAGTGGGGTGTGCCCTACATAGGGCAGCCAGATTTAGCACATAAAAATGCAGGATGCCCAGTTAAGTTTGAATTTCAGATAAACGAGGCATTGTTTTTTAGTATAAATGTGTCCCAAATATGATCTTGTATTTTATCTAGCGACGCTAATCCCGTGGGTGGAGCAGAAAGGATGCCCAGAGTTATGGAAACTCCTCTGCCTTGATTTCCCTGTCTGTCCAAGGGATCTTTTTAACTAATAGAGATTAGGAATCTCCAAAAGACTGCCTAAATACAGGGTGATGAGCCAGGGGTGCCTCGTGGCGGGGTCTGTGTATGACCGTTCATTATCTTCCCTTCCCCCACTCCGAATTTCTTCCCATCCCGGTTCAGACATTACCCTGGAGGCAGAGCAGGGATGAGCTGGGGCTGTGGAGACAGGCAGGCCTGCATCCATCTGTCTCCTGGCTTTGCTACTTTTGAGCTGAGTCGCTTCTGTCCAACCATCAGTTTTCTCATCTGTGTAAAGGGCACAGTCATAAAGCCTATCCACAGAGTTGCTGGAAATGCAATAGTGGGGGAGAGAAATGCTTGTATTTTAACCAGTGTTGCTGGCCCCAAATGAGACTACCAGGTGAGGTGGGAGCAAAGTCTACTGGGGCAGGACTCCAGACTCCCAATCCAGTGCTCGCTCACTTGGGATTTCCTCAAAGAAGGTGAGGATTGTTATGGAGTCAGCACTGGAAGACTTTTGGGGCTCATTACTCTAGTATCCTCCTTCTGGGAAATGAGGCCTGGAAATGCCATGTGGCCACCCTAAGGGCACCCACTGAGTACCCAGCTGGTGGTGGTAGTGGCGGTGCGTGTCTGAGGCCGTTTTCCTGAATCCCAGTGCAAGAGATTTGCCCCTCCACAATGTTCTGCCTTGAAATTTAATTGAAACATTTCTTTCTGGAGGCAAAAGTTCATTCTGCTTGAGGCATGACTCAAGGAGGGGGAGAACCAACGACTACAGCAACAAATGGAAACTGAAAGTGTGGGGATGTGTGACCTCTGCCTGCCTATCCTTGAGGACAAGAAGGTTCCCCGCTCCCAGCATTTAGTGCTGGCCCAGGTGTCCTGTCCTGAAGTCCCTGGATCTGCCACAGGTTCTGCTGTGTGACCTTGGGCAAATGTCTTCCCCAGTCTGGGCCTTGATTGGGAAGAATCTTCTCAGGACCAGTGAGGTCATCAGTCTTGTCTTGCAGAGAAAGACAAGGTGGCTATACTCAGCACCTAGGGTCTGGAACATAAATTCGAGAGGCAAGAGGGGCTTTGCCCCCTCACCTGCCTGTCCAGGTGTCCTAGCCATCCCTCCGTCCACTTCTCTGTCTCCCTAGCCCTTCTCCACGACTTCCGGTCTTCATCTCCCTGGTTGCTGTGTCTCTGTCTCTCTCGTCTCTTTGCCTTTCTCCCTCTCCCTTCCCTCTCCATCTTCCTTTCTTCCCTCTTGCCTCTCCTCTTTCTCCCCGTCCCATCTCTGCTCCCCCTCCCCTTCCCCTCCTTCTCTCCTTCCCTTTCACTGCTGGGTCTGTTTATCCCTGAGCCACTTTTCCTGCAGAGAGACACTGGAAAGTCCTGGCTCCAAACCAGTGTGATGCTAATCTTCCCAGCAGACTACCCGGCATGTAATTGATGAGCAAGGCTCTCCTGGTTCCTGAATTCTGCAGCCTGGGCAGGACTCCCAGCCATTGACTGAGCTGGGGAACAGGAGTAAGGCTGGGGGCTGGCTTCCCTGGGTCATCTCACGTGCTGCTCTCTCTGCCCATCAGTGTGTGGACAGGCCCAAACCCGGCCGGGGAAGCTTTTGACACGGAAACAACTCTCGTTCCGGGGTCATGGGATGCCGTAGCTCCTGAAGCAGCAACAGATTGTTCTCCTCCCTGCCCCCATGGGCTCTGCAAAGTTCAGGGGCAGGAAGGACGTCTTGGAGGCCACGGGGTTAGGCCAAGACATTCATGCGTGCACGCATGTTTACTGAGCACCTGTGTGCCACACACCAGTGGCGGGAGCTGAGGATACAATTTGGAGCATAAAGAGACCAGTTCCTGTTCCTGTTGGAGCTAACAGTCTGGTGGGGGAGAGATATATAAATCTATGGGAATGGTTACTTAAGGGAATGTTAAACAGGTCTCCTTTAGATTCACGCTGAAGAAGAGGTGTTCAGTGCCTTGTCACACGGGGTTTGACTTGGTCTGTGTGGGGAGGTACATGGGGAGCCGCTCTCTTTTTTAAAGTGCAATAATAATAATAATAATAATAATAAATAATAATACCATTAATGGAGTGTTTTATAAAGATAGGGAATTACAAATATAATTCCTCCTCCGTTTGGTCCTGTTTTTATTTTATGTCGGTTGACCTCAGAGACCTTTCTACCAGCTCCTATGATGGGGTTCTGGTGGCCTCTAAAAGGTCCCCAAGTACGTGCACTACTCTCAACTCTTCTCCCTTCTCATCCTCGGAAGCGCTGATCACCTCCTGAACCCATAAACCACGGAAGGTAAAGCCAACTTGCCCCACTGCCTCCACCCCCACTATGCTCCCTGCCACTGTTTCAGGTTCAGGGAGGAGTGGCAAGATCCCTGAGGAGGATTGGAGGATTGGGGGCCAGTCACGCTCCCCTCTTTGGGCCTCCATTCTCACCTGTGAAAGGACTTCCAGGTCCATAGGCTGATCTCACAGCATTGCTGTGACAGTCATGGGAAGCAATTGATGTGGAAGGTATTTATTGTCTTGGAAACACCCGTCAACGAAGGGTCCCTTGGGGATGAGGGGCAAAGGGGCGGTTCTGCTCCCTTCTCCCAGCCCGTCTCTCAGCCCGTTTCTCAGGGACTGAAACGCCCAGCTCCAGGCAGCGCGGCGGGGCCTTCTCAGCAGAGCAATGCTGCCACCTAGTGGTCACCCTATGCCTTTCTCTTCCGGAAGCCAAGGGTCTGCCACGCTTGAGATCTGCCCCCAGGAGCCCCTCTGCAATCTCCCTTCCCCATCCACGCAAATTTCCCAATGGTCAGGGCTTTCGTGTCTGGTCATTGGAGGACAGATATTGCAGTGGGGGAAGAAGAGAGTGAGGATATAGGGAGAACATTGGTCCTGAGGCCCCTTCTCACCTCCTCCCATTGGGTTTGGCCTGGCCAAGAGTCTAGGGTGGGAAGAGCAGAAGCCTGAGGCTCACAGAGTTCAGCTGGACTTTAGCAGCTGGATGCCTGTCAGTGTCAAAGAAACGCATCCCTGTGAGCCTTAGCCTGCCTTCCTATGTTGTACTCTCTAGAGGACTTCCATCGTGACCCCGTTAAACGTCAGTCAGATCAGGTCACCACCCCACTCAAAATCCTACAATGATCCCACTCCACTCAGAGTGAAGTCAAAGACAGCGTCTTGGCCACGTTTACCTCACAGACCTCACCTGTCCCTTACTTGCTCCACTCCAGCTGCACTGACTAACCCCTTTGTCGTTCCCTAGACAGTCATGCACTCTCCTGCCCCAGAGCCTCTGGGCTTGCTGTTTCCTCTGCTTGGAATGCTCTTCCCCCAGACATCTACCTGGCCTGCCCCTCGTGTTATTCAGTGCTCTGCTTAAATGTCATTCGCTCAGAGACATCTGCCCTAACTAAACTAAGTGGCCTCCATCACTTTTCCCTCCTTTATCTTCTTCAGAGGACTCACAATATATTATGGACTTGTATATTTATATGGGATATGGGAGAAGACAGAGCCTCTTTGGAAGTTTTCTGGTCTGATGAGGAGACATCACTCAGGTCCTTTAAGAATTCCAAGTCTGATGGGGGAGAAACAGTTTCTGCCTTTGGGGGTTCTCCTAGTCTGAGAGGAGACTAGTGGCACCTTGTCAAAGGTGGGAGCTATAAAACCTTGTACATGGCACCTGGGGTGCAGCACGCCGGGAAGGGCAACTGCTGGAATGACTCAGCAGAATGCTGCAGTGAACATGGCCGCATAAGACAGCAATTTTCATTTTTTTTCCTACTGAATATCATACAAAGGTGAATAAGGACACTCACATAAACTCTGTCTTCAACAAAACTCAAATTTAGAAAATGCCGACTCAGAAATAATGTACAATGGCTGCCCAAAGCAGCTACGATTGGTATAAAAGCCACGTAGGGTGAGGAGTTACAGAAACTGTACAGGAGGATATAATGGTATGATGTCTCAACCACTGGAGGCTCAGAAAACATGAGCAAAAACACTTCCTGTCAGCAAGGGGCTCCCCCTGAAGTGACAATGTCTCTATCTCTTGAATATCGCAAGAGCAGAAGGTGTTGCCTACAACTAATCAGACCAGGAGAACACAACTCTTTCCCCAACCAGCAATATTAAGATATTGTGAGACACTAGAGCAATGCTTACGAGATATAACTGAGGAAAGAAAGTGCGAGGCAGGATTTTATATTGAGCTGAGCTGAGCTGAACTGAGCTGTCCTTCAAGTGTCAGGGCACCCCAACTATAATTCTGACCGTTGTAGAACTCAGTGGGTATTGGTTCCAGGGAGTCCATCTTGAGAAAACTCAAAATGAAGATGGACTGCAGCCACTCAGACAGGACTGACCGAGGACTGGTCGTGCATTGACTGTAATTACATTTGCAGTGGAGACTAACACAAGGAGAAGGTAAGATAGAAGTGTGAATGATAGCCCTTGATGATGTGAGAACAAAAAAACCAAAACATAAAAGAAGAAACGGGAGGGGATGGGAGAAGGAAGAGTGTGTTTGCTGAGTGCCTCATGTGTAGTAACCAGGAATCAAAGAAGATCATTCAAAGTTGACAAATGAAAAAAGAAGTGTAAAAACATGTAACAGAACACAGGAAATCACTAAGAAAGGAAACTTAATGCCTAAGAGTGATGGTGGAGGAAAGCAAGAGGGCTTGGGCAAGAAGAAGAATCACCCTAATTTTCTCACTTTCTGAGAAATGATGGACCAAGAGTATTATATAATTATAATAACAAACGAAAACACACAGCTCCTTATACGGTAGAAGAGCCACATATGAAAGCAAAGAGAACAAACCACATGGTAAAAGACTTAAAAATTCCACAAAAACAGAAAAAAAAAAGTTACAATAAATAATGTGACAGAACACAGATATTGGAACTATCAATCAGTGTAAATGGGTTTAATTTGCTTAGTAAAAGAAAAAAGAAATCAGAGTGGAGTCCCAAACCCTGTCCCAACTCTATATTTTATATGAGAGGCATCCCTAAACCAAAGTAATTCAGAATGGTAGAAAAGAAAAGCTGGGCAAAGGTATACTAGGAAAATACAAATAAAAATCTTAATCCTATAGCGTAGTTTAATATTTAAAATGTGGAGTTCACACCAAAAAAAGTATTTAATGAGACCAAGAAAGACACTTTAGAATATATGAGAATGTAATCCACAATGGAGATAATATGAGTATGAACACTGATACCCTAAATCACGTAGTACCTAGATGCCTTCATAAAGGACAGGTTACATGAGACACAAGGAAAAACACACTTCAATTCACTTTCTGTATTACATAACAGATAAAGATATAGAAAATCTTCATAACATGATTGATAACTCATCCACTGCCTGACTGTCAAGACAATGTCCCATACTAGAACCCCACTTCTGGTACCACTTCCTGTATTATTGAGGGTAAAAGATCGAACTTATAACACGAAGACCCAAAAATCATTGGTTTGAAGCACACAGAAGTCTAATTCTCACAGGGAGACATTGTGAGCTGCTTAGTGGGTGGAGAAGCTCTGCTCCAGAAAGGTCTTCAGGAAGCCAAGACCCCTTCCAACATGCTTCTCTGCCCTCCCATAGGGCACTGTTTTTATTTTCATGGTTGACACTGGGTCACTGTGGGTTCCAGAAAGAGGGAAGGGGAAGTGTGGAGGAGGTACATCCTCTTGGGAGCATGCAAGGGGCACACAGACTTCCATCATGGGCCATTGGTGAGGACTCAGCAACCTATTCATGGCCTTATCTAGCTGCAAGGGAGTCTGGAAAATGTAGCCTCCCTATGTGCCCAGGAAGAAGGGGAGAACAGTTTTGAGCAGATCATTGGTGAAGTGGCAATGAGTACCAGTACCTTAGAAAAATATTTGGCAGTATCTGCCAAAGTTTATATACACATGCCCTATGACCTAGCTGTGCTACTCTACTAGGAGGGCCCAGCAGAAATGAGCTCATATTTGCACCAAAAGACATGGAGTAGAATGTTCACAGCAGCACTGTTCTTAATCACCCTAAACTAGAAACAACCCACATATCCTACAGAAGTAGAGTGCTTGAACACATTGCAATATAGTCACATAGTGAAAAACTGTACAGTAATGAAAATAAACAAAGTGCTGCCATGCCGAACAGCATGAATTCATCCCACCAACACAGTGTTGAGTGAAAAAAAGTGTATCGACAGACAGAATGATTTAAGGTACCACATTCAGGGGAGATCCAAGATGGCAAGGTAGATAAGCCCTGTGCCTGCATCCTTCTGTGAACACATTAAAATTACAACTAAATTATAGAACAATCAAGCTGGAGAACCATCTGAAGTCTAGCAAAACAGAAGTCCTATAACTAAAAATATAAAGAAGCCACGTCAAGACTGGTAGAGGGGGCAGAAATGCGGAATGGGTACCAAACTTCCCTGTGGTGGTTGAGAACCAGGAGGGATACCTCAGCCATGGAGGTTCCTCCTGGAGAAGCAAGGGACGCCAGCCCCCCACACCAGGCTCCCAAGCCTAGACTATTGGTGCCAGGAAGAGGAGCCCCCACAACATCTCACTGTAAAAAACATTAGGGATTTTGACCATTTGGGTGGGATGGACGGCTGTGGGAAACACAGATGTCTTCTTCAATGGCCTGTGCACAGACTCAATCAATTGCAGGCACTAACCTTGGGCTCCAGCGGAGGGACAGTGACTTGGGGGGCCTTGGAGACATATGGGAGGCAGACTGAGGGGTGTGGCTGCAGGGGGAGAACTGGAGGACAGTGGCATTTTCCCAGTGAGGAGTCCTTCTCCCATGCAGCCAGCACATGGACACCCTCTTTCCTATGTTGACCCCGCCCCCAAAAGACAAATCTGAATCTGAATGGCTTGGTGAGCTCTGCTGCTCTGGCCTGCTGACTCAGCTGGGACCCTGCCCCACCCAACTCACCCCTGGACACATTTTCTCTGCAAGCAGCCAGCCCCAACTGCATTGCACTCTTTCTTGGAAAACTATTGGAGTCCACAGGCCCCAGGTGGGCAGCAACTTGGTGTGCTCTGAGACTTTTGCGGAATCACTCCAGGCTCAGCACTGGCACCAAACCAGAGTCTACATTAACCTGGTGACCACAACTCTTCCCACTCTAGCGACTCCCTGAGACCCCGCCTCACCCAACTTGTGTAGTGCATAAGGCTCTAACCTGGCCAAGGAAATAGACATATGAGCATAGGAAGCACATAGAGTTCCAAACAAGATGAAGTCAAATGGGCCCACACCTAGACACGTTATAATTAAAATGGCAAAGGTTAAAGACAACGAGAAATTCCTAAAAGCAGCAAGAGAAAGGCAAGTAGTAATTTATAAGGAAGCTCCCATAGACTGTCAGCTGATTTCTCAACAGAAACTTTGCAGGCAAAAAGGGATTGGCAGAAAATATTCAATGTGATGAAAAGCAAGGACCTAAAACTAAGACTATTCTACCCAGCAAGGCTAACATTTAAAATCAAAGAACAGATAAAGAGCTTCACAGATAAGAAAAAGCTAAAGGAGTTCATCACCATCAAACCAGTATTATAAGGAATGTTAGAGGGACTTCTTTAAGATGAAGAAAAAGATCAAAATTATGAATAATAAAATGGCAATAGATACATATCTATCAATAATTACTTTCAATGTAAATGGATCAAATGCTCCAATCAAAAGACACAGGAGGGCTGAATGGATAAGAAAACAAGACCCTTACATATGCTGCCTACAAGAGACTCACTTCAGATTGAAAGGCACACACCGACAGAAAGTAAAGGGATTGAAAAAGATATTTTGTGAAAATGGAAATGAAAAGAAACAAAAAAATCTGGGGTAGCAATACTTATACCAGACAAAATAGACTTTAAAACAAAGGCTATAAGAAGAAGCAATGAAGGATACAGTAAGCCCACTTCAGAGTGTTTATCCAAAGAAACCCCAAACACTACTTCGAGGGGCTGTGTGCATCATATGTTCATAGCAGCATTGTTTACAATCGCCAAGATATGGAGGCAGCCTGGGTGTCCATTGATGGAAGGATGAATAAAGAGGAGGTGGTACATATATACAATGAAATATTGCTCGGCCATGGAAGAGAATCTTCGGAGGCATGGATGGATTTGAAGGGTGTTATGCTGAGTGCCGTGTGTCAGACAAAAACAGATGCCGTGTGGGGCCGGCCCGGTGGCTCAGGCCGTTAGAGCTCCATGCTCCTAACTCCGAAGGCTGCCAGTTCAATTCCCACATGGGCCAGTGGGCTCTCAACCACAAGGTTGCCAGTTTGATTCCTCGAGTCCCGCAAGGGATGGTGGGCTCCGCCCCCTGCAACTAAGATTGAACAGGGCACCTTGAGCTGAGCTGCCTCCCGGATAGCTCAGTTGGTTGGAGTGCATCCTCTCAACCACAAGGTTGCCGGTTCGACTCCTCAACTCCCACAAGGGATGGTGGGCTGTGCCCCCTGCAACTAGCAATGGCAACTGGATCTGGAGCTGAGCTGCGCCCGACACAACTAAGACTGAAAGGACAACAACTTGAAGCTGAACGGCACCCTCCACAACTAAGATTGAAAGGACAACAACTTGACTTGGAAACAAGACCTGGAAGTACACACTGTTCCCCAATAAAGTCCTGTTCCCCTTCCCCAATAAAATCTTTAAAAAAAACAAAACAAAACAAAACAGATGCAGTGTGATTTTGCTTATACGTGGAATCAAAGAACAAAATTAACAAACAAAACAGAAACAAACTCATAGATACAGAAAATGTTTTGATGGTAGCCAGATGGGAGGGGGGTTGGAAGTGTGGGTGAAAGAAGGGGAAGGGATTAAGAAGCACAAATTGGTTGTTACATAGTAATCATGGGGATGCAGGGTACAGCATAAGGGATACAGTCAATAATATTGTAATAACTATGTGTGATGTCACATGGGCACTAGATTTGTTGGGGTGATAGATGGGAGGGGGTTGGGGAGCAGGGTGAAAAAGGTGGAAGGATTAAAAAGTACAAACTGGTAGTTACAAAATGGTCATGGGGATGTAAAGTAAAGCACAGGGAATATAGCCAATAATATGGTAATAACTATGTATGGTGCCAGGTGGGTGCTAGACTAGTCAGGGGGATCACTTCTTAAATTATATAAATGTCTAACCACTGTTAGACATATGCTGTACACCTGAAATTAATATAAAATAATATTGAATGTCAATTGTAACTGATAAATTTAAAAAGTGGAGGAAAGGGGAAGGGGAAGAGGGGGTCCAAATTTCCAAGTATAACACAAATAAGTCCTGGGGATGTAATGTACGGACGGCATGGGGAATCTAGTCAATAATATTGTGACAGCTGTCAGATGGTTGCTGGACTTCTGGTGATCACTTCTTGAGGTTTATAAATGTTTATAAATAATTATGGTGTACCCCTGAAACTAATACCATATTATATGTTAGCTATATTTTTAATAAAAGTCTTTTTAAAAAAGTTACCATGTTCCATATAAGGAACACGCATGACGACAGAAGTGGGGAAAGAAGCTCCTTTGGCGAGGACGAATATGGCGGAGAGGGTATTAGCGGGGCTTCTGGGATGCTGGTCATTTTCTCTTCCTAATCTGGGTGGTGATTCCACAAGGGTGTTCCCTTTGTGAAAATTCATCGAGCTGTACCCTGAATGATTTGTGATTTTTCTGTACACATCTTCTATTTCAATAAACATTTTAATTAACGAAACTAATAAAAGACAGAAAGATGTGCCCAAGTGAAAAGATGCATCGTGTTTCAGGAAGGAGATGCAACACCATGACATTGTAAATCTCTCTAAACTAATTGATAAATATACTTTGGTTCTGGGGAAGATAGCAACAATTTTTGTTGAACCAGGTGTGTTTTTCCTAAAGTTTGCATGAAACATTAACCAGTAAGCACAGCCAGGAAAACTATAGAAAAAGAAAATACTGATGGGAAGGGCCAACTGTATTATGAAGCTGCAGTCACTAAAACAATATACTTTTGAACCATGAATTGTCAAATGGACCAGTGAAATTGAACAGAAAGCTCAGAAAGAGTCATCTAGTATTTGATAAATTACCAAACCAAACCAATGAAGAAAAGCTGAATTATTCAATAAATGGTGCTGGGGCAACTGGATAGCCCTCTGGAAAAAGAAAAATTCTGGATTCCTACTTTATACCTCAAACAAATTACAAAGGAATCAAAGATTTAAATGTGAAAATGAAACCATAAATGTTTTCAAAGGAAACGTGGAGGAACTCCTTTAAGACATTAAAGTGTGGGGACTTTCTAATTATAACTCAAAAATCTAGGAGCCATTTCAAAAGGTGGATAACTTTACTCACATAAAAATAAAAAATATTCTGCCTGCTGAAAAACATCCCATCATGAGCAGACAAATGACAAACTGGAGAAAACATTTGCAATTCATATCAGAGGCAAAGGCTCATCTTGTTCTTGAAAAAGCTATAGAAATTGATGAGAAAGTCAAACAACCCAACATAACCCTGGATATGAACCATTTACAGAAAAGGAAGTCCTGATATACTTAAACATGTGAAAAGAAATTCAGCTCCTTTGTGGCAAGATCAATGCCCACTAACCTGCAGCCCCCTGTCAGGCCCCTTAGCAAATGGCTACCTTCATCTAATCTGCTGGTGATTTCTTCTAGTGCATTCTTCATTTCAGTTATTGTATTCTTCACTTCTGACTGGTTCTTTTTTTATGGTTTCTATGTCTTTTTTCATGCTTCCTATCTCTTTGTTGAAGTTCTCACTAAGTTCCTTGAGCATCTTTATAACCAGAGTTTTGAATTCTGTATCTGGTAGATTGCTTGCCTCCATTTCATTTAGTTCTGTTTTTGGAGTTTTCTCTTGTTCTTTCATTTGGTACATTCCTCATTTTGGCTGACCCTCAGGCTGATTGGCTGTGGGATTTGGCCATGTCCACAGCTTATAGACTGCTGTGCAGGAGGCTTACCCCGCTGAGTGGAATTTGCCCCAGTAGACTCTGGGGCCTGTTGAGACTGCCCTTTGTGTGTGTCACTTGTGGGGCTAATCAGGCAGTGCTCTGCTCTGGTTTGAAGCCAACCTGCAAGTACGTTAGTTCTGGGGTCTCTCGTGAGGGGCTCTGGTGCAGGCCCAGGTCAGCCACTGCCAGGCCTACCTCCTAAGAGCTACACTGTGATCCGTGGTTGTTTGCTACCTCTGCTAACCCTGGAGGCACGTGGGAGAGGTCACGCTGGGAACCTAGAACGTCTGCCACTAACACCCGGCCTGGGGTAGCTCTGCAAAATGCCAGGACACCCCGAGGCCTGCTGCCACCTGACGGCTCCTTTAAAGTTCAGCCACTGATAGAACCTTGTGTGGTACACAAGTTGGGTGAAGCAGGGTCTCAGGGAGTCACTAGAGTGGGAAGAGTTAGTCACCAGGTTAATGTAGACTCCAGTTTGGTGCCAGTGCTGAGCCTGGAGTGACTCAGCAAAAGTCTGAGAGCACACCAAGGCCAGCCACCCCTCACCTGGGGTCTGTCAGACTCATATTTTTCCAAGAAAGAGTGCAATGTGGGCGGGGCTGGCTGCTCTTGGAGAAAGTGCTTCCTGCATTGGGGGAGTTGGGTGGGGTGTGGTCCCAGTGAGTCAGCGGGACAGAGCTCACCAGACCAATCAGATTCAGATTTGGCTGCGTGGGGGCGGGCTCAACACAGGGAAGATGGCGGCCGGCCGCTTGCCGGCTGCTCGGGAGGAGGACCCGTCATAGGGACACGGTGACTGGCCTCCAGCCCTCAACCCGAAGCAGCACAAGGCTGCCCCCTGTATGTCTCCGACACCCCCCGAGGTACTGTCCCTTCGCTGGAGCCCCAGGTGAGTGCCTGCGAAAGAGTCTGTGCGTGGGCTTTTTAAGTGGATGCCTGTGTTTCCCGCCACCTCCCGTCCCGCTGTTTTTCACAACCAGATGTCAGATGTTGTTGGTGCTCCTCTTCCTGGCACCAGTACTCTGGGCTGGGGAGGCCGGTGTGGGGCTGGGGTCCCTCACTCCTCCAGGGGGAAGCCCCGCGCCGATGTGTCCCTTCCAGTTCTCAACTGCCACATGGAGTTTTGGGTTAGCGTCTCCGCCCCTCCTACCAGTCTCGACATGGCTTCTTTATATCCTTAGTTATAAAACTTCCGTTCAGGCAGACGTCAGCTGGTTCTCCAGGTTGATTGTCTTATAATTTAGTCGCAAGTTTAGTGTGTTCGTGGAAGGGAGCAGGCAGGGTGTTTCTGTACTCCGCCATCCTGGATCTTCGTAGCTTTGTTTTAATGCTGTTTTCATCTTGATGTTCCATCTTCTTGGAGGCTGAGGCTACCGCAGGCTTGGTTCCTCCATCTGATTGACGTTCCCTGAAGGCAGAGGCTTGGTCTCTGCCAGCAGACTTGGGGTCTGATAGGGAAGGGGCCGTGCCAGAATACTTCATAAAGGGCTTTGGCCAGTTCCCAGTGTCGGCCAGAGGGTTGGCATACTCTGTTCCTGATGGCATTTATTGGAACTTGAGCTGCAGCAACGCCCTCTAGCCTCGGAGGAGACCCCGACCAGAACTGCACTCATGCCCCTTGGCTCTGCCTTTTCCTTTAGGCCAGGCCACCCTTGGCCAGAGAAGATTAGCTCAGGTGACTCAGAGCTCCCAAAAGGGCCGGGGAGTGAAGGCAACTTTGACAGAAGGCTGCAGAGCCCGCAGTTAAATGTTTTCCAAGGCCAGGAACAAATCTGTGTATTGATTGGAGTCCAGAAGAATGAATGGGACCCCTCAGAAAGAGCAAAGTCTCCCCTCAGAGTCACTCAATGCGTCAATATGGCTCTGTGAGGGCGGCTGCCTGGGTGGCTTGGGAAGCAGTGATGGGCTTCGCCAGAACCCCAGGGACCCTGCTCAGCGCGCCATGGACCTGGTGGTGTGGGGCAGGCCGCATCCTGGGCTCCTGACTCTTTGAAGAGAGAAGGCTCATACCCACAGACAGCAGGGAGTGGACTAAAAGGAGCCAGAGGTTGGTTGACATTCCAGGGACAAGCTGGGATTTCTTGGGAAAGTCAGGCTGAGAACATTTTTATCAGAAAGGACCTCAGAGATGGTTCCATACTGCTCTGCTACCTTACTTGCCAGCTGGGTGCTTTGGACAAGTTGCTAAACCTCTCTGAGCTTGTTTCCTCAATCGACTGTAATATGGGAAGAACACTAGTGTTTACTTAAGAGTTGATGTGAAGAATCATATGTTAGCTACTATTATTGTACACCTTTCTTACTTTACAGATGAGGAGACTAACGTTTAGAAAGGGCAAGTAACCTGCCCAAATTTACTCAGCAAGTTAGTGCCAAGTCAAATGTTTGCAGGTCTCCTGATTTGAAGTCCCCAGGAGTAAGAGTTGGGACACTGTTAAGAGGCAGCCTGATGTAGTAAGAGCACAGCCATTGGGCCTAGGTGCAAATTCTGCCTTTGTCAAGCTGTGTGACTTTGGGAAAGTTGCTTGACATCTCTGAAATTCAGTTTTCTTGAGTTGGAAATGGAGATCCTGAGAGCAAAACTGCAGGGTTACAAGAGTGAAAAGGACATAGACCAAAAGCCCCCGGCAGTGCTGGAGATGTGGGAGGGGAGTCAGGCTGGAGCTGAGGGCAAGGGAGGCAAAGGCAGGGGGCTACACAAGCAGAATCCCCACCTTGGCCATGGGCAGTGAGCGAATTTCCAAGGTGCAGATTAAGAACTGATGGGAAAGGCGCCCTCCTGCCTCAAGAATCTTGTAAGTGCTGGTTCTGCCCAGAACACTGTTTTTTAACCTTCTTCACTTACCATGTTTCCCTGAAAATAAGACCTACCCCGAAAATAAACCCCAGTTAAGATCATCAGCCAGATGGACGCATTTAGTACGTTATGACAATGTTCCAGAAGAAGATGACATGGCTGTATTTGAATACATGTAGATTGTTGTACATGAAAAAATAAGACATTCCCTGAAAATACACCTTACATGCGGCTTTGGAGCAAAAATTCATATAAGACCTGGTCTTATTTTCGGGGAAACACGGTAGTTAACTTTTACTCTTCTTTCAGATCTCAGCTGAAACACCACCTCATCCAGGAAGCCCTTCCTGACTTCCCCCACCAGGTCAAATCTCCTTATTGTGGGCTCATCTAGTTTTACAATTTAACAGCATTGTTGAGTCCTCATTTTATATTTATGTTTGTGATTCTTTGACTTGTGTCTGCCACTGGCTGTAAGTTGGGTGAAGATGGGCCAGTGTCTGCCTCCCTTGGAAGGAAGCGCTCCACCATTGTTGACTGACCCAGCAAGGGAGGGAGTCAGCTCTTGAATGAGCAGTGCTCCCCAAAGTGGGAGTGGTGAGACAATTTTATGAGGCACATGAATACAATTTTTGAAATTGTGTATTTAGTATTTATTTTCAAGTTTATTAGAAAAAAGTGCAAGTAGCACATCAGACTTGGGATTTCACAGAAATCGTTGCCTACGATGAAGCTAAGTAAAACAGTGAGTTAATGTAAAGAGCAACATATGGAGTAAATAATAGCTCAGATGGTATGCAGATGTAGCAAAAACTGAAGGGGGTGTGGGAGGGCCTGAAGTCTGGGTTTGAAAGCCCAGCCCATGTCCAACCTGCTGGAATGGCCACCTACAGGGCTGCGAAGAGACACAAGGTGGCGCCAGGGCCCCACCTGTCACAGGTATGGGCTGAATTGGGCCTTGGCTGGCACTGGATGCTTGTGTACCTTGGGATGTCCCTCTAGGTACCCTGTGGTGAGATCCTGAGGGTTGGGGTCGCCCCAACCACCTTTTCTCCCGCCACTGTAGGCATCCCCCACCGCCCCTTCGCAGGAACCTGGACAGAGAGTCCCATGCTTGGCAGTGAGTGGGGGTCTCTGGGGGAAAAGCAACCTAGACGTGGTAGGGGGAAAGCCTGGTCGTGTTGTGGGTTCCAGATGGAAGACGTGAGTTCAAAGCCTGGCTCTGTCGCTCACGAGATGCGTGACCTTGGGTGAGCTACTTAACCTTTCTGTGCTTTGATTTCCTCACTGATAAAGGAAAAAAACATACTACCTCTCGTAAGATTGTTGGGTGGATTAAATGAATGGACAGGAGCTCTGCCCTGTGCCCGGTGTAGGGAAAGCTCTCAGTGGGTCAGGCTGCAGGGGCACTTGTTAAATGAGTGGGTGGAGAGGAGATGCCAGAGGGAAGGCAGGTAGCACAGTGCCATCTGCATTCTGGTCCGAACTGCAGAGTGTCCCTGTCACAAGTATGCCAGAATCATGCCAGGGCAGGGTGACATCTGGGTGGCTGCATTGGCATGCACATGTTGGCGCCATGCGGTGCCATTTATCCATCCACGCACCAAGAGCTGGGGACCACATGTGGCTCATAGGGCAGGGGGAGGGGCACCAACAAGGGAAGGGGGCCTTGTGTGAGTCCCTTTAGTTCGTCCGTCTGTCTGATGAGGGCTGTGATGTTGACCTTCTGAGGGACGCTGTGATGGTCACAGGTAGTGCCTGGCATCTAATAGGTTCTGGCAGATACGAATGTCCTCCCCTCGTCCTGCCCTGTAACCCCACCAGGGGGCTTCTTTGTAGCATGAGGAAGGGGAGACAGAGCCACGAGGCAGGGATGGGAAGTGGGCACGTGGCCATGTGTTGACCGCTCAGAGCAGGAACTAGAGGGGCAATGGGAAGGGATGGGGCAGTGGTGCCCCAGCTCAGGGACACCTCTGCCCTCAGGAAAGCCCATTCATTGTCAGCTAAAGGAGGCAGGGACGTGTGGCCATGACCGTGGCGTTTTTATGAGTTTATAAACTGCTGAGGACATGGCTGCTCGGAGCTCTGGGCCATTAATGGGCCATCCATTCATGCTCCAGCTCACTTTATGGGGTGCTGGGCAGGCAGGTGTTGACCCCCTTAACGACCCTCTGCACGAGGCCACAAGCTCTTCTCTGGTGGCTTCTGGACACCAGCAGCACGCCTCACTGCAGCACTGCACTGTGCTGCAATCTCCCTGAGCGAGAGGGGACAGAGATCTGAGTTCTCAGCCTCAGTTGACTCAACTCTAAACTGGGAATAAGCATGTCCACCTGTGAGAGGGTCTGTGAAGCTGACATAAGAAGCAGTATCCAATCTGTCAGGAGACCCAGCTGGTGTGCGACCTTCCAAATCTATCCAGGCTCTGATTGCTTCTCCCGTCTCCACTGGGACCCCCCGGCCTCAGCCACCATCGTCTTGTGCCTGCATTACCGGGCAGCCTCCTCACTGGTCTCCCTGCTTCTATCCTACAAGTCTGCGCTTGCGGAGAAAGCAGCCAGAGGGAGCTTTCTACAATGTGAGTCAGATCCTGGTACAGCTCTGCTCAATGCCCTGGAATGGCCCCAGCGTGGAGCCAAAGACCTGACAGGACCCTGTCTCCTGATACTTCCTCCCTGTCCCAGCCACTCTGGCCTTCTTGCTGTTCTGGAACATGGCAGCTCCTTCCCACCTCAGGGCCTTTGCACAGGCCATACCTTCTCCATACATTGGCTTGGCTCGTCCCCTCACCTCCTTCGTCTTTGGTTAACGTCACCTTTTAGTGAGGCCCACCCTCACCACTTTATGAAGAATGGAATTCTCCTAATATCAATTCCATTTTCCCATTTGGGTTTTCTTCTTCCATAGCACTTATCACCTACTATATAATTTACTTCTTTATTATTATTTTCGTTTTCTTCTTTTCCTGGTAGACAATCAGCTCTACAAGGGCAGGGATCTTTGTTTTTGTCATTGCTTTCTCCCAACTGGTCAGAAAACTGCCTGGCATGTAGTAGGTGCTCAAGAAACGTACATATGGAACGTTCCTAGAGTTGTGCCTGGGCCATAGTAGGCTGTTGAGAGGTGGTAGCATTGCCATTTGGAATCCTGAGACATGGAACAGTATTGGGTGAAGCTGTGGAGCCCGAGACTAAGACATTGTGTGTCTGTAATGAGAGGCTCCTATGTATTTTAAATGGCCTGTGCAGGTGGCCATTGGGCAAAGGCGTCACTGTTGAGCAAAGGCTATTTCCCAGTGATGCAAAGGCAGGTCCATTTCCCAGTGATCCCTGATTGACAGGCCCTGCCTTCTCTTTGGCCTGGAAGCAGCTCAGAGCTGGGAACAGAGGGGAAAGCAAGGTCCAGAGACTGTGGGAGGCTCTTTCATGGCTGAAGATGTCTCACCCAGCCTTTTAGCCATGGAGCTGGAGTATAGGCTACCTGAGCCCACAGAGTCCGGAGGCCAGACCCCCTGCTCTGTCCTCACCAGACTCAGCCTGGATGCCATGCCTGGGGGTGTGTGCAGACATGATCTGGAAGGCGACTTGGCAGGGGCTGCCCACACTTGGGGGTAGATCTGTTCCAGGTGGCACAGAAAGGCTAAATGACTTGCCTGTAGTCACATGCCTGGGAATGAAAGGGGTCTGCTTTGGTCTTGGCCTGTCGGACTCCCCACTTGTTCTCGTCTAGTTGTATTGGGGCAGGAACCAGCACAGTACGTGACCCCTGTGGAGGCTCAGGAAATAGGTGTGAAGAACCAATAATGGGAGAGTGTGCGCTGGTGAAATGTGGCTTCGTCTTTGTCCAGGGCCTGTCCAAGAGACAGGCGGGTCCAAAGGGCCAGAGGCTCGGGCTCTGGTGAGCTCAGATGTGGGGAAGGGAGCCCAGGAGCTCAAAACCTGGCTTCTGTCCCCAGGTGTTCAGGGAGCTTTGCCCAGAAGTGAAGTGTGTGTTGGGCGGAGATTCACATGTCTGCCCTGGCCCTTGTGGAGGGGGCTGGACAGAGTGAGGACAGCTTTATGCACCTCATCCTCTTGGCTGAGGGTCCAGCCCACTTCAGAAGGCATGGTTTCCCAGGCTCAGAGAAGGCCAGCAAGTTTCCTGTGGACACCCAGCATAATGTCGGTGATGGTGATGATGGTGATGGTGATAAGGATGATGGAGAAGGTGCTGATGAGATGATGCAGGTGATGATGGAGAAGGTGCTGATGGTGCTGGCGGTACTGGTGATGATGATGATGATGATGATAGCTGTCTTTGATTCTGTGTTTGCTGTATGGCTTTGAATTCTGGCTCTTGCTATCAGCTACGGACTTTGGGCAAGTTACTTATCTTCTATACTTTAGTTCCCTCACTGTAAAGGGGGAGCATTTATTTGGGAGACCTGCTTCCCCATCTGTAAAATTGAGTGACCTCGGAGGGCTGCTGTGAGTTTTAATGAGATGATGTGTGCAAAGCACTGAGCATGCTCCCTGGCTCCAGGGAGGTGCTGAATACGTGTGAGTTATCAGTGAGATCTGGGTACTCAGTGCTTTGCACACGCCATCTCGTTTAATCCCCACACTACCCTGGGCATGGTTACCTCATGCAGAAACTGAGGCTTAGAGAGGCCAAGTGACCAGCCCAAGGTCACATAGCTGTAAAACAGAAGCTCTCTTTTGATGATCTATTATCTTCTTCTTTGCATAATAAGACAACCAAAATTTCGTGGCTTAAAACAACCACCATCAGTTCTTATGTCTCATGGTTGTGGGTCGGCAGGGCTCAGTTAGGTGGTTCTGCTTCAGGTGCGGTTGTGTGGAAGCTACCCTGGGGCTGGAGTGTGTGAGACGGTGGACACATGGCAGCAGTCGGTGCTGGGGTTTGGCTGAGGGCTCAGTGGGGGCTGTGTGCTGGAACGCCTTGGTTTTCTTCCGCATGGCCTCTGCCTGGTGTCCTGCATTCCAAGGAGAGTTCTAAGAAGCAAGGGCAAAAGCCACAGATCTCTTATGACCCAGCCTTGGGACCTACTTGGTGCGATTTCTGCTGCGTTCTGTTGGTCAAAACAAGTCCAAGAATGGCCAAAGTCAAGGGGAAAGAAATAGATTCCTCCTCTGGGTGACAGGAGTGCCAAGGATTTGCTGCCATTTATAATCCACCCCAGCGGGGGCTGCAGCTCTATGTTCTCCTGAACTCCACTCTGTTCTCCCCCGAGGACCTCTTCCCAGCGAGTGTGTGTGTAGAAGGGAGGAGGCCAGGCCTCTCTCTCTGGGGCCTCTCACTTCTCTCTCACCAGCTTTCCCCTCACTGGTCCCTCATTCCCGCGTATTCTGTTTGTTCCCATGGTCCCACTCCCTAGACCAGCCAAGAGCCAAGTTGGGGACCTGGAGCAGGAGACGGAAGGCAGCGACCACTAGGGGGCAGCAGAGTCAAAGGCTTGGGCCAAGCTGGGTACCAGGTGCCGGGCACCCGTTGGATGGCGCCGGCCAGGCAGGACAAAGGCTGGCCAAAGTGGCACCCATTTTTGCCAGACTTTGTATACTCCCTGCCATCCATCCAGAGCTGGCTGCCGACTCCCCTATTAGGGGTGTCCCTGAGGGTGGGTCAGGAGACTCCAGTGCCAGTCCTTTCTCTCCGCGAGACCTTGGGGAGTCACCCCTCCCCAGGCCTCCTGGAGCTCGGTTTCCCCATTTAGACTGGGAGGTGGTGGGTTGATGAGTTTCTGAACTATGCTAGTCTCGGAGGCTGCTGAGTGTAGGTGAGGCTTCCCACGCTTCTAGGGCCCTGCCCTCGCCTCCCTCTGTTGTTATATGGGATGTTCAAACCAGGAACTCTTGGACATGCTACCTCAGGCCCCCAGCGGTCCTGCTCATGTCGGTAGGATTGAACCCTCCCCAGCCAGCCAAGCCCAGGGATCCATCCCATTTGCCCCCGTTGCAGGACAGAGGCCCTGAATTTAAGCAGGGGCTTCTCTCTTTTCTCCTTCTCTTTGCCCAGAAGACCTGTTGGACAGTGAGTGTCACTCCAGACATCTCAGACCACAGGTGTGAACTGGGGTCAAAGCCAGCATCATAACCTGGCCGGCCCCTGCCTCCTCTGTCGGTCTCCCACCCCCACCCCCCAGATGCCACTGGAGGCACCAGCTTGCAACAGAGCTTCTGACAGTGGCCGTCGTCGCCCAGAGTTCTCCAGACGCCAGGACACTGTGTGGGCAGCCCCAGTGATATTTGCGTTGTCATTTGCATTTCATTTTCATGTGGCTAGTGTATACTGTACCATCCCGTCTTAAGCAAGTGCCCTGAGAGGCGGCCTGGCACAGAGGGAGAACGACATTGGACTTGCAATCCCCAAGTCCTGAGTTCAAATCCTCTTCCTCTGAGTTTCAATTCCCTCATCTGCAACTGGGAAGAAACCCTACGTCCTTCATTGAGGCACTCTCTCATTCAGCAAATATTTATCAAATTGCTAGTATAAGGGAGGTGTGGATCTATGCTCTGGGGACACAGTATGACAACGTGTGCCCCAAGTCCTGCTCTCATGGAACTCACATGCTGGAGTGGCAGATGATTAACGAGTCAAGCAATCAATGAATAAGGTAACCTCGGATTCCAGAATGTGCTCAGAAGGAGAGAAACAGCGTGCAATGGGGACGCCTGGCCCTCGGCACTGTTAGCTGACCATCGCCACCCCGTGTCAGGTGGCTGAGCCCACAGACCAGGCCCTGTCCCTGTCCCTTAGCAGGTGGCTGAGCCCACAGAGGCTGGCCCTTGTGCACTCGCCCGCCCTGCTGACAGCGTCAGGACAGTAGGAATGGACTCAGCCTCTCGCGCCGAGGCCTTGAGCCCAGTCTTCTCTCTAGTCCTGGACCAGTAGTAGGGGTGGCCAGTCTGAGCAGCAGGGACACCGAGGGGAGGAACCCTAGTAGGCCAGAGATGGGGGCCTGTGGGGGTGGGGCCTCTCTGCACATTTCCCTGGGGGAAGCCAGCGGAGCCAGCGTGGGGGCAGGAGGCAGGAAGGAGGACACAGTGGTTAAGGCTCAGCTTGGGGATCACTGCACAGCTGGTTCAGATCTGGACACTGCCCCTCTCAGGCCAGGGACCTCGGCAATGGACGGGCACAGCCTCTCAGAGCTTGGTTCCTCCCATGAGGATGCCCGAGTATCAGTGAACCTTAAGACTCTCAGCACACATGGTGCCTGGCATCCAGCAGGTGCCTAATGAATAAGGGGAGCTGCGCCGCCGTCACTCTTCAGGTCTCCTTTCGGGCCGTCATTCCACTCTGACTCACTGTGGGACACAGAGCAGAATGTAAGAGGCACTCACTCTCAGGGGCCTCCTTACATTTTGTGCCCCAGGAGCCTCACTTGTTCACCCTCATCCTGGGATCCTTTTTTCTACAATGTCACAGTAACACCCCCCACACCCCCCGCTGATATCGATCATGGACCGACGCCCAGTGACAAGTGTTTAATAGATAGCAGCCGCTCCCCAGTGATGCCCAGCAATGCGGCACCTCTGTGCCCACTAGACAGATGAGGAGACTGAGGCCCAGAGGGGCGAAAGGACCCATCTAGTTCACACGCTGGAGAACGGAGGCCCTGGGATTTGACTATAGCCCGGCCTCATCCCAAATGGGATGTTTGCTCCTGACGCAGCGGCGATACTGGTGGCTGCATGGGGCCGGGGAGTGAAAGTGCCGAGATCCTAGGAGGACGCTCAAGAGCAGTTCTGTCTCAGGGTATCAGGTGGGGCGGTGGGCCCAACATCTGCCGGCGTTTCCCACATCTGCCGGCGGTTCCCACATCCTCCTCACATCCCAGTGACAGGGGAGGGGCTCGGATGACCCCACCTCTCTCACTGATGAGGAAACCAGGCTCTGGGAGGGTCTGCTGAGGTCACACGGCCACTCAATGACAGAAGTGCCCCCATGCGTGTGGCCTGGGGCTTCTGCCCTCCCCTGCAGAAGCTTCTCCTCACATGGAGGGGCCAGAGCCTGGGCTGGGCTGTTTCTCTCCCGCCTCAGCCCTATCTCTCCCTCTCGGTCCCTGACGCAGGCCTGGGATGTTGATAAGCAACGCAGGACACTTCAAGTCTCTATCAGTAAGCGGGGGCGACTTGTCGGAACCCTTGTCTTTCAAGGTTCAGAGAGAAATAAAAATAGACGGGGACTGGGAAAGTTATCATCTCCTTCCTTTTGTCATTCCTGTGGCTGGGTGTCTAGAGCTCCTAATCTGTCATGTTGTCACCAGGCTTCGGTGGGTGGCTGGCTGTTGGGCGTCTGTCCCTGCCCATGAGCTGGTTGTGAAAGTGATAGAAGAGGCCGGCTCCCACCTTGAGCGGAGGTGGGCTTGAGGGGGGGGGGTCCAGGAGGTGGGGGAGGGGGTCCTACCTGTAGGGGTTGAGAAAACACACAGCAGTGACCTTTGAAGCTTTCGTCAGCAACTTCCCACCTGCATGTCAGTAGCCACTCAGAGGCACCAGGGCTTGTTTGTTTTCAATCATTCATTCATTCATGCATTCATTCATTTATTCATGCATTCATTCATTCCCTCATTAATTCACTCACTCACTCATTCCCTCATTACTAGGAGCTCCATGAACACACCTGTTAAACAGGGATTAGAAGGCCGCCTCAGGCCTAACCCTCTTCACTTGCACGTCAGCTTTCCCGAGATCAGAGGGCTGGGGAGGATGTAAGAGAAGTGGGCGAGTTAGTACATGTAAGTCACTTGCGACAGTGTCTGCGCACTCCAGGGACACTTCTCACCGATTCACTCATTCCTGCCCCCACCCCCGATACCCACTCCTGTACGAAGGCCTGTTGTTTGGTCGGCGTGTGTTCCTGCAGGAATTGCCTTGCTGTTTCCCGTGCACAGAAGTGTTCATCTCGGTGAACACTTAGCGCGGAATGATACGGCCGCAGAGATGTTCACATCCTACCCGCACAGCCTGGGAACTTTTCCCCAGAGGACTCACCCACGTGAGCGTCACCCACAGCCCAGCCGTGCCCCCTGCCAGGAGGAGCGCGTAGTTTTGATTTCCCCCGGGCCGTTGAGTTAGATCTCTCCTCCTGGCTCTCACCTTGGGCTCCGGGCACTGTGCAACATGCATCGTGTCGTTGTTTGGATGACATTTCCTCCCTGGCCGTGGAGTCCGGTACTTTGTGCATCTGCCACGTGCCACCTCCCCGCTCCCTGCGGGCCTGCTTCGATTTCTGAACTGGCCAGGCCTGTTCTGATACCAGAGTACTGGCTGTTCCCCAGCCTTTCCACGCTTCACCACTTTTCCCACACAACCTCCTGTCTCCTGTCTCCCCCAGCCACCTGCTTCTCATAGCATATCATAGTGCTGCTTTTCTTAATGGCGCTGTTAGACTCGCAAACTACCTCAGGGAGAAGACTGAGGGGCAGTGGCTCGTCTGCTCAACAAGGCTTCAGTGGGCAGCTCAGCTGGTGCTGATGGATCCACTGTCAAGATGGGCCACTCACTCGGCTGGCAGGTTGTTGCTGATTGTTGGCCGGCAGCTCGGCCTATTCCTCTTGTATAGGCCCGCCTTATGAGGGCAGGGTCTTTTCCTTCCGTCTTCGCCGCTGCATCCCCAGTGCCCCAGGCAGGCCTGGCACAGCTTAGTGACTCAGTGAAAGAACCACGCACCGCAAGCTGCCCTCAGAGCGTGCCCTTGCTTGCGCTGGTCCATGCCGACGCTGACGTGTGTCTCCATGTGTCCTTTTCCTTATCCAGCTTGCAAGCTCCCTGCGGCCCGAGCCGGAGCTGTCTTTGTCTCCCGCTTGTAGGCCGCAGATCAGCGGACCTCCCTCACAGGTGTTTCACTAACCTTGTTTCAAACCAGACATGCCAGACAGAAATACATTTTAAAACCACGTGCGATTTAAAGAGAATTTAATCTGCATGTCTGGGCTTCATTAACACGTATATCATCAAATTAGGGTTTCCTCACAGCTGTTTGACATTCAAAGGGCCTTCTGAGTATCTTTAATAAGTGCCTTTAAATATTATTTTTTCTCATAATCTCAGGGTTGGGTTTTAAGCGTGCTGTTCTTTGAATGGGAACGCGACACAAGAGACCCAGGGCTGGCAGGGCCCTTTCTGCAAGAGAGCTGCTGGCTGCGGGGAGGTCGGCACGGAGCCACCCACGTTCTCCTGTCCTCTCCTGTTGAGCGGCGGGCTCTGGCTCAAGCCAGCCAGAGCCATGTGTCCCAAACGTCTCCCTGTCTCCATGGTGGGCGTTAGTTGTTTGGTTCTCGGGCCCCAACTACGGAGTGGACTCTCGCCCTGCTCCGGGGGTTCTCAGGGGACTCAGGTTTAACCGATTAGAGTATGGCCTTTCTGAGCGGCGGTCCCGGGGCTCAGTGTGGCTCCACGGCCCGATCCGAGGAAATGGGATGGGAGGACCCTCATGCTGGGACGGGAGAGGGACAGCTCTCTTTTCTGCCCGTGCTTGGGGACACAGGCTGTGTGCCGGCAGCATCTGACTGCCACACAGAGCCTGAGCGTGACCCAAACACAGAACAGCAAAGCTGAGAGGGGTAGAGAAGCTGGTGACAGCCAGGAAGGCCTGGACTGGGTCAGGACAGAATTAATCCTGTTAGGGGTCAGACTGTGTCCCCCCTCCGCCCTGCCCCGCCAGAATCCTATGCCCAAGTCTTAACCCCCAGGACCTCAGCATGTGACCTTATTTGGAGAGAGGGTTGCTGCAGATGGAATTAGTTTGGGTCATACTGAAGTAGGGTGGATCCTTCATCAAGCCAGTAGGACGTGTCCTTATAAAAAGGGGACCTTTACACTTGGAGGCACACATAGAGGGAAGATGATGTGAAGACACAGGGAGCCGAGGAGAGTGGAACAGATTCTTCTCCACAGCCCTCAGCAGGAACCAACGTGCCGACACCTTGCTCTTGGACTTCTAGTACCAGAACTGTTAAGCAATAGGCTTCTGTCATTTAAGCCCCCCAGTCTGGGGTCCTTTGTGACAGCAGCCCGAGCAAAGTGATACAAACCTTCTTTGCACTTGCTTGTGATGAGAAGCACTCTGCCTTTTTCTTTCTTTTTTTCCTGAAGCTGATTTGTGTTCAGTCTGTCACTATGTACCCGGATACAAGACTTCCTTGAACATCACTATTCTGCCTAACATCTTTTCGTGGACCACATTTCCGGGACCTGTTGCTGTGTAACAAACCACTCCAGACTCGGTGGCGTAAAACAGACAATTGTTTATTTTGCTCACAGGATGCGATTTAGGCAGGACATGGACGTGGGGGGCAGTGGCTCGTCTGCTCAACAAGGCTTCAGTGGGCAGCTCAGCTGGCGCTGATGGATCCACTGTCAAGATGGGCCACTCACTCGGCTGGCAGGTTGTTGCTGATTGTTGGCCGGCAGCTCGGCCTATTCCTCTTGTATAGGCGTCTCCATAGGCTGCGTGAGCTTCCTCCTAGCATGGTGGCCGGGTTCCAAGAGTGAGAGTCCCAAGGGAGCAGGGTGAAAACGCAGGACATTTTTGCGATCTACTCAGAAGTCACACAGCATCACTGCCACAATACTGTGTTAGACTAGGCTGTCATACAGGTCACTCTGATTCCAGGGGGCGGGGACACAGACCCCCTGCTCTATGGGCGGAGTGTCAAAGTCACAGGGTGAGAAGAGGAAGGGGCAGGATTGTTGCAACTATCTCTGGAGAATGCAACCTGCCACAGGCCACACACTGAGCCCAGTCACATGAAAATCAAGAACAGACAAAGCTAATTGATGGTGAGGGAAGTCAGAATAGTGCTCCCTCTTGGGGAAGGTAATTTTGACACATGGGGAGCTTCTGGGGTGCTGGAAACCATCTGTGCATTGAGATGGGGAGAAATTGCATGGATGTAGACATGTGAGAAGTTCCCTGAGCTGTCCGCTTAAGTTCCACACCCTTATGCCTTTTATACATCAATTAAAAAATTTTAAGGAATGTGACAAAGAAAATCCGACTCCATTAATACAGATGGAAATGTCTTCTTCTGGCTCCCAATTGTCCAAGCAGCTTGGCTGGTACACGAGGCCCACGCAGACCCAGCTCCCACTTCCAGCTCTCACTGAGCCCCTGGCTCCTTCTGGATCACACTGACGTCCCCTGCCAGACCTCTGGAGTCTGTTGGGTAGAAGATGGATGGAACTATTAATCGGCAGAGTCTAAAGGTTAATTCAAAGGGCAGCCATGGCTGGAGATAGTGCCCTCCACTGGCTCCGGCTCGCAGACCAGGAAGGGGGTTGGGGGCTCCTCATCCTTGTAAACTGCCAACCAGCCATCTCTCAGGTTGGCTTTGTGGCTCCTTCCCATCCCTAGCCTGGTCTCCTGTGACTTCATTCCTGTTCTGTCTATGGAATGGAGCAGGGCCTGGGGCAAGCTCTTCCTCTCCTTGAACCTCTATTTTCCCATCTGTATAGTGGGACCATGGGACCATGCAATCCGTAGGAGCCCTTCTGGCTTGGACATTCCAAGGCTCCATCTCTCCATTCAGCGGCCAGGTTTTCCTGCCCCCCACCCAAGCCCCGCCCCTGCCCTGGCTGTGCTCCCCACCTGGGACACTCCCCTGTGACCCCCCATGCTGCCTTTTCTTCAGGAGTTTGCAGGTGTTAGAGCCATATCTTCTGAATTCACCCCAAGTTCATCCAGGCTGGTTGTCTGTTCCGTGACCCCCTGAAGCTGTGGTCTTGTCTACATGAAATTCATCTGTACATCCTTGCGCGTTGCTCCAGATGGAATGCTGAAGCCATGATGGAATACTTCTCCCAGCAGAACCGGGGATCCCAAGGGCAGCGCTGTGTCTCTTCCACCAGACTGACGCATGCCCTGGGGCAAGGATCAGCCTTCTCCCTTTGAATAGGTTCCTGTTCACAACCCATTAGCCCCTAGGGTTCTGAATCCAGTCTGAAGAATATTCTGTTTGCCTCCTCCAGGATTTTTTCTTTGTTAATTGTTTCATTAGTTACCAACACTTAAAAATCGGCGATTTCACATAAAAATCTAGATTTTCGTCCTTAAAAAATATTATAAGTGCTGGCTGCCCCAGGCTCGCATTTCCTTCAGCGATCAATGGCAGGGGCTGATAGGAGCTGCTCAGGGGGGGTGGGGGGTGAACACTGTCCAGTTCACCCCAGACCTCAGCTGGCCCCATTCACTCCCATTACCAGTCCTAGAGGCGTTTGGGTTTGTAATCCTGGCTTAAGGGCCTGAGGTGCTTTCTGGCTGCAGTAGCTGTCAGCCCCATGGAGGCCATGTGGGGTGAGACATTCCAGAGGGGGACGTAGGAAGGAAGGCTTCTCTCCCTGTCTCTGCCTCATTAGGATCTAACAGTCTGTATCAATGCTTTTTAAAATTAGATACATACTGACTGTTTCTTGCATCAGGAACAGTCTGTGTCCACACAGAATGCTTCTCTAATCTAAAGCTTGCCTTTGGGAAAATTACATGGAGACAAAATGGTGGGAGATGCATCTTCGTTCGGTAATTATTTACAGGGGGCTTCCTGTGTGCCAGGCATTGAGCCTGGTGCTATGGATACAACAGTGAAAACTACCCAGTCATCGTCTTCTACGGCTCACAGTCATATCAGTTTCTCAGATGAGGCAGAAAAGGCCCAGAGAAGGCAAACAGAGTACGCAAGATCACACAGCAGCGGTGGAAAGAAAAGCTACACTGCTTCCCAGGCCTCCTGCTTCCTCCTTCTGCCAGCCACAGTGGGGCTGGGGTCTGCTCTTCTCTCACTATCTTCCAGGATGACTTGCTCCTTCCTATCAAGGATGATTCCAATATCAGCGGTAGAGTTTAGCAGCGCCCCACAACCTACCACCCCAACTGGATCGTTCTACTGTGATGCAGAAGCTGGTGGCTCTTTCAAAGAAACAGGCTTGGAGCAGGGCCCCAGGCTGTCAACCCCAATCTGCCCTTCCTGCAAACACAGGCTGAGAGCCACTCCGGCTGCCACTGGGGCTGAGCCAGCCTTGGTTTTCCACTAAGCCACAGACCCCTGTTTTGAAAAGAAAGAGCTAAAATTCGTTCTATACTTGGCTGCTCTGCAGGTATGTATGAAACAGCTGGCTCTTCTGTACAGCCTGCCCCCTTCAGTTCAGAAGCCCGTCCCTAGGTCCCCAGAAGAACCAGTCACCTGGGCTGGGTTTGAGCCTCTAGACACTTTGCAAATAACTAGCAGTGAAACTCAACCAACTCTCTCAAAGCCTTTGGTTGCATTCAAACTCCCAGGTATATTGAAACCAGACACACAGATTTTGGCCAACAGCTGCTGAGCCAAACAGCTGAGATTGAAGCAGAATCGCTGTGATTGGCTCAGAAACTGTGTCTTGCCTAAATAAAATAAAGAGTGGCAGTGCCATTTATAGAGCATCTGCTATGTGCCAGGCACTTTTGTGCGTCACAACCTTGCAAGGTGGGCATCAACATCCCTATTTTCCTGGGGATGAAGCAGAGGCCCAGAGAGGGCAACACACCTGCCTGAGGTCACACAGCTGGCCAGTGGAGAGCCCAGATTTGATCCCAGGTCTTTCTGATGCCCCTTGCCCTTGCTCTCTTCCACTGAGTGCTCAGAAGGCCAGGCTGAGGCTGTGCGTACCGGGCTTACCTATTGCTGCCCCCCTTCCAGCAAGGGTCTCTGTATAGCCTGAAATGTCCGCAACACAGAGCAGGGTGCTGAGTTATATTCGGCCCAGGGCAAGCAGGTCAGAGGACAAGACCATCTCCAATAAAGGACAATAAGAGGACAAGGCATTGATTGGAGATGTGGGTGAACTCTCCCTTCACAGTCTTGCCCCAAAGCCCCAAGGCATAGCCCTGGAGGAAAGATCCCAGTTCAGAAGGTCCTTTTAGCCGAGGAAAGGAAGGATTAAAAATTAACAGTGGTTACCATGATAACTGACATGGATGGAAGCCCTACATTGTGTCAGGGACTTGACACATCTCGTCAGTGTGAAATGGTGGGTGAGCCCATGGCCCCTGGAGCCAGACTGCCTGGCTTCAGATTGTGACTTTACCACTTGCCAGCTGTGTGCCTTGGACAAATCACTTAACCTTCCAGAGCCTCAGTTTGCTCTTCTGTAAAATGGACAGAATACTGGTTCCTACTTCACAGGTTGTAGAAAGAAATGAGATGATACATCAAGTTCATAGCACAGAGCTTGGCATGTAGCCAGGGCTCTATAAATGGCAGATACCACTTTATATGTTGTTCAAAAAAATTCCTCATGATAACCCGGGGAGGTGGATGTTATTATGTTTAAATTATTGATGAGAAAACTGAGATTAAGAGAGGGTCTGCAACTTGCCCAAAGTTACACCTGAGGAACTCACAGAGCTGAAGTTTGAATCTGTATTTGTTCCTTAACACCAGCTACCGAGGTAGAATTCTGAGAGTTGATTTCTGTAAAGGGCAGAGTTTCAATCTCTCCTCCCAGAGGCAGCTAGCTTTCTTTGGCTGGCAGGTTTTTCTTTTCGTTTTCAGTTGATTTTTAATACCCTTAGACTAAACGTACAGAAGAGAAACCGAGGCCCAGGCGGGGAGTGGACCTGTACTAGGACACCCAACTGCACTGAGACCCAGAGCTCCTTCCGGTGCCAAACACCATCTGTCCCCCTGGGAGCTCTGCTCAGCCTGTCCCCTGAGGGAGTTAGCTGGAAGTTAGATGGATGAGCAGGGACCTGATGATAGTTTCTCTTGGGGACGAGCGCTGGGCACTGCTGTGTTGACTGATGACAGAGGAAGGTTACTCTGCAGCCAGACTTGGCCTGAAGCTGAGGCTGGGACATGTGTCAGCTGGCGCCACGTTACTCTTTGAACTGGGAGGCATGGGGGAAACGATGGGGATCAGGAGAGGCGATGCTTCCCCCAAGCATGAGTCTGTTTCTGCAGGCCAAGTCCTCCAGGGACCCAGTGGGGCTACATGGCTACTCAGGGTCGACGCCCAGTGGGAATATGCTGGCAGGGCTGGCAGGGGCCTGAGAGGCTCCTTGGAGGCCTTATCTGTGTGGCTTTGGGCTGTCCCCTCCTGTGATCCCCTCAGCAGCCCTGGAGATGGGGCTCAGTGCCCTCACTTTTCCAGGAAGGAAACAGGCTCAGAGAGGGCAAGCCATTTGCCTGGAGTCACACAGTTTGTAAGCAGTGAAGTTGTTCCTGGACCCCAGGTGTCTGTCTCCTCTCTAACTATAAGTTAGGGGTTCTTTCTAATGATTACACAGATCTCTCTCTCTCTCTGTCACACACACACACACACACACACACACACACACGTTTTGTTTTTTTTTTAAGATTTTATTGGGAAGGGGAACAGGACTTTATTGGGGAACAGTGTGTACTTCCGGGACTGTTTTTTTCCAAGTCAAGTTGTTGTCCTTTCAATCTTAGTTGTGGAGGGCGCAGCTCAGCTCCAGGTCCAGTTGCCGTTGCTAGTTGCAGGGGGCACAGCCCACCATCCCTTGCGGGAGTCCAACCGGCAACCCTGTGGTTGAGAGGACCCACTCCCCTACTGAGCCATCCGGGAGCTCAGAGGCAGCTCAGCTCAAGGTGCCATGTTCAATTTTAGTTGCAGGGAGCGGAGCCCACCATCCCTTGCAGGATTTGAGGAGTTGAACCGGCAGCCTTGTGGTTGAGAGCCCACTGGCCCATGTGGGAATCGAACCAGCAGTCTTCGGAGTTAGGAGCATGGAGCTCCAACTGCCTGAGCCACCGGGCCGGCCCTATACTTTTATAACTTATCTCTCAGATATTACCATAGGAAATTGCCTTTTTAAGTACACCAAAAACATTTGAATAACGGAAATTTCTTGAAGTTCAGCCAAATATAAATTATAAATTATAAATGCATATATTTATGTTTATCTATTAAATAAACATGATTCATCTACCTTGCACATATACTCTCTCTTAAATATGTGTGTGAGTACATATGTATTTTATATACATATATATACACATATGTCACATATGTATGTATATACATGTAAATATGTATCTATCTGAGAGACATCCAACTAGCCAACTTGTCATATACCATGTATGATCAGCAGCGTAATGGTACATTAGCTCTCTGATTTAAAAGAAGACCTGATTTTCAGTGTGTATTTCCATGGTGTAGGTAAGTATTTCCACTAAGGCTGATTTTAAGTAGCCAATGTGATGTCACTGAACACAGAGTTAGGGACAAATGTGTATAATTGGCTCCTTAGCTGGTATGAACTGGCTCCAGCCTGCCACTGAATTTATCCATCGACCTGAAATATAGAATGCGTGTATCTCAAAAAGATATTGATCTCTATGATATGTAAATATATTCATGAGTATATGTCATCTAGTCCCCTTCTGTGATAGATCACACACACACACACTGTCTATCATGATATATGGCTCCCTATTTGAAATCCCCCCTGTTCATCCATCTGTCTATCCGTCTGTCCGTTTACTCAAATCTAGGTCTGTCTTGCCCAGTGCGTCTTACCGCCTGTGTCGCACCATTTCCTGCTCTGTGTGGGTTGGGGTGGAAGCACGGGGCTGGTGGTATGGCTGGGAACAGCGCCTGCTCTCTCTCCTCTGGGTCATTTGGATGGTTCCTCTCTGGGTGGGGGCCCTGTGTTGACCTTACAACCAGAGGTGCAGAACCCCTGGCTCTGGGTGAGGTCTTGCTGAACAAACACCATGTGATACTGGCCGACGGAAGTTGATTTGGGCCTCTCTGGGCCTGTCCTGGGAGTGCTCTCAGAGCCAACAAATAGGCAGTGCAGCCTGGGCTGAATTCCTTCCGGCTTCCTACAACTTCTCAGGTCACCTGGTCACCGGCTCACCGCGTCTCAGATGTCTCAGGGGCCAGCCTCACGCCTTGGCAGACAGCCCTGGAGATGAGCCATCTCCGCTCCCTGGGCCTCAGTTCGCTTATTTGTATAATGGCATATTGTTCTCGGGCAATTTGAAGAGGCCAAACATTCTTTTCAAAGTCTTGAGTTTTCTCTTAAAAAATTCATGCATCTTTTCGTCTTGTACTCTGTCATCAATCCATGTTCATTTTGGTATAAAAATAAATGTGTTGGAGAACTTATCAGTTAAATTACTCAGCACCTTTCCCCCCAAATCATCAAGCAGAATGGAAGCTCCGGAAGGAGCGTCATTTTTTTTTCATCCTCTGGCTCTGTCAGAGGAGGCAGCGGTCAGTAGTTACATAAGACTTGGGAACCAGATGGCCTGGATTTGCATCCTGGCCTGCCATTAACTGCTGGGTCTCTCTGGGCAGGTATGTCTCAGCTCTTAGCCTCAGTTTCTTCATCTGTAAAATGGGAGAATAACAGTACCTCTCGCGCCTGGCTGTTGTGTGGATGAAATGAGTTAAGATTTTCGTAACGCTGAAACAGTGCCTGACATAGAGCCAGCTTTCAGCAGCGAACATTATCCAACATCATCCCAGCACACAGCTGCGCACCCTCACCTTGACTTAAAAACCTGAAGAGCAAACTGATAGCTCTTCTACGCTTCTAGGATAAACTCAGGCTGCGTGGATGCCTGTGTGTGCTCAAGGACAAAATTCCATAGTCTCCCAATCCAGGCTCGTAGCCCTTTGATGTCTAAGAAGTTCTTCCTGAGTTTTCAATAACATGAGGACTTGCCTCCAGCCATCTTGGCGTTCTTTCTGTTCCTTGAAAATGCCATGTGTGTGCCAGGCCTGGGATTTTGCCTCTGCAGTGCCCTCTCCCTGGACGCCTCTCCCCGGGATGGTCTCCTGATTGGCCCTTCTGTGTTTGGGATCAGCTCAAATATTCCCTCTGAAGGTTCTCTTCTTGATCACCTCGTCTAAAGTTGCCCCACGCCCCTCAGTTACTCTGTCACTCTCCGGTTTTATTTTCTTCAGAGCACTTATCACTCACTGAAAATATTTCCTCTATGTAATTATTTGTACTTGCCAGTCTCCTTCAGCCCCACAACAGCTCCTTGAGGGCAGGGGGTCTACTGTCTTCTTCCTGCAGCATCCCTATGCCCAGAACGGACCTGGCACAGAAAGAATGGCTTAACAAATTGCTGTTCAACGAGTAAGTGGAAGAATGCCTGCGGTGGGACTCAACAATGTAAAAATGCATAAAATAAAGATGGGAAAAAAAGGTAACAAAAAGTTACAGGGTTCTTTCCCCCTCCTCTTTGTTATCTCCTTCTTTTGACTTTGGAAGGAGTATGTCTTAATTTAGTAACTAGAAAAAAGCCCAAATGTTATGAAGACACAGCTCGACTGCAAGTCTGACCAACTTTACTCGAGATTTGGCTGAGGCTCGTTTTATTTCTGCTCCCATGGTTCTCCTTGGAATTTAAAAATAAGCCTCGATCACCCTCTTAGGAGAAACTTCTGTAGAATTCAGCAACCAGCTGCTACCTTGCACTTTTGCTTCGCCTCTTTGCCTCGATTTCTGAAAAAAGATAATTTCATTTTGGTGGTGCACTTTGGGAGGCTTTCCCCACTCTGGAAGTTTCCTGGGATACGTTCAGGAAGGCGGTCAGGGAGCAAAGAAGCAGGTGGTGGTGGTGGTGGTGATGGTGGTGGTGCTGGTGGTGCTGGTGGTGGTGGTGGTGCTGCTGGTGATGGTGAGTGGCCTCTCCCATCAGACTGGGAGCACTTCAGAGCAGGGCTGGGCCTCCCCTGTCAGATTGGAGCTCCCAGTACAGGGGCTGTGTCTCCTCCAGAGGACCACCGGATACGTCTTGCTCCAGCAGGAGCCCCTTCCTTCTTTTCCTCCTTCTTCTCATCTTCCTCTTTTTCCTCCTTCTCCCAATTTTCCTGTTGGGAGCCCTTCCCCTCCAGCACAGGGGGTCCAGCTGCCTTCTTGGCAGAAGCCCCCACAGCCTACGTGTATAGGAAGGCCAGCCCATGAGCCCGGGCTCTCCTTGTCCACGTGTCCCCTCCCCTCCACCTGGCCCATCCCTTCCAGGCACAGGTAGAGCCACGTTCCCCCTTGATGATCTCAGCCCCCTTGGGGCTCCCTGTCCTGACCCTGCCAGCTTGTAAATACCTCCCTCCTCCCAGGGCCCCCCAGCCAGCCAGCAGAGCCTTTGCTTGAGGTAAAGAGCCTTTGGTCATTCTAAAGAGGTGAGGCAGAACTCTTGCATGGAAACATGGTGTCCTTCAAAGAAGCCCCCTCTGTGGGCTGAGGGCTCTTTCGAAAGAAGCTCCAATGTGCAGAACACTTCTGGAAACTGCCATCAGAACCAGAAACATTCACGCCTCAATAGTCAGGATAACAGTATACGGATGCTCCCCCTGAGAAGTGGACCCACAAGCAATGCCTGCTGAGTGACGTCTGGGCGCCAGGCATGGTGCCGTCCATCCATCAGCCTGTCAATCAGGTCATGTCTTCCACAGGCTCAGAATGGCTTCCCGTTGAACTCTGAGTAGCACACGCATCGCCATGGTCCTGTGTGTCTTCCTCACCCTCCTTCCCCGACTCATCATCTTCCTGGACTGGGCTCTCACGTTCCCACCGCAGGGCCTTTGTACCTGCTCTTCCTGTTGCCTAGACTGCACTTCTCCAAGACACCCGCGTGGTGCCCTCTGCCTTCCTCTGCTGGAATGTCAGCTCCAGGAGAGTTTTGCTGGCTTTGTTCTCAGTTGTAAACCCAGGGCTGGATTTGAGCCTCAATATGTACATGCTGAATGAATGAACATACGTATGTGGTAGGTACGATTCATCTTGTTTTACAGATGAGAAAACTAAATGAGCAGCTCATGATCATACATTCAGGGTTTGTTTAGTACCTACTATGTGCTAGGCTCTGGGGCACAGAGATGGATCCTTGCCTTGGAGACATTTCTTGGCTGGTGGGGGAGACAGATCAGCAGACCAAGTGGGCTGTGTGTAGGGCTGGAGATAAGCATAGTGCACTGTGGGAATAGACAACCCTGCCTGGGGCATCAAAGAAGGCTTCCTGGAGGAGGTGACACCTGAGCTGAGTCTTAGGGAATGAGTAGGAGTTTGTCTGGTTGGGGGAGGTAGCAGCCGAGGGGGAGGTATTGTCTAAGGTACACAGAGTAACAGGACATGCAAAGCCATCCAGATACGAGAATGTGGGGCTTTTGATTGTCACCAGATTTTTCAGTCTGGCTGGAAGAGAGCATAGGAGGTGGGGAGTTGGGGCGAGCGAGATATGTATAAATGAGGCTAGAAGATCAGCAGTTAGAGGCTGGAGAGCAGGTAGATCACTCAGTGCCTTGGGAGCCACGCTAAGAAATTTGGGGTCCTCCCCCAGGACTTGGGAAGCCTGTGGTAAGGAATGAGGTCTGTCAGCCTTGAGGTCTAGCCTGAGCTCCCTGTTGGTTATGGAGAGGTCAGACCAGACTGGGGACCGGGATGGGGGGAGGCAGGTGGGCCAGGGAGGAGGGTCACCTGGGTAGAGCAAAGCTGAGGCCTGAATCAAGGTGGGAGCAGGGCGCAGGAGATGGGACAAGCTTCAGAACTGGTAAGGAGGAACGTGGCCGGAACCCGGGCACCTGGAAGGCTAGGTGCTCTTTAGTTCCCGGGAGAAGCTCATTTTTGACCCAAGGCAGCTTTTTCCAACTTGTCAGCCCTCCTGGCCCATGAGATTTTAGCTCCAAATGACTCCTGGATGACTCTGAAAATCAGCCTCACTCTCCTTAGACATGAAAATGTGGGTATCCCAAAAGTGAGGTGCCACCCTGAGGACCTCTCCCAAGACACAGGCCAGGATGTCCCGGGCACTGCCAGCGTCACTACGAAGCATGATATGGCGTCGGGGGTAGAGTCCTCGGACTCTGGTCCCTGAGAGGTGTGGGACATGTTTCTATAGATCCCCGTCTCTGAACCTCAGCTTCCCGGGTGTAAAATAGACATAATATTCATAGGTGTAGCATGAGGATTGAATGAAATAAGCGCTCGGCATAATACCTGGCACATAGTAACCAATAAACGATCACTTTTACCTCCACTTTTAGCTAGTCCCATTTCCATGATTAGTCTTATTTTGGGAGGACTATCGAATGAAAGTGTTTTTTATTAGGAAGAATTTTGAACTTCCATGACAAAGGACAGCGTGGCTAAGGAAGTCCCAGGTCCCCAGCCCCCAGCCCCACCAACCCCCAACCCGTCCTGTCCCAGCCACACCTCTATTCACTCCTGTGCTCCATCCCTTATTAATTTAAAGCAAATCTCAAATACCATCACATCAGTCATCCATAAATATTTCACCACTATCGCTATTAATAATATACAAGGTGACAGCTCTGAAAGTGACAGCTCCATCCAGGAAACGTTCGTGGAGGATTGGTTTCCTCTGGTTTGGGCTTGTGCAGGGCACCTCTGATACCAGGATAAATGCAGAACTTGACCTCCCGAGTTCATGCTGGAGGCTGGGTGTGCAGGAACAGGGGCCGGGAACAGATATAAATAACAACTCCCAGCACACTGTGAGCAAATGCTACGATCTCATTATAGGCAAAGCGAAGCTTATATTCTAGAACTGGAATGGAGGGAAGTGGTAAGTTTCAGAGATGCTTTATATGTTTGTTACAAAAAACAACGAACCAAACCAACAAAACAACCAGTCCCATGTAGTGTGGGGCTGTCGGGAAGGCGTGGGGTGTGAGGGCAGATGGCACGGGCGGAACGCCAATGCTAGCCCAGCACCTACGGGCTGTGTGGCCTGGCGCCAGCCACGTCCCCTCTTTGGGCCTCAGTTTCCTCCTCTGTCAAACTCCTGCCCCCGGGAAGCATCATCGCCTGGCGTAGTACCACTGGGAGAATCAGTTCACATTTGTAGCCAGGCTGCTGCCTAGGACTTTAAGCAGAATGCTGACCTGGCAAATGACATTGTAAGTAAACGGCAAAGGGAAATGTGTCTTCGGCGGCCCATTACACAATAGACGGCTTGGGACATGGTTTGCTTAATGAAATCTATAACCGATTGCGGATCTATCACTACTTGTGATACCGTTCTAATTGGAGCCGGCTATTGAACTCATTAGGACATTGTCTGCCCTGGGCAGCCTGGTGACATCAGCGTCCAGGGTCTTCTGATTGGACCTGAGCCAGAGTCTTAGCACGCCGTATTCTGGCTGTGTCTCTACGGGCAGGTCACTGCTCCTCTCCGAGCCTCTGTTTCCCCACACAATTCCTGCCCAGCTTCTTCACATGGCCATACAGGTTGCCTCAAGGCAGCCCCTAGAGAGCTCTGAGGATGAGGATACGCCCTGGGAGGTGGACACCAACCCTATCAGCAGCCATGTCAGGGGCCAGGGAGCCAATGAAGAGGGAGGGAGCAGGACTAGGTTTTGTTTCCATGGCACCCTGCTGATGCTCTGCAGAGAATGGATTGGGCTGGAGCGAGGGCAAGAGGGGAAGCAGGAGAGACAGCTGAGCGGGGGTGTCTTTGCAGTGTCTGAGTGACCTGTGGTGGTGATTTGGACTTGGGTGGGGACAGCAGCAATTGAAAGGATGATTCCAGAACGCTTTTGGAGACAGATGGCATGGCCAGCTGAGGGGTTGGGTGGGAAGTACAGAGAGCATGGGGGAGCCAAGCACGACTTCCAGGTTTCTGAACCGAGCACTAGGGGGCCTGAGGGGTCAGGGAGGAGATCCCGTTGCAAGTTCTAGAATCCATGCAATGCCAGCCAGCCTGAGGCGCCTCCGAGACATCCAGGTGGACATGTGACATAGGTTGAAGACACAGCGTGTGGGGTGCAGAAGAGAGGTCCGAGGCAGAGACGAAAATCTGGAGTTATCAGTAAGCAGGTGGTATGTAAAGCCACACAGGCAAGCATGAAATCATCCAAAGAGGAAGTGTGGCGTGGGACCAGACGGCAGTTCCAGAACCATCCTGAAGGCCTCTCCTTAGGAGATGACTAGGGAGGTAGGGGCACTGGAAGAGTTCAGTGTCACAGAAGCTTAGGGAAGAATGTCTCAAGGAGAAGGGAGCATTCGACTGTGCTGGATGGAGACAGATGGGCAAGGAAGGGTGCCTTCTGGACCTGGCGACATGGTGGCCATTCAGGCTTTGGCCAGAGCGGCTTGTTAGGACGGTGGCGATGGAAGAGCTGGTGAGAGGGGGCGGCAGGGAGATGGGATCCAGGGAAGGAGTTTTGTTGAATGAGAGTGTAGAGCATTTCTGAATGCTCAGAGGGAGGATCCAGGATAGAGAAAAACTAGAGATGGAGGAGAGAAATGGGGTACTGCACAGTGTGTGTGGGGGAACATGGTGGGACCCAGCGTCCAAGTGGAGAGACTGGCCTTCAGCAGGTATTAGTGGGGAGAGAGGGCGTCTTCCTCCGTGAGACGAAGGGTTAAAGGAAGGGAGCAAATGCAGTGGGGCAGGAGGAGGATGTGGTGGGAAGATGAGGGAGTTTGAATCTGAAGGTTTGTATGTTCGCTGAGTTGTGCGGGGCAAGGCCTCCAGCTGCCAGCGAGTGGGGAGGGAGTGTCGAGTAGAAGACGGAGGAGGGAAAATATGAAAAAGTCTTTGGGATGAAATCACTTTGTATGAAGTCACTTTGTAGATGAAATAAGGTGCACACTTTTTGGGTAGTTGATTTCCTGAGGCTTAACTGCTGTTATCGTGACCTTCTCATTCCTCAAAGGCCACCCTGGCCTCTCCCTGGAGCCGCGATGCCTTAGCTTTGAGATTTTTCCTTCAGCAGCGAACCATGTCTTCAAATAAAGCCTGACACGTGACCTCAACATATGTACAGACAAAAGCGTATCTGTTCCGACGGCAGAAGCTGCCTGCGGGGCTTCACCCTCCTTTCTCAGGTGACCCTGTGGCATCTCTGTGAAGGCTGGGGCTCCTCTGGACCCCGTGTGAATCCCTCTGGGGTAGGAGACAGGTTCTAGTCCCCTCTTTGCCATATGCTGGGGCGAATCTCTGGGCCTCAATTTCCTTGTCCGTCAAATGGGGATAATATTGCCAGAGTGGAGACAGAAGACGGGACCCCTTGACATTCCTGTGTGTGTGTGTGTGTGTGTGTGTGTGTGTGTGCACGTGCGTGTGTTAACCCCTCCTCAAACTTGTATGATTTTATGAACTTCCAGAGCATTGTCTTTCAGTTTTCTATTTGGTGATCACTCATCCACTATCTTAGGTCCTTATTTCAGAATCAAGATTTCACCCTGGTTTAACTCTAAAGCCTCTGCCATGTTGATGAGCCCAGGTGTTTTCCTTTTCATCCACGTGCAGCGGCCCATGGAGCTGGATGCTGGAACTGTCTGTAGGGACAGATGAATGGGAAAGGGCACGCAGGGTGGGTTTGCACAGAAGAGCAATGGTCCCACGTTGGCTCCATGCAGTAATGGAGACGGGCTGGGTAGACCAGTTGTCTGGTATTATCGGGCACCACCCTCTCTCCACGGACTGAGGTGTGAGAACAGGGCTATTGTGAGAGTCCGTCGGCTGAGTTTGCCACAGTACGGATTGGTCTCCACCCAGGCTTGCCCTGAGATGGGTGCCTCTTGGAGAGGTGGAGCCTGACAGGCTTTGGTTCAAATTCCAGCTTGGCCTTTTATAAGCTGTGTGACCTTCTCAGGACCTCCGTTCCCCATCTGTAAAAGTGTGCTGAGAAGGTTGTTAAGTGCCAAGCAGGTGCTGGCACATGGCAGGGCCCCTGTAAAGACTCCTCTTCTGGCTTCTGCCCTGTGGGGACAGAGTCCCAGAGAGCAGTTTCCAGGCTCTCGGCCTCACGTGGAAAGGTGCTGGCTCGGTTATTAGGTGGCCATCAGCTGTAATCAGATGGCCATCCGTTGTGACTAGGTGGCCATCAGCTGTTACCGGTTAGCCATTAGCCACTGATATAACCGCCGTAGCTACGTTGAGGGATTGGTTGGTTGGCAGAGAAGTGGACGGCAGATTGTGGATCGTGGGGATCCTACTTCCTGTGCCTCACCCGGCCGCCAGCGAGACGGGTGCAGGAAGACCCCTTGTTGGGGTACTGGTGGATGGTTGCTTTTGTATCCCGATCAGTCGCCAGTGAGAATATAATGGTATGACCCCACTATCTGTGGCTCCATGGGTGTTCCTTTTGGCCTCACCATATCCTGCGCTCTTCTGTGGGGAGCGGGACCAGAGACCCCGCAGGACATGACCCCTTTCCCTTTCCAAACTTCAAGGCCATCCCTCCCCTTCAGGCTTGGGTCGCTGTTCCAGCATCTTGTTTGCCTGAGAAGTTTCTTCTGCTTCTTGTGGTTTCTTTGTTGTTAAGTGGGTAGATTTTGAATGGGGTGACAGGGTAACCATGTGGGCCGTGTGAGGGACGAGCCCCGGCAACGCACCTCAGTCTCACAGAGAGCCACCGTTTCGTTCTGGTTCTCCCACCTACTCACGCAGTGACCTTGAACAAGTCACCTCTGGGCCTCAGTGTCCTGGTCTTTAAAATGTCAAGATTCACAGCACGGCCCTGGATGGTTACTGTGGGGATCCGATGTATGTGTGGGAAGCAAATGTTGCCATTTACACCCCTGAAGCCAGCTGTTGCCACTTCTGGGGCGCAATTCATGTCTGGGGAAGAAGGCGTCTCTGCGCTGAAGCCTTCCTGTACAGAGCTGGCTGACCACGAACTCCATGTCCAGGGAGAAGCAGCAATATCAGAGTTTCTGCCTAGATGGCTAGGTGCAAAGACTTGGGTTGTTTCGTAGAGCATTTGAGCGAGTTTTGGGACATGTACAGGCCAGCTTGAGGGAATCAGGAAGGGCTAGAAAGAGATTTGAGCAAGTGGCTCCTAGGTGTTGGAGGCCAGTGAGCAAGAAAGGGGGAGGGGGTGTGGAGAGAGGCTGGAAAGCTGATAGGAGCCTGAGGTGGAGGGGAAGGGAGGGGGGGTAGGGGACTGCTCCGCGGGAGCTTCCATCTGAGAGCCTGCTCCAGTAGAGGGAATTGACAACAGAGGTGCCTTATTTTCCATTTTAGGGCAATGTAATTTTCCTCCATGACTACTCCCCAAATCCTTCAGCAAACTCCGGATAGGCACAGGTGTCTTGTTCCCGGGGAACTGCGGAGGCAACAAGGTAGAGGACTCACTGTACCGCACCTGGGCTGACATGAGGCAGGGAAGGGAGAAGGACCACGTGAGAGAAAACAGAGGAAAGTTGAGACTTTCCCAGCACAGGGATTCAGAGAGAGAGGAATCGCCTGCCCATGCCTGGAGCCTCTTGATTTGAATGTAAAAGGACAGGTGAATCCATTAAGCTGGAAGACTTAGCAACATCATTCATTCATCCCTGGACATTTATTGAGCACCTAGTATATGCCGCCTCACTCTGCCAGGCACCAGGAGCAAAAGAGAGGGGGCAGGTGTCCACGCAGGTAACCAGGGTTACACATATAAAGCTCAGCACTGGGTTTGGCACATGGAAAGCACCACAAGTTTATCTTTGTAAGAGGGTGGGTGTCGGGTTCTGTGACAAGTGCTGGCCGTGGGGTGGTGTTAATTGCACTGTACAAATATGATGACAGAACAGGCACGTGGGGGTCACAGGCTCCATGCTAATGACATCTGTGATTCTCCATGGGGTGTTGGCTATGACGCAATTAACACCCAGAGCTGATGTGGAGCTGTCATTTTTCCAGCTGTCTAGCTTCGTCCCACTTACTAAGTCAGTGTGACTCTGGACTTTGCACCTTTCTTTTCCAATAAAAACACCTGTTAAGTGTACGGCACTTTTTTCTCACCACACACATGACTTGACAGATTTTAAGATCAAATTCACTCTCACTGTCTACTCCCCCGAGGGCTGCGGATGGAGCTGGCTGTAACGTTCAGGAAAAATATAGCGGGACACTGAGAAGACCGGCAGCGGTCTTGGGGGTTACTGAGTAAGGCTGTGCCTTCAGTTCCTCCTTTGGGGGGGGCGGTCTAGCCTCTTTGCTGGTCCCCCAAAGAGAGAAATCTTGGGTTCAAACCCCAGCAGTACGCCTAATCAGAGTGTGGTCTTGGTCAAGATGCATCACTTCTCTGAGCCAGAAGGCCTCGCTGTCGGCTGGGTCCTATATGCGGCTTTGTTCGTAGGATTGTGAGGATCAAAAATGGCTGGTGCTTGGGGACCCTCGGCACGCTGTCCAGCACCGAGTGACTGGGCTGTCAGCTCATGTGTGCGCCATCCTTAAGCATCCCCAGCTCCTCTTCCTTGTGGGCACATGTAGGATGGCGCGTCCAGCCCCCTTGGGGTTGGGGCAAGTCCTGGACTTCCTCTAACCAATGAGTTGGGAAGTGACTGGATGTCACGATTGCCCTGTGAGACCCTCCAGGGGCTTTTATTCCCTTTGCCCTGATGACTGGCTCCTCGGGCAGCCTGGGTCTTGGGAGAAGAGGGGGGCGCAGGGCAGGTCCACAGAGCACCGGCCATGGACAAGTTAAATAAGTAAAAGATTAGCACTGTGGCTTGTGTCCACAGCTATTTGGGGATGGTTTGTTTATGCAGCAAACATCGCTTTTCTTGACTAACGCAGAGAATTATGTAGTTCCTGGCTCAGTTTCCTTATCTGGAAGATGAGAGGTTGGACTAGATGGTTGATCTTCTCTAGGTTCCGTCCCAACCTCTGAAGGGGGAACAAAGGGGGCTGTTGTCCACACCTGTCCAGGGTCCCCTCATTCCCCTCTGTGCTCCCCACAAGCCGACAGCTTCTGTCCTTCCTGCAGTTAGGCAGCGCTCAGAGGTGGGGTAAGTGGCTGATCGGGATGGTTCCACAAGCGTTTCAAGCTCAGTGGACCCAGAACAGAATTCCTCCTTCCATTGGCTCCTCCTTCTGGTGTCCCTAGTTCAGTGGGGACCCCAGGACCATCCAGATGTACAGAGGAGACCCCTGGATGCCATCCTGGGCTCCTCCATTTCCCTCACCCCAAATCCTTTCCCTTCTACCCCTTAATCTCTCTCATCTCCATGCCCTCCTCTCATACTTTCCCCACTTTGCCTCCTTCGATAGGTGCCTCCTTGCTGCTCTTACTGTCAGTCATGCCAACCCCCTCCCTCCCATCCATTCACACCAGGGCTGCCAAGAAGTCTTCTTAAAGGGCAACCTGGACATGTCCCGTGTCTGTGCTCAAAATACACCAAGCAACTTGTGGATCCCCCAAGACATTCTCCATCGGGGCCTTTGTTCCTGCTACTGTGTTTCCCCAAAAATAAGACCGAGCCGGACAATCAGCTCTAATGTATCTTTTGGAGCACAAATTAATATAAGACCCGGTCCTATTTTACTATATTATAAGAACAAGTTAATATAATATAATACAATATAATATAATACAAGACCGGGTCTTATATCACTCAGCATTAGAGCTGATTGTCCAGCTACATCTTATTTTTGGGGAAACACGGTGTTTCCTTTTCCTGGAATCCCCTTTACCCTCTAGCTGCCTAAAAAATTCTTGCTCCTCCTTTGAAACTCAGCTCCAACGCCACTTCCTGTGAAAGCCTTCTGTGATAGCCTCAGGCTCCGTGAGTGCTGTGCTCACGCCTCTGTTATTACACAACACTCAAAACAAAGGTCCCAAACGGCCAGTTACCGCACCCGTGAGCCACTGGGCACAGCGACTGTCTTTCTTATTCTTCTAGGGACTCCGATCAAGGGCTGGGCACATGGTGGTGCTCCACAAATGTTTCTCTCACTCGCCCACCCACTCACTCACCCACTCTTGCACCCGGCAGTTTTCTCAGCAATGGGAAGCAGTAAGTATGATACTTGCTTCCTCTCAGGAGACGGAGGACTCCACAATAAACAAGTGATAAAACAAATGCCCAAGATGATTTTAGATTGAAGCGAGTGCTGCTAAACCTGGCAGTGCAGAAGGGGCGTAGCTCTACACAGATCGTCAGGGAAGACCTCTTCAAAGAGGTAGCATTTGAGCTAGGACCTGAGCGATGAGGAGAGTTCTCTATGTGGTCACCTGCAGGGAAAAGTGTTCCAGCCAGTCGGAACAGTATATGCAAAGGCCCTGAGGAGAGAAGACCTCAGTGCTTATTAAGTGGATGGATGGATGGATGGATGGATGGATGGATGGATGATTCTCACTCTCTCTTCTCCCTCTTGGCATCTGGATGCTGAATTGCTTAGGTGGCCAGAGTCAATTGTTCCGCCTTTCTAAAATGATAGCCTTCTCTCACGGTAGGGCTGGAACCTGCCACTGGGCGTTTATAACCAGAAGTCAGGAGCTGACACTAGCTCCTGGAAGCCCCTCATGGACAGTACGAGGGTATGTATGACATAGGCTGCTGGTCCCCCAAGGAGACCCATTTTGTGGAGCTGGCCTGCATGTCCTTGAGCTAAGGCTCTGTGGGTGCTGAGGGCGCCTGCTTCATCACAAACATCGCCGTTTTTAATCCCTTGAGAATTTCTCCTTCGGACCCATCTGCAATTGACCAGACCAAATACTGGTGAGATGCTGGCCTCTTCCCTTCTCCCTCTCGCCCCATCACTGTCTTCTGTTTCTGCAGCTCTCCGAAGGAGTTGGCAGCGTTAATTTGATATTTCAGTCTTCCCGTCTGGTCCCCACCACATACATACTCATATGTATTTCTCATCTCAGCGAAATGGCTGTAACTAGAAAGTACCAATTAGCGAGCGGAGGGCAGGTGTGGAACTTGCAGCAATCAGCCTGCACAGCAGCAGTGGCTGCTTTCGCCGTCTGCACCGGGGGAGGCCACACCGCTGTCCATGTTGGCTGAGGCTGGGACTGGATTTCCAGCCGCCAGACCTCCCTCCCCTGTTCTCAAGCCAGCAGTTAGCCTGAGCCCAGTGACTTTCTCCTAGGAAAGGAAGAGACCCAGCTGGAGCTGCTGGAGTCACGCTCATGGTTCCTATAGCCGGAGCTCGTGTGTGCTGGGAGTCAGGCGATGGCAAAGGCCTTGGAACCAGACAGGTCTGGTTTCCGAGCCATCACCGTTTCCCTGGTGTGGCTTCGAGCATGGAATTTACCTGCGCTGAGCCTCAGTTTCTTCACCTGGATGGGGGATGACCGGGCTAATTGTTCTCCTCTGAGTGGTTGTCCTGAAGGTAAATTACAACACCGTCTGTCAAGTTCCTGGTGTGTATCGTGTTTCCCCGAAAATAAGACCGGGTCTTATATTAAGTTTTGCTCCAAAAGACTCATTAGGGCTTGTGTTCAGGGGACGTCATCCTGAAAAGTCATGCTAGGGCTTATTTTCCGGTTAGGTCTTATTTTCGGGGAAACACGGTGGAAGATGCTCAGTGAACGTGAGTTTGGGCTTGGGGCTCTCTGTGACCTTAACATCTTTAAATCTCACAGTCTCCACCCTCAGTGCAGGAGTGGACAGGAGGAGATGGAAGCTCAGGTATGTAAGTGACTGAAGGCGCAAACCTATTGAAAGCCAGTCACTCTGACTTCTGAGGGCTAGGACCCACACGTGGGGGAGCTGAGGCAGTGAAAACCGGCTCAACAGAGAGAGGGGGCGAGGCTGGCCCAGAGGACCACCCCTTCCTAAGGGGATCATGTGTGCACACTGGGCAGAAGGGCCCTGGTGCCCGAAGGGCCCACTGAGCCTCCGTGGCCAGCAGGGCTGTGACTGCCGCCCCTCAGGAAAGGGAAGGTGGGAGGGGGTGGGGCGTCCTTTCTGTTCTCGGCCCAGCAGGCATCAGAGCTGCCCAAGCTGAGCCCTGGAAAATAGTCACGGAATGAATGTTGGGCACAGGCCCTTCCCCTGGGGACACCAGGGAGGGCTTCCTTGCAGGCTCTGGAATAGCTTGTCTCCAAACTGGGGCTTTTTCAGCCGTGTGCTGGTAAAATGTTTTAACAACCAGCTTTTCAGGGAAAGAAAAAGAGCAGGTCTGATTTCTAGCAGAGCAGATTTTCATGGTGTAAGTTCTCCCACCAAGGCTGCGTTCCAGCTCCTGTGGAACTGGGGAGAGACGGCTCTCCCGAGCGGGCGTGAACCATCTCCAGCTTCTCCTGGGCTTCTCCCTGGCCTTCTGCTGCTCCGGAGCCATGCCCAGCCACCCTCCTGCACTCCTGGCTTGTGGAAGCCAGGTATTTGCACTGCGTCTCCCAGAGTGTCTTGTCTTGGGGTACAGCCAGTGGTGATCTCACGGCTAGCCTCTGGGGCTGGCCGTTAGGGCCGCTCAGGTCATCCAGGATAATCTCCCCATCTCAAGACCCCTAATTTAATCACATCTGTAAAGACCCTTTCTGTTTTGCCATGTAAAGCAGCATTCACACGGTTCAGGATTGGGCAGTGGCTATCCTTTAGGGGGGTGCATTTTTCAGCCTAAAGTAGCCAGGCATCATAATTCTCCTTTTCTAGCTGAGGTTAACTCACCTGTTCAGTGTCCCACCATGAGGACGTGGCCCACCTGGGGTTCAAACCCTGGTCTTCACGTTCTTTCCGCCACACAATTCTCCCTTCATGAGCAGGTTTACAATATGCAGATGAGCAAACCAAAGCTCAGCGAGCTGACGGGACTGGTCCACGTCATGACCTACCGGCGGGCTTTCCACGTCCTGCGCCCTCTCCTAGGGGGTCAAATTGGGGTCTGGGTCTGTCTGAACCATGCCCAGCCAAGCCCAGGCACTCTGAGCAGGCACTGGGCCTCCACTCGCCGTCGGAAAGCACGACGATAGAAGGGGCAGCCCAGAACTCCCTTCTGTTTCTGCATTTACCAGCTTTAAGCTTTCAAACGCAGTCAGCCTGGAGGTTAATTTTCTGCGGCTTCCAGTTGTTCAGCTCCATTTATTGTGCCTGACACTGTGAAAGCTTTCGCTATTGATTCTGGGCTATATTAACTTTTTTCCCCTCTCCCCCTAGCCCCAGCCTCAGCTCTCCAGCAGTTTTTGGTCCAGCAATTAGGTATTGACTGGGGGACAATGTGGGGTGGCTGCCTCTGCCTTTCAATCACCAGTCACAGTAAACACAACTTACTCTCCACCCCTCCACCCCCACCCGCTTGCCGCACTCGGAAAGAGGAGAACGCTGTTTAAATGACTCCTCTTTCCTGCTTGACACTTCGACACTCACAATAGAGCTGATCAATAAGTCTATCACCCCGCAGGGCTCCCCTGAGACCACTCAGGCTGGCTAATTGGCTCTGGGAGATGGCTGGCTGGTGGAGAAGTGTGTGTGTCCCTATGTGTGAGTGTGTGTGTGTGAGTATGTATGTGTGTGTGAAGGTGTCTGTGAGGATATAGGTGTGTGTGTGTGTCCCTATGTGTGAGTGTGTATGTGTGTGTGTGTGTGTGTGTGTGTGTGTGTTTATATGTGTGTATGTTTGAGTGTTTCAGGGAAGGTCCCTGGTTTCTCCACTCCCCATGCCCAAGTCCCTAGGGTGAGAGAGCCTCTTCAGCATGGATTGGATTGGGAGGGTCTCTGGCTTTGGAAAAAGGCCTTTGAGTTACAGAAACAGTGATTTGTGATCCCTCCAGATTTAAACTATCACAAAAAGGAGGGACAAATAGAGACATTTTAATCTAGTGGCAAAGCACATGGGTATGAAATCACACCCAACTGAGTTCTAATTTTGGCTCTTTCACTAACTTGCTGAGTGGCCTTGGGCAAGTTACTTAGCTTCTCTAAGCCTTGATGTCCTCGCCTGTAAAATGGGTATAATGCCCCAGCCTTCGAAGGCTGGTATGAGGGTTAAATGAAGTGACTGGTATAATAAGTAACAGCTATGAGTCTAGTCCTCAGAGGAGCTGGGCTGGTGGGGTGGGTAGGGTAGGGTCTGGAAGTCAGGCAGGCCTGAGCTGGAATCCTGGACCTGCCATTTGTGTGGCTATATGACTAGCAAGTCACTCTCTGTGCCTCAGTTTCGTCTTTTATGAAATGGGGGAATAATACCCACTGTATTTGGTTGAACAGTGTCTCCCCAAATTCACATTCACGTGGACCCTCAGAATGTGACTGTACGTGGAATAACGCCTTTGCAGAGTTAGTGGAGTTAAGATGAAGTCACACTGGGGTGAGGGTAGGCCCTGAATCCAGTGACTGGTGTCTTTACAGGAAGACCTTGCGAAGACACAGCCATAGAGACACACAGGGAGAAGTCCATTGTGACGACGGAGGCAGAGATTGGGGTGATGCGGCCACAAGTGAAGGAGCCCCAAGGACTGCCAGCAACTACCAGAAGCTTTGAGAGACTGTTACTTTCCTCGAGGAGCCCCCCTGTTTCACCCATTCTCCCCCATACCACATTAGCTGGCTTCTAGACCCTGAGACAGTGCTGGGCTTCTCCCTCCTTCTTTGCAGAAGCCCCAGGGAATGAAGTAGGTCTTGCAGTGGCAGGACCGGGAGGTCCTCCTGGGAGACGAGAAGTCACAGAAGATAGCATTTGAGGCTGGTGCCAGCCCCGAAGTGTTTTGAAGGCCAGGCTATGAAGTATAGCCTTTATCGTGTGTGCACGGAGGCCCAGAGAGGTTTTGCCTCAGAAGTGACGTGATCCTGAGACAATATGGGGTGGATCAACCTAGTGGTAGTGTTGCCAACAGATTAGAGCGTTTGTTAATTAGTCTGCTCAGCTGCCGTAACAAAGCGTCGCAGACTGGGGGGTTTAATCAAGAGAGACTGATTTTCTCACAGTTCTGAAGGCTGGAAGCCCAAGGTGTTGTCAGTTTGGCTTCCTTCTGAGGCCTCTCTCCTTGGCTTGGAGGTGGCTGTCTTCTCTGTGTCCTCCCTTTTGCGCCGGCCTATGTCCCAGTCTCTTATAAGGGCACGAGTCACATTGGATTAGGACCCACCCGAATGGCCTCATTTCACTGAATCATCTCTTTAGAGACCCTGTCCCTAACCAGAGTCACATTCTGAGGCCTGGGGGTTAGGAAAGCACGTAAGAATTTTGCGGAGGACATTGTTTAACCCCTAAGAGAGGGGATGAGGCCAGAGGCTGGGCAGCTCTTCGGATCTTGGGCTAAAATTCCATGCGAGAGATGACAAGGGCTGAGCAGGGGAGGACAGAAAGGAGAGAGAAGGGAGAAGGCAAGTCACCCCAGGTCCTTTCTCATCTCCTGAGTGCTGTCCGCACTTTCTGTTTTGTGGGACTCAGAGAAAAGCCACCCTGACCACAGTGGTCACCATGTACCGAGCGCTCGCCATGAATTAGCATTTCACTCCCACCACATCCGACCGGGAAGGAACTACTCTTATCCCCATTCTACAGTGAGGAAACTGAGGCACAGAGAGGGTAAGCAACCTGCCCAAGATCACACAGTTCGGAAAGTAGCAGAGGGGGCTTCACACCCAGGCCTGGATATTAAGCACTCACCCACATTGTCATCTGAAGGAGACTGCTTTTTAGTGTATGACAAGCTGTTGTGGTTGTTACTATTCTTATTCTTATTATTATTTGCGTCCCCCAGGATCCTAAAGGTCCCACGCAGAGCCGACTCACGGTCAGCGCCACAGGAGCATTTGGTGAATAAACAAGGAAACACCAGGGAATTGCCCCTTCTTTTAAGGAGGAGCAAAGTGAGATGCTGGCAGGTTGGGGGTGTGACTACGGCTGCACGCCCAGTCCAGGGTCTGGCATGGACCGTGGTCCCCCTGGCTCCGGGCTCAGTGCTCTGCCGAGCTCTCTCTGTGGCCAGGATTGCAGAGGGGTGAGGTGAATCAACCAAGGTCCTAGCACCGTGGGATGCAACGCGCCCAGGGTCACCCGGTGAGGGAGGTGACAGAGTGGGCTCCAAAGCACCTGTGTCAGTCCCATCGGAGGCCATCCTAACTGCTCCTCTGTCCTTTCTTCTGATGGAGGCCTCTCCCACTGGCTTGGGGCCTTCTGCCAGGCCTCCAGGGCCCAGGCATCTCCCATGGCACATCCACAGTGTGACTGTTCTCTGCACTGGCGGTGGGGTCACTGCACACCCTCTGGCAGCCCAGGGACAGAGAATTGACAGGTGCCGCAGAAAGGTGCTGAGGGGTTGCGGGTCCTCCGGCTGTTGTATTTTTCCTCCCCAGGAGGGCGTGCGTGGCTCAGGCCACACTTCACCACCTCGGAATCCTGGCCTGGGCCCCTCAATCCTGTTCATCAGTGGCCAGGCCCAGAGGCTGTCGCGCGCCTCAGCTCACCGTGCTGCCTCTCCCCACTTCCTGCTGCCACCTGAGCACCTTTTTATTTCTGTGCCCTTGGGGGAGTCACGTGGCCTCTGAGCCTCAGCTGTCTCGTCTGCAATGTGAGGATCCTGATAGTGTGTATCTCAGAGGATTGCTGTGTGGACTGAAAGAGCTAATATTCACCGGCAACACGGTGCAGTGTCTAGCACACAGCACACACCTGCTAAGTGTCAGGTAGATGAGGACGGTGAGGTGACAGTGAAGGAGGGGAAATGTTTACACAGTGTCTGGAGCGTGGTAGGTTGATTATTGTTATCGTTTCTGTGTTGTTTTCTTACAACAGCCGTATGGTGTGGGAGCCTGGCACGCTGCCTAGCAAAGTAGCTGTTCATTAAAATTTTATGCCTAAGAAATGAGAAGGCAGAAAACTGCACTCTCATTTTAAAGAGAAGCAAAGCAAGAGACTGAAAGACTAGGAGCCTTGACCACAGCTGCACGGCACCACAGCCAGGAATGGACGGGGATGGGGTGAAGGAAATAGGTCCTTTGGGGAAGAATTCTAAAAACCAGAGACCCTAGAAACAAGTCAGGAGGAGGGTCGGCCCCTCAGCAGTGAGGTCTCCCCACCCCATCCTCCGCTGAGCCAGGTGTCAGGGCTGGCTGCTCGTGGAACAGAGTGAAGACTTGGGGGCTAATGTGTTCTGGGCCCCCAGGGTGGGTGAAGCTCCGAGAACCCCCGGCTGCTGGGCGGGCTCTGGATCCTCCTGGGGCCCCCCTCAGGCATCTTGCTGGCTCTGCTGGCGTTATCAGGGGTGACTGGATGACAGGAGAGCCCCATGTTCGGAGCAAGGTAATGAGGCCTCCCAGGGGCTGTCCAAGAAAACAAAACACAGAGCAAAAAATAATTCCGGAATATTAGGCCCATATATCAAAGTGCAGCAGGAGGCCAGCTGGCACCGGTGGCCAATGTGGTTCACTTTCCCCACAGGGAAGCAAAGGATCTGGGGTTGGTGAAGCAGCGCTCAGCGCCACCCGCACGAGGGCTGTTGTCCCCGGCCGGGGCAGTGACCAGGGGGCTTCGGGGTTCAGAAACCCCCACTCACCTGGGGACTGATGCCAGGAAAGGCAGGGAGGGGACGGTGAAGCCGGCGTGAACTTAGCACGCACCGAGCTCTCAGTTGATGAATCGGATGCTTAATAATGACTAAGCTGCTAATTGCTGTCTCTATGGGGCCTTCCAGTTGGCCCCCCAGAGCAGAAGTGGGAGCCCACTGTCCTGCTCGGTGGCATGGGAGGAACCCACCCAGAGGAAGAGCCCAGGAGGTGGAATGCCAACCTCATCTCGTCTCTGCCCCTCTCGAACCCTCCCTCGCGGGTCACCTCTGCCTCGTCCTGTCCTCCATTACCAGCTCTGAGGTGTGGAACACCTCTCGTCAATGATGGTGACCAATGGACCCAGTTTGCGTGGGACTGAGGAGCTTCCCAGGACAATGTTGAAGCCCGGACAGTCCTGGGGAAACGGGGTACAGGACTCTGGCTTGGCCGAGATGGTCTCCCCTCACCTCCTCTCTCCAGAACATACCTCCTGACCCGCCATGGCAGCCCCCACTGCTCTGGATGCAAAACAAAAGTGTTTGTTTTTGCTTTTCGACTGTGGGCTTCTGGAGTATCTTATTCACGTCAGCATCTCCAGTGTCCTACATGGGGCCTGCCACAAAGCACGGTCCCGCCTGAGGTCTGATGAGTTATTACCTATCTGCCTGGCTAACAATGAATGAATGAGTGAGGGAATGAATGAATGATGAATGAATGAATGAGAGAAAGAATGAGTGAGGGAATGAAGGCCCCTTCTAGCTCCTTAGTTTCTTAAATCAGGAAGTTCCATGCATTTTGTTTATTACTGTTTTCTTTCATTCCTGAGGCTTTGGGGTTTTCTGCTCACATCTTCTTGGGGTGGAGTTCTGGGGGTGGGTGAGCAGGTACCCTACAAGGCCAGAGTGGCCCTCGGGGGTCCTCAGCACCCTGTGAGGGGACTGGGTCCTGGGCTCTGGCAGGAGTCTCTGTCCAGCCCCTGAAGTGTCCATTCCCAGATCCCAGCTGTCAGAGATGGATGGGCTTCACGAGGTCACCCTGCTCAGTCACCTGTTCTACAGATGGATAAACTGAGGCCCCGAGCGGGCACAGGGCTGCCCAACCTGCACAGCGAGGCAGTGCCAGAGGCTGCAGGCGCCAAACCTCATGCTCTCTCCTCGGCCCAGGCAGCCCTGCCCCTGGGCACAGTCAGAGCCTGTCTTGCTGTTGGTCTCAGTCCTCTCTGGCTTAGAACCCAACCGCATCTGTCTGCCTCTGGCCCCCACGGATGTGACCCCTCTCCATACACCCAGAAGACCTCTGTAGTTTGCTGGGCCCCCCGTATTAAATCCTCTTCACAGGGAGCCTGGAGGCAGCTCTGATTTGCCCAGTTATTACCAGACCCGCCACCTGTAGCCATCTGTCCATTCCTCCTTCAGTGAACACTCATTGTCACCTACGATATGGGGGACCCTGGCAGTTACGGAGATCACCTCCCAGTCTGGTGAGGAAGGTGAACATGTAGACAAATCCTGACATCTCGGCGTGATGATGGGGGTCTGAGCAGGGGACCCCCACCCCCACCCAGCCCCATCCCTGCTGCTGGCTGACCTTACCCCAGAGCCCAGGCAGGGCTCCCTCTGCTGAGCAGCTGTCATACGTTTAGTTTATGTCTCCTCACTGCTTCCAGCACGGAAACAACCTCCTTGAGGGTAATCATAGTCAAGTGAGCATTTATTAAGCACTTACTGTGAGTGGATAGTACATGCTTTGCACTTAGTGTCTCAGGCAAGGCTCGTCACTGTGTAAGATGGAGCGACTAATATCATTTGACAAACGAGAAAGCTGAGGCTTGTGGAGGAAATACGGTGCCCCCGGAGGTTATTTGTCTACTTGGTGGCTGAGCTGGGACCGAAGCCAGGTGGGAGGACCAGCGTCTGCTACGCTGCTGCCTGTCTGCCAAGGGCCCCGATGAACCCGCCTCCCCTGGGCCACCCCAAACCATAGAGACTGCTCAGAGTGCTCTCTGCCTGCTCTGCACTCGCTCCTCGACACTCTGTTCCGTCATGGCACACCTGTTCCGCTGATGAATACCAGGGTCCCCTCTGTGCCGGGCACGTCCCCGGAGAGACTGACTCGAATTAGGGGCACAGCCTCTGCCCTCGGGAGGGCTCAGGTAGGACTATTCTGACAGGAGATTGGGGTTCCCAGCTGTTCTTGTCCAATGATAGACAGTTCTCGATCGTTGTAGGTGATGTGACTTGAGCACTTTTAACTGACATCATTACCGCTTTGTTTAATATCTCGTCTGTGGTTGACATCCTTTTACCTGAAGCAGCAGCCGTTAAAGGAAAGGTTTTTGAAATCAAAACATAATTACTTATTGAATCAGGCAGGATTGCATTCAGATGCAAGAGACAGAGAACCCAGCAAACAGGAGTTCATTTTTCACAGTGAGTGTGGAGTCCAGAACGAGGTGGTCCAGGTGCAGCTGAAGGAAGCCATCAAACGTGCAACCTCATTCTGTGTCTCTGCGCTACCATCCATGTGACTTTCATCTTCTTGGTTGCAAGAGGGCTGCTGCACCGCCAGACATTGAGTCCACATCCTAGGCAGGAAGAAGCAGGAGGATGGGGCAGTGCCTGTACCTGGTGAGGATAAACATCCCTACAAATCCCCAGTGGACTTCCATTTGCATCTCAAGGGCCATAATTGTGTCTCATGTTCACTCCGGGCTACAAAGGAGGCTGGAGAATAAACTGTCCTGAATAAAATTAGCCCTCTGGAGATAAGAAGAAAAGAATGGATCGTGGATGGACAACTGGAAGTACCTTCCCTCACTTATATAGCAGAATTTATTAGCTTAACATCTGGCATCAGAGCCTCCTTAGGGAAAAACAATCTTTGTTTTGGAAAATACTTTGACAATCTTCTGAAGGTGGAAGATAAGACGCAGAGAGCGTGCAGTGTCTGGAAATGGCAGATAGCTACACTAGCGGCCTATGATATGCTTGGGAATTTGGAGAATAGAGGAGAACAGGGAGAGGGTGAGGGGAAGCCAGTTGGCCGGAGATTAAAGCTAGGGAAGACAACTGTTGGTGGGGTCACCAAACATTTTTTAAGAAGAGAGGTTTCTGACATCCAAATGTAAATCGTTTGAGATCCTGTGATATGAAAACCCTGCACCTCCTCCAGACCTTCGGGAAAATCTTTTACATTCACAGAAGCCTTGTAAGTTATTTAGAGGGTATCGGGGGAAAGAGATGGCTTTCAGGTCTGGCAAGGGAACAGAATGGGAGGAAAAAAGGGTGGGGGGTTAGCAGAAGCAAGAGAGGGGACCCTACGGTGACCAGGAATTCACAGAAATCTTAGAGAGTCACAGACTTCCTAGGAATATGGAATGGGTGCGGGGGTGGGGGTATCAGTTACCTACTGCTGTGTGACACGCCCTCCCCAAATTTAGTGACTTTGAACAGCAAAAATCATTTATTTTGAAGCTCTGCTAGGCTGGGTGCTTTCCATCCGGCTTGAAGATGACATTTTTTTCCTCTTCAAAGGAGACAGGGTGACAAGTTGGGCTGAGCGTGGCTATGGCTTCCTGGTTCCTCTCCAGGCGGGTGTCTGTAATTCCTTTTTTCTCTTGTTTTGCGGCAGGATTATGAAGTCACACTGAATTCTCAGAACATCCGCTCCTCTCATAGCCAAACATGAGGACAAAAACCAAGTTCTAGAGCCAAATAAAAATGCATTTTTAATTATCTGCACCACTGCTCCCTCCCATTAGTGTGGGAAACCAAGAGTTGAGTGTAGACTGTTTACAATAACAATCCCAGGCATGACACCGCTATTTTCAAAACGACTCCTCGTCTCTTCTGGTGTTCGAAGGGGATGAGTATGCTTTGAGAGGGTTTGGGCTGGTTTGGGTGGCCTCTTCCTTTTTTTGGTTGGAGAAATGGCAAGTCGGATGGCAGGAAGCCTTGATGGAGGTGGGTGGGGGAGAGGCTGGTCACCTGGGTATCTTCCCTACTAAGGAGAGGGTTGGTCTCTCCTGAGCAAGGAGTGGGAGTCAGGGGGGGTTGTTGGGGACAGCATTCGTCGACTTGCAGTCAGCTGATCTGGTTGTATCCCAACTTGGGCGCTTCCTAGTTGGGTAACCGTGAGCAGAACTCTGCCTCTCTGAGCCTCAGTTTCCCCAAGCGCAAAATGGGAACAGGACCAAGTCTCATGCAAAGGGTGGTGTGGGGCTTGCCGAGATGTCCCACATGACAGGACCTAGCATGTAGCTGGTATGTGGTGGGGTTGTCATACTGTCCTGTCTTAGCTCTCCTAGCAAGTCGGACTGGCAAGGCGATTTCTACTCCGGTTTTGTCCTCTGCATGACCCCAGGACTGTTCCACTTCACAACTCTCCTGTGGGAGTGGCAGGAAGGGAAGGAGGGGACAAAAGGCAGTGGCCTAGAGCTTCCTGATGTGAGACAATAGCCAGCAGGTGCACGGCTCAGGAGCACGCTGGTGAGGAAGCCGGAGCTGTCGGATAACTCCTTGCTGGCACTTGCTTGATTTCTCAAGAGGCTGTGCTGGGCAGAATCAAGCCCTGAGCAGGGTCCTGTCCTGGAGTTGGGGTGAGGGGATGTGCCAGGATTGTGCTGGCCTCAGAGCAAGAGGTTAGCGGGCCAGGCCAGGAACGTGCTCCCTGGGGTCCGAGAAGGCTGGCTTCCTCTCGCTTGCTCTGGGGGCTGTGTGCTCTCACTGCTCCCAAAAGACCTGAACTCTTTGGGCTTTTCATTTTGCGGGGCTCAACGTTCTCTTCCGAGAGAAAATTGAGGGCAGAGATGGGCTAGCTATGTGACCTTGGGAAATTACTTACCGTATTTTCCCGAAAATAAGACCTAGCCGGACCATCAGCTCTAATGCGTCTTTTGGAGCAAAAATAATATAAGACCTGGTCTTATGTTACTATAATATAAGACTGGGTCTTTAATATAATATAATATAATATAATATAATATAATATAATATAATATAATATAATATAGTGTAATATAATATAATACCAGGTCTTACATTGATTTCTGTTCCAAAAGATGCATTAGAGCTGACGGTCCGGCGAGGTCTTATTTTCGGGGAAACACGGTAGCTTCCCTGAGCCTGTTTCGTCACCTATGAGCCTTGTGTTAGGTCCCTGCAGCCGCTGTAACCAATTATTGCAAACTCCATGGGTTAGAAAATCGCACATTTATTCTCTCACAGCTTTGGAGGCCAGAAGTCCAAAATCAGTGTCACTGGGCTGAAACCAAGGTGTCATCAGGGCTGCAATCCTTCCAGAGGCTCAGAGGGAGCAGCTGTTCCTTACATCTTCCCGCTTCTGCTGGCCGCCGGCATGCCTGGCTTGTGGCCCCATCACTCCATCACTCCATCACTTCAAGACCAGCATCTCCAAATCTTCCTCTGCTCCATCCTCAGTCACCTTCTCCTCTGTGTGTCACATGTCCCTCTGCCTCGCTCTTATAAAGACACATGCGAATGTGCTGAGGGATAATCCAGGATGATCTGCCCATCTCCAAACCCTTAATTTAATCACACCTGCAAAGATCATTTTCGAAAATAAGGTACTGTTTACAATTCTAGGAATTAAAATCTGATATCCTTGGGAGCTATTATTCAGCCTGCTACGAGCCTATACGCCATCCATTCAACAACATTCAGCAAATAGTATAAAAAGGGTTGCAATTGTAGACTCTGAAGCCAGCCTGCGGGTCTTCCCTCCTCCCACCTGGCATCTTTTGTGGGAGGAGGTGATGGCTGGGACATCAGGAGGGGCAAAATAGTGTGATGAATACCCTGGACAAAGGGGACAGCCCAGCCACGTGGAGGAATGGAAAGGTGGCCCAGGAGAGCTGAGAGGAGCTAGAGAGGGGTGGGATTCGAGGGGCAGACTGAGAGGTGGGAGGTGGGCAGGGGCGGCTTTGTTCTCTAACCTGAGGACTTGCATCTTCATCTTCAGGGCAAGAAGAAGCCAGGGAGGAGTTTTAAATGGGATTGACATAATCTGATGTGTTTTGTGTCTTGACAAGATTGTCCTGGCTGCAGAGTGAAGGGCATGCTAGAGGAAGTAAATGAGACGTCGAGATGGGAGGTTCTTGGAGTGGTCCATGTGAGAGGAGGTGGCCAGTCAAGGAAGGGAGGTGAAGACGGAGTACAGACGAGTGAGGGCTTTGGGAGCTGTTGAGCAGGTAGAACGGACAGCACTTGGGGATGGATTCCTAATGGGCATGAGACTCAGGGAGAGGGAGAAGGTGACTCGTCCGGTTCTGGCCTGAGCAATTGGATGGTGGGGTCATTCCTGGAGACAGGAAACAGGAAAAGGAAGGGATGAGGAGATGGCGGAGACTACTGCGAGGGTCATCTTGAAAGAACGGAGTTTGAAGTGTCTTGCAGACACCCAAGTACCTAATAACTCTGGAAGTGTTGGGGCTCCGAGGCGATGTTGGGGTTGGGGATGTGAACCCCACAGGTGGAGAATTAAGCAGGATAGATGTAGAATGTTTTGCACCATGCCTGGCACCTAGGAGGGCTTCAAAAGAGGGCAGTCCCTTCCTTCTTACCTTAAGAGTGAGAACTTCCAGGAGCCCAGAGGAAGGTATATTACTGGGCAGGGAAGTGACCTGTCTGGGCCTTGGGGTCCATTGTCTGTCCACGCCCAGAGACAAGCAGCCCTGCTGTCTCTGGGTAACTGGGAGGACCACCCGCTGATGGGAGAGGCTCAACTAAGCTGAACTTTGTTGAGCCCTCATCTGACTCAGGTGTGATTTGATTGGAGCTCAGGGGAAAAGAGACACTCAAGGGCTGGGTTTGCAGGGCTCAGGAGGATGAGTGTCCGTCCGTCCATCCTGTCTACTGGTCCTGCCTACTCAGGAAGGGTGGCCGGGGGCAGGGCCAGCCTGCATCAGCCTCTTCAGGCCGCATCAGGACCTGACATTTGGATGGTCTTTATCCAGCTGAGTGCATGAATGGGGATTAGGCTTAGACTGGATCAGATTGAGAATAGGCTCTCCCCTGTGCCCGCCCGGCCCCCCCAAACCTCAGCCAAATCTAATGCATGTTTAATTAACATATCTCAGGACCAGAGACACTATGCTACTGCTCCTCTCCCTTTTCCACCTCATTCTTCCCTTTCTTGTCTTTCTCCTCTTCCTCCTTCTCCTCCTTCAAGCAACTGTTTTGTTTTTCCTTCATGAGCCCTGGGAATCTGGATAATGAATACATTTGTCCTTCTCGCTCTGGGTTTGAGGAAGCTCAAACCCAGAAAGCAACCAACATAAGCAAACTGCACAGAACACGGCATTTTATAACCTAATAAAATGCTTTGTTTTTTATTATTGCCTATTCTCGCTTTTCCTTTGTCCTGACTCCCTAGCTATTTATTAGGTTGGTGTGAAAGTAATTGCGGTTTAAAAGGTTAAAAATAATTGCAAAAACCGCAATTACTTTTGCACCAACCTAATACTATATACCTGGTTACATGTATTTTGAAAATTGCCTCAAGCCCTTTTTTTTTTGGTGGACTAAGACAGGGTATATATAAACAAATCAACAAAATCAATAGAACAAACCTTTGTGGATTGATTTAAAAATAGAATGTTGCTGTACTGCACTAGCACTGAAGAGGAGTCTGTTGGGTGGAGAGTTTTGTGGTTAATCCTCTTGCAAGAGGAACAGTTGTCCCTTAATTTATCTGCTGAACGAGTCTGGCTTTTGGTCCAGTGCTTAGCAAATCCGCCAGATGTGGTTTGAGAACAGACATTAAAAAGATCCCATAAAGGGCATATATAAATCGGGCAATGCATTATGGATAACAGGCCAGGCAGGGGTCAGAGCCAAAATAAGTTACCTTCACTCAAGTATTTAGAAGCAAGGAGTGAGCGATTCTAGGATTCCAGGAGTCTCCTAGAATCCAGCCTAGCGAGTCGGATGGTCTCCACTCTCCTAATTAGCTGGAGAAAGTTTTAGGCTGGGGCTAGGGTTAAGTCTGGGGTTGGCATCATTAAGTCTTTGGGGATTGGGTCTCTGGACCCAGCTGTCAGTCATCCAGGACATGGAGAGAGCTTGACTACTCTTTCGTGACAGCTGCATGATTGAGCTGCTGTCACCCTGCTCAGAGTTGTCTCCATGAACAAATGCTCTCTCTGCTGATCTCTCCAGCCTCACCATCATCGGTTGTCCCTGGGTGGCTCCTGCAGTCAGGCCCTGGGCCTTTGCACGTGCTGCCTGCAGCAGGGAGCCTGCCCCAGCGTGGTGTAGAGGTGGAGAGCCAGAAGCACGAACCAGATGCTGGCTCTACCACCTATGATCTCTATGATCTTTGGCAAGATTTTCAGTCTCTGTGCCTCCATTTCCTCTTTGTAAAAATGGGGATGACAGGTGTACCTACCTGTTGGGTTGTTTTTGAGTCCCGGTGAGTTAATTTCACTAACATATTTTTAAAATGTCGGCCACAGTGTTTGCTGATTGTCATCATCTCTCCGGAATGCTTCCCCCAGCTGGTCTCAGCCCAGCCACCAAGGCTCACTGAGCATCTCCCCAAAGACTTCCCTGCCCCAGCCTCTTCCACGGCTGGGTAAGAGGCCTCGCTCACAGCCCACCTGCAAACATCTGTCTTTGCTGGCTGTTTCCGCATCCTCCTCTAGACCTTGATCTTTCTGGGGCTGAAAGGTTGAGTCTGGTACATCTCTGTGTGTGTCTGGTGCCCAGCCCAGGGCCTGGCATAGCAAGGTGCTAGGAAGGGGTGGCGGGTCCCACAGCATGGCCTGGGATGCAAGAGGCAACAACAATAAAGGAGTCCTGCCAAGAGCTAAGGGTACCGCCGGCATCAGGCAGGCCCATGCCATTTTGCCAACAGCCGCAAAATGGACTGTCTCTCTCCTCTGAGGAGCTGGGTGGCAGGGCGGGGGTGTGACCGTGCTTTGCCTGCTGCTCCTCTTGGTGGGAATATTTCCAAATCCAGTTTCATCTGGATATCCTCCAACCGAGCAAATGGTGTTGCCATATGGAGACTATGAGCAGGAAAGATGCTTTTAATCAGTCCTGGGGAGGAGTGCTGAGAGCTCAGGCTCCGGGGCGAGGAGCTGGGGTTCAAGTCTGTATCCTCCCTGTGCTTTGGTTTCTTCAACTGAAAAATGGAGTTAATAACAGTATCTGTCGGCTAGGATTTCTCGGAGGATGAAAGAGTTAATATTTGTAACGCTCTGGCATAGTGTTAGGCGCGCAGCAGTCATTCAATAAACGGTAGCCAGTATTATCATTCTACAGTTTTTGATGGAATCGGAGCTCTAAATGATGATGAGTCCTTGGGTCCTTTCTCCCCGGCAGTGGGATCCGACCCATTTGCTGCAATGCCACCTGGGAAAGCTGCTGATGAACATGGAGACACATTTGCCACCCCCGCCTCAGTACCGTCTTCCTGCCGGTTTCACTCCATTATCATCAGTTCTCAACCATTGAATGACTATAGTCCTATGTCTTTTATGTGTTGTCTTATTAAGTCTTCATGACTACTCCGCAATGACCAACACGAGGAGGCTCAGCGAGCTGAAGTGACTTGGCCGGGGTCACACAGCTGGAAGATGGTGGGGTTCAAAGACCATTTGGCCTGGCTCCAAAGCCCTCACTCTTTCCACCAGGCGCTTCAGTGCCAGCGACGGTGTATGATACATAGCCGGCACTTGGGACCGAATAGATGTGTGTTGAAGGAACGGATTTATCGTGTTAGACACAGAATCGCAAGGGGAATAGGATGTGGATCAATGGTCTTCCAGTCCAGTAGGTTTGAATGTGTTGGTCATTCAGATGCTCCCAGAATCCAGGAGGTATTTATTTCTGAAGGAGGCTGTGGCACACTGCCCCAAAGCCATCACGGCCTTTTTCCTTTGATAGCAGAAATTCCCTGCCTGTCTAATTCTGGCCAGTGAGAGGGAAGGGGAAGTCTGCTGGGGGAGGGAGCTTCCTCCTTGACAGGGAAGGAACAAGCCAGGGAAAAGCTCAGCCCCTTACCTGCTCCCGTGTGCTGTTTCTAACCCAGTCATGGGGTGTTGGGAGGGGTGGGGATATAAGAGTTAGGAGAAATGTAAGAAACAGCAGAAACGAACGGATTTGGAGGACAGTCAAGAAGGTCGGAAGCAGAACAGGAGAAAGTTGAAGATGGGTAACGGCAGTGGTTCTCAAAGTGGGGGCCCCGAACCAACAGCAGCTCTCCCCTGGGGACGGGCTAGGTATGCAGGTTCTTGGGCCCCATCACAGACTGGCTGAATCACAAACCCTGGGGTGGGGCCCCATGCTCTGTGCTTTAACAGGCCCTTTGGGTGATGCTGATACACCCTGAAGTTTGAGAACAGCTGGGGTTGTGATCAATAGATAGGCACCCAAATGCCCCGGTGGCAAAGTGCCTGGCCTCTGCTGGCAGGACAGCAAGGGAGATTTAAGGAAGTCACGCCAGCATGTGTGGGGGGAATAAGTTAATTTGTAGGATGGGGACCAGGAAGCCCATATCCCTGTGTCCTTTCTGCTGTACAGGGAGCTGAGCCCAGGGTTTTGGAATAGAATGCAAGACTGTAATGCTGATCCAGCTTTCTAAGAAGAATAGGAGAAAGGAGTGTGTGTGTGTGTTTGTGTGTGTGTGTGTGTGTGTGTGTGTGTGTGTTTGTGTGTGTGTGTGTGTGTGTGTGTGTTTGTGTGTGTAGAGGGAGCTGGAGAGACCTGCTGACATCCTGCCACAGCTTGAGGCAGCCCCTAATTGGGATCCATTTCTCTTTTTCCCCAGCTGCTGGCTCAGCTCAGAGGAGAAGCGACATGCTGACAGCAGCCAGCAGTCTGGACTGTATACCCCCTCTGGTTAAGGGGTTGGCTCTGTGTGGGGCATCGATGCCAGCTGGGCAGCCTGCCCGCTGATGGATGAAGCTGTAAGGAACATCCTTGTTAGAGACTGGCTCCCTGCTCCCTGCCTGGCTCTGGAGTTTCAGAATGCCTGTGTCCCCCACTCTGGTAGGGGGAACCCTCCTGGGAACTCATCTAGGGGCTATGTGCTTGGACTGGAGCAAGTTCCTAACTGCTGACTGTTTTGAGGCCCGGTGCCTGAGTGGGGTGGTCCCATTGGAGGGATGTGGAAGCAGCTCCAGTGAGGCTGCAAGTGGTTCCAGTGAGCTTCCTTCTCCCTGTGTTTATTTATATTGCATGAGGTGCCAGAGGCAGGGAGGAATAGGGTGAGGAGGCAGAGGCCCCTCCATCCTCAGCCTTCTATTGCAGTTGTTTATGCTCACGCCAGTTCCGGCTCCCCAACGTCTGTCTTACCTGCCCCAGCTCTCCATCACCATGGCAACTGCGTCAGTACCCACCTCTGTGACTGTTGTGATGCCTCCTGCATGGTCTCCCTGGGGCTCGTCCCCAGAGCTGACTTCTCCATTAGGTGCACCAGGCAGTGTCTAGGGCCCACAATACTTTTAGGGGACATGAAGACGATTTCATTTATTTCGTAGTCAGAAGATAAAAGTAAACTTATAGGTCAACAACAATGTTTTAATATGCAATATTAATACATTTGCATTTATACCAACCACACAGTGGTAAAATAGACTTCTAAATTTTTTCTTTTAAATGGAGGAAGGGTCCCATGAAGGCAAGAGTGCCCGAGGCCCATGAAAGTCATAATGTGCCTGCCCCCACGCACAGTCCATCTTTTCCTTAATGTTAGGCTTTAAAAATCCAAGCCTGGCCATGTCCCTTTGCTACTTGTAGTGTGATGAGTAGAATGAGCCAAAGTGACCATGGCAACAGACCCTAGGCTGGCTGGACAGTAAAGCAGAGAGGAGTGAGTCCCTCCTACTCACTCTCCCCAGTAAGGGTCTGTACCCAAGCTTGGCTTCCGATGGGACTGGGGACTTTCTCCTCCTTGGTAGAGGGGTTATACTACCCCCTGGACACTGAGGTCCCCAATCACTGGACGGCTGGTGTTTTCCCAGACAACTCCTGCAAGCTGTTGGCCCCTTTATCAGTCACTTGGGACTAAGTGGTCTGTTGCTTCCCCCACCGATATGGTTTCTCAAACTGGCATGTTTAGGAGAGTGACAAGAGGGAGGGTCCCTCCACTGGAGTGGCAGACCCACCTTACCCATTCTAAATCGTGTGGCATTTGTGCTAAGCTTTGGTGCATGGCAAGCAGAAGCCAAGGGGCCCTGCCTTGTAGGACTCGTTAACCCTGAGTCCCCAGTGCCCACAAGATTGGGTCTGAGATCCTTAGCCTGGCTCACCAGTCCCTGCACGACCTGTCTCCTGCTTCCCTTCCCCCACCTCCTTGCTCATTTTGTTTTTCATTCCCGAATACGCATGCTGTTTTAGGCTTCTGAGCTTTTTTACACACTCTTCTCCTTGCCTGGGATGTCCACCCTCCACCTTTCTTTCTTGTCCACAGAGGGAAACTTCTATTCATCCATCAAAACCCCATGAATGTATTACCTCCTCATTAAAGGCTTTTTGGAGCCTCATCATCTTTATTCTGAAATACATAGACTAGAAGGAGTTCAGAAAAAGTAGATTAGTTTTAGCTTTTCAGTCTGCTCCCTAACCTTGAGGAAAGGGAGGCCAGTCTTATTTATTTATTATTAGAAAGAAAAGATAGAAGGGAGGGACGAAAGGATAGAGGGACAGAGGGAAGGAAGAGATTCCCATCTGCCTACCTCTCTGAATGTTAACATTTGTCTTACTTGATTCGCATCCTTTTGAAAAATAAGAAAATCTAAAAATGTCAAGTAAAGCGGAAGTTCCTTTGTCCTCCTCCTACTCCCAATTCTCCTTCCTCGTTCCTCAGGCAATCATGACCATGAATTTGTTTTAGTCCTTTCTGTCCATGATTTTACATTTTCGCTGTGTGTGTTCGTACTTATGAACCATATGGAGTGGCTTTTGTGTGTTTACACGTTTTGTATAAAGGATACGTTTTATTTAACCTTCTTCAGTTTGAGTTATTCACCCAATATCACGTATGCCTAACACTCACAGGTCTAGTTCATTTGTTTTTAATAGACACATGTTTAACTTTACTAGATACTACAAGACTGTTTTCCAGGGTGATTGTTTCAATCATGGTCCCATCAGCATGAGAGATCATGTCTGGACAAGGGTGATGGGACTGCATTTTGGGGAACCAACATGATCTGTATGCAGTAGAATTAATTTTGTTTTTTAATGTTTTGCTCAGATTAGTAGTGAAGTTGCATACTTAACATATATTTGCCAGTCCTTTGAATTTTCTTTATATTTCCTTTTTGTGTTTCTTTTGTATTCCCTTTTATGCAGTTTTTTTACATTAGGTTATTTGTCTTTTTCTTTTTGAGTTATAGGAGCATTGTATATTCCGAATATTATTTCTATACTGTTGGAACTGTCTTGTCCAAATGTGTTGGTTGTACTGTACCTTTGTTTTGTGATGCTTTTAGCATACAGAAATGTGAGTATTTGATGCAGTCAAATTAATTTTCTTCCCTTATATTTGTTATCTTTTGCTATTTGCTTAGGAAATCTTTCCCTAACTTCATGTTAGGGAAGATATTCAACTGTATTTCCTCAACTAATTTTAAAGTTTTGTTTTTGATCCATTTGGAATTTATTTTTACCTGTGGTATGAGATAGGGATCCAGTTAAAAATGTCCCCCATGGAGGTACCAATTGTCAGGCACCATTTGTTGAATAATCATTCTCTCCTGGCTGAGGCTTACATCTCCTCTGACATACCAAATCCCCATAAATACGTTCATGGACTGCTTCTGAGCTCTGCGGTCTGTTCCACTGATGGATTTGTCTATCCTGCATGTCTCTCCCATTATTTTAATTTCACATAGCTTTATAGTCAGTCTTTATATCTAGTTGGGAAAGTTCCTCCCCCATGTTCTTTTATCTTGGCTCTTCTTTGTCCCTAACTATTTCAGATTACTGTTAGAATCAGTTGTCAGCTGTATGAAAAGCTCCATTGGGATCTGGATTGGAATTGCGATGAATTTATAGATTAATTTTTTGGAGAACTGATATCTGTATAATACTGAATCTTCCCATGCATGAATATGTTATATTTCTCCATCTTTTCAGGTCTTCTCTTATGTCCTTCAGTAACTTTTTATGATTTTCTCCATAAAGGTCTCTCACATCTTTTGTTAGATTTATTCTCAAGTAACATAGTTTTTCTTGCTCTTAGGACTGGGAACTTTCTTTCAGTTATATTTTTAATTGATTATTGCAGGCATATAGGAGCACTATTGGGTTTTTACTCTGGAAATTTCTGCTGACTATCTTTCTAGTTCTAATTGGTTGTAGATTATCTTGGATTTTTTATGTAAACAATTATACCATGCACTAACGGTTTCTTCCTCCCTCCCTTCCTTCCTTCCTTCCTCCCATCCTTCTTTCTTCTTTCCCTTCCTATCCTCCTTCCTCCCTCTCCTCTGTTTTTTCTTTCTATTCCTTATCTGATTTTTTTCTTGTTTTATATTGCTAGCTAGGGTCTCTAGTACAAGGCTGTATAAAAAGTTATAGCAGGCATGCTTCTTTTATTTTCGACTTTAATTATGATATTTTTACACTTCTGCCATTACATATGATGTTTGCTTTAGCTTAAACATCATAAAATATAGGTAGATACATTTTATCAAGTTAAGGAAGTTTCCTCTATTTCTAGTTTATTATTTTTTATAATAACTTCATTGAGATAAAATTCATATACTTAAAATATCTCATTTTAAAGAGTACAATTCAGTGGGGTTTCTTTTGTTGTTGTTACTGTTGTTATATTCACAGAGTTGTACAACCATCACCATTATCTAATCTTAGAATATTTTCATTACTCTTAAAAGAAATCCCATTCATCCCTTCTCTCCAAACCCTGGCAACCACTAATCTACTTTCTGTCTCTATGGAGTTGCCTAGTCCTGACATTTCATGTCGATGGAATCATACAATATGTGGTCTTTTGTGTCTGGCTTCTTTCTCTTACCAGAATGTTTTCAAGCTTCATTTATGTTGTAGCATATATCAGTACTTCTTTCCTTTTTATTTCTGGAGAATATTACATCGTATGGATATATCACATTTTGTTTTTCTGTTCACCTGTTGATAGACATTTGGGTTGTTTCCACTTTTTGGTTATTGTGAATAATACTGCCATAAACACTTGCATGCAAGTTTTTGCTTAACATGTTTTCAATTCTCTTGGGTATATGCCTCAGTGGAATTTCTGGGTCATAAGGTAACTCTGTTGATGTTTTGAGGAACTGCCAAAGTGGTTGCACCATTTTACATTCCCACCAGCAGTGTATGAGGGTTCCAATTCCTCTGTATCTTCACTCACACTTGTTACTGTTTTTTGTTTTTGTTTTCTTTTAATTATAGCTATCCCAGTGGGTCTGAAGAGGCAGCTCATGACTGTCATTTGCATTTCCCTAGTGGCTAATTGATGTTGAGGATTTTTTCATGTTCTTATAGTTCACACGTATATCTTCTTTGGAGAAATGTCTACCATGTTTCCCCAAAAATAAGACCTAGCCGAACCATCAGCTCGAATGCATCATTTGGAGCAAAAGTTAATATAAGACCCAGTATTATATTATATTATATTATATTATATTATATTATATTATATTATATTATATTATATTATATTGACAGGGTCTTATATTATATGAAAATAAGACCAGGTCTTATATTAATTTTTGTTCCAAAAGATGCATTAGAGCTGATGGTCCAGCTAGGTCTTATTTTCAGGAAACATGGTATTTAAATCCTTTGCCTGTTTTTAAAATTTTGGTTATTTGCCTTTATATTGTTGAGTAGTAACAATTCTTTATATAGTCTGGATGTAAGTCCCTTAACAGAGAAATGATTTAAAAATATTGTCTCCTGTTTTGTGGGTTATCTTTTCACTTTGTTAATGGTATTCTTTGATGCATAAAAGTTTTAGTTTTGATGAAGTCTAGTTTATTTATTTTTCTTGTGCTTTTGTTGTAATATCTAAGAAACCATTGCCTAACCCAAGGTCATGAAATTTTATACCTGTTACCTCCTAAGAGTTGCATAGTTTTCGCTTTTATATTTAGGTCTTTGATCAATTTTGAGTTAATTCTGTATATGGTGTGAATCCACATTCATTCATTGAATTGTCTTGGCATCGTCATAGGAAATAATTTGATTACAGATGTTTATTTGTGGACTCTCCATTCTTTCCCATTGATCAATATGTCTATCCTTATACAGGTACCACCCTGTCTTGATCACTGTAGCTTTGTAGTAAGTGTTGAAATTGGAAGTGTGTGTCTTCCCTTTTTGTTCTTCTTTATCAAAATTGTTTTGGCTATTTTAAATCCCTTGTATTTTAGGATTAGTCTGTCAATTTCTATAAAAAGACAGCTGGAATTTTGACAGGACAACTCGATTGCAGATCAATTTGGGGAGTACTGCCATCTTAGCAATACTAAGTTTTCCAATCCATGAACATAGGCTGTCTTTCCATTGATTTAAGTCTTCTTTAATTCAAATCAACAATGCTTTCTACTTTGCAGTATACATGTCTTGTACTTCTTTTGTTTCATTTATTCCTAAGCATTTATTTCTGATGTTATTGTAAATGGAATGTTTTTGTAATTTCATTTGTGTTTTTTAATCTAAAATGTGTCTCTTGTAGACAGTATATATTTGGGTCATTTAAAAAAGTCATTTAGCCAATTATTGCCTTTTGAGTAGCATGTTTAATCCACCTATGCTTAATGTAACTACTGATAAGATAGGATTTACAGCTCCCGTTTTACTATTTGTTTTCTGTATGTTTTCTGTCTTTTTGTTCCTCTATTTCTCCATTAATGCCTTCTTTTGTGTTAAATAGATATTGTCTCGTGTTCCTTTGTCAATCCTTTGTTTTTCTGTTACTGCATATTTTTAAAGTTATTTTCTCAGTAATTTCCCTGGGTATTGCAAATAACATCTTAAATTATAACACTATAGTTCAGGTTAATACCAACTTAATTTAGACAGTATGCAAACACTTGGCTCCAGTATAGTTCCATTCTCTCCCTTTCCTTTGTGTTATTATTGTCATATAGATTACATCTTTATACATTATAATCTCTTCAACACAGTTTACAACTATTGCTTTATGCAGTTGATTTGTAAATCAGATAGAAGAGAGGAACCACAAATACATTTATACTGTCTTTTATGTCTACTTTTGCTTTTACCAGTCCTCTTTGTTTCTTTATATGGATTTGAGTTACTATCTCATGTCTTTTTATTTCAGCCTGAAAGGTTCCCTTTAGTATTTCTTTAGTCTGATAGTGACAAATTCTCTGTTTTAATTTGTCTGGAAATGTCTTAACTTTACCTTTATTTTTGAAGGATAGTTCTTCTGAATATAGAATTCTTGGTTGACAGTCTTTTTCTGGCAGCATATTGAATATGTCATCTGTAGGGTAGATGTTGAGGAAAATTTGCCTTCATTGGTTGATGTGAGCTTTTGTCTATTAGCTTTTGTCTGTTCCTGTATGTGAGGTGATTTCTGTGCTGTGATCAGGGGTTGAGTAAATTCCCCCTTTGGTCTCATTTCTCCCGAGCAGGGAAGATATGAGATGATGTTTGCTGTTCTGTCTGTGCTGTGAGGTGATGGTTAGCTTAGGGTTAAAAAAAAATTCTTGATCAGGGGTTGAGAGAATTCCTTCGTTGTTCTATCTGTTTCACCCACATCAACAGATGAAGTAGCTAAGTCATATCAGGACGACATTGCCAGGCTTTGGAAGACCTTGGGCTGGTAGTCCCAAACAAGAACAGTAGATGTTGCTTATCCGGATGCATTGGCCCTTCGGCCGGATGGGCAGCATTCAGATCAGTACTGCGGACCCTCCCGGGCCTGGCCATTCCCAGAGGGGGAGGCAGGAACATAAAACTTGGCTCTGGGGTGCATCTAAAGAGATATATAAAGACAGAGCTCAGACGGATTGATTGATTTGATTGCTGTTTTCAAGAAATTGCTATTCAGAAGATTTGCTGTTTCGGGACTGCTTTTCAGGATTGGATTGTTTCAGAGTAAGAGATCGGAACTTGCCTCAATGGACAGTAGAGACTTCTTTTGTTGGTGAATTGTCATCATTCTAGCATCTTTGGGAACTTGTATGTATCTTGCAGCTTGCAGTATCAGAAGATGTCCTAACTTCCAACAGCAACAACAACAACAATGCCAACAACAGCAGCATTCTTGGGAACTAGCAAGCAGGGTGTGGGAGACGCCTGAGTTTCTCTCAGCTACTGACCTGGCAGGGTTTTGTTTTATGACTTTTCCAGTGCCGTTCCCCACCCCGGTTTGGTGAGCTTGTGGCATCTACTGTAATAGTTACCCTCCTATAGAGCTGCTTTTGGATACTCCTTACTGATTTGGATACTCCTTATTTGTGTATTTAGCCAAGTGATTTTTGATCAATCGTAAACATATGTTGGAATATCTTAAACTTATAAGTATGTATACTCCTTTGATGTGACATTGGTATCAATGTATATAGTTTAGTCTTAACGACCTTTACTTTCTGTCATTAGCACATTCTGTTAATTGCCTTTGTCTTTTACTATTGCATATTGCTAAATAAGTTGATTAGATATTACTAAATAAATAATCAATTAGCCCCATTCTAGCCTGCGTCCCTCCTCCTTCTCCCTCCCCTCCCCCGGCCCCGCTCGTCATTACATCATCCCACTGCCTTCTGGCCTCCATGGTTGCTGATGAGAAATCAGTTGTTGATCTTATTGAGGATCCCTTGTGTGTAATGAGTTGCTTCTCTTTTACTGCTTTCAAGATTTGCTCTTTGTCTTTTGACAGTTCGACTATATGTCTAGGTGTGGGTCTCTTTGTGTTTATCCTGTTTAGTGTTTCTGAGCTTCTTAGATGTGTAGGTAACTTTTAAAAAATTGAATTTGGGAAGTTTTCTGCCATTGTTTCTTTAAATATTTTTTCAATATTTAAGTCTTTAAATATGCTTTAAATATTCTTTCTGCTCCTTTCTCTCTCCTTTCTTTCTGGGGATTCCATTATTCATATGTTGCTATGCTTGATGGTATCCTATAGATCTCTGATACTCTATTCATTTATCTTCAGTCTTTATGATTTCTGTTCCAGACAGGATAATTTTCATTGACTTCTTTTCAAGTTTGCTGATTCTTTCTTCTGTCAATACAAATCTGTTACTGAGCACTTCTAGTACCTTTTCCTTTTCAGTTATAATTTTCAAGTTCGTAATTTCTATTTTTTTCTTTTTGTAATTTCTATCTCTTTTTTGATATTTTATATTTCATGGTACCTTGTTCTTACACTTTTCTTTAATTCTTTGGACATGATTTCATTTAATCTTTGAACATATTTATAATAGCTGATTTAAAGGCTTTTTCTAGTAAGTCCAATGTCTAGGTATCTTCAGGGACAGTTTCTATTGATTATATTTTCCCCATGTATGGGTCATACTTTCCTGTTTCTTTGTTGAATAGTAGACATTTAAAAATAATACAATGTGGCAATTCTGGAAATCAGATTCCTTCTCCTCCCTATAGTTTACTGTTGTTGCTGTTCTCACCCTCTCATTTGTTCGTTTAGTGACTTTTTTGGACTATGTAAAAATTTGTTCCCTGTCAGGTGTAGCCACTGAAATCTCTCCTTGTTTGGCTTAGTGGTCAGCTAAGGATTGGATAGAGATTATCTTAAGTGCCTTGAACCAAGAAATCTACCTTTTGCCAAAGGCCTCATTGTGTGCCTTTAGTGCTCTGGCAGTTTACAATTCTACTTTAGCCTTCACTTTCTGCTTGTTCAGGGTCTCAAGGTCATCCAGAGGTTAAAGATTAGGACCTTCTCTGTTCTTTTCTTGGCATGTGCACAGCCATACACATGTGTATGGTCTTCTAGATTCCCGGGAATATGTTAGAGGTTTCCAGACCCCTTAAGGGCATCTCATTCCCCAGATTTTCCCTTTAAATTTTTTGCCGGGCTTTTATTTGCTCCAATTGGTGTCTCCACATCAGATATCTGTGATGTTAAACACTAACATTTTTTGATAAATGTCCTGGCTTGGGGCTTTTTCCAGAGCAGGCTCTGAGTCAGGTCAAATAATGATAAGCCTTGCAAATAGGGCTTTTCAAGGGAGCTGCAAGACAAGTCAAATAGTGACACTTCTCTGGGGATGGGGGTTTTTGAGGAACTCCAAACCCAGTCTGCCCCTTCCAGTGACTGGTTTTCATGGCTACTATTGTTCTGTGGCTGCTGATTTTCAAGGACATGGAGTTAGAAATAAAAGAATGGGAATAGAGAAAGTTAAAATGCCACACACCTCACTGATCTTTCCAAGATTCATCTCTTTTTGTTAAATAAATGCTCCTTGGATTACTGTTAGCCTTTAGTTACTTTATAGTTCTGCAAAAGTTGATTTGGATCATTTTTGCCAGTGTTCTCATGGCTTTTGTGGGTTTTCAGAAGTCAGAAATACAGTTCTTAAAAAAACTCATGAATTAATTTTAAATTTTTTCAAATGATGTTCTGCGTCTGTGGGGATGAATAAATGATTATTCGTCTTAAACTGTTACCGTGACAAATTGCTTGATAGATTTTTCTGATGTGGAAGTACCTAGCTGAGTTCAATGACAAGTTGCTTAACTTCTCTGTATTTCAATTTCCCTCATTTTCAAAATGGAAAACATAAGAGTATATTCTCATCGGTTCTAAGTATTAAAAAGGAATTTAGAACAGTGTCTGGCACGTAGTGGACCCTTGAAGAAGGTCAGCTATTATTATTGTTTTAACATTCCAGGGATAAAGCCCGTTAGTCGTGGTGTATTGCTATTTTAAATATACTGCTACATTCCATTTGCCAAGATTTTATTTAGAATTTTTGCCTCCATGGTCACAAGTGTGAGATTGGTTTCAAATGTCCTATCTTTTAATGTCCTTGTTGAGTTTTGGCATCAGGGTTATTCTGGCCTCAAAAAACCAAGTCGGGCGCATTGTATTTCCAGTGCCCCTTTATGGGGTATTATCAAGGGAAGGGGATTGGGTAGATCGTAGACGAGGTGGGAGTTGTCTAGTAGAAGAATGTTTAAAACACGTCCCTTGGGGCTGGGAATGGCACAGAGCTTGCTATGAAATCCCAAATTCACCCCAGCTAGATGGAAGGCACAAAGAGAATGACTACAGGAATGGGGCAGCAGTCTCATTTGCTTCATCACGGCCACCACATCCAGGTTTGGTTTGAAAACAGTGTGGCCGCCTGACTTCAAAGGATGGGGTGGGCTCGGACTGGAGTTTATAATTGGTTACCTTCCCTCAGTGTTCTGGAAGGACATGGAATCACATTCATTACCACTGCCTCTGCTCTACGTCTCATTCTTTTTCTTTTCTATTTATCTGTGGCCTCTTTAGGCCATGAGCTCTTAGAGGACAGGAGCCTGGCTTTATGTATCTCCATGTCTACACTTCTTAGTTGGGGCCGGCCCTGAAAAGCTTTCGCTAAGTCTTTAGTGGAACTGAACGAAAATGGAAGTAAAGTTTCTCTTAGTGAGTTGAAAGCATATTTCTTAGTGAGGCTTTTAGGAAAAGAATTACTCAGATCTGAAGAAATTTGTCATATGGTGGATGCTATGGGTTGGCTTTTTCAACATCTATTCTAACCTCCTTCTAGTGTGCCTTCCTTACTATGGATGCAAAAAAAAAAAAAAAAAAATGTAGCCTCAATTCTGAAATTCACCGGGCATCCTCTCTCTCTGAATCCTGCCTTGTTTGGAAATCATGGAATAACCTTACAGGGGGATGTCATGTTTCCTCCTGACCACCTCTGTCACACATCTAGAGCTGTGATTAAAGTTAGATCCAAGCATCTCATGCACATAAAGAATGGTAATTTTTTTGTTAATTCACATTGGCAGAAAATGGGGGGATGGGTGGACGTGGACTCTGAAGGTGTTAAACCAGGGAGGGAAAATGTAATTTTAAATCACATTTCTCATTTATCAGAGTGAACTTACCACAGAGTCTGGATTCAATGTATCAGCTTAAGCAGCTGGAAGTTCTTCCTATTTTTGTGTGTGGTTGACAATCTTCAAAGATGGCTGCCATGAACCACCACTCCCTGTATTTACACCCTTGTACAATCGCATCCCATGTTGGATTGGGGCCAGCCAGGTGACTCACTTTAGCCAAAGGAATGCAGCAGAAGTAAAGGCCAGGAAGCTTCCATTGTGTGCTCTTGGGAGCCCTGAGTAGCCATGTAAGATGTCGAACTATCCTGCTGGAGAGAGAGGTCACCTGGAGGAGCGTGATGTGCCAGACATGGGCATGAAGAAGCCAGCTTGGATGTTACAGCCCACACAGTTGGGCTCTTTGGTTATCTACTGCCTCTGACCACACCTGAGACTTTGAGCTACAATTTGGAGGTCTGCCTTTGGTTTGATGGAGAGAAGAGGTATGTCCTTTACACGACTCATGTACCGTTGGTCAGATACTGCAGAGAAAAGGCGTGGATGGGCCAGATTCTGGTCACTGAATGGAGGGATTCAGGCCCCTTAGAGTCCACCTGTCTGTATACAGTCAAAGCCACACTAAGCCCATGTCAGCAGGAGAGCTCTTTCTCCTAGCCCCTCGGGAGTCGGTGCTCTGAGTGTTGCTCTCAATTACCCACGTGGTGGGGGGAGGCTTTGGAGACAAAGGCACAGGGGACACATTCCACTCAAATGCCTGGTGGGAATTAGCAAGTCGTCATCATGGACAGCAAAGGCAAGAAGCTGGAGCATCCTTTCTCATCACATCTGTTCTGAGACTATGTAGAGAGTAATGGAAAGGACATGGACTTTGGAACAGAAAGAGCTATGTGTTTGGTCCTGGTTTTGCCCCTTTCTAGCCAGACTGGTCTTTGTGGTGGATTCCCCAGCATCCATTTCTCCACCACCACCCAAGTGTTGATCTAAGTTGAGAGATCAACCCCTTCAGCCCTCAAGATAGTTAAGTGTTGTGTGGTGTTGTCAAAACCCCCAGGATGGACACCCCCAGAGAAGGGAATACCAATTTTTGAGTGGGGAAGCACCTGCTTATGGCATTCATGATAACCCCAGTCCCCTCACTAGCGACTTGCTTAGGAATGAATATAAAATTCAATGTTGGCCAAGAAAGAGTGAGAGGAAATCTGCTGGGGGAGGGATGGTACTGCCAGGAAATGTTTTCTCTCTTCTAGAAAGGACACTCAGGCAGAGATGGCCCTTTCCCTTCCTCTGAATATTGTGTCTGAGTGTGATGCTTTGGACAAATCACTTAATCTTCATAATCCCTAGCTGTGGTGAGACTAGAAATGACACATGTAAATCACCTGGGCATAGCATTCACTCCATAAGTTGCAGCTATTATTGTTTTTATTACTCTAATGAGATAATGCTATGGAAACCCAAGTTCAGTGTAATTCATGCTTGAAAATGATACAACTCAGCATCTAGTCTCAAAGGTGGCCGTCGTCAATTCCTCCGTCCCCATCTGCACGTACCTCTTCTCGCCTCCAAAGATGGAGCTTATTTCCTTTCTCTCTGAATGTGGGCTGGCCTTGTGACTGATCTAATCAATAGATTATAGTAGACGTAAAGTCCTGGGACTTCGAGTCCAAGTTTTAAGAACACTGGAAGCTTCTCTTTTCTCTCTTTGTAATGCTTGTCCTTGAGAGCCTGCCTGCCTTTCAGAACCCAGTTGCCCAGCTGGGAGAAACCCAAGCCATGTGGAGGAAAACGGAGCTCCTCCCGCTGAAATCTCAGCCAGTAGCTAATATCAACTGCCAGGCACGAAGTGAACCATTTTGGATATTTCTGCTTAGTTTCCCCCCAGATGACTGTGGCTCAATTAACATCAGATAGAGTAGAAGATCCATCTATGTCCTCCCAACTTCCAGAATCATGAGAGAAAATAACAGGGCTGTTATTTTGAGCCACTCAAGTTTGGAGTGGCTTGTTATGCCACTCCAAATTTAATAAAAACAACTTCTTTAAATGTATTTTGGAATTCTGGCTCTTCACTGAGCTCCTCTCCACATCCCATCTCTTCTGCAGGCGGATGCAGTGAGCGTTAGATGTTGAGGCCCACTCTCTTTCTGTTTCAGGTCTCTGTCCTTCGAGCTCCTTTATTAATAAAGTCCATGTGCTGGCACAACCTCAATCAATGTCCTAATCTTCTCTTTATACTCTACAAAATGCTTAGAAGGCAATATTTGTACCACAGGAAGAATATCTGATTTGCGGTCTCAAGGCTGCAGTTCAAGACCTGCTATTTTGCTTACCAATTACGAGAGCTTAGGCAAGGTTCTTAATCTTTTGAGCTCATTTTCTGAAATCTGTAAACTGTGGATATTAATAGTAACTTCCTTATAGAGTAGTGGAATAGTGCAAATGAGACAGCCCCATAAAAGGACTTTGAAAACATATTTTCTAAACATAGTAATTATTATGTCTCATTGGACAACAAACAGCAGTGCATGAGCTCATCAACCAACAGTCCCACTTTTGAGATTTTACAGTTTTGAGTTTTCCTCACTCTGGGAAACAAGATCGCTGAGGTGGAAGTAAATGTATTGTCACCATCATCATCGTCATCGTTACAGTCACCGTTGTCATGTACCATTTCTTGAGCATCTATCAAGCTACACCCTTGTTATAGATTCTCACAATGATACCTCAGGATGTGCATGTTGTTCACCATCTTTTTTAAAAAAAATTTAAATTTATTGGAGTCACATTGGTTAATAAGATTATATAGGTTTCAAATGTATAATTCTATAATACATCATCTGTACATTGCATGGTGTGTTCACCACCCAAAGTCAAGTCTCCTTCCATCACCATATATTTGACTCCGTTTACCTTCTTCTACTTCTCCCCACTCCTTTTCCCTCTGGTAACCACCATACTATTGTCTGTGTCTATAAGTTTTTGTCTGTTTGGGTTTTTTGGTCTTGTTTGTTTGTTGTTTTCTCTTTTATACCCCACATGAGTGAAATCAGATGGTTCTTGACTTTTTCTGTCTGACTTATTTCTCTTAGCATGATAACCTCAAGATCCATCCATGTTGTCACAAAGGGCAGTATTTCATCTTTTTTTATGCTGAGTAGTATTCCATTGTATACCTGAACCACATCTTCTTTATCCAGTCATCTATTGAAAGATACTTAGGTTGTTTCCACGTCTTGGCCACCGTAAACAAAGCTGCAATGAGCATAGGCACATATACATCTTTATGAATAAATGTTTTCAAATTTTTGGGGTAGATATCCAGAAGTGGGACTGCTGGGTCATATGGTAACTCTATTCTTAGTTTCTTGAGGAACTTCCATACTGTTTTCCATAGCGGCTGCACCAATATACATTTCCACCAGCAGTGTATGAGGGTTTCTTTTTCTCCATGACCTCTCCAACACTTGTTATTTCTTGTCTTGGTTAACCCTCTTGTACAGATGAGGAAATCAAGGCAAATCCTGGTGAATCTCCTTGCTCAGCATCATACAAAAGTAATCTTCGCTCACTGAGAAGTTAAAAACCAAATAAAAAGGATGTTTGTTACCATGGACATATTTCTTGTTTCCGCATCAACCTCAGAGAACTAATGAGTCTTCTTAAGTGGCTCTGGGGGCATTTGAGATGTCAACAACGTTATTAAGCTGTGATGCAAATGGCATCTTTTGGGGGGTGGAAAACACCCTCTGGTTTTGGAATAGTGGCAATGAAGGCTGAATCTGAAGCAATCTACATCCTGCAAGTGCATGGGCTGGGACTAAGGGGAAGCCAAGCGTCCCGTTCATTGGCTCTGTGCAGCCGTTTCTCAGAAGCTGGGCAGGCATTCGTTAGCTAGGCCCTCGGAAAGTTGCTATCACTAACTGGAGGCCATCCAAATTGCTCTCTTTGTTCCAGAAGCTTTAGAAGAGGATGCCCCCCTCCCCAACACTCCTCCCACCCCATCCTCACTTGCCAAACCTCAAGGACCACAAACACGGCTAATTATGTGAGTCTGGCTTGGCATTTATTTTCCAGATAGCATCTTTCATTAGCGTTGACCTTCTGCATGCCTGGCGGCTGCACCTGTGGGGGTTGTGGGTGATGTGTTGGTTACCCTGGTGACATAGGAAAGTGGTAGATGGGAGGCGGGGGGTATGGATGACCTCTCAAACAGGCTCCAAAATTGTGTCCTCTCCTCCATGCTTCCCGTGCTTCCATCAGGTGGCACTAAACCCTCTGGGGATAGCCAGGGAGGAATCTGCTGTGAACGTGTTGGTTGTCTCAGCCTTGAGGATCTTAAGGCACCTCGTGGTCGCCAGAGGTCAGTTTTGGAGGGCAGCCACTGTATTTTATTTATTATTCCTATACCTCATGACCCACAAATTGTGCGCACGCACACACACGTGACCCATCCAGCCCCGGCATGTGGAAGCCCTCAGGCAGTATGTGTGGAATTGAATTTGCACCATTTTTGCACCAATGACATGGACCAAAGGCAGGAGGGTGCTGGTTGACCTGTGTAGGGCACACATGTTTGCACGTTCTTTAGCACAGCACTCAAACTGAGTTCTGAGCCCAGGAGTCATGCTAAATGGGTATTCATGGTTTTGAGAGGGGTCTTGCTTACTAAATTCTGTACACACTGGGGGGTGTGTGGCCTCCTATGAGATAAAAGCTCTATACAGCATATACAGAAACAAGTGTGACCTGGTTATCTAGACTTTCTGATACACATCTAAGGAGGTCAGGTGTTGCCTTTTGCCCGGCACATCCATAGCTCGGTCACACAGTGGCCAGGTGGGCAGCTGACCAAAGAAAGGGCAGAGAGGCTTATATGTACACCAGTCCTTGGATCATCCATGACCTGTCCCAGCCAACGGGAGAGCGAATAATACTAACTTTTCACTCTTCCATCTCTAATTTTCCAAAACCTTTTTTGTTCTAGAGTGACCAAGGCCACAAAAAGAAAGCAACTGCAAATATTCCGCTTTTTTTTTTTTTTTTTTTTTTTTTTTTGCCAGGCGTTGTGAAACCAGCAGTGCCCCACGTTATTAACCTTCGTGCTCTTCAGCCTTTTTGGGGAGAAAGGGAGACATAACCCGAACCCAGACCAGCCAGTAGTGAGGGGCAGCTGTCACCTAAAACGCTCATCTCAGAGCTTGCTTCGGCAGCACATATACTTAAAAAAAAAAAAGTCATCTCAGCAGAAACCATAAAATAAATCTTCATTTACACAGACAATAATGTTAACAGCACTGAGAAGAAGATTTGGAATGATGACGGAGAATCCCCCAAACCAACAAAGTGTGAGATCCAATTGTGACCCTTATGAAATATACAGGCCTGAAGGCAGACTGGTTCCTGCAGACAAGAGGAAAAAGAATTCTTCTTCATTTACAGCCCAGAAAATTTGGCCAGCGTCTCAGCTGGCTGCACTATACAGGAGTCAGTTCAGATATAGAGCTTCCCCTCTCTTTGGTAGAGTTACTCACAGCAAACAGCCAACAAACCACTCAGCCAGATGAGTTTTCTTTCCTTACTCAATCAGTAAAAAGTGTCTCATGTCGCGGAATCCATGTAGGAATTAATTCATGTGCTAGGTACCAAAGAGAAACTTGTATTTCGTTTGTCTGATTATAGAAACTGTGCTGAGAGAGACTGAAGACAGAAAGTCTTGCTGAGATGCCACCTGATAAGTTCTTGGGTACATCAGCCCGGTAACCGGAGTGGATTGGCCATTCCTGTTTCTACAACAGCTTATATTAAGTGTTTCTCATGTGCCAGACTCTGAGCTCAGGGCCTCTCACCCACTATCTCATTTAATCTCACAGCAACCTGCTGAGGGGGGCTGAGGTGATCTCCATAAAAGTCCAAGGCAAATCTCTAAAGCAGAGAGACAGAGAGAGAGAGACTGGTAAGTAGGGAAGCGACGATTTGAATCCAGGTTACTCTGACTCAGCCTGTGCCGTGCTGATTATTTCAGGAGTTAAGTGTTTGAAGGATCGAGGTCCATATTATCCTCATTTGGCTGAGACATAACTTCTGATCTATCTTCTGGCAGGATTTTGGAGTCAAGGATTCAAGTAGCTAAGCCCAACTCAAAGCAATGGTGGGGGCAAGCCCCACACGACCGGGTCGGCTGACCCGAATGCCCTGCTTGTGAATGCCAGCAGTCCCTCTTGCAACAAGAATCTTCTTAACTCTAATTTCCCTCCCCTCCCACTCTTATCCTCCCTTTTTAATGACAAGGAAGTAGGCATTGTTACTTTCACTTTGGGCAGCTATAAAAAGGAGAAGGTAATTTAGATTGAATGGGGGAGAAGTCATGCAAACAGACCTTGTTGAAACAAGACGGGTGGTATGTGAGAGGGCAGGGGAGGCTCAGTGTGCCACAGGTATGTCAGGTTTCAAAGGGCCTTCACCGTAGACCGTGCAGAAGCCTAGGCTATACCCTGAAACGGCCGGAGTTACCAGTGACACGATTGGATTGGCATGTAAGAAATGCACTGCTCAATGAGAATTCTCATCTTTGATGATCTAGAAACCAGTCCTCCTAGATCCTATTGCTCCTAACAGGGCCGATGGATACATGGTGAGTTTTGGCTAGGCTGATAGCTTGGAGACCCTTGAAAGGCAATTATTTCAGCATCTGTTTAACTTTTCTTTCCAAGACAAGCTGAATTCTGGGGGTCGACAGAGGAAGATTCCTGATGGTGGCCCTGACTCTTTATTTTAACCAGTTTGCTCAGGGCTCAAATTTGCAAACCCCATTCAACAAAGCAAAAGTCCTGCTGTGCGCAGAATCGACCCCCTTAGAAGGTTTTTATTGGTCAACTCATTTGCCAGAATACGCTTCTTGAGTTTTCATCTCTCAACTTAAATAGCTTATTGTGGTGGTTTTAAAATGTGGTTGAATTCTGCTTCTGGCTGTAATGGAGAAACAGGGACTGGAATTACCCTCTCACCTTAAACAACTAGAAAATCAGACAAAATATATAAAGCAATGGTTTTCAGATATTGGAAAAAAGCAGCATGGCTGCCCCTAGAGAGAAGGGGAATTAGTGAGGTGAGGCTTACAATAATATCTGGAATGAAAAATAATACTAAATGCGACTAGAAGCAGATTAGATATTACAGAAGGAAAGTTCAGTGAATTTGAAAACATAGCAATTGAAGCTATCCATAACAAAGTACACAGAGAAAAGCCTAGAGGAAAATAAACAGAGCATTAGAGACTTATGGGATAATATCAAGAGATCTAACATATGAGACCCAGAATGAGGAGAAGAGGTTGGAAAAACATTGAAGAAATAATAGCCAAAATACTTTCAAATTTGATGAAAACTATAAACCGACAGATCCAAGAAGCTCAATGAACTTTCCCAAAAGAATACACGCTTCCTTAATGACTCACGATGCTGAACCTCTTTTCATGGCTTACTGGCCATTTGTTTCTCTTCTTTGGAGAAAGGTCTATTCCAACCTCTTGCCCATTTTTAAATGGAGTTACTTATCTTTTTTATTGTTGAGGTTATAAGAGAGCTTATGCATTCTGGATACTAGGTCTTTATCAGATATATGGTCTGGTCCCATTCTGTGGATTGTCTTTTCGCTTTCTGGATTGTGTCTGTCTCAGTTAGGGTTCTCCGGAGAAACAGAAGTGATACGAGCAATAAAAAGAGATTTATTTTAAGTAATTGGCTCATGCAAATGTGGGGACAGGCAAGTATGAACTTCACAGGAAGGCCTGCAGGCCGGAAACTCAGGGCTTTATGTAATCTTCAGGCAGAATTTCTCTTTTTCTCAGAAACCACAGGTTTTGCTCTTAAAGCCTTCAGCTGATTCGATGAGGTCCAACCAAATCGTGGAAGGTACTATCCTTAACTTCAAGTCAAACACATCTACAAAACACCTTCACAGCAGCGTCTAGACTAGTGTATTTGCTTAAATAACTGGACGCTATAGCCTAGCAATGTTGACATATAAATTAACCAGTACAGTGTTGCTTGACACACAAAAGTTTTAAATTTCGATGAAGTCCAATTTATCTATTTTTTCTTTGAGTGCTTGTGTTTTAAGTGTCACATAGAAGAAAGCATTGCTTACGCAAGTCCCAAAGATTCACACCTACCATGTTTCCCCGGACAATCAGCTCTAATGCGTCTTTTGGAGCAAAAATTAATATAAGACCCAGTTAATATAATATAATATGACATGATATACCGGGTCTTATGTTAATTTTTGCTCCAAAAGACGCATTAGAGCTGATTGTCTAGCTAGGTCTTATTTTCGGGGAAACATGGTATGTTTTCTCATGAGACTTCATAACTGTAGCTCTTACTTTAAGTCTTCGATTTATTCTGAATCCAGTTTTGTATATGGTGTGAGGCACGGGTCCACTTCCTTCCTTGGCATGTGATGTTGTCATCTTTTTAAGCCGCTCAGTTTAATGATCGCCGTCATCTTACTCTTTCAGTGATGTGTTCAGGCCCCTTAGAGAGTTTGGTTCCTTGACTGACTAATTTGCTCCCTAGTTCAGTTCTAGATCCCAAAGTGGAAATTTAAAGCGCTTGATCTCATTTTGCTGAGCCGCTCTCTCGTGGTCTTGCTTAGCCTTTGAAAAATAATGGGAAGAGTTGGAACAGGGTCACTTGGTATTTTAGAGGGAGCATTTATCCATTGGTTACCACAAAGCACCTGGATTTGTTTGGACTCATAACCTGGCCAGAGAGGCTGCAGGGATGCAGAAACTATGGCCCATCCACCAAATATGGTCCTCTGCCTGTTTTTCTAAATGCAGTTTTATAGGGACACAACCACACCTATACATTTACATATTGGCTATGCCAGCTTCAGAACCTAAAATGTGTAGGATCTGGCCCCTGAGAGAAAATTTGTTAACCTTTAACACACATTCCTAGTGTGTCCACAATGGGAATCTTTGTTCTTTCTAGAAGAAGAGAAAATGGATGTGTAGCAGAGGCTCTTGGTACCCCACCCAGCTCCGCTGGAATCCCTTTTCTGACTCAGTTGCTCCTCCCCAGGTCCTGTGCTGCTTCTGTGAATTGATCAAACTGCAGCTTTCTCTTCTCTTATGTGTTTGTTATTTTTTTCTCTTCTTCCCACTGCTCCTCTTACCCCCTTACTGATTTCTCCTTACAGCCTTTCCTCAATAGGTCACATACATAAGAATTCTGCTCTCAGGTGCTGCTTCTAGAGACTCCAGCTTGAGACATGCCTTCCTTCTTTCCTGTCTGCCTTCTTGAATAATGTAGTCCAAAGCCATCAGGGTGGGAAGAACAGGATAGATGTCTGCAGTGGGGGCAGGGGTTTGTGGTCTGGCAGCTGGTGGGAAGTACTGGAGCCGGAGCAGAGAGACGAGGGTGTTTGCATTGGGGCGGCAGTGGTCGGGGGCCTTGGCATACGGAAACAGTGTTCTGGCAGGATGGAGAGGTGACGGGTACACACGGGCAGTGGTGGTAACGGGAGACTGTCATGCACAGGGGAATTGATCCCATAATTAAATATATTGAGGATAATGCCAGCTCGGTTTCTCATTGTCTGAGGGGTTACAAATATGGAAAGGGAAAAAACCGAAAATAAACTCTGTGGTATTGGATTGCAATTGGGAGTATTAATGGGAACTCATGTTTTCAATCTATAGAGGTAGATAAAGAAATAAATATAGAAGTAAGAGCATGTGGTTGCTAAGAGGGCTCGGAGCATCCTTAATACCCAGATCTAGGTTTCTAAATATCTGTCTCCACTGAAAAGAATAAGGACTCCTTGGAGAAATGGCTGATTCCAAGTCTGGGGCAGAGAAAATACAAGATAAGCTAGAACATCTTCTTGTGCTCGAAAGTAAAGAAATGCTCAAAGTATGATGAGGAAATATCAAAAAGGACACAGAAGCTAGCTTGAAGGGGCTCCCCCTGGCCAGATCTCAGACAATTTGAGCATCAAAATAAATGAGGTTAGTAACAGATTATAATCCATTGACTAATACAGGAGTCCCCGAGTCTGCGTGGACATAAATGAATGAATGAATAAATAACTGGGAAGAAGAGAAAGGTCATACAGTAGAAAGTCAACTGAAACATGTGGAAGGAATCATGGAATTAGAAAATCACCATTGGACAACCATCACCGTACTAACGAATTCTGCCCCCAAATATCAATGGATGCTAGAACTAGCGGGTGAAAGTTTGATGAGGAACAGGGTATTTGCATCATCTGAAAGTACCTTACTCCAACATACTTACTAATTATAAAGAGGAAAAGAGTAACTTTACATGGAGAAAACTGGCAGCTACCACCTTAATCAAGTGGTTACCAGAGGGTAAGGGGGGTGGGGGGTGGGAGATGAGGGTAAGGGGGATCGAATATATGGTGATGGAAGGAGAACTGACTCCGGGTGGTGAACACACAATGGGATTTATAGATGATGTAATACAGAATTGTACACCTGAAATCTATGTAATTTTACTAACAATTGTCACCCCAATAAATTTAAAAAAAAAAAAGAGATCAGATCCCCAGGTGGCTGGTTTTCTCAGTGGTTAGAGCGTGGTGCTCATGACACCAAGGTCACCGGTTCATGCCCACATGGGCCAGGGAGCTGCGCCCTCCACAACTAGATTGACAACGACGACATGACTTGGAGCTGATGAGTCCAGGAAAAGCACACTGTTCTCTAATGTGCCCCAGTTAAAAAATAAATAAATAAATAAATAAAAGACAGATCATATCACCAATGACGGGACAAACCAAAATTGTGTGACACCTGATAGGACGCAATGAAAGGAACACAGCATCACCGCTGGGACGTTCCTGTCAAAGTGCAGAACTTGCATCTAATTATGAGGACGCATTGGACAAACCCCAACTGAGGGACATTCTACCACATTCTACGACATAACTGACTGGAAATTGTCAAAAGTGTCAAAGTGGTGAAAGTCAGAGGGACGATTCCTGATTGGAGGAGGCTGACCAGCGCTTGAAGAGCTTCAGCGATGTGTGCGATGTCCTGATTAGATCACTTTGCTATAAAGGACACGACTGAGACAACTGGGGTTCTGTGGGTTGGGTGGTCTAATGTATCGGCATTGATTTCCAGATTTTGATGGCTGTGTTGTGGCTACGTGGGAGAGTGTCCCTGTTTGCAGGGAATAAATAAATACTAAAGAATTAGGGAGTGTGGAAGCATCTTGTCACCGAGTAATTCTCGAAAAAGATTTCAGGACGGAAAAATGTTTGGTACTACTCTTGCAACTCTTCTGCAAATTTGAAGTTCCTTCAAAGGAAAAAGGGAGAAGAAAGTATTCACATTATCATGGCTCACCCTCACTCCCCCCCCGCCCCCCAACCCCCCCACCCCCCCCACCCCCACCCCACCCCCCCCCCACCAAGAAAGAATTCCAATCAGATTCATGGTTGAAAAACCACTGAGTGGGTACCTTCTCCCCGCTCTCTGCCGGAATGCTACGAGTCTTGTGCATATACTGTGTTTCCCCGAAAATAAGACCTAGCTGGACAATCAGCTCTAATGCATCTTCCGGAGCAAAAAGTAATATAAGACCCAGTATTTTATTATATTATATTATATGACCTGGTCTTATATTATAGTAAAATAAGACCGGGCCTTATATTAATTTTTGCTCCCAAAGACGCCTTAGAGCTGATTGTCCGGCTAGGTCTTATTTTCAGGGAAACACTTTAGCCCCTTAGTTTTTGCCTTTACTGTGTGCTGGTCTGACTTCCAACTGCCAGCACTTTCCACAGCCTGCAGTCTTTCTCGGGGGCCCAGAGTGCTCTGCCCATGCGCAGCAGGCCAGAAGTGTCAGGGAATTCTGCGCCCTCCCCCTTTCCCGAGATCAGTCCTCAAACAGGACAGATGGGAATTGGTGAATAAATATCCCAGTGCCCTCTCCCTTCAGATGGGATGGCGCTGAGGTGTGCTCCGTATGGCTCCCTGAGCTCTCCGACCGGGTGAGCCCCATACAAACCCTTCATTGATTTGCGACCCTCTCCATCGTATCACCCTATTTTATTGGCCACATAGCAGTGTTCACCATCTGAAATCATCCCGTTGCTCTGCTTATTTATTTGTTTTTCACAATGCCTACCAGTACCTGGCATGTGGTGGGTGCCATTTGTAGAATGAATGACGGAGACGAGGAATGTCCATCTGGGTTCCCAGAGGTTCCCCTGGTTTCAAGGTCTCACTCCACAGTGGAAAGCAGCTCAGTTGGGGGCCATTCTGGGCTGGATTTCCTCCACTTACAATAACTCTGCGCCATACCTGTGGTGGTGTCTTGCAATTGAATAGGATCAGAATATGCCATCCCCAAATATGCCACTTTGGCACAAAGATTATTTTGAGCTGAAAGCAATTGATGCTATACTTGATCTTAGCCAAAAGGTCGAGAAGCGATTGAAGGCAACTGAGAATTAACAGATGCAGGAGAGTTCACTGCCCTCCCCTTATCTGCCCTAAAGCAGGATATAACCTTCCCTTTGAGGACGATCGCCCCTCCCCACTACGAGGGAGGGATGGGCAGCTCTGATCATCAAAGATGGGGTGTCAACATCAAGATGAGTTTGCATAAACAGACCTTATAAAATAGCCCTTACCTCCCATTAGTTCCCCTATATATTTCCCAGTCACTTTTTCACAATTTATTGTCCCTTGAAGCCCAAACCCTCTTTCCTTTGTTAAAAGAGTGTAAGTCCCGAGTCTAAATGCTTCTTTGCATTTCAGTTCTTTCCTGTGATCTTCACACACACACACACACACACACACACGTAAAATTCTGTGCCTTTTCCTCTGTCAATGTCATTATGTTAGTTTAATTTGCAGCCCTCCCTGCTATACCCCTAAGAGGGTAGAGGAAAAGTTTTTCCTGCTGAAGAGAATATAAGCAAGAAAAGAAATTTATTTTTTAAAGTTGAAACCATAAAGCTAATTCACCCAGCTCATATGACAGGAGAGAGTTGCCCAGCTGATTGCCCAGCTGGTTGGCAGCAGAGCCCAGATCAAAGGCCGATGCTGTTCTTATTTCCTGAATATACTGTGTTTCCCCGAAAATAAGCCCCAGTTAAGATCATCAGGCAGACGGACGCATTTAGTACGTTCTGACAATGTTCCAGAAGAAGATGACATGACTGTATTTGAATAAATGTAGATTGCTGTACATGAAAAAATAAGACATCCCCTGACAACATGCCCTAATGCGTCTTTTGGAGCAAAAATTAATATAAGACCCGGTCTTATTTTCAGGGACATGCGGTATAAGACCCGGTTTTATTTTCGGGGAAACACGGCAGTGGCTGTTGAATCAGTCAGCGGGACGTCTCGTAGTCCCCCTCGGCAGCTGAGCCTACACTCTGTCTCTTCATTTGACCAAATTCGGGGAAAGGCCAGAGAGAAAGGCCATGAATTCAACTGCCATTTATGAGCATACACACACTCATTAACTTCTCGCAACAACCCTATGAGATAGCTATTATCTCTATTTTATAGGTGGCGTCATTCTGGCCTGGTGAGAATCACTGAAAATGACTTAGAAATCTGAATCTAGGGGGTTGCTTTTAGTGACTTGTGACATGATTCCTCTCAAGAACATGTGGCGATTCTAACTATACTAAGTAACTGTCGGGGGAGTGTTGCCAAGTGCTGGATCCCTCTTCAAAGCAGAAATAAGGCTTATTTGCAATTAACTCATTCATTGTGTGCAAATGATACTCATTGCCCGAAAGCAGTGTGTTCTCTTAAGTAGGTTAAACCTTCCCCTCTGAAATCTTGTTGGTACTATTCATTTGAGCAATAAACTCTTCCTTGCTGGAGTAAGGCACACTTCAGCCAGGCCAGGCGGGGAGAGAAGGATTACAAATTCTCACTCATTTTAGTTGCAATAGGAATGACTATTGACGTGTGCCAGCCAACCTTGCTCAGGCAAGCCAATTGACAGAGGGTCAGCCAAGTTCCGCAGCCTCCTGAATTATTAAACATCTGATGAGAAAGGAGAATGGCTTCTTTTCTGCTACCAGAGAACCTTGAACTTTCTGCCAACAAAAGCTTGCCAACGGGAGGTCCTGCTGGGCTCACTTTAATGAACAGATAAGACTCAACGTTAATTAGCACACTAATTGTTGCCATGCAAATGAATGTGGGGAAAGAACTTGCAAACAGTTTATTTTCTTAAATGGGCTACCAAGGTGCCTCCTGGAGGCCCATGGATGGTGCTTCATCGTGCAGCCAACTGTTTTGTTCATGGAGTACGTAGCACAAATCTGGCTCAACAAGCATTTCCCAAGAATGGTCCAAGTACTGGGGTTCTGTGTGAGAGTTGGGGGAGAGTGAAATGCACCAGGCCCAGAGCCTGTCTTCTAGAAGTCCACTGGAGAAGTCAGGGTGAAGTTGCTTGAACTTTTGGTTAGGGTTCCTGCTTGTAAGCAACAGAAATGAATTCAGGGTAGTGAAGAGAAAGGGAATGAATGTATTAAAGGCTTGGGGATAGCGGTAGGCTGGGCAGAGGAACAATCTGGGAGTGGGTATATTGCCATTATAAGGACTCATCTCTAGCTGACTTCGTGTCCTTGTGTATTTCAGGCCATTGCCTCTGTTAGGGCAGAAAAACCTGTTAGGCTCAGTGCCTGGGAGCATGCAAATTAAACTGACAACAGATAGAGAAACAGGAGGAAATACAAAATTTATTCATAGGATACGTAGACGGGAGCCCACAAAAGAAGTGGCTAGCTAAACGGCTGAAGTTTGGGAAAGAGATGGGGAGAGAAGAGGCTTTTATGAGAAGAACAAATGGGTTTCTAAGGGAACAAACAGGAGATGAGAAAATTTGTGATAATGTTTGTTTATGCAAGCGCAAGTGGTTTTTTCTATCTTTTTCATGGCTATAAAACTCCTGCAGAAACAGAAATTTATGATAGTTTCACTCCTGGAAGTTTCTGCTTTTAGTGAGAAAAAGGAAGCTCTAAGGTTTCTTTCTGCATCTGTTAATATCACATGGCTTTAGTTTAACATGATCTTCACATTAACTCTGAGGGTCCAGGTGAGTCCTCACAGCTCTCACCTGCATGACCACAATGCCCTCCTCGCTGGTATCTCCATTTTGTCTCTGGCCAGGCCACCCACCAAATTTAGGAAATTTGAATTAAGTATGGACTTCAGTCAATGACAGTGTATGAGCATTGGTTCCTTAGTTGTGACAAATGTGCCATGTTAATATGTTAACAGCAGGGAGAACTGGGTGTGGGGTATATGTGTCCATAGCAGCCCAAGGGACACATTTAAAATGAAAATCAGATAATGCCACATTTGTGTTAAGAAAAGCTCTGAAGACCCAGGGCCTGGAGCTGGGTTTCTAACACCATTCTCAAAACAAACAAACAAACAAACAAACTGAAACAATGAAGTAGGGCTCTTTGGAGAAGTGGCAGACTCTAGGAGTGGTCAGGAGAAAAACAAATGCCAGAAAATAAGGAAATGCTCAAGAAACGAGACAATGAAGGTATGTCACAGGGACGTAGGAATCAACCGACAGAGCTCCTAGTAGCCAAAGCTTGAATAATTCGGGCAACAAAATAAGCCACGGTAGCATTGGAATCTAACCCAAAGTACAGAGTAAATGTCTATGGGTCTATACTGATAGGAATAGATAATCGAATATGTAAATAAATGGGGAAGAAGAGACAAATTTCCTGTACAGAAGAATTCCAAGTAATTTATGGAGCTATTCCCCCTTCCAGGAGGCGGAGCATAACTTCCTGCCCCTTCCTGTGGGCTGGGCAGTGACTCATTCTAAAGGGTAAAATATGGAAAGAAAGAAAAGAGAATAACTTGACAGCAGAGAAGCCTGACAAATGCTACCTCAGCCAGGTGCTCAAGGCCAAAGTCAACAGTGACGTCACGCTGATGGCACGCACCCTTGATAAGATGTGATGACGGTGGCCCTCCACCTCCATGATCTTCCTTCCTTATCCCAGTCGAGTAATCCATAACCCATGAGGAAAACTTCAGACAAAACCAAACTGCAGAACAGTGCAAAATACCTGGCCAGGACTCCTCAAAACTGTCAAGGTCATCAAAAACCAGGAAAGTTTGGGAAACCATCGCCACCCAGGGGAGCCTCAGGATGCGACGTCTAAAAGGAATGTAATATTTTGGATGGCATCCTGGAACCGTAAAAGGGCATCGGGTACAAATTGAGCGAATTTGAATAAAGCATGCCCTTCAGTTAATGACAGTGTCCGAGCATTGGTTCCTTAGCTGTGACAAATGTGCCATGTTAACAGCAGGCAGAACTGGGTGTGGGGTATATGGGAACTGTCTGTGCATCTGAAGTTCTTCTAAAAGAAAAAGTTCATTAACCGACAAAACAAAAAAAAGTCTTCTGAGGGCTTCTCCTCAGGCTGAGAATGAAATCCAAATGTCTTATCGTAGCCGACAATTGACAATGTGACAATTGGCATTGCCCTGCGTGGCCCGGCTGGCCCCGGCCTCAGACGCCACCTCTCTGGCCGCACTGGCCTCTGGGGAAGGACCCAGGCCCCTTGCTCTTCTGTTTCTTCCTTCCAGAATATTCTTCCTCTCGTGCATACTCTCTCTCTTTTTCTCCCTCTCTCCCTTTAGGCCAAGTCCTTCTCATCTTTCATATCACAGCTTAAATGCCACCTCCTTCAAGAAGCCCCCTTGAGGACTATGAAGCATGTCCCTCTCACCCTCTATCACACTACACTTATTTCCTGCCCTGAGCTTATACCCATCTGCACCTGTGGTTGGGCACGTTCCCCTGAGTACGCCTGGCTTCCCCAGGACAACGTGCCCAGCCTGTTCGTTATCACAGCCCTAGTACCTGGAGAGGGTGGGATTTGGTAACACACTGGATGGAACTTGTGTCTGACGAATTGTGCTGACTTGCTAGCCTTGTCATTCCCCTGTCGTTACCGCTCAGCTTCCTGGAAGGGGAACCCTTCCTTTTACACCCCAAGCCCTGGTCTTTCAACCCTTCATAAGCCTTCTGCTCATCCCTTGAGGCTGCTTAAATCCAGCCCCTGCCCTGGGTGTGCACACCTTGGCAGAGAATATGACTGTGCCTGTGTAATTACGGTGACTCAGTGCTACATCCCTATAAGTCCTTATAATTAGGACCGGCAGTGTAATGCAGTCATTAACACTTTTTATACCACCGCCGTTTCCAAACTATTTTTGTTAAAGCACCCAAAGTAGGATGATGGGAGGAGGTTCACAGAGAACAGAGAAGTGTTTTTCCCTTTGTCTTTCCCCATGGCAATGAGGAGGGAATGGCAGTGTCTTTGAGAAAGAAGAAGCTATTGATTCGTTTGCCCCAAAGCATCCCACTGAGCTAGATTCTGCATTGTTTGTGGAACTTTCCAAAAGAATGAAAACCAGTGTGTCTTTCTGCTAAAGGCACATTCCCAATTATCTCTGCTGATAAGAGAACTTCTTTATCCTTGGAAGGGATGCTTTCCAAAGTTAAAGACGACTTTGACTTACCAGGGGCTGGTGGGGCTGGTGGTGCAGAGGGAACAGGAAGTTCGTGTGTAACAGGGGTGATGAATCCGTTCTGGAGCTGGATGGTGGTGAGGGTTGCACAACGATCTGAATGCATTTACTGCCTTTGAACTGTGCACTTAAAAATGCTTAAAACAGTAAATTTTGTGTTGTGCATATTTTACCACAATAAAAAGAAACCCAGCGGTGTATTTTTTTAAACTTGAAAGTGTCACAATATTCTGATAGGTCGGCTACACCGCAAGTTCAGAGTAAGACCCCATTCAGTATTTATTTTAAAAATTACAAATAATAAATAAGAGACTGGAAATAAAAAAGTCCAAACAATAACCGATTATTTCTGAGTGAGAGTGATTTCTAGTGTCTTCTTAGGGCTTTTCTGTATTTTTCCAATTATATATTGGACAATAAATGTTTCTATGTTTTTTGTAATCAAATAAAACAGACACAGCATAATGAATGTACTCAACACCACTGAATTGTACACTTTAAAGTGGTTGTGATGGTAAATTTTGTGTTATGTGTATTTTGCCACAATAAAAAATGTGTTTAAAAGAGAAAAGACAACTTGTACGAAAGATTACTTTCCTGGGTTTTCTTCAAGTCGCTATTGCCCTAATTTGCCACCATCCCCCAGCCCCTCCCCGTGTAGTCCAGGTTAGAGACACGAGACTTGGGTCACTGAGTGCCCCAAAGATTCCAGGCATGGGTGTAAATGTGTCTGGGTAAGTTCCAAGACTTTTGGCTCCTTCAGATCAGACGGGATCTGTAACAGGAAGCTTTTTTTTTTTTTTTTTTAAGAGTTTTCTCAGGATTTATTATGATTCAAATCGAGGCCAGGTTAAAGCTAACCCTCATATTTTCTACAAAGTCAAGATTGCTGAATGTGATAGTATAAACATGATCGCAGGAGAAACTATCACAAATCTTCAGAGGATAAACTGTTTGCAAGAACACAAAGACACCACATCACTTTGACACTCATGACAAATAAAGACGCATTATACTTGTGTAGTGTTTTAAACCTTCTAAAGTGTATTCAGAGTCGTTCTTTATTGCGCTATCAGCAATCGTGGGAAAGTGGCTTTTTTAAGGTGGAGAGGCCAGAGCCTGTTTGAATGCCTCTTAGAACCCCCCCAGGAGATAGGGGAGGTTGTTGGTGCCACAGCGGGGCTGTTTCTGGTGCAAAGTCCTAAGGAATGTGAGAGGTTGGGCGCAAAGGGAAAGCAGGGCATGACTCCTGGACAGTCTCACTGAGGAAGGAGGTCCCGGTGGGAAGATGGTAGGGAGGGCTGAGGGGCTTTGTTAAAGGGATGTTATCGGGAAAGTCAGAGCAGAGTTATCCACCTAGTGAAGTAGGAATATTTCCTCTGTGAGTCCCCAGATGACGTGAGGGACTTGGAGGGAGAGAGGGAGGGAGTGTGGGCCAGGATCGTGTCTCGTGAGACCGAAGAATGGAAACACGGACCCAGGAGAGGCAGAGTTTTAAAAAGAGGATAGTTTACTGAAAGCAAAAGGTCAGAGCTCCCGAGCAAGCGTGAGGGGGTCCCGAATGAGGGTGCCCAGTGACTGAGGCAAAAGCTCTTACTTTTATACCTTCCCTTGCCTGTTTGGGGAAGGGGAGCTGTTTGAAGAAGGGAACTGGCGCCTTCTAATGAAATTCGTTTGCCAGGTTTGTTCTGCTTGCCCATCCTGAAGGAATTAGCAAAGTACCCCACTCTTTATCTATCAGATCTGCTCCGTTTGTCAGGCCAAAATGAATTTTATGATTAACCTCATAGTGTTGTTACATTTTATATTGGAGCGAAGGAGTGATTTCAAAACCTGGAGTTTTAGGATATGGCTGTCTTTGTTTATTTCACCAGGGACCTCACTGTCTACCTAGCGACATGCTAACTAACATGTCTCACGAGGGCAACCCCTGCCAGTTGGGCTTCTCCAGGGGGCGTGACCTCCCGAGGTAGTGCCAACCTGCCCCTTATCGAAAGTGGGATGGACTCTTGTGCAGAGGGCAGGTGTTGAGATTCATCAGAGCAGTTGTGTTCAGCACTGCAAGAAAGGAGGGGCTCTCTGTGCCCCCACATTTTGTGCTGATGTGGGGGTGTGTGTTTGAGGAAAGGGTAGAAGATATGAAACAGACCCTCTTGGAGACAGGAAAGCAGGCTTAGCTGGACACGGCCAAACAGCCAACTGCGGTACCTGACGGTACATTTCAAATGAGGACATGCCTTCCGCTGTGGCTTCCTCTGAACTGTGCTGCGTGGCTGCTGTGAGCTGGTACCGAGGACAGAGGCAGACAAAACATCCCAGCTGCCTACCTGGGACTCACCTGTAGGACCAGGCTTCGGAGTAAGAAGTGAGGGAGTCGTGTGTGCAGTGTGGGGTGCCTGATTGAGGGGTGGGGGTTTCCATGGGAAGGATCCGAGACCACACTTCCAAGGCTGTGAAGGATGAGTGTTGACATCCCAGCTGCGAGATCTCTCTGAGCCGTACTCATTTCATCTGTGAAATGGGACGATGGTAGATTTGAAATTCCGAGTGAACACAACAAGCGTTGGGTACTGCGATGAGCCTTTGGGCCACGTGTCTGACATCCAGCAGGTTAGCCCAGGCTTGTGCACGTGGAGGTGGTCTTGGGGTTTCTAGGAGCCACAAAAGAGAGTAAACCCAGCGCTCCAGCTGCTTAAAACAAGTCCTACAGCCAGATTCAAGGGGTGGAGAAATTGATGGGGAATTTGGCCAGTTGTGACATCTACTACGGTTGTTCTGAGGATAAAATGAGACCATATATGTAGAACACCTATTAGCATTGTGAGTGCTCAATAAATGTATTGACAATGGTGACATTTCTCTGTTCCACTTTTTTTTTAATAATACAAAGGTAGATGTTACAATAGGTCTTAAATAGTAATTTTTAATTTTTGTGGAATGTCTTGTCTTCATTTCCTCCCCTATGTGATGAGAATAATCCCTTCCAGTCTCAGTGAGGATTTGATGTGGAAATAGTGGGAAAAAGCCCAGTGCGGGGACTTCCAGAGTTATTATTGGTATAAGACCCATGTCTCCACCTCCTCCCGCACACAAAAAGGAAACCCAGACTTGATCGCTTTTTCATTTTTGTTTTATGTTGACTCACATCCCGCTTTTCAAAAAACCCATCTCGAGCTGTTTGCAGACTCTGCTCCAGGCTGTCCTTTCTTCTGGTTCCTGGGCTGCCTCTCTCCTCATCTTCCCTCCCTGAAGGCACCTCCTCCCTTTGTGTTTCATCTCCCTTCCTCTGCCTGCAGCCTCCGGATGCCTAGGGGGCTTTGCGGGGCTGGCGCCACAGCTTCAGGGGACTCTTGGGGTACCCTGGGGCCACAAGGCCCTTCCAGGTAAGGATGACAAAGGCTGGAAGTGCTGGGTACCTGTCAGGTCTCTAAATATCTAAGTATCTTCCAGCTGCTCTGAGTGGCTCTTACAAACTGTAAAACAGAGGAATCCCCTCCACCTTGCACCTTGTCAAGGCTTGGCGTGGGGCGGGGCTCTCAGCAGCTTCGGAAGCTCCTCTGTGCAGTTGGACAGTCTGGGAAAGTGCTTAATGTTTTGAGCCTGGAAAACGCAAATCAGCAGCCGGTCCATTCTTAACCACCATCCCCGGAAGAGGAGAGTAAAGGCTCAGAGTCTCATAACCTGGGTGGTCCAAAATATGAATAACTTAGCATACCCTAAACCTTGTCAGACCTGAGGAGGCCCCTGCAGCTTAAATGTCAGACAACCTTCCTTCTCTGGGGCTGGGACACTGAGAAAGGGGAGTGGGAATACGAGAAGAGCCTGCTCTGAGCTGGTTCAGGGCAGCCCCGTTGCAGAAGACAACAGTTTTTCCTGGACAGACTTTGAAACAGTCCTTGGGCTGAGTGCTTGTTAATTTTCTTGTTAGTTCTTACAATGTCCATATGGGCTGGCAGTGACAAACCCATTTTACAGACGCAGGTAATGAGGATCAGAGAGTTTAAGAAAAGTTGCTTTGAGTTCAGAGTTGAAAGATAGAGCATAATTGATTGGTGTGGGTAAAGAAGGGATTGGAGGTAGCCTAGGAGACGGCTGATGCCACCTCCTTGGTCCAGTGCCTCCTGATAGGGGAAGGGAAAGAGTACCACACTGGGAGTGGGCAGGCCAGGTTCAAGCATACTTTTAAGGAAGCTGAAGGTCTTTGGATTTTGCCACGAAGGCAAGTTAAGTTTTCCTTGAATTTTCTGAGCCTCAGTTTTCTCACCTGTAAAATGGGTTGTTGTGAGGATCAATGAGGTGATACGTTGAAAGCATTTCATCCAGTGCCTGGATGTACAGATCAGGGGCTCTGTCTTACACCCTGGCTCCAGGAAAGCCACATGGAAGGGCACCTGGGATGGCCCCACCAGATAGCCTTGCCTTTCTGGCTGGGCGTTTCCGAGGGCAGCCCTGTACCCTACAGTCAGTGGGGCCCAGGCCCCAGCCCTAGGCAAATGCTGTGGCTTCTATGGTTGTTTTAACAATCCTGCTATTCCAAACAAGACTCAGGCTGGGCTTCTCTTGTAAATATTGATAGAGGCCCCAGACAGAGAGGAACAAGAAAACAAGGGACGTTTTATTTATGATAGAGAAAGAAACCAACAGAAAGGAAAAAAAAATCTACAGGCCCAACAGGAGGGAGGGATGTTAAATAAACTGTGGTGCAGCCACTTGATGGAATACTGTGCAACTATTGAAATGATGTTTACTGAGGGTTTGTAATAACACAGGAAAATGCTTATTCTCAAAAGCTAAGTGAAAAAAGGAAGCAACTGAACTGTATATTCAGCATAATCACACGTAGGCACACATCAAGCCCAACCAAAGCCACACGCAGAAGAAACAGACTGGAGGGACACACACCACAGCGGGGGTTAATTGGGGAGATTTTTTTATACTTTTCTCTATTTTCCAATTTTTCTTTCTTCTATAATGACATGGTTAGCCTTTATGTAGAAATGCAACCCAATGTAGAAAGCAACCCAAACTTAAGGTGTGTGTGTGTGTTTTTTCCCTAAAGAAGAAAGAACCTTTACTGGAAAAGCAGGACAGATGACCCAGGGAGAAGCCACGTGACACAGAGATCACGCTGAGGCTGAGGGCTACAGGTGGACAGACCAGGTGTTAAACAAGGTCAAGTAGAAATCCTAGACCCTGCACTCTTGGAGTAATGTGGGCTGGCTGACACCCAGCCACACACCCACGTATGGCATCTGTGATGTCCTGGAATTGTTTTGACTCTCATCCCTAAACATGCAAACTCTTCTCTCTTGGGAATGTCTCCAGGCAAGGAGCCTCTTTTATGAATGTTAAGGGGACAGAATTCTCTCCGGTACATGAAAGGCTAAAGCAGAATAGCTGGGCTCCTACTCTTTCCACACACCAAGATGGAGCTCCTAGGAGGCAGGCCTGCCCTCTCCCACTGGTGTGACAAAGCCCTTCAGGTGGCAAAGCCTGCCTTCCTTTGCCGTGGCCGTGTGCCGGGTCTGTGCGTCTCCCAGGTTTCCTTTCGGGTCTCTGCTCACTGTCATTTTCTCAGGGAGGCTTGGTCACACTGTTCCACTTCCCTGCCTTCCCTGTCTCTAGGGCACTTATGTGACATGGGTTCTATTTACTTGTGTATTTGTTTTTCAAAATTGCCTATTTTTCTCCATTAGAATGTGAGCTCGTTAGGGCAAGGACCTCCGGGGGTGCTGCAGGCACCTGCAGCACCAGGAATAGTACCTGGCCTCCACCTGTTATGAATGCATGCTGACCATCACGGCCCCGGATGGCCTGTGCAGGCCCCCTGGACCACCTTGCTCCACCATGGTGGCCCTGGCCATTTTCATCTTTAAACTCAACTCCACGGCTGAGAAACACACCAGCTCTGATCCAGTGGTAGTGACAGCCTGTGCTGAAACGGGGCTGAGGTCCTTGCAGGGTCTCAACAGGAGACGATACGGCAGTTAGTGATGTCTGCCACGAGACCACAGGGAGGCAGATAGGATGGGCATGTCAGCCCAGGCCCAAATCTCAGCTCTTCTTCTCCTCATGGTGAAGGCCACACCCGCCATCATTGGTTCTGGAACAACCTTTGCTGTCTCGTAGCCCTGGAATCATTTCCCTAGTCCTTACCAGATGTACTCCGTGGGCTTCTGAAAGGTTTTCCAGAACGATCCCTAATTCACTCTTGGCTTGGAGACCCCCCCCAGCACTACCCAGCTTTGCTGTGGTCCTGTCTCCTGCCTGGCTCCTCACTGGAGGCTTTTCCCTGGAGCTGGATCTGGCTTCACCTGCCACAGCTCCCAAGCGGGGTTCTCCTCTCAAACCCACCCCAGGCTGGCAACACAATGCTAATGCCACGTCCTACTCATGTTCACTGAGCCCACCCCGTGGGTCCCTTCATGCCTGAATATTGACTCTGACCTTGAGCATGACCTTGGCGGGGGATTGGGGTCACTCTCCCCAGGGGCCAGCCCTCGTCCCAGCCGACGTTCCTCTCCCAGCCGCCAATTTAGACATGAACTCAGCAGCCTCACCGTCCAGGCCCTAGGCCTTGTGGGGTTCAATAAATGTTCTCATTGTTGTGCCAACCTCCTTCTCATTCTTCGTTCCAATCCTGCATCTTCCAAATAAAACCTCAGGCTCAGCCCCAGCAGCTGCAGGGAACACAAGCTTCCGCCTGGATCCCCCCGGGATCTTGTGTGGAACGTTCGCCAGATACTCTTGTTGATCCCCCACGCAGAGAAGGACATGAGTTGTTCCACCAAGACAGGGACGCTGGTGTCCAAAGCATGCTTCTCTCTCTCACCTGGCAGGCCCTGCTCTGTTGTGCCCCCCACCATCTCCACTTCTTTCCTCCATGCTGTTTGTCACATAGATGGAGTCCCAGCTCCCCTGGCTTCTGGCTGGGACCCAGAGCATGGCTGCTCTCCTGTCTGTATGTGCACCTCCCTCGCACATGGAGCAGGGCCGTGCTTACAGATTGGACCAGTCTTTCCCCCTTCTCTCCAGGAGAATGAGTAACTTCTTGAGGTTGAAGGGTCTCCTGCCTTTGAGAAGTTACCAACCAAACCTGAAAGGAAAGGCGATCCCAGTCTCCTGATGCAGCTCTAGAACCTTTTAATTCCTTAGCTCCCTTACGGGCCCACCCCTCCCTGGTCCTCTCCCGTCTGACGAGGCTGACCAGGTGACAGCATTGAGCCTGGAGGGCAAATTATGCCCTCACCTCTCATCGTCCCCGAAGGATTGACGGGCAGTGGCTGCCCCTAAGTCCCAGATGTGAGGCTGGGAGGCTTGCACAGCTGTATTGTGAAGGCTTCTCGGATCTGGGGAGAGAGTCATGGGTAATTAACAGTGAGCCCAAGCAGGGGCCCAGGCGGCGGGTGGCCCTTGGATGGCATCTTCTCCTGCCTCTCCTGAGACCTCATATACAGAATCAACTGTGTTCTTAGTAGACCCCTACAAGAAGACATACCTTGTCAAATGCCTGCTAAAAATGGAGGTTTCTCAGACTAGAATTCCAGGTAATGAGAAAAAGTAAAGGGGTTCATTTACTCCACAGGGAAAAGTCCTCCAGCGTTTAGTGCTTCTGCTTCTCCAACCATCTTTCCCTCTGGCTGGGGCCCCTGGAGCTCCCCCGGGGCTCCTTCCAGTCGTGCCAGAACCACCCCCTTTTATTTTTCCCACCTCTGTGCTCCAGGTGCTTCTGGGAACATTGGTAGTTGGGGCTCAGGGGCCAATGTTTAGGAAGGGGCTTTGGTAGCTTATAGAGAGCTCGCCCATCTCTAGCAGGGTCAGCTTGAGGGGACAACTGACACACGAATCACAGTTTTGATGAGGCTGCCACCCTGAACTTTGCTGGGGTCCTGGCACCACCCCCCAATTCAGATCTGAGGCAAGCTGGTGGCCATCCCTGCAGACGTGGCTCCTGGCAGCCTCGGGACAGCAGTCCCAAGTTGTGTATTCACACTGGCCTCCAGCCCACGGACAGCAGAGACTCGTGTCAGAGCCCCAGCCAGCGGAGGAGGTAGGACTAGCATTAGCCTCCTCCTGGCCAAAGTCCCAGCCACCTGACCTCCCAGAAGCAACCCCTGGAGCAGTGGACAGCGCTCTGCCTCCAGTTTTGTAGGAGGAGCCCAGCAGAAGGGCGACTAGACACTGGTCTGGGGCACATCGGGGCCCGGCAGGGTGAGGACGGTGGGCAGGAGGGTGCCCTGCGGGGCGGGAAAGCTCCGCAGCTCCGTGGGCACAAACCTGGGTGAGATGTGGTCGGCCAGGAAGCCGAGCATGTGCCGGCGCCCCACACAATAGATGAGGTTGTCCACCACGGCGCACTGGAAGGTGTCTGGGTGGGGCGTCCGGTACGTGGCACACTGGTACCAGAGGCGGGCACTGGCACTGCAGCGGTGCACGTCTATGCCCAGGCTGCGGTTGAGGTCAAAGCGGTAGAGAAAGCCACCGACCGCCACCATCTCGGCTGTGCGGTCCTTGCCACCCACCGTGGGGCCCACCTGCCAGCGCTGCTCCTGGGCCGAGAAGCGGAGCAGCAGGTAGCGTAGCGTGCCTCCCGTGACGAAGATGTCCCCGGCACATGCTGTGGCTGTGTGTGCCAGGGCGAAGGTATCATTGGGGAGTGGTGGGGCGAAGGTCCAGCGGTCCAGGCGAGGGTCGTAGCGCTCGACCGTGTTCAGACACTCGCCCCCAATGGCGTACAGGTACCCGTCCAGGGCCACCAGCCGGCAGTGTGGCCGGGCTTGGTTCAGCGGGCACACCTCGCTCCAGATCGCCGTCAGCGGATTGTAGCAGAAGACTCGGTTGGAGGGCCTGCACTCCGGCCCCTGACAACCAGACACCACAAAGAGATAATTGAAGAGACTACAGATGGCACAGCCCCTGGACACAGCCTCGGGGGGCAGATGGGCCAGCAGGTGCCAGGTATCCTGCTCAGCGTCATAGCAACAAAGGTGGCCGGAGTCCTCCTGGGGGCACACGTCGGCCACCACCAGGTGCTTCTGGCCCCGGAGCCGTCGCTGGAGGATCAGCTCCCGCTCTGCTCCGCTCAGGCACCCGTAGATGTCTGGGCTACGCAGGGCCTGGAGGTAGTTGTCACTCATCACCTTGTAGGCGGCCTCTTTCAGGGCTTCCAGGTTCTGCCTCTTGGCCAAGGTTAATACCTCGTAGCAATTGCCCAGATCCAGGTGGACATCTGGGACTGAACCTGGGGTGAGAGGGAGGTGGAAGAAATTGGTCCCAGCCACGAGCTGCAGGCTGGGCTCCCCACTGCTTCCAGCTGAGCTGGACTCGGGAGAATCCTCGGATATGGGGCAGTCATGTGGGGCATCCTGGTCTAGGCAGGATGCAGCGGGTCCCCCAAAGCCATGGAGCTGCAGTTGGAGCTCGGGGTTCTCCACGATCTGAAGGAGGCTCTCCTTCCTGCTGAAGCCTGGTGCGGGGGGCGGCAGCGTAGGCTGGGAGGAGGCGGCTGTATCAGCTCCACCTGCTCTGTCATCGGCATTGCCTCCGGAGGCTGCCCCTGTTCCCAGGGGGGTTGGCACAGGAGGTGGAGCCTCAGCCAGAGCTGCTATCCTGGGGGCCAGCCTGCCCCCAGAGGTGGCCTGAGAGGTGGATTCGACATAGTACTCATACAACTTGCCCTGTAGCCTGGGCCTGATCCCCTCTACCTTCTGTTGTATGAAATTCTCCTCCACTCGAATCCGGGCCATCGATGAGAAGGTGTAGGAGGCGTTGGTGGCCCCCTCCTGCTGATACAGGGCCAGGCCCATGTCTGAGGCAGCCTGGAGGGCCCCAGCCTCTTCCCTGTGGACCCCCGTCATGCGGGTGAAGACCCAGCTGTCACTTTTGCCTTCTGTGTGAGCTATCCAGGGCTGGTGGGGTGACTCCTCCCCGGCTCCTGGCTGCTCCGAGAGTCTGCCATCCCGCCATGGAACAGGCTTACTATCCACACTGCTGCCGTCTACCACAGCGAGCGCAGCTGGGGAACTTTTGGGTTCACTGCCCAGATGGGGGCGGTGGGGCCGCTCTGGCTTACCGCCATCAGTTGTTCTGGCTGCCTGGCCACTGCAGCAAGGAGGTGCCTGGCCAGAGTCCGGGCACTGCTCACCCCACTCCTCACCAGCACCTTTCCTCTCGGGCTTCTGAGTCTCTGTAGCTTCCAAGTCGCGGGAAGAGGTTCCTGTTGCCAGGACTCCGGAGCCCCCTGGATTCTCCCAGCTGCAGCCCTTGCTTCCCTTCCGTCGTCTCAGCTCGCGGTATGGTGCCCCAGGAGCGGCCCCCTGGACGGCAGGCTGCCCGGAACCCTCTGCCTCCTCCTCAGCCTTGGCCTTGGGGTTTGTGCCCCACAGCGGGGCCTGGGCAGGCCTTGACTTGTACAGCCTGTAGGCTGCGGTCAGCAGGAGCAGGGCGGCAGCGGATAGCGCTAGCTTGCCTGTCAGCTGCATGTCCAAATGCCAGCCTTGGGCTTCTGCTCCTCCTCCTGTGGGAAGCATGTTTCCCAAGCCGACCTGGGGCTCAAGAATGTCAAAAATCCGATTAATGATTGCCCAATAGGGGCCCGTTCCTGGTTCCTGCTGAGCTGAGCCAGAGAGGGTTCTGGGCTGGCTCTAGCCGGCCAGCTGAGGAGTTGGAGCAAAGGTGACTTTGAGCTGGCAGAGGGCGGCCCCTGGAGCCCCAGCTGGCAGATCTCAGCGCTGGCCTCCTTGGATCCTTCGATGCTTTCCCTGGCGGTGAGACGGGGAGTCTGCCCGGGGGCTGAACTTGTGAGCAGCCTCTTGAGCTGGCAGCAGCTGGAAGATGTTAGGACTGTCCAACGGGCACGCAAAGAGGGAGGAAACTCTTGACCAAACAGTCTCCCGACGCCAGGAAATGCATAGGGTTGGTTAGTATTTGTGTGTGTGCTTTATTTTCTCTTGCAAATCCACTGGGCTAGGAGGGTTGGGTGTGGCGAGTGTGGGACAGGTGGAGCCTTGGCAGGTGTAGTATGAGACCCGCCCAGGTCGATTTCCTTTCTGTTGGGGTCTGCTGGTCCCCACGGTGGGGGTTGGGGTCTGCAGTTAGGAGCAGGGGAGGCTGAGCTGGGGCCTGCTGCCAAGCCACCTGACCCGGCTCTTGAATGCTCTTGAATGCCCTGCTGACTAAGAACTGGCTGCCATCCTGAGAGGACTTTGGGAAAACACACGTCTTTAGTACCCAGATTGGGGATAGACGTGGGGCACATCCTTGCCCTCTGAACCAGACAACCTCATACAGTGAGAGGGAGACATCTGCGCCACCCTCCAGCCCCATCTCACCATTGCTATGGTTTCCAGATCCTGGCTACCGGGCTCTGCCACTTACCAGCTGTGTGACCTTAGGCAAGTGACTTCACCTCTCTGTGCCTCAGTTTCTTTATCTGAAAAATAGGGGTAACACATACACACCTCCTAAGGTTGTGAGGAGAACAAGAGAGGGTTAATGTGTGTAAAGCCTGCAGGACTGAGCTCCACCTTGGACAAGCTCAGTAAATATCAGCCATTCTTCTTCCTGTGTTTTTCCTCTTCCTCCTTCTTGCCATCAGTGTCACCATCACTCATATTAATCGTCATCAGCTCGACTTTCTGTGCCCCTCCCCAGACCGAGGTCCTGGACCCCAAAGACCCCAGAGTAGGGGTCTCAAACCCGTGCTGCCTATGGGGGCCAGGTAGGTAAAGTAAGGACCCACCTGGTGATGGTTCCAGGCTGGTGGGTGGGCCCAGCATTGCTACATCCCACTGTTTCCGAGACATTTTCTTAGCCTAGGTGGTGATGTGATCACTCGATTTCTAAATGATGGCATCTAATTAAAAAACGAGAATAACACCCACGCTGTGGGCCAAAGGAAACACGTGCCTGGGCGGAGTTTGGCTCTTAAGCCTTGACTTCAGGAGAAAATCCCAACTCATGCCTGTGTTCACAGCCCCCACGCTCTAGCGTCAGTTTACCCTTCTAACCTCACCTCCTGCTTGCTGCCCCGTGTGCCTGGCTCTGGACTGGCGCTCAGGCCGACCTCCCTCGTCTTTGCTGGTCCATGTCCCTCCACCCCTTCAGAATCGGCTCAAAGGCTGTGCCTCCCATGCCTTCTGCCCTGGCGCCTCCACCTTTTTCTCCTTTGGGTCTCTTGTTCTTCTACACGCTTCTTTTAGCCTCCGTCACGTGGGCCATGGGTCAAAGTGCATTCTGCCCTCTTGTTGGATTCTAAGTCCCCGAGGAGTCAACTTTGAGCCCTGAAGTCTGTATGGGGCCAGGCACTATTGGGACAACAGTCAACACGCATGCGTCTTTCCGCAGGTAGGGTGGGGGGTGGCCACTCTAGATGAATCTCACCTACTGCTCAGTGTCCCGTTGGGAAAAATACAATTGTCATCCCCATTTTATGGCAGCTTCAAAGTTATGTCAATTTGCTTGTAAATGGGAATTTCTATGTGTGTTTCCAGACCCCCAGACTTTTACAGATCTGAATTCACCCAACAGGTAGGACTTCTCCGGGAGTTAAGTCTCCTTCTCCTCTCCCACTGGTGACCAGCAGCAGGCTTCCCTTTCTTTCCATCATGGCCAAGAGAGTTATTCTGAATTTCACAGGCACAGAGTCCCTGGGGGTGCTTGTTAGAAATGCAGATTTCCAAGTGCTACCCCCACCCCCCAGACTTTCCGATTCAGCAGCTTTGGGGTGGTTCCCAGGGGATCCCCATTTTTAACAATCACCTCAGGAGATTTCAGTGGGTCTAGGAATGAAAACCAAGTCAGCTTTCCTACTAAGTGTGCTAAGAATTCCTGTTCGCCCTGAGGTGGGGGTGAGCAGTTGTTCCCCAGATCACCAAGGTGAGTAGCAGGGAATGGGGGATGAGTCCTGGGCACTTTGCATAAGTGATGTAATTTTATCTCCGGCGTTGGGGCAGATGCTGTTGTCAGCACTCTTATTTCACAGGTGAGGAAACTGAGGCGCAGAGGGATGTGCCAAGGTCACAGAGGTTGTGAGCAGTACGGTCTTGATTTATAACCAGCTTTCTCCAGCTGCTTAGCCCATTTGTCTTCCTCTGGGAAGGAGAGGATGAGGTGTAAGGACAATACATGGGATTTGTCCAGAGGTGGAATGAGGGCTTTGGGGCTGATGTGGGTCCCTCAGTGGCCAAGCTGTCATTCCAGCAGTAGGGGTAGCTTTGGGACTCTGTACCCTAGAATGGGGAGACTTGGGGCGTACCCCTTTGGAGTGCCGTGACCTGGCATTGTCTTCTCAGATGCCACCAAGCAAGCAGGTTGTCGGCCCCTTTGGCGGGCAGTTTTCCACCCACTGAAGGCTTCACTGCGCGCGGGAGCATTCTCCCTACGGTTCTGGCTCAAATCCTTGGAGTCAGGCAATCACTCTTTCCATTTGGAACCATGCTTGTGGGACCTGGGTGCGGCCAAACCAACCCCCTAAGGCAACAGGGAAAGGTGTGAGCACCACTGGGAGCAGAAGACAGTCCCAGCCCTGGGGCACTTAGGTCCTGATCTGGAAGATGGCACTACCCTCAAGCCACAATGCACCACAAAGGAAAAATTAATGAGGTGATTTGTCAGCCGGTGCCTATTGACAAAGTACAACTGGGCGATTGGGAGGCCAGGGAGCCTGGAGCAAGGGGTATCAGAATAGAGGTCAGGAAAGGATTCCAGAAAGAGGCACTGAGCACTGAGTATTGGTAAAGGAAGCAGGGGGTCACAGACTGATTGATTGATTGAACAGATATTTACCAGACGTTTACCATGTACCGGGACGTAGGTGATATTGGATCTGCTGGCAGTTTCTGAGTGTAGGTCAGGATCGTGTCTCATGAGACCGAAGAATGGAAACACGGACCCAGGAGAGGCAAAGGGTTTTAAAAAGAGGATACTTTATTGAAAGCAAAGGGTAGAGCTCCCGAGCGGTAGGGGGTCCCGAATGGGGGTGCCCCCTGACTGAGGCAAAAGCTCTTACTTTTATACCTTCCCTTGCCTGCTTGGGGAAGGGGAGCTCTTTGGAGAAGGGAACTTGTTTGAAGAAGGGAACTGTCACCTTCTAATGAAATTCGTCTACCAGGTTTGTTCTGCTTGCCCATCCTGAAGGAGTTAGCAAAGTAACCCACTCTTATCTATCAGATCTGCTCCGTTTGTCAGGCCAAAAGGAATTTTATGATTAACCTCAAAGCCTTGTTACATTATGTCCTGGAGTGAAGGAGTGATTTCAAAACCTGGAGTTTTAGGACATGGCTGTCTTTGTTTATTCCACCAGGGACCTCCCTGTCTACCTAGGGACACGCTAGCTAACCTGTCTTACTAGGACAAGAGGGTGGAGAGGGCATTTGACAGGGCAGGTACGGAGAAGGCCGAGAAGAGGGAAATAGCAAGGTATAAGGGAAGCTGGGGGACGTGAGAGCCATGCCAGGGCATGAAGACCTCCACGTTGGATCTCGGGGCTGGGTGCAGGCCGTGAGTATGGGGATGTGTGTGTCAGGTGGCACTGATTTGCCTCCTGGCTTGGCACTTCCTGTGATCTTCCCTTGTCTGAGGGCAGAGGTAACACCTGTGAAACAGCTGAGCACAGAGGAGGCCTTCCTTAAATAAGGCTTCCCACTGTTTGCCCTCCAGGCCAGTTCTCAGTGAACAGAGCCACCTGAGATTGTTTTAAATGGCAGGTTTTATTATTCACGTATGCATGGTGACGCCAAACATATCAGGAGATGACTGCTACGGAAAAGACAGTTTGTTATTCAGCTACCCTGAGGGCCACAGGGGAAGCCCCGGGATGAGGAGGCAAGCAGAGGGCGTGAGGGGACAGTAGAAGTAAGAGTCTTTATTGTGGTTTTTCCGGGAAGGAACAGGGGAGGCAGGGTAAACAGGTTTAGGATTGGCCAGCTTGAATAAATCAGGGGCCTCTGGGGCTGTTTCTTTTCTGATCCTGGTCCTGGGGTGATTGGGACAGGGAATATTGGCACCAGGTGTGTCAGAGCCTTGTGAGAACCTGGTAAAGGAGGTGATTGGGGACATGGCTTTGGATTGGTCCACTTGCATATGAAAGGTGTGCTCCTAGGCCAGTCATTTGCTATCTAGGAACTGGCTAACTCCGGGAGGGGCAGTCCCTCAGCATTCACGGTCAGATGCCAGAGCATCAAGAATACAAACTAAGAGGATATAGTAACTACTGAGAGTCAGAAGACGGAAGGACCGGGACCTCGGGGCCCCCAAAGGCAGCTTTCTCCCCGGCATGGCAGCTGGAAGTGAGCTTTCCACTCGACCCTGAGGTCTCTTTCCATCCGGCAGGTGAACACAACATTCCCTCTAGCTGCCTTCAGACTCCATAAATGACAGCTTTTTTTGTCAGTCCGTTTGGAAAAAGTGAAATGAACAAATGAAGACAGGAGCGAAATTAAAAGATAATTGGAAGTCTATATTGGGCTTCTGTGAATGTGTGCGCGTGCCGCCAACCTCGTCTCTCCGTGAGGGCAGGATAAATTGAGAAGTCTTCAGTTGACTCGGGGGGTGGATAAAACAGTCAGAGACAGATGCGTGCCATGCAAACAAACAGGCCCATCTTCGAGCGATTAGCTTTGAACTCCATGGTGCTCGTGCCTCCAGCCCGGGTCTGTGATTTTCATGGTGGAGGCCCATCCAGGCGTGTGCGGCAGGTGAGGCCCTGAGTGGATGGACGAGGTGGGGAGGGGGTGGGTGCCGGCACCTCCGGAGGTGAGGTGTGTGTGCAGAGCGGGTGGAGATGGCAGAGAGGACGACAGGGAGGCGTGTGGCCTTTCACACACACACACGAACTCACACACACACTAACCCATGTGCACACATGTGCAAACACATGTGAGAAATGGAGCCTGGTTTGGCCAATGGGGAGACGAAGGCCTAGAGGGAGAAAGAGTCAGTCTCGCTGGGACTAGAACACAGGACAGGTATCTGACTGGGTCTAAGGATGGAGGAAGGGGTCAAGGATAGATTCCGATGGGCCTGCCGGGGGCTCAGCATTTGCTGGTGATGGTGGTTCTTTGTGCTTACCCGGGGCCCTTCCTGGACAAACTCTTCTTCACACGTAGGTTGGGCTTCATCATGCACAGCTTCCCAGGGCTGCATCCCCAGCTGGGTACACCGCTACACCCTCACCGGTTGTTAAAAGGCTGAAATATTTCCATTCTGGTTGGTAGTAGGCACTGCCCCAATCCTACCAGCCTAGCTCCTGTTCCGCCGGCCCCTCTCCATCCTCTCCATCATGTATGAACTAAAAGTCAGTGCTTAGTGGTGCAAAGCTCCTCCAACTCTGGTCCACTCAGCTCAGGTGGTGCCACGTCTGGCTAGGAGGTCAAATATCTAATGTTCCCCCCCAGCTCTGCTTCCCCAGGCCTCTGTCCTACTCGTCCAGGGTGATGCTGGCTCCGGAGTTCCTGGATTGAGGGTGCCACTTCAGTCGGGATTTGGAGCCTGCTAAGGTGAGGCCAAACTGGGACCCTGGTGGACCCACCACTGTGAATGCCACCTGCCGAGCTCACCCATTCCAGGGCGTCCCCCCAAGCCTTCCATTCAAATGACCTCAGCAAATAGCTGTCATGGTTGTTATGGGCACAGCCCCGGACTGAGTATTTCTAATTCTATTAGGGTGGTGCCAAAGGAATTGCAGTTTAAAAGGTTAACAATTGCAAAAACCGCAATTACCTTTGCACCAACCTAATAGTACCCTGTGTGCTTGGCATCATCATCCCCATTTTATAGATGAGGGTATTGAGGCTCCCAGGAGGCGAGGTGATCTCGCCTAAAGTCTCTCAGCTTGTGAGTGGTATGCAGGTGAGGCTCAAAACAAGTCTCCTTTTTGACCTTGGACCGTGCACCTGTCCAGCTCACCCTGCTGCCAGCTGCCAAAGTTCACCTCCGCAGAAATCCAAGAGAGGCCAGTGTTGCTCTTCAAGGAGACTCGTCACTGTTGTTCCTTTTGGTTCTGGGATAAGCAGTTCCAGGGGTGGGCGATGCCAGCATTTTGGAGAGGGCAAGCCATGCTGCAGCCGCCAAAGACGGAGTCTGGTCTGGAAAGGGAGTTTTAAAGAGTTGGGAATGCCAAGGGCATGAAGAAATGTCCTACTTACAATTTCTACTGCATAGACCATTAAGAAATGGAATAATGGTATGCGATACGTGCCTGTGAATTTGATGGGGAAATTGAATGTGAAACGATTCATGGGTACCGTTTGAGATGGCAGAGTGCATCCTGATTTTTTGCTCTTAGGGTGGAATAAGTTGAAGCAAAGGAAGAATCCTGAGGTTTGAGTATGTGGCACAACCCCCTGCCTGCACACAGGGAGAGAACTCTCACAGAGGGCTCAAAGCCAGTAGTAATAATTGGAACAATAACAACAACAATAATAATAACAGCAGCTGATGTTTACTAGGTGCCCACTCTATGCCAGATCCTGTGCTCTGCTAAGTCTGCAGGCATCATTTCCTTTAATCTTCGTACTAGCCCTGCAGGGGAGGTAAGACCCATTCTACAGATAGGGAAACTGAGGCTCAGTTTCTTCCCTAAGGCCATTCTATAGAAACCCTTGTTACTTAAAGAAGTATTCACTAGGACCCTGTTAGCATGTAGGATCTCAGGCCCCACCCCAGCCTCAAAAAATCAGAATCCTTATGTTAACCAGATGCCTACGACAAGCATTATGAGTACCTAGGTTAGTACCCCACCCACCCATAGTCCCAAGAATCAATCAACTGTGTGACCTTGAACATCATCAAAAGTATGTATCTTCTCCCTCCCTTGGTCAGAGAGAGGGAGACCTTCTGACATTCTGACAGAGAGAGGGAGACCTTGTCATTGACCTTCTGACATCTGAGTTCCCATAGCAACCTCAATAGATGTCGCTACTGATTCTGGTTATGCGAATGTTCGTTGTGCCTCGGCTTCCTTATCTCTCACATAGGCGTGATGCGATCCTTCCATGAAGTTATTGCGAGAAAACACGCTAGGATGGCTAGGAGAGCACTTGGTGCCGGTACATGACAGAAATGGATAAGTGGCTACAGAATGAATTGATGGATCAGAGGAGAAATACCATCGTCGAGGGCTGGGGGTGTGCCATGCCCTGGGCTCAGGGCTTCAGAGGCAGTTTCTCACTTAAGTGACTTTTTACAACCGTATTAAGCAGGCTCAGTTATTCCTGTTTACGAAGAAGAAACCCCGAAGTGCCGAAAACCTCACAGCCAGGAAATGGCAGATCTGAGATTCAAACTAGTCACCCCTAGATCTAGAGACCTTGTGTGGGGACAGAGTCCCAGAGAGCAGTTTCCAGGCTCTCAGCCTCACGTGGAAAGGTGCTGGCTCGGGTAGTAGATGGCCATCAGCTGTGATTAGTTAGCCATTAGCCACTAATACAACTGCCGTGACTACCCTAGGGGGTGGGTTGGCTGGCAGAGAAGCGGACAGCAGATTGCGGCTCGCAAGTGGGGTTAGCAAGCTGGATGGCAGATTGCGGATCATGTGGATCCTGCTTCCTGTGTCTCGCCCGGCTGCCAGCGAGACTGGGGTGCAGGAAGACCCCTCATTAGGGTACTGGCGGATGTGTGCTTTTGTGTCTCGACCAGCCGCCATTGAGAATATATTGGTATGACTCCCCTACCTATGGCTCCGTGGGTGTTCCTTTTTGGCCTCACCATATCCTGCGTTCTTGTGCGGGGAGTGGGAGCCGAGTCCCTGCATGACACCTTGCTCACAGCTGAGCTGTCTCTCCTGTCATGGCTCCCTGCTCCTCTTGCAGGTGGCGGGCCTGTGTGCCCTTCCAGGGACAGCACGCTCCCTGGATCCGGCCGTCCACGGAGCCCCATCCCAGCAGCACACCTGTCCCCTCCTCTCTTGCTAGCAGCTTCTGTAAAGCCCCTTCCTGGGCTGCCACTTGCCAGCTCCAGGATGTCCTGTGGCTCCCCTTGGCCTCTCCTGTCAAATCTAAATGCCTCAGCCTGGTCTCCCAGGTCCCTTCAATGCCCCAACCTCATTTGTCACTGTTCCCAAACACCCGTTCTGCTCCAGCCAAGCTCGTCTGTTTACTGTCCCCTCGTCCCTGCTGTCACACGGGCCATTTCTCCCACTCATGGCACTCTTTCCCACATCTCTGCCATTCTGTGTAGTTTCTCAAAACGCCAGATTAGAACCAGGCCTTCTCTACAGGGATTCAGCCAGGACGGTGCTTCTCCACTCATTCCGGGTCCCAGGCCCCTCTGAGGATATTCTGGAAGTTATGAACCCTTGCTGGAAAAATGCACACGCATAATATTTCACATGCAAATCCTGGAAGTCCCCAGACACTTGGAGTCCTGGCTAAGAACGCTTCAGCTAAGGGAAGGTACATACTGAGCTTTTGGAAGTATATGTCAGATTGGCTTTGAGGTACGAAAGTGGCTATCCGAGGGTGACATGTTTTGAAGTGTGTGCTGGGGTTCACTCCATACAAAAAAGGTTTCCTGGCCAGCTAAGTTTAGAATATACTGCTTTGTGACCAATGAACCTCAATTTCTTTTACTTATAAAATGGGGCCAATAAAACCTGCTTCTATAAAAGTTGTCCTGGTGATCGGATGAATTAAGGTGCGTGAAGGTGAGGACCATCCTGTCTTGTGCCCTTTCCAAGAGACCACCCCCGCCTCCTGCCCTACCCGACTGGAGAGTGGGGCCCCAGAGGGGACTGGGAGTCTAGTGGGGATGGCTGTGGCTTCCAGCTGCTCCCCCAAAGCAGCAGGGTGGGGCTGTGTGCGGGGGTGAAGGTGGGCCTGGCTGGGAGAGGAGCTGCCAGAGCCGTGAGTCCGCACCTGATTCTCGTCTCTCCCAGAGACTGGAGAGCCGTGCTGGCCCCAGAGAGGCAGGGCGGTTTGTGTTCCACAGCTCTGAGCCTCTAAATGGAGCTAACTCAGCGCAGCCGGGGGCCTCACTGGCCCATTAGCGCTGCTCTGGCCGATTGCAAATCAACGCTCTGAAAAGAGGCAGGCGCCCAGGTGCAGAAGGTGGAGAAAGCGGGCCCAGCTAGCTGTAGACAGCTGGAGAAGGGAGAAGGGAGGAGGAAGGAGGAGGAAGGAGGGAGGGGAAGCTGCAGGGAGAGCAGCCAGGGAAATGGGGGCCTGTGGCCGGAGGGGCTGCATTGAGCAACCACATGACTTCTGCTAGGAGCCAGATCCAGGGCTGGAGAAACCAATGGACAAGGAGCATCTTCCTTGAGCATCTACTATGTGCCAGCCACTGGGCTAGGAGCTCCGCATTCTTTGTCATTTAATCCTCATGACAGTCCTTTGCCAGAGTCAAGGCTTTGTGTTCAAACAAATCCCGGTTCAGTTTCCTCTTTCTGGGTACTCAGGAAACCATTTCCCAGATCCCCCTGCAGTGTGTGTGTGTGTGTGTGCGTGCATGCGTGCATTTGATGGCGTTATGTCCTAGGAAGGACGAGCAGAAGTCACCTGAGTGGCTTCTGGGTTGAGGCAGTGAAGCAGCAGTGTGCTGCCGCCTCCCTCGCTCTCTCACGTGGTGACCTCAGAGGTCACATGTCCCAGGTCGATGAGGGCCCTGCAGCTTACGTAAGATTGTAACAATAAACTGGTATTGGGTTAAGCCACTGAGATTTCAGGGTTTGCGGGTTGCAGAAGCCAGCGTCAGTTTCCGAGGCAGTTCACTTGCAGAAGGGATTGTTCCCACTTTGCAGATGGGGAAACTGAAGTTTAAAGAAGCTCAGCTCACCCAGCTGGAAGGCTCAGCCCCAGAGCCTCTGCCCTATGAGGCCCATCCCAGCACTCCAGAAACTCATGGGGCAGGACCACCTCAGGTCAAATCATGATGATCCATGACGGGGGGGTCCATGGGCTGCCATGGAAACAGGAGGAAAGAACCAGGGCTTTGGGGGAGGCTTCCCAGAGCTGAGTCCTGAGGGATTTGACAGGGGGACGAGGCAGAGAGAGGACAATCGAAGCAGAGGGGCCCACTGGGTGTAAAGGCCCCGAGGCTGGAGGCCGTAATTCATCTCTATGTGTCTGGATGGGTCTAAGCACGAGAAAGCATAGGGGATGTTGACGTGGCCAGAATGAGCCTGCACCGTGTGGCGGACAGACATGGAGCCCAAATGAGTTCCAGGACTTAAAGCGAGACAGACTGAGATAAGAATGGAGGAAGGACTTCCTTTTATTGGAATATTCCAAATAACACAAGGAGTGGGGCTCCCCTCTCAGCAGTCATCATGAACTGGGAGCAAACGAGAGAGGTGACGGTTCCCACTTGGGGAGGAGGGAGCCTAACCTGTGTTTCCTTGTCCATGTCTCCCAGTGTGACCCCATTCTTCCTGTCTCCCGCCCCAGCAGCACGGTTCTTTTCTGTGCTCTGTGACCTGAGTTCTAATTTCTCAAGTGCCATCATTTAAAGGATCTCACTTCTGTGCTCTGGGTCCTTGATGCGAGGGGGGGGGGCTGTTTGCCTAATGGCTTTGTTTCACCTCCCTCTAGCTGGCGACCAGTGAAAGCTGCTTATTTTATTCTTCATCTTCGGAGGTGTTGCGTTTCCATTTCCATGGCTTTCTGGCAGCTGGGTATGGGAGGGAGGGTGGAAGGTGGTGGGGCGGGGACAGATGAAGTACAGGCTTTCAGGGCAGAACCTCCACCTCCTGTTTCTGGGCAGCAAGCTTGCTTTTCCAGTAATCAGAGCTCAAGAGGCCTCGTGGGTCCCCACAGTCCAGCCCTCTTGCACTACAGGTAGAGAGCAAAGCGAGGGGGTGCCCCAAATCCGCATAAAGGGAGCAGTCTACCAGTGCCTTTGCTTTAGGCACTGAAAGGTCAGCTCAGAGGCCCCACACCCTACAGCTGTCCTCACTCCCCCACCCCCACTGCTGTAGGCTGCTGCCTCCATCCCACAGCAAACCTGCAAGCTAGAAAGCCCCATGTTGTTTCACAACAGAGAAACTGAGGCCCAAGAGGGAAGCGACCCTGCCTAAGTCCCTCAGCTCAGAGGTGGCAGAGCTGAGATCACTGTCTACCAAACCTTGGGGCTGCCCCGTAGGGGACACAAGATGGTTCAGAAACCTCCAGTTATCACCAAGAAGTGTCTGCAGAGATGGGAGAGACCCTTTCCTCCTTGGCAAGGTTCCCGAGAAAAAGGCAGGGCCGCTGTTCAACCCCCGGTGACACTCGGCCCCTAACAGCTATAGTTGTGACTCTGTGGTTTCTCTCCGAGGGGCTGCCCACCCCCCCCCCCCACCACCAGGAGGAGATGAGCGAGTGGAGGGCAGGCTGTGCCCACGGGGCGTTTGTTGAACAAACAAATGAATAAATGAGAACAGACAAATCCATGTTCACAAGAGCACATGGGTGCAGTACAGGTAGAACCTTGATTTTCCGAGCTGGTGTGGGCCGGGCCAAGATTCTTCAGGGAGGGCTGGAGGTTCTGTGTCTGGAAGAAGGGGATGTGGCTTCGCAGAGGTTTCTGAGGAAGGACATTTGGGAGGGGGAGCAGGTACCCAAGGCTCCAAGGTAGGAACGAGTAGCCTCGGTGGGAAGGAGGTAAGCGATGGTGGCTGGCACAGGGGACGGCGTCATGGTGCCAGGAGTGGATGCAGGGGGTGGAGCTGGCTGCCGTCTCTGGGCTCAGCAGCCCGTTCTTGCTTGAAGCTATTCTCAGGACTACAGTGACCAGTCAATTGTGTTGAGTTAGATGTCAGATAAGGCTCGGAAATAAGAGAAAAGAAATAAAAAACCCGTTGCTAGAATCGCTGAGTGATAGGAAGCTTTGTGATCTCCAAAGTACAGGGGTTAATCATTGCCTTCACCAGTTAGGGCAGCCTGGGTTCGAGTCCTGGCGTCGTCAGATGTGTGTTCTTGGGCAAGTGACTCTGCGTCTCTGTGCCTCAGTTTACCCATCTGTAAAATCAGTGGGGATTTGGAAATTTCGTCCCTGTGATGCAAGACCTTGGAAATATGTTCTACCAGTAGGACCCTGCAGAGGACAGTAGGTGCGGAATCCGAGATGCTGTGGGCACTGGGGTCCTCCTATCAGAGGCCTCCCTGTGGTGCTGGAGGCCACGGTGGGGTCTCCAGTCAGGGCCCCCATCCTCTGTTTCCGCTCTGGCCTTGGCTTCTGCCCCTGTCCCATCCCCCTAAGAAGCTTTGCTAGTCCTTTGCCAGCCCCAAAATTCTTCTTGGCCTTCCGTTATCGGCTCCTTCACGTACCACAACTAGTCATTAGGAATATAACAATGGAAATTGTAACATTGATTTTTCTCTTAGCACGTGCCATGTACTGTGCTAAGCACCTCATTTAATCCTGAGCAACAAAAGCACTGATAGATAGGTCCTATCACTGTTCCTAAGTGGGGAAACTGAGGCTCAGAGATATCTGGGTGGGGGGGCTGCCACTCTGCAGTGCGAGGCCTGAACCCCAGGCTCAGCCCAACGCCCCCAGCGTGGGCATCTGACCATGGCCTTGTCCGTTGCACAAAGTCAGAGCAGGAAGGTGGCCTTAGTCTTGTCCGTTGCACAAAGTCAGAGCAGGAAGGTGGCCTTAGTGGCCGTAGGGTGGCCTCCTGGAACTGGTTTTTCTTGCTCTGGGTCTGAGCTGGAGGCAGTCACTGTGCCAAGTCTGCACGCTGAGGACTTGGAGACTGCTCTTTCAGAACCTTCTAGTACCACATTCTTCTTTGCCTCCAGGGGTGGGGTGAGGGCACACGGAGATCCCTCAGACTGACACCTGACGTCTGAGATCAACTGCAGAGAACACATATTGGCAAGGTGGCAGGGAGCCAAGAGAAGGGGGTTGGGAGTCCAGGAGGGCTGGACTGGAGCGTCGGCTCCCTGGTAATCGGCTGGGTGGCTTTGGGTCAGGCCCTTCCTGTTCCAGCCTCACTTTTCCCATCTGTAAAATGAGTGCATTGGGTAGATCCTAACCAGCTCAGACATAAAGGAGAGTCGCCACAACAGTGGCCAAGGTTGACACTGACGTTGCACGCATGACGACAGGGAGAGGGGTGTGTGTGAAGGTGTGTGTATGCAGGGTGGGGACGAGCTGGCCCCTTTCTCAGGTCAGAGGGGTTGGTACATGGAAGAGGGGCGTGGGGCCGAGCCCCAGAGGAGCAATCAGATCACGTCCTCATCGTGGCGAGGGCATAACCTGGGAATGCTGCACCACCTTCTGGAAATGTGGATCCCTATCTGTAAAATAAGAATCTCGGGCCAAATAATCTCTAGTGTCTCTGTGGCTCTGAGTCTGATGCTGCAAAGAGTTGTTTGGATGGTAATGAAGTGACGGGAAAGTGACGGGGTGGTGGTGACGTGTGAGCACTGTCTCAGAGTCGAGGGAGCCAGGTATGATCCCTGGCTCTGCCTCTTGCTGGCTGCGTGACCCTGGGTGGTCCCTTCACTGGTCCTTAGCGGCTACTTATCAACCTGGCACAGGGGTCACAGTGGTGAGAACCCAGGACTCTTTGAGGGGCCCATGAAACGTTTTAATTTCTTGTTAAAATCAGAAATAAACAACAAATATAATCCACACCGGTTATATTCATGTTTATAGCAAGGAAGTCATAAAACATACTTGTTAGTTTTTTTTTTTTTAATGAAAGATGTCAAAAGTGCCCCAGGCCCCAGAACGTCATATGTGGCCCCCGGTTCTCCCAGGATTTCTTCCTCGGGAAGAAGTGTGACATCCCTGACTTCCCAGGATTGTTGGGAGGAAGAATGAGGTAACTGTGTGTGAACATCCTTGGCACACAGGAGGTGCTCCCCCCAAATAGTGACTGGATCTGGGATGAGTGATGTGGTAATAGAGTAATGACTCCCCAAATATGTCCACACCCTAATCCCTCGAACTTGTGACTGTTAGTTTACGCAGCAAAGGGGTGTCTGCAGATGGAATCAAGGTTGCTGATCAGCTCACCTTAAAATTAGAGAGATGTGATCACAAAGGCACTTCCAAGTGGGCGAGAGAGGCAGGAGTCAGTGTCAGCGATGAGATGTGAGAAAGACTGGACTGGCCACTCGGGGCTCTGAAGACAGAGGATGGGGCCCCCAGCCAAGGAACGTGGGCCTCGAAAACCTAGAAAAATGCAAGGAAATGCGTTCTCCCCTAAGTGCCTGCACAAAGGAAGACAGCTGTGCTGACACCTGGGCTTTAACCCAGTGAGACCCAAGTCAGATTCCTGATCTCAGGACTGAAGATCATAAATTTGTGTTGTTGAAAGCCGCTTTGTCTTCGGTAACTTGGGACAGCAGCAGGAGGAAACTAACACAGGAGGTAGAGAAACAGTAATTGTGGAGGGACGTGAGAACCCTAGCTGAGGGCCGGGCCTCCCTGTGATCAGCTGCCCCTCCAGGCCTGGCACGGAAGGTGGCAGGGCGTCACGTGGGGTCTGAGGGTCAAGGAAGGTGCCAGGCTCAGCTGCTCACGTTTTGTTTCTCCTGGTTAGCTCTGTCCCCTTGAGCCAGGTTCACGTTTTTCTAGGGAAGCAGAGACTCAGCCTGGTGATGCCAAATCGTGTTTCCATTTTGGTTGCAGCACCCACCCCCATTTCCCTGCCCCCATTCAGCAGAAAAGGCAGGTTCCCCCGAAGCTGATTAGATTCCTCCCTTACCACCTGGACCTGTGAATAAATCCTGCATGAACGCTTTGTCAGTCTGGGCACCTCCACGAGGACAGAACACTGGCTGGAGCCCTGATGAGCTGTGTGTCTCTGAGAACCCTGCTCTTGCCCTTTTGGCTCCAAATCCCTTCTCAAGCATAGGCTTCTCCCCCTGCACGCTCCAGGATTTGCTTATTGCCACAAAGGCACGCTTTGGTGCCAGTGACTCAGGAGGAAACCGACTTTCATCAGATATTTATACACCTGAGAGGGTTCGCGAAGAGAAGAGGGAGAACATGAGTACAGTGGTTTAGTGTTCAGTCTTTGGGGCCAGAGGGCCCGGGTTCAAATCTTGGCTCTACCTTGTGAAGACCTCCTATTCTTGAACATGGCCTCTTCCTTGAAGGAATATGCAAAGCCCTGAGGCAGCGGTGTAACTTAAGACAGGAAAGCCAGAGTGGCTGGAGACGTCTCGATAAGCTTTAAGGTAGATGGAGGATAGAGGAAGACATGAACACAAACTGAGAATTTTGTTTGGTTTGCACAGAGGCGGAGGGTGGTTTTGTCAGGGTCACCCTTACAAAGAGTTCGTGAGTGTAACAGTAATACGATCTAGCGCTCACTGTATGTGCCAAGCACCAATCTGAACACTTAATTCTCTCAAGAATCCCTTGTGCTAGGTATTCTTATGGTCAGCAGTCTGCAAATGAAGAAATTGAGGCTTGTGGAATTCAGCGTCTTGCCCGATGGAACGCAGCTAGCGAGCGGCCAAGCTAGGACTTGAACCGGGGCAGTCTGATTCTAGGGCCCTCACTCTTAGCAGACAGGGGCCACTTAAGCAGAAAGGGACCACGAGGCGAAGGTGACAGTTCAGGAAAGACTCACGGCACACCCAACTGTGTTTATTGTACATCTTCAGTGGCAAGGAGCCCTGCAAGACGCCTTAGGAAGGGGTCCCCCGCGATCCCCAAAGCCATCAGAGGGCTCTTGGGAACAAGGTAGCCCCCGCTGAGGGTTCGGGGAGAAACTCCCACTGTGCAAAAAGCAGTTCTGGATGGAACAGTCCACATATCTTTGAAGATGATAGAGTTGTGGCTATTTTAGTCTGACCTGCTGAACCTCCTGCTGGGCTTATAGTGCGAGATGAAGAAGCAGCAGAGGAGAGGAGCTGGCGATGGAGTGTATGTGTTTGTGTGCAAGCATGTGTGTGCATACATGTGTGTATGTAACTGTGCACGCACATGCGTGTGAATGCATGTCTGCACATACGTGTGCAGGCGTGTGTATCTGTGTGTAGGCAGAGGCTACAGGGACATGGGAAGACCTAAGCCAGAGGAGGCAGCAGTACAGTAATTCAATTAACGCCCTGCCTAACCCCGCGGGGACATGGGCTCCCTGGAGTTCGGCTTAATGAGTTAGAACTTGGGCTTTCGAGTCAGCCCCCAATCCTGCAGCCCCCACTCACGGGGTGCGCTACTTTGGGATCACTTTGCCCCTCCTAGCTTGGCCTTTCATTTACAACACGAGAGCAGCACCTACCTGAAAGGATGGTTCTGAGGATCTGGGGAGAAAGCTGGCGTATCGTCTAGGGCATGGGTTTTGTTCTACAAAGGAGGAAAGCGTGGGTGGGTTCGCAGCAGAAGCGAGGTGTGGTCTGAGTTTTAGATTCTGTAGCATTATCGTGATTGGTCACGATCAGACCTGTAAGAATAAATGCTTGGTTGAAAAAAATAGGACTCACCCTGGACTCCTCTTGTACCTGCATATTCCACACCCAGCCCTTCTCAGCAAGTCCTGTTGCCTGTTCCTCCAAAATACACCCTCTGCTGACCGCTTTTCATTTTCCACCCAAGTCCAAGCTCTTGCCTGAGTGAACTTTGTAAAATGAGACCGCCCAGTTTGCGTCGGTCCTGGAGTCACCATTCCCTGGCCCGACTACTTTTCAGACTCATGTTTCCACCACACTATTCCCTGCTTCTTCCATTCTGTGACCTTCCTGCTTTCTCTCTAACACCCCAAACTTGCTCCTGACTCAGGAATATCAGAACCACTCTTGCCTCTGCCTTGAAATGCTCTTCCCCCAGAACCCTGCATGGCTCCCTCCATCACTTCACTTGCGTTTTCACAACTGCCTCCTCCTCAGAGAAGCCTTCCCTGACCACGAATGGCAGAGATGGTTTGCTAGCCTCCAATGCCTTCTGCCCCCGTTATAACTTGAGGAGATAGAATGCCTGAGTTTTAGCTGGATACCTGGCTGGCCACCAGAATAAAGATTCTATTTCCCATTCTCCTTGCAGGTAGGTGTGGCCACGTGACTAAGTGCTGGCCCTTGGAATGGGAGGGCAAGGGGCGTGAGCCACTTCCAGGTATTTCCTGAAGGGAGGGCGTGTGCCCGTTCTCCTCACTCCCTCCTCTTGCAGCATGCAGTGTGGACAGCGTGGTCAGCCACTGTAGATGGTGTGGAGGAAGGCCATGCTCTAGGGAAGGCAGAGAGAGCCACGATGTAGAAGGAGTCTGGGTGCTGTGTTGCCCGCAAGGGGCGGAGCCACCAACCAGCCCTGGTGATGGGCTTATGAGAGAGAAGAAACTTGTCTTTTGTTTAAGCCACTGATATATTGGACCATGGCTGCATTCCGACAAACCTGTATTCTAACTAATCACCACCATATCCGAGAAGGCTCCTGGCCACACTTTGTCCCGTCAGATTGCTTTATTTTTTGCTTGTCACCCCCTGACATATCATACATTGATTTTGTTATTTGTTTATTGTCTGCTTCCCTCTCTAGAATGTTAGCTCCTTGAGGCCAGGGACTTGCCTGTTTATTTTGTGCCCTGCTCAACCCCCGGCTCCAGCAACAGGGCTCAGCATAGAGCTGGGCTCCATAAATACTGTGCAAACAGAAGATGAGGCCCTACTGTGCGCTGTGGCTTTGTTTACATTATTGCAACTGCTGTGCACCACAGCCCTTCAGGAGCGTGTAATTATCACCGCTCTGCAACAGAAGAGGGTGAAATGGAAGGAGTGGAAGGTACTTGTCTGAAGTCCCAGATCCTTTCGAAAGGGGCAGAGCCAAGATTTATACTCAGATCTATTTTCCCACCAAGTAAGCGTCTCTCCTCTTCTCCCCACAGCAATTACGAGAATGTGGCTTTGGTAGGAAAAAAGCAGACTCTCACACTCAACAAGACAAATAACCCAATTAAAAATGGGCAAAAAGGTTTTCATCGGTATTTTACCGAAGGACATATGCAAAGGGCCAATAAGCACATGAATAGATGTTCCATATCATTAGTGCTTAGAGAAAGGCAAATGAAAGCCACAAGGAGAAACTGCTTCACATCCACAACAGTGGCTATAATAAACAAACAATAGACGATATATGGAGGCATTGCCGCCCTCACGCGATGCTGGTCGGGATGTAAAATGGTGCAGCCTCTTTAGAAAATCGTTGGTTGGTTTCCTAGAAGGTCACGCATAACTTTACCAGATAACCTAGAAATTTCATGAGAAATGAAAACTTAAGAAGTTCACTCAAAGGTTGGTATGTGAACATTCATGACAGAATCGTTATTCATTAATAGCCCCAAACTGGAAACAGCCCAAATGTCCATCAAGTACTTAATGGGTAAAGATTCTATTTCCTCCTTGCAGGTAGGGGTGGCCATGGAGTAAGTGCTGGCCCGTGGAATGGGAGGGCACAGTGAGTGAGCCCCTTCCAGCACTTCCTGTGTGGTATATCTCTATGATGGCATCCTGTTTATCATAAAAGAAATAAAGTACCTATACGTACTACAGCGTGGATGGACCTCCACTGTCTACGTGAAAGAAACCAGATGCAAAAGACTGTGTTGTATGATTCCATTTATATGAAATGCCCCCAAAAGGCAAATCTATAGAGACAGAAAGTGGATTAGCGGTTGCCTGGGGCTGGCAGTAGGAACGGCCGTGACTACTAAGAGGCACCAGGTTTCTTTTTAGAATGATGGAAATGTTTTAAAATTAGATTGTGGCGATTCTTGAACAACTCTGTAACATTTACTAAAAATGATTGAATTCTACACTTAAAACAGGTGAATTTCATGATATGTCAATTATACGTCCATAAGGTTGTTTAAAATAGAAATATTTTTTGCCCATAGCATGTTTTCAAAGGTAAATTGTTCGATTCTTGGATAGAGCCTCGAGCCCTCTGCCCAGGAGGTGACAGAGAGGGATGCTGAGAGCTCAATCTTGGGGGCCCAGGCCCAGGTGGAGTCCCCACTCTGTCCCTTGCTTGGAAAGTCGTTTAAGCTGACGGACCTCAGCGGCCTCATCTGTAATACGGAAGCAAGAACACCTACCCCTTAGGGTACTTTGGGGAATGCAAAGGGGGTACTAAAAGGTTTAGCGCGTGCCTGACACAGAGGTATGTTCTCATACATTCTAGTCCCTTCCAGGGAGCCACATATAAGCCTCCGGCTGTACTGGTGAGCTCTTATCTCCGTGGGGGGCAAAATGGGATTCATGAATTCATCAAACCTCTCTCAGCACCTGCCTTGTGCCAGATCCCGCATGGGGAACCAGAGTGTGAACATGAACAAGACCCAGTCCTTGCTCTCCAGGGACTCAGGGTCTAGGAGAGTGACAGTCATTTGCAGGGCACTTATGTTACTAAGGATGTAGAATAGAATTGCGGGAGAGGACTCCAACCCGGTCAGGAAGGAGAGAGGTGAGGTTGGGGAGTCTTCTAGAGGGGGCGACCCTGGTGAGGAGCCTCGGAGGACAGACAGGAGTTTGAGAAGCAAAGGAGGGGCGTGGGCAAGAGCCCCCACAAGCCCAGTCCAGCCCACTTTCCCTCTGGGAGGATGTGATGAAAGCGTGGCAGAGAATCTCAGACCCTCGGGGTGGAAGGGACCTTTCAAGGTCATCTCATCCAATCACCCTGCCTGCTGGGGCCTGGACTTCAAAGGCTTTCAGCAAAGGAAGCAGCTGCTTCTTAACTCACCACCCCTTTGAAGATGAAGCTGTTGACAGCCACACTCCCTGACTTATAAAGAGAGTTGCAATCAAGTTTCAGGAGCCCAAGGGTTTTGGGAGAAGTGTTTATCATGCAAGGACTGGGTACATGTTGATGGGAAGTAAAGATGGGCGAGGAAAATCCTACCCTATCCTATCCTAATAGATGCCATGCAAGAGGCCACTGCAGCAGTTGCCAGTGTCCTGATCTGGGTGGTGGGGAGCATCCCACCCCAGAAATACTCACAGGATGTAGAGAAGAAGCATTAGAAAAGATTTTGCCAGGTGGCTTCCGTAGGTCCTCAGGGAGGTTAAACTTCTTATCTCCATTTGACCCAGGAGCACCCTGGAGCTCTGAGAATTTAAATGACTTGCGCAAGGTCACACCGCTAGAAAGGAATACGGAAGGGGTCAAGTTCAGCTCTGCCTGCCCAGGCATGTTTGCTCCTTCCCATTCTGTGCCTGTCCTGATCACACCCAACGTCTATCAGCCAAATCCTTGACATAGTGGTGCACTGGCACCTATGGAAATTCCACATTCACATTTAAAAAAAAAAAGGATACTTATCTCATTATAATGTATTACATTTTAAAATATGAAATTAAGTGCAAGAAAAATTAAAATTGCAACATAAAATTAACATGACGCTCAACCACAATTTAAAGCAAAGAAAGGAAAATGATTCATCTGAAGACCCGTGTCCCATTTTGGGGTGTATCCTTCTAGATTTTTCCCTAGGCCACAGAATTCCTCCTGTGTTTGCGTAGTTGATACCATCTTGCATATACCATATTGTGCCCTGTTGTTTTCTTCTCAAAATTGTATCATAAACATTTCCTTTGCTCCTTCACGTTCCTTGTAAACATTTGGCAGCACAATCTTCATCAATCTGAATGAGTTTATTTAACCAATCTCCTGCACTTGGATATTTAACTCGTTTTCATTTTTTTTTGTCAATGCTGCATTTTAAACACCCCTCGACAGGTGAGTAGCAGCTCCCTCTGGGTTTATAATGACGTGCCAACACATCTGTCTGACGGCCGCACATCCATCAGACAGGGGAGGGAAAGGCAGAAGAGACAGCCAAGCATGTGCCAAGAGCATCCCTGGCATGTTCCCCTTCAGTCTTCTCACCAATCTTGGGAGGTAGGCACAGCTCTCCCCATTTTACAGTGGGAAAACCGAGGATCAGGAGGTGAATGGACTAGAGCACAATCTGAGAGCTGAGCGGATCCAGGATTTGAAGAACAGCATTCTGAATGCTGGGTCCGTGCTCCTCTTTCTGGCCCACACTGCTCCCTCCCACGTGGCCAGAGGACCACAGCAGTTCTAACCAATGACGTGACTGCTGCCTCTCCCCTCAAATCGTCCCATAAAAACTCTGCTGCTCTGTAGGGGGCATTTCACTGGAAAGTTCAGCTGCTAAGAGCAATAGTTCCCAGCCTTTTGTCTAGAGGAAGACTCAAATGCCCAAGGGAGAAATATTCCTATGGGTGTTTGCCTTTATTCTAATGCCCCTCCGGTTCGCACCCTCCCAGAGACTGTTGCCATTCTAGGGCTGACCTTGAACTTACTCTAATTCATATATATGTATTTTAAGCACAGCATATAATTTGCAAATGTTTACACCATGCTTTTTATGACTAGCCATAGCTTGAGGAACCCTTCTGGTGTGTCGCAGTACCTAGGTTAAGAACAGCAGGTCCAGGACACAGATGAGAACCAGGAAATTATAGAGGATCTTGGAGCTGCCCAAAAAAAGCCGTTAAAAATCCCTACACGACAGTCGGTTCCTGCATTTCGATCAGAGGAGCAGCCCTCAGTTTCCTAATCTGTAGAAAAGGCATATCTTCTGCTGAGTATTACTGTGAGGTTTAAGGATGGTAATAGGTAATAATAATAGGTAAATAAAATAAAATAAAATTGAAAAAAGCACTGTTATAGAGAGGAATAATGCTGAGTTGATCTGGTTCTCCTGTCTTTCATGGGCATGCAGAGACTACATTTCCCAGCACCCTTTGCAGTTAGGCAGGGTCATGTGACTTGTTCTAGCCAATTGAGTGTGAGCAGATATGCCATGTGCCACTTCCAGGCCAGGGCATCTAACAGCAGTTGTGAATTCTCCACACTGTCTCTTATCCTACCACAGAGACTTTGGAAGCCACATGTTGGGATAGCAGCATCACAAAGTGGCGCCACCTTTATCAGCCTGCATACCTGTGTGACTCTGGAGCGTGGCCCCCTGTTAACCTGCAGGAGACATATAACATCAGAGATAAATAAACCTTTGTTGTGTTGAGTCCCTGAGATTCCAGGATTGTATTTGTCACTGCAGCATAACCTAGACAATTCCTGACTAAGACAACCCCTAGCATGAGGCCTGGCCTATGGCAGATGCTCATGCTTTTTCCTTGTCCCGTCCCTTAGGGCTCAGATGGGCATAGCCACATGCCAGCACAGAAAGGGCAGGTCTGGTGGAGAAAGCTTTCACTGACCTGCCAAAACCCTTTTGCCCTGAGACAGAGCCTTCTGCAAATCCCAAGGGTTATACATTCCCAAATTCTGGGTTAAACGAAAGAAAGTGCTCTTGGTTGATTGTTAGTAAGAGATCATTGTAACAAAACCTCCCGAGCGGGTTCTTTGCCGGTGATTGTCTCAAGTGTCCCCTCAGAAACACTCCTTCCTAACACATCTTGTAGATACCAAAGGGGACTCCTGGTTACTCAGTCCACTGCCCGCTGAAGGTGTTCTCCCAAGAACTACACAGAAGCAAAGGCTTTGGATCTGAAACTGTCCGTGCTGAATGTTTGCTTAGGGAGCTTTCTTCTGAGTGGGTTACAGGGTTTGTGATGGTTAATTTCGTGTGTCAATGAGGCTAAGCCACGGTACCCAGTTGTTCAGTCAAAAACGAGTCTAGATATTACTGTGAAGGCATTTTACAGACGTGATTGACAGCGACAATCAGCTACCTTTAGGGACAAGAGATGACCTTCAATTATGGGGTAATTGTAGCTGGGCATCATCCAATCAGTTGAAGCTTTAAGAGCAAAAACTGAAATTTCTTAGTGAAGTAATTCTGTCTCAAGATTATCACATACAAACGCTGTCTGCATTTTCAGCCTGCCAGCCTGCCCTACAAATTTCGTACTCACCAGTCACCACAATTGCATAAGCCAATTCCTTAAAATAAATCTGTATCTATCTCCATCTATATCTGTATCTCCATCTATATCTGTATCTATATCTCCATCTATATCTGTAATCAGTGCTGTTTCTCCAGAGAACCCTGACTGATGCAGAGTTCATCTCTCATGCTAATCTGATCAGTAGTGGCAGCCTTGAAGACTGTGTTAAGAAGGATTCCGAGCCACATCCTAGGCTCAGTGAGTGAGAGTAAAGTGAATGCAAGTTCCACAGAGCAGAGAACTTCTCTATCTTGTAAATTATTGTATCTCCAGTGCCTAGAACATTACCTAGGCGGTGCCCTGTAATGATAAATACATTCGTTGAATGAATGAATGATCTTTCAGCAATGTCTGCCAGGGGCACGACATGAGAGAAGTATGCCATTGCTGACCCATTTCACAGAAGGGGAAATTGTGGTCTTCAGAGGACTTTGTTCAAGGTCACACACCTAATGAACAGGTGGCATATTCAAGTATTAAATACACAAACTCTCCATTATCCTGTCTGACTAGGGATTTGAAGAAGAACAGGAAGTTATCAGGAGAGGAGAATCATCTGCTGGAAGAAGAGGCTCTGTCCCTTATTTGCCAAGAAGGACTTTGAAGAGGGACTTCTAGGGCTTCCGTGGAGACGTGTTTCCTCCTCTTGGCTCTGCTCACTGAACCCTCTATAGTCCAGGAGACCTTTCTGGCTGCACTCTGATGGTCAGTCTCATTCCTCTAATTTGCTGGATGTTCTCTTCTAGGAAGACGTTGCAGGGTGACAGTGAAGGGCTCCCTACGTGGGGTCCTGATGCCCAAGTCGCCCCCATACCTCCAGTTTTGCCCAGACCTGGGGGCTGGGTCAGAGAAGTCCAACAGGCCCCTCTGGGAGTACTGGTTGCCTGGGGGGGGGGCTTTCTGATTGCAGTGATGGGAGAGCCACAGATGATTTTCAGGGGAGCCTGACGGTGTCAGGGGCCTACATTAGGACCTGGCATGCAGTGGGACTCCAATGGAAGTTTGTTGAATGACTGAAGGAATATCCAAGGTAGATGAGATGGGAACCAAGGAGAGACAGAGATCCCCAGTGCCTGTCTGGAGTCAGCACGGCTCCTCCTTCCTGTCAAGGTCTTGGTGCTCAGGGTCACTGTGTTCCTGCTGTCCCTCACCTGGCCGGCTTAAGCAGCCTGGCTGTTTTCATTTCCAAAGGACAGGCTGGCTTCCTACTGGTGATGGCTCCTTGTCCTGCTCTCTCTGTCTCCGTATTCCCGCTGCATTGTGGGCCTGTGGAATGGCTGTGTCCAGGGCCTGGTATAGACTCGAGTACTTGCTCTGGGGGACTTAGGGCTACTCAATAAGTGCTCTAAGGCTGCATGTTTGCATCTGTAGAAGGAGGATGAGACAAATAACACTTGCTTTAGGAGGTTGTTTAAGGATTCAGTGGGTTAATGCATGTAAAACTCTGCAAATAGGGGCTGGTATATAGTAAGTGCTCAGTTAACATTAGCTGCCATTATGGTGGTAGGGCAACGAAGAGGAAGCCACAGATAACTTCGTATTCACCACCACTGTCTCAGGTTTCCCCACAACCACCTGGTGAGGTAAAGAAGACCAGGTATTCTTACCCATTTTTCATAAACATTGAGGCTCAGAGACGTTAAGTGACCAATTCCAGGTAAGCCAGCTAGTAACGGATGAGATTTTGCCTCCAAATCCACTTTTTTCTTTACCTAAAAGGAGAGAATGTTCCCAGTGGCCAGGAAGAAGGGAGGATAGAGGTATTACTGGGAGCTTCTACTCCTTTGGGAAGTGCTAGGAATTGTGCCTTCAACCAGAGTTCTGAGAAGTACTTCCAGGTACATGAGAAGTGATTTTGATTGTTTTGGTTTGTTTTTGAGAAAAGCTCATCCCGTGTGTGTGTGTGTGCGCGCGCGCACACTTGTGCAGTGGTGGTAGTAGTGGCAGGAGCTGTCCTTTGTTTCTCGGGAGGCAGGGCTGACTGACCCAGAGGGCTTTATTGGCAGACAGCAGGGCAGGGGCCCAGCTGACCTGAGCAGCCTGTGCGTCTTTTCAGGGTCTGTATCTGGGGTTGCTGCACCCCGGGGCCGCTGGCCCCAACAGGCCTGGCTCTTTGCATTGGTCACCTTCAAACCTGAAGCTGTGCCTTATGACTCTTAGATGCATCCTGGAGTCGTCCCCCTGCTGTGTGCACAGGGCAGGCAACTCATTTCAATATTAGCTGAAGTAAAAGAGGATTAAGAAATGAAATCTGTGGTGGGGAAAATAAGTTCATTGAATGCACTTCACAGCCAAATAGAAATGACTTTTGGATCCTCTGCTGGTTTTTGGATTATCTTTGCCTGGATTCCCATCGGCCCACGTGGATTATCCATAACCGTGTGAGTGGGGCATGTGGTTCCTGGAAGGACTGGGGGGCGGTGACATCCAGGCTGTGCTAGCTGAGTGGGAGGGGTCGGGCCCCGGCCCCAGCCCCGTCGCCAGCCAAAATGTGTCTGAGGGGTTTAGGCTGTGGGAGGGAAATCAGGGTCCCTTGATGAAGCTCCAGGTGTGGCAGTAGCGAGGACTGATTGGGAGGGAGAAGACATCTGTTCTGAAAGGCAGGCCGGGGACAAGGGAACGTGCTAATGAGGCCGTGAATGCTAAACTCCAGGCTGGTGCTCACCAGGGGGCAGGGAGGCCAGGGGCGGGGAAGGAGGACGTTCTTAGAGCAGAAGAAAACCAGTGGCTGGTGGCCCAGTGACTCAGGTGGTGGAAAGAGTTATTGCTTGTTCTGTTGTTCATCTCTTTCTTGCAAGTGTCTATTCATTTGTGACAATGTGGCAGGCAATGTGTGAGGCAGTGACAATACAAGAGTAAACACCTCTGCTCTCAGGGGTGGGTAGAGTAAATAGTTACTTCAGTGTTACCAGTGATGGGTTCTTACCCTAACCACGAAACATGGGGACACAGAGCAGGGCGAGTAACTCTGATCTAGCAGAGGCAGTCAGAGAGGGCTTTCTGGAGGAAGTCGTGTTTAAACTCAGACCTGAAAGGTGATATAGATAATAATCCTACTAACAAATTTCCAATGAGCACTTATTACGTGCCAAACAGTCGTCTAAGTCTCTATATGAACTTTCTCATTTGATTTCCATACAAATTCTATTGTTAACCTTTGCTTCTCAGCCAAGAAAACTGACGCAGAGGGAGATACCTTGCCAGGGTCACAAACTAAGAAATGATTGATGTTGAGGGAAAGGTGACGGTTGGGGAGAGAGAGAGGAGAAGCAGGAACATGGTGCTTTAAGCAGAGGAAACGGCTTGTGCAAAATCTTGGTGGTGAAGGGAACAGGGAAGGAACAGAGGGTGCAAGGAGGAGTATAGTGAGCCGAGAGGCAGATCCTGGCGGTTTCCACATTGAAGGCATGGCAGTCTGGGAGATGCAGGGGGCTCAGGTCCTCTAAGTCCCAGAGATGAATCCCACCTCGGGAGGACTGTAGCCTAAGAACACAGAGGTGGGGCCCATCCCCAGGTGCGGGCTGTCTGTGAATGCCCCTGGAGCTTAGGCACCTAGCTCCTGAGAGAATGAGGGTGAACCCCTCTCCCCAAAGTAGGGGCACACTGAGGAGTGGCGGAGTCAGGGCTCCTCGTGCTATTGGATAACTAGAGGGGTCCTGCCACTCCTCTGTGTGCTGAGGAGTGAAAAACACTGGACATACCCTATCCTGGGCTCGAAGCAGGCTAGGAGGGCTTAGAGCTTAATCATTAAGGACGCTGGCGTCTGAGAGGTCTGGGTTCAAATCTAGGTTTGCCCATACATGAATTCTATGGTCTTGGGCCCATGAGCCAACCTCTCTGGGCAGATGCTCCCTTATCTGTAACATGGGAAAATAATGCTGCAGTAGAGCTTGTAAGGCGGATCCCAAACCCCATCCCCCACTGCTCCTTTCTAAGGACACTCTTGTTTTGTTCAACATTCATCCGTCCCTGATGCAGCCCATTTCCAGAGGCGAAGCAGACCCTATCCCCAGGGCAATCCTCATTACAGCCATCGGACAAGGTCACGGTTTCCAGTGATTGGTTAGTAGTTCACGCTCCAGCCAATCAGCACATGGCATTTCAATGTATGGCCCAGGCAACTGGAGGAAACATCTCATACTGGGGAGTGAAGGTGGAGCCTCACCTTCTCTCTTCTACTAGACAGGGAACAGGGAAGCATTTTGCATCCATTGCTATAGGCAGTCACAGGGTGCCTATGAGAGAAGCCAGTCTGAGGGTAAATCCCACACTTGGAGAACGGCTAGACTGAGACAACAGAGAGAAATTGAGCCAGAGCCCTGATCATACTACACCTGAATCCCACCAAACCTCTGGACCCCATTATGTGAGATTAAAAAGTCCTCATGTTTAAGCGAGGCTGAGTCCATTTTCTGTTATTGCAGCCAAATGGATACAGACGCGTTCTTCCCAAGTAGTTCACTTGTGTTTTCATGTATTCAGTCAATAAGTCCTTTCTAAGTACCTGTTAAGAACTAGACAATGCCCCAAGCACAGGGAGGCAGCATTCAATGAGAAAAGGGGGTCCCAAATGGAACTTACTCTCTCATTGGGAGAGGCAGATGGGAAATGAATAACGAAAGAGGCAAATATTCGTGACCAGGGATACAAAGACCACAAGACAAGATGATAAAAGAAAGATTGAGAGATGCATTAGGGGAGACGGATTGTCACTGTCAGAGAGAATTATCAGAGAAGGGTCTTGGAGGAAGCAACGTTCGAGCTGCAAGATGAATGAGAAGGAGCCAGAAGGACCTGACGGGGGTCCTGCGGGGTTTGGATTGTATTCTGGGGACGTGAGAAGCCATTGGAACATTTCGAACAGAGGAATGGCATGCTCTGAATTGCATTTGCAAAAGATCACTACAGCTGTTACAGGGAGAATAGAATAATAGAGGCAGAGAGACCAGTCAGGGAGCTATTGCAGTAACTGACAGCAGCCACAGAGGAGGCAAGAGGTGGACCAAAAAAAAAAAAAAAAAAATCGTCGTGTATTTGCAAGCGCAAGCACCTCGTTTCCTGGTAGGAGGTAGGAAAAGAGACAGCGGAGTCCTGGGGGTTTTGGCCTGAGCAGCGGGGTGGGTGGTATTGCCTTTCACGGAGGTGGGAGGCGGCAGAAGGAGCTGGTCTGGTGTGAAGACATTACGAGGCCGGATCTGTGTGACACGGCAGAAGTGGTTAACCTCTGCCTGCTTTCAGTCCGTCAGAGAATTCCAACTGTGCCTGTTCGGGTCTTTTTAAGTTCCACCTCTGAGGTAGGCTCTGCAGGACCAAATCAACTCCCTGGGCTTTTGCGATGTGGAATGAGAAAGAGGAGAGAAGGTGAAGGACCAGCAGTTTAGCAGGAGGGACTCAGAGGCACGGGGAGGTAAGAGAGAGCAGGAATCCTTCAGGGGTCAAGGATGGTGAGGGAGAAGAATTGCTGCTGTGCTCTGTGTGTGCTGTTGATGGAGAAAGACAGAGAACTTGAATTGTTTTGAAATTACTTTTTGATTGCTGAGCGGGGTCCCTTTGGTCATGACATTGCCGTGAGACTGGACCATGGAGGCATCTATTTTATTAGGGTTACGTACATAAGCCAGCAGCAAGTGGTGACTTATTATCAGGGGCTCTTCCCAACCTCGAAACGGGCAAAAGCATGAAAGAAGCTCCCTGGAGCCTGCGCTTCCCCGCGCTTGGTAATGGGTAGAGTTCTGGGCTGACAACTTAGGGGCATCGTATTCTGCAAGGCCCTGATTTCCCACCTGCCCCAGCCCCACCACTCCCTGGGTCCAGGAAATGGTGAACCCCCACCCACCTCCCACACACATGCACACAAAGCAAGCCTGGCCTTACCTTTCCATGTATATTAAGAGGTTGTCACCAGGAGCCCATTTCTTTACATGTGGATTGGTTAAGATGAGGTCCCAAGACCAACTTGGTGGGTGGATTGGGTTGAGGGAGGAGGGAAGCCTTGGTGTGCATGTTTGACGGGCAGGGCGGGACTAGGGTGAGGCAAGTGAGGCATCTAGGGCCTAAAATTTAAGCAGGCACCCACCCTCCAGTGCCTGAACCTGGGAGTGAGTGTGTCCCTAAGTGTTGCACCCTAGATGTCTTGCTTGCTTTGCCCTAGTCCTGGCCCATTTAATGGAGAAGAGAGACACAATGAAACAGGCATGCACAGTGGCTCTGCTGTTTCTCTACCCCCAACCTGGGCGAAGATGTGTGTCTCTCAGAGCTTTGTTTTTCTCTTCTGCAGAATGGGGGTGCTGAAGCCTATGTCACAGGGTCTTTATAATAGGTACTAACCGAGGCTTGCTTCCTTCTTCCTTTCTTGAGAGACCCAGCAGCAATGAAAGAAAAATAGGAGGTTGGAATTATTTTCCCATTTTACAGATGGGGAAACCAAGGCACCGAGAGGTTAATTAACTGGCCCGGGTGTGCAGAGCCCAAGCATTAATTAGCACAGCTAGGCCTTGAACCCACACTCTTAGCAACTATCGTGTGAAACATCTCACTGAGGCAGAGATAAGGAGAACTGAGTCTGAGGGGTTATGTCAGGCAGAAGAGGGCTTTGGAGGCGTTGGGGGAGGGGGTCCTTAGTGAGAGATCCATGGGACTATAGGTGCTGTTCTGCCTAGGCCATCCCTTCCCTAATCTAGCTGGGACATTTTGTTTTAAATGTAGATTTTATTATTATGCAGGTATGGTGAGGCCACCAGATCAGGAGACCACTGCCATGGAAAAGACAGCAGTTACAGCTCCCCAGAGGAGGAAGCATGCCCTACAGGACCACGTGACAGAGCATCAAGGTCAATCAGGAGGCGGAAAGGGCAAGGGGACCGCATGAAGGAGAACCTTTATTGTGGTTTTGGCAGGAAGGAATGGGTGAAGCAGGAAGAGCAGGTTCAGGACTGGCTAGTTTGAATAATTTCAATGGCTCTGGGGAGTAGGGAACGCCCGTGGTTGCCTGGCACCTGGCCTTGGGCTGAGTAGGGCAGGGGTGACAGGTGAAAGCTCATGAAGGGGTAGGCTCTGGGTTGCGTGTGAAAGGTGCACTTGAAGAAGGACAGTCATTTGCTATTTCTAGGAATCAGCTAGCCCTGGGAGGACCTGTCTCTCCCCTGTCAGCAAGACCCCCAAGATGTCAAAGCATCAAGAAAATAATAAAACTAGAGAAAGTAATAAAATCTGGTTAATGCATTTTCTGAACTAGGAGGCACTTGCTTATCTGGAGAGTTTGAGAAGGCAAGAAGAAAAATGTTTATGCTCTAGAAACACCTGTCCAACAAGGCACTTAGCACTTCCCAAGCATTAATTAGGCTGAGTGCTCCTGGGAGGGGATGGAGGAAATCAGTACCAGCAGAGGCAGCTGGGGAAACAGAGGCACCAGGAAGCCGCAGGCTACTGCTTCCGGCCCATCAGGGCTTTGCCACCCACTCACGGTGTGACTTTGCCCATCAACCTATATTTCCTAAACCTGAAATTCAGGTCAGCTTTGCATCATGGTTTTGGAGTCTAGACCAGACTGCCCGGGTTCAATTCTTGTCTCTGCCACTTGTTAGCTGGGTGACTTTGAATAAGTTGCTAAACCTCTCTGTGCTGACATGTCCACATCTGTAAAGGGGGGATAATGACAATGTCAGTCTCATAGGTAGTTGTCATGATTGCATAAGCTAACACATACTAGGCGTTTTATGTATCTATGGGACAAACCCATAGTAGGCGCACACATATTTTCTTGGTTGTCATTATTAAATGTGCAAATGGCTATCACTGAGTTGATATCAGTGACCTCACCACCTGACCAGAGGTCTGGTGAGAATTAAATGTGGTAAGACAGTCAACTAGGCACAGAGCAAGCACTCAATGTGTATTAACTAATTTGATTGTCATCATGGTTATACTTTCCAGTTATTGTTGCTGTGGCAACAACAATGGAAGTGGCTGGTCTCCATCCCTTAGTCAGCCATGATGTTGGTGACTAGTGGGAACTGCCATCTTCCCTCTAAAGAAAAAGAGGAAAGCAGAGCATCGTATGGGGGAAAGGCTGGGGTGACGCCCTTGCCTTTGCCATCAGCAGGAGACACCGCAGGAAGAGCTCTCACCCGCTCGCCCCATGGCACCCTCTGACAGGAGGGAGGGAGGCAGGCGGCAGCGCGGCAGAAAGGGCAGGCCAGGGACGCACACGGGTCCAGCCCTTCACACACACGCCCAGGGCTGGAGGCCTTGGTCTTGGCCCGTAGCCTTTCTCTTCTCTGGTCCCTTCCGTTTCCTTTTCCTTGTCTCTTTTGTTTTTAGTCTCTCTGTTTGCAAAGATTATGTTTCTCAATTTTAAAAATCCAAACAAGGCCTAAGAAAGAAGAACAATTTCCTGGAGTTCCTTCACCCAAAAAAAGTCACCATTCCAGATTTCCTCCTTTGTCTACACACCACACACACACACACACAATTTTACACAGATGGAATCAAATTAAACACTCTGTTTTGCCACTTGCTTCTTTCATTCAGTGCCCATGAGCATGTATCCTATTCAATGGCAATGCAGGACTTCTTGGTCACTTCGTCGTTTATTTCATCCATCTTTGGTCAATAGACGTGAAGCTGTTCCCATTTTTTTTCTACTATAAACAATGCTCGTTAAATATTTTGCACAGTACAACTTTGCCCACTGGTTTGGCATTGATTCTTAGGAGCAGAAATCCTGAGTCAATTTGGCCTCTTCATTCATTCATTCATTCATTCATTCATTCATTCATCTAAGACAGACTGAGCACCTATGACATGCCAAGTACTATACAAGGCCCTGGAGTCACAGCCATGAAGAAAGCAGGCCAGGGTAACAGACAATAAACAAAGCAAAGGATCCGTAACTTGGCATTTTGACATACATTGTCAAATCTGTCCTGCAGACAGTTGGTGCCAATCTCCATGTCTACCAACAGTGAAAGAGGCCGCCGCTTTCCTCTGAACTCTTGTCAAAGCTCGACAATGTTAATCTCACCCCATAAATCTGAGAGCTAAAATAGGGAAATCTTTGCTGACTTTGTTTAATGACCAAAGTTATTGAGTATTTACTTAGATGCCAACTACACGCCCTTTTAAAGCTGTCTCTTACTGAGTACTGACTACGTAAGAAAGCACTGGTCTACGTGCGGTAGGTACGATTATTCTCATCCCTATTGTACAGATGAGGAGACCGAGGCACAAGGATACGTGACCAGCCAGGGTGGAACAGGGATTTGAACCCAGGGCTCTCTGTCTCCAGAGTTTAAAGATTAAACCAATTCATAAAGTACCCAGGGCATACTGCACTGAGATGCTGGGTTGACGCCTTTTCATGTGTTGATTGGGCATTTCTAGTGCTTTTTTAGGCAATCGTCTATCCTGCCCCTCATTTTCTTATTAACATAGAACCTTCCAGGGCCCCCTAGCTCTCATCAGTAAATGGAGATCAGAATGTCCATCTGGCCAGGGAACCAACAGTGGAGATTAAGGGAGATGGTGGAGAAAAGAGTCAGCCCAGCGCCTGGCACATGAGAGTCTCAACAAATGTTCTTTTGAGAAAACAGACAATGGATCAAAAGTACTCTGTAAACAACAGTCTCTCTGCCAGCACAAGGGATCACTATTAAGCAGGTGGAGAGGGAGACTTGGAGGCCTTCCTGGGGAGGTGTGGAAGACACCCCAGTCCAGACTTGGGCTCTGATTCTGCCCAGGGAGCTGCAGCCAGGCTGGGCTGTTTGGGGGAGGGGACTCAGGAAGAGCTGGAGGTGGGCCAGCGGCGGTGCATGCCAGCCTTCCTAAGGGTCAGGCCACCAGCAGGCAGCCAGAGAGGGCTCTGGGTAAAGATCCCAATGTCTAGAACCTAGGAGGCAGGACCGCATTGGGGCCAAGGTACTTCTACATCCACAGACTGGGCACAGAGCGGTAACGGTGGCTCCAGAGATGGGGACTGAGACCTCACCATGACAATGGGCTCAGAATGGGGAGCAGAACTGTGTGCAGTCATAGCTCCGTCATTTATTGGCACCAGTGAACAGGTAGCGACCCTGCCTGCAGGGTGCTTACCCTCCGGTGGCTTGAAGGAAGACCCTCCGCCTGCCCCCTCCATGGAGGGTGAGCTGGAGCGAGGAGAGACTGGCGGTTGGGAGACCCACCAGAGAGCGAGGGCCTGGACAGGGGGGACAGAGAGAATGGAGAGAAGAGACTGGGAGAAAGAATGGCAAGGGCGTAGAACCAAGCAGAGTTGTGATGGAGGAGGAGAGAAGAAAGATGCCAGGTTCTCGGCATGGGCACCAGGGGAAGGTGAGCTGATGCTGAGGGAGGGGGCACAGGGCACTGGGGAGCATGTGGGAGATGGATAGGGGGGAGAATCCACAGGGCTATTGTGTGGATGTGGGCAGTGAGGAGAAGAGGGCCCCGGAGTGACTCACGGCTGCTGGCATGCTATGGGTCCCACCACCTTTACTGAGCTGGGACGTGGGAGAGGTGGGGCAGCTCGCAGGTGGGAGGGACTTTGTTGTTGGGCTTTGAACTAGACGTGCCTGTGGGAACACCCAGTTGGAGCTGTCAGTTCTTAAAAGCCACTGCCTTCCTGGAGAATGGGGCTTCTTCAACCCGCTGAGTGGCGGAGTCTCTTGATATTAATCAGAGTCCCCAGAATGATCCGAAAAGGCCAAGGGTTTTCCAAAACAGGACAGGACAAAAATGAGTCAAGTGTGAGATGGGAGCACGTCCAGGCTGTGCACAGTTCCCCTGCTCACAGCGGAGACCCCCACCACTGTCAGTCTGGTGCCCCCTGCACCCCTCTCCTAACATGGGAGAATTCTTTCTTGCTGGGAGAGGAGGGGTGCAGTGGAGCAGTTGCTGAGAAAGCCACAGGCTAGGGCGGAAGGGAGCTTTCCTGGGGGAACCACGCTGAGGCCGCGCGCGGCCAGCGTAGGCGGTGAGCGTGGTAGAGCGGAGGAGAAGAGGGTTGTTCATCAGACTGGGGCCTATATTTTGGGTCGACTTGAATATATTATGAGAGACTCAATTAGTAGAGAATGCAATTACGTTTCATGATCTCTGGCTGCTAATGTGAGTTTTTGGAGTCAATGTGGCTCTGACATTACGTCAGAGAAGTAACCCAGAGGACAGGGCCATCGCAATTATAACCGCTCTCATTTATTGAGGGTTTTTGGCACATAGACACTGGGACCAGATTGCCTTGGGCTTAATCTTATTTCTGTCCCTTACCTGTGGTACCTCAGTTTCCTCGACTAGGAAACGGAGGTGATAATAATACTGCTCTGATTATCTGCTGCTGTCAAAACTTGGTGGCATAGACCACCCCCCATTTCATCATGCTTGTGGGTTTCTTAGGGCAGGAATTTGGATAGGACACAGAGAGGACGGCTTATGTCTAAGACCTCAGCTGGGAAGACGTGACTGGCTGGGGGCTGGACTCCTGTGGGACAGCCGACCAGAGAGAGCACTTCCGTGAGGCTTTTTCTTGCAGCGTGGCACCCTCAGAGGAGTTAGATGCACACGAGACTCAGGGTTCCAGGAGCGACCATTCCCACCAACAAGGCAGACGCCGCCTCTCCTTTGCTGGTCTAGCTCGGAAAATCCCAGGCGGTCACTGTCCATTGTATTCTATTAGTGGAAGTACAGTTGACCCCTGAACCAAGTGAGGTTGGGACACCAATCTCCCACACGAAAATCCGTGTGTGTCTACAGTGGGCCCTCCGCATACACGGAGACCCAGCAGTGGAGTGGGCCCTTGAAAAACGGGTTTGAACCGTGCGGGTCAATTGAAAAAAATATGCCTGTACGTGGACCTACACTATTCAAACCCGTGTTGTTCAAAAGTCAACTGTAGTTAGAAGCCCATCGAGACTCGAGGGGGTGGGGGGGCCGGGGGCACAGACCATGCCTCTCGCTGGACTGAATGTCAAAGAATTTGCGGTCACGTTTTATAACAGCCACCAGTACTTACCCACCGAGTTGTTGTGAGAATTAAATTAATCAGTTATTAATAATATATGGAAAGCACTTAGGGCAGGGCCTGGCCTCTGATATGTGCTCAGTAAATACCAGCTATGATGAGCGTTGTCATTACTGTTATTGTTAGAGAACCCTACTCTGCACAGCGGAGGATGTGGGCTCAAGGTCAAGTGCTGGGTGCAGAATCCGTCCACTTCGTTTAGCCTGAAGGTCGTAGAGCCCAATGATTCCCTTTCAGATGTGCACCGATTGGTACCCAGCCTCAGTGTCTTTTCTCCCTCCATCCCTCGCTCCCCCCGCCCCGGCCCTGAGGCAGAGATGCTCTGGGAACCGTTCCTGGCTAATGCACTCCATTCTAGGAGCACCCTCAGACTGGCACCACGGTTGCTACTAATCTGGTGTCATTAAAACCCAGACATTAGTAGCAACTCCTCAAGCAGATGAGTGGCGCCGCTCCAATTCCAGCAAATGGAGCTTCCTCTTGCTGGCTGCTCTTGGAGGAGCACCTCAGTCATTTTTCTCCGGCCTCCCTGGTCTCTGGGAGGATGGAGTGTTCAGACCCTGGTGTGAGCCTGCCGCTGGGATCTGGGCAGCACCGACTGCCACCCTCACCCTCCCGGCCGGAGACCATGGGCTCCTGACAGTGATGGGCTGCAGGGACCACGTGTCCCTGGCACTCAGGGATGCGGGAGCCTGGACTTTGTATCTGAGTCTCAGCTCAACAGCTGAGGAGCTGGGTGACCCCAGATAGGTTCTTATCCCCTCTAAGCCTCCATTTCCCCAGCTGTGAAAGGCAGAGAACAATGGCTGGCTGGGGCGCTGGCTGAAAATGCAGATCGTTGCTTCCTAGTTTGTACCAACGGAATCTGCCTTCTCTCACGCTGAGGAGAAGGATGAGGCCTGGGCAGGCAGAGGGGTAAAGGAGCTGGTCAGTGAGGGGATGGACAAATAATGAACTCCCGAAGCCTCAGCCTCATTGGTGTGTGGGTGTGTGTGTATAACACCTGCCATGGGGTTCTTGTGAGAATTATAAAGAAGGAGAAGCAGAAGGAGAAACACTTGTTCAGAGCCCAGCGCCAGGCACACAATCCATGCTTTGTACATGCTAGGTGTGTCTATTAGTGTTATTTGGAGGCATGCGGGTGGGTTTTAGGAAGGCAGGGAACTTTCTGGTCGGTGGAGACACAGGGAAAAGGGAACAGGGATCTAGAATCCAGACACAAGCTATGATGGAGCTGCAGAAGCACTGGAAATCCAGAGCACAGGAACCCACGGGAGGAGAGGGGCCCTCTTTTCCTATAAGTCTGGGTTCAGTCCCTTTAGGAGCTTGAATATTGGCTGCTGGTGAGCGATACGACCAGGGTCGGTCCTCTCTTCTCTTGGGACCTCGCCTCATTTGTGCAGCCAGACGCCTGACTTCAGTGGTTTGATCACCTTAAACCTCAGGCAGGACTAATTCTTTCCCAGGATTCCCAGTCTCCACCCAGCCTGGCCCCGATGCCTGGCCAGGGCCTCTGCTGCCTGCCCGCCCTCCACGTAGAGCAGAGTGGTGAAGACTGTGGCGTCTCATGCTCGGTGGGAACTGCAGCCCTGCCACCATTCAGGCAAATCACCGTGTCTCTCTGGGCCTTGGGCTTGTTGGTGATCAAATGGGGCTAATCATTCCTGATCTCCCAGCTCCTCAAGCTGAACTCTGTCAGACAAGGAATTCAGACTCACTTAGCAAACTGCCAGGCCCCCTAAGATGAGATTAGGTAGCAGAGACACACCCATTGAACAGATGGGCAAGGTGAGGTATCTCGTAGCAGAGGCCACTCAGCAAGCTGACAACGAGCAAAAGAGTCTCCTCCTCCACCCGAGCTGTTCTTCCTAACTCCTTGGTCCTGACGAGCTCCAACTCGGGGGTCCCTGACAGCAGGAGGGCCTGAACTCCAGGCAGTCTCTCCCCCAGGATCTTGACATACAGCACCCCAGGAATTATTAACTGGGCGGGTGGGGTCCAGGAGAGGCATAATTGACTTCCCTGATGCAGAGAAACTAATTGACTTCCCTGATGCAGAGAAAAGGAGCGAGCCCGGGACAGTGACCGCAGAGGCCAGTGAACAGTGGGGACACAGCCATCTACAGAGCTCCTTACAACCTTAGAGTAGCCCCAGGCCCAGGAGTATCCTCATTCTAGTAAGTCTCCCATAGAAATGTGAACACTGGGGTGGCCACTTAGCTCAGCTGGTGAGAGCGTGGTGCTAATAATACCAAGGTTGCTGGTTTGAGACCCGCATGGGCCACTGTGAGCTGCGCCCTCCTTAAAAAAAAAAAAACAAAAAAAAACCCAGAAAGAAATGTGAACATTATGAAGGGGACCCACTTGTCCCAGTTTCAGTGGGCCTGCCCTAATTTTGAAACTGAATGTCCTGTGTCCCGGCACAGGACAGGAATAGTTGATCACTCTGATATCAGCACGCTTTGGTAAACAGCACAGCTCAGAAGCTAGAGCCCTGGGGTTGAGTCCCAGCTCTGCTCCTGGCTGTGTGACTTGGGCAAGTTATTGACTTTTTCTGTGTCCTTATCTGTAAGATGAGGGTAATGCACCCCACCTCCTGGAGATCCTGTGTGTTTGGCTACATCCTGGGTGTAGAGAACTTAGCATGGGATCTGGCGTCCAGCAGCTGCTACGAAATGTCACCTGTTGTCATTCTTTCAAGTCCCTTTTCCCCAGGGGGAGATGACTCACTCACCTTACCCAGCACCCACAGGGTGCAGGCCCTGCTAGTGGGGTGCCGGTGATGAGAATGCCCTGGGCCTGTCCTCAGCAGGGACGTGAGAATTGTGTGTGCATAATGACACAGCTAGAAATCAGCACAGGTCATGTTAGGGTGTAAAAACACAGACTTCATCGTTGACTCATTCACGTAGAACAGATGAATTTTATGGCATGTAAATTATGCCTCAATAAAGCTCTTAAAATAAAACTAAAACCAAAACCAATAAACAAAGGCTCTGGCAGCCGTTCAGAAGAGGAGGCATTTGTTATGACCAGGGATGTGGTGATCACGGAAAGCTTCCAGGAAGAGGTGGTATTAAATTGGACCTCCAGGAATGGGGCAAATTTGGACACTGGAAGTGATGCGAGGCAGGGACACTGGGCAGTGGGGCCCATGTGAAAAGCCTGGATTAATATTCACATTCTGCTACTCTCAGGCTGTGTGACCTTGGGCAAATGGCTGCACATCTCTGAGCCTGAACGTTCCTCATCTGTAAAATAGAAAGAGTCTATGGGGAGTGCCCAGAACAGTCCCCCAGAGCACCTGAAACAAAACAGGCAGTTTTTCAGAAACAAGATATGCAGAGCCAGGGGGTCCATGTGGAAGGTCCTTTATTCAGTCAACAAACTTTCAAGGAACACTTGCTGTGGGCATGACCTGCACTGGTTCACAGCACTTACATTCTAATGTGCGCTCACTAACGAGGACCAAGTGGAGGAGTGCCAGCAGCTTGGATTGGCTGGAGCCCGGGCGTGTATGGGGGGAATGAAGGGAATAATATTGGGGTTTAGTGGAGGGCCTTAAAAAGCTTTGATTTCTTTCTGTTTATACTGCGGGAAGCGTGAGGCATTTGGAGTAGAGGAAGATTTGTAATCAGCTCAAGTGGACATCCTCTCTGGCACCCTTCCTTTCCTTTCTGCCCTCTTTTCTAAAATGTTCCTGTGCTGGCCCTGGGGTTACCAGATACAGTCTATCTTCATAATGCTCACTCGGCAGACTAATCAAATAACCCCTCAAAGAAATGTGAAACTGGTGAAAATGCAACTCTGATTAGCAGTAAGAGGTGAGGGGTCTGTTGCTGTGAGAATTCATAAGACGAGAGGTCTAACCTCATCCAGAGGGTTGGGGAGGGCGGCCGGATGGCTCAGTTGGTTGGAGCGCGAGCTCTCAACAACAAGGTTGCTGGTTCAATTCCCGCATAGGATGGTGGGCTGCGCCCCCTGCAACTACATTGAAAACGGCGACTGGACTTGGAGCTGAGCTGTGCCCTCCACAACTAGATTGAAGGACAATGACTTAGAGCTGATGGTCCCTGGAGAAACACACTGTTCCCCAATATTCCCCAATGAAAGTTATAAAAAAAAAGAGAGACTTGGGGAGAACTTCCAGTAGACGAGATCAGTGGGCAAGGTCTGAAGGACGAACATGAATACAGAGCAAAGGAGGCCGGGAAACGGATACCGGGCTGCAGGCTGCATGGTGTGGGCAGACTCCGTGGTGAGATCGTCAGGGTAGACTCGGGGGTCTGAGGGCGGGTGCGTGACAGGAGACAGGGTTGGAGTTGGATGACTCGGGCTCTTGGAGGCCACGTGTGGGGCTTCGCTTTATCCTGAGAGCACCAGGAAATCTTGGAGGGGTTCAGCGGGAGGATGAAGTGATCAGATGTGTGTCAGTGACGATCATTAATGCAGGGGGGAGAACAGGGTAGCGGGGGCCGAATGAAAGCAGGATGTCTTAGCTTGGGCCCCCTCAAAAGCAGAGGGGAGACAAGGAGTTGGGGGCTGGTAATTTATTGGGGAGTGATCTCTGGGAGCAGGGGCGATGAACTGGGGAGAACGAGTCTGGATTGTTGGGATCTGCTCTAGGCAGCAGGGACTCCATCGTGGTGGGATCCCCTGAAAACTGAGCCCAAGGTCTCCAGGAATGGCCCATCCACCCTAAGTAGGGTGCTGACGTTCCCAAACTTCTGTGTTGTGCATGAGCGCAGGTCCCCAACATCGGAGGAGCCCCAGGGCCACCCAGGAAGGTAATTAGGGCGCATGCTTGAGGCCAGACCATGCCAGAGTTCAGGGAATCAGATCCCACAAGAACTGCCCACTCCAACCATGGGTGAAATCAGAGGAGAGGCTGAGAGGGTGAGGCTGGAGGCCGGAAGCGTCTGATACCTATGAGGCAGCTACTGACATCATCCAGGTGAGGGAGGAAGATGGTGTCAACTAGGGTGGCGGTCCAGGCAGATGGAGGAAAGTGGGCGGAGTCTAAAAATGTTCAAGAGTCCAATCAACTGGTCTCGGGGATGGATTTGGTTGAGGGTGGTGCTCTTTACTAAGAAAGAGAATCCTGAGGGAGGACCAGGTATGAAGATAGGGAGGGGAGGGACGGGTGGGAGGTCACTTTGAGTTGGAGGTGCCCTTGAGACACTCCAAAGGAGGTGTGGAGAAAGCAGCTGAATATATGGATGGGGAGCTCTGGGGAGAGGTCCAGGCTGGAGCCATAAATGTGTCATCAGAGTCTAGGTGGTGACCGAAGCCATAGGTGAGCATGAGATCACCTGGAGAGAGAACAGAGCTAAAGTCAGGCCAAGCCCCGCCCCCCAGCTACTCCCCCCACCCCCATGGCCACCTGCAGCCCCCTCCCTCCTGGACCACCCCCATGCCAGCCCCACAAGAGGGAGTGACATTTAAGCACTTGTGATTCTAATTGAATTTAATTGTCTCCTCTGAGTTGCGCTAAAACCTTTTCAAAGTCCCCTGAAATTAGGGAACATCGATAACACCACTCCTCAGGGTTTTAATCTGTGTCCTCCCCAAGAACAGCGATTAATTTTTTACAAGCTAATCATATCTCTTAGGCAGGCTGTCAGCAGAGGACCCGTCATCTCTCATCAATAATGAACTGATCCCAGCTCCTGCCTCTCCAGCAGCCTCCTGCATAATTCACCAGGAGGGCTTTAAACAAGGGAGCCCAGGGGCCAGGTCCTCTTAATCGGTGTCCTTGCAATTATCCACAGAGGCTGGGAGGCGCGGAAGGGGTGGGAGGGAAGGGCAGGGGATATAAAAGCTGATTGATGGACGAGCCCACATCTGCCACTCCTATTTAACATGCTCTCACCTGCCTTCTCCATCAGTCTGCCTTCTCGGCCCAGCTGGCCCGCCGCCTCCGACCACTTCATCTATATGCCTCTCACTGTCCCCCGCCCTTCAGCTTCCCCTCCTTTCTTCCTGTGACACTATTTCACATGGTCTGTTGGCCCCATAGCCAAAGTCCCAGGAGATGCTATGGGCCCCATTTGACAGATAAGTAAACTAAGGCACAAAGAGGTAAAGCACCTCACTCAAGGTCACAGAGCAAGTTGATGGCATTCAGAGCTAGACCTTCTTTGGGGTCTCCCAGACCTGTGCTCTGTGCCCCCAAACCTCAGAGCCGATGAGTGGATGGGCCACCCCACCCCTGCCCCAATAATATGTCTATACTTAGATGCTAAAGAGAAATCTGCTATTTTCTTCCCCATAGAAGGAATATTACTGTAGGCCTTTCCCTAGGGAGTACCGCCCCCTGTGCACAACTGGCCCTGACTTCTGTCACGCTTTGTGGTGAGTCTCTGAGGCCAAAGGGCAAAAGCAAACAGTGGCCAGAGATGGAGTGGGCTGGAAGGAAGTGAAGAGCGCAGAAACAGGACCCAAAACAGGAACCTAAAGCTTGCCCTTTCTCCTCTTTGGTGCTATTGAAAGGACTGTGCCCTCTGGCCAGCTGGACAGATTCCAGAAACAAAACCCCAGGAGGGCCAGTAGTTAAGACGTCATCCAGAGAGAGAAGGTCTTTCCGGACCCCCCACTTAGCCGGATGCTGGAACCCAGAGTCCAGTGCTCTCTGTGATCTCTCGGAAGAAAGACCCCTTCTCCAGGATGGCTCCCTTTCCCTAGGCATGGCTCAGGTGATTGGACAGGTCCCAGGGGTTCCCCAGTTCTCTGTGGCTGGGCCTCAAATCTGGGCCTCGGCCCTGTCCTTGTGCTGAAGCAGTGGCCAGGCCTGTCCCCTGAGGAGCCAACTCAACATGTCAAAAAACTTAACCCATCACGTTCCCAGCACCCCACCCCTGTCCCTTTGTCTCATTTCTGGGTCATCGCTAGGGTGACCCATTGTCCCGGCTTGCTCAAGAAAAGAGTTTCCAGGGACATGGGACTTTGTTTTAAAACCAGGAAAGTCCTGTCCTGAGAAAACCAGGGTGACTTGGTCACCTGAGCAGCCCCTTTCTTCCAGGCTTCCAGCCTGGAGCTTTCAGCATCGGACAGAAGCAGTTCTGGGGGTGGGAGGGGGTTTGTAGCTGGCTCCCCTCCCCCTCCTGGTCACCTTGGGAGTGGTCCCTAAGCCTGTGAGCCACAGTGGACTCATCTGAAACAGGAGTAATAGTAATAAAACCCAACAAGATTGCTTTGTGGAGGGAGTGAGATCACCTGTGTAACTGACTCCGCACAACACCTGGCGTATCCAAGGTCACTCTCATGACAACAGAGCCTGATGCCCTCTGCTTCCCTGCCCACTACATGGCCTGTTGCCAAATTTTGTCAAACCCATCAGAGCTTCCCTCATCTGCAAAATACAGTCCCCATGTCCCAGCTTGGAAATCAAGGTCTTCACAATCCGGCCCCAGCAGACCTTTGCACCCTCCTGCCCCCTTCTCCTGTAGGTGCCACCCAGGGTCAGCCTGGCAGGACAACCGCCCACTCTCTGCTTCTGCCTCACACTCTCCCTTTCCTGACCCGCTCTCCTGCCTACCCCTCAAAGCCCATTACAAGGGCTGCCTCTTCCAAGGAGCTATCCCTGATTTCAACCCCCCAAATGAAATCTGAGTCCCCTTGAGCCCCCCCCCCCGACAGTATGTAGTCTACCTCTTTTAGGGCACCCAGTATTTTCTGAGTATAAAGTAATTAATAACTGTTGCTAATACTGTATTTGTTAAGTTCTTTCTATGCACCAAGTTTCCCAGTTCTTTGACTTACTTTAATTTTATTAATCCCCCGATCCAAGACCCTACGAGGTGGGTGTGATTATTATATCCATTTGAGATCCATAAGCAGAAGCCCTGGGAGGTGAAAATCACTTGCCAAAGTCACACAGGACCTAGCTGAGTGGCAGAGTCTGGAGAAGTGGTTAGGAGCTTAAATTTGGGAGTCAGACAGACTTGGGTTCAAATCCAGACTCTGGTACCTTGTCCTCAAGTGACCGCCTCAGGCTCCTCACCTCTGTGACTCTCACTTTCCCCTGTTAAAAATGAGGATCCTAAAACCTACCTCACAGGGTCTTGGGAGGATGAAATGGCACATTCTCTGCCTGGCATATAGTAGATGCTCAATAAAATGGCCCCTGTTGCTCTTATAACTTGAGTTAGGGTCTTACTTGCTTTCAATGCAATGACTATTTCCTGGGCCCCGACCCAATCCAACTCAAGATTTCCAGGCCTTCGGCTGGAAGACTCAGGTGGTACCACTCAACAGAGTGTGGGTGGCCTTCATAAGGTTCCAGAGCCAGCCAGGCCAGGCATTGTGTCCTGGCTCCAGGATTTCCCAGCTGTGTATGACCTTGTCAAGGTTATGCAACCACTGGCTGGAGGTTAACATCTGTACACCCACCCAGGCCAGGAGGGGCAACTGTGGATGAAGGGAGGCGGGGCATTGACTCACTGTCCATCAATGGAGATCTTGTTGCCTGGCCTCCCTAGGCCTGGCTCCAGCAGGTGCCTGAAGCGCCCCAGGGATTAAATCAGTGCCTGGAGAAGGCCCAGCTGAGCAGGAGCTATGGGACCATGGTGACTTTAATGCTGTTCAGATCCGTGGTTCCAGGCGACAACGCCGCATTTGCATTTAAATGGAGGTTTGGAAGTCTGTAAATCTCCATTTCCCAACCACAGAGGCCTAATGGTTGTTTAATCATGTTTAGATGAACCCCCTGGAGCACTGGGGGTTGGTGCATCTTAAATCCGGCAGAGACAATGATCAAACAAGGGGTGTTCAGGCAGAGGGCTCTTCCCTCACCACCCAGCCAGCTGGGCCAGGGCTGCCTTTGAGGCAGGCAGACTGTTTGGTGCTCTCCATGGATCTGGATAGGCCCTCACCCCTACCCCTTCCAGGAAGGCCTCTGGGATTGCTCAGAAGTAGCTGTCACCTGAAACACCCACAGCCCTCCCTTCCCTTTATACTGCAAAGAGGACTAGCGTGGCTGAGATGTGGCTTCAGAGAGACCTGGATTGGAAGCCTCACGTACCCCTGATTAACTGTGGCTGTGGATGCGTCATTCAACTGTTCTGGGTGTCACCATTCATAGCTAGCACATATAGGGAGTATGCTTCCAAATCATGTATGTTGGGTCCTTGGCACACAGCAGGAGCTTTTCAAACAGTACTCAATATAGATTCAAACTGCCCTTAGCTTGAGAAGGATTGGCCTTTGAGGGCCTGCTTTATGACTATGATTCTCAGATTTTATGGTGAATTATTAGGGGAGCTTGTCTAAAATGCTATCCCCAACTCCAGGTAGATTCAAATCCCAGGAGTTTGGACAAAGGGAGCTTTACCCTCAGAGTTCATGACATGCATTTGGCCGTGTCAGTACCCTCTGTGTATATTCCTACGTACATTCCTGACCTGGCAGTATCTCAGGCTTTGGGATAGAGTAGGGGCCCTCTCCAAGGTGGCAATTAGTCTTCCTTTGTCCCCTGGAATACCAGGCTGCCAGCAACAACCGGGTCAGTCTGGAGTCTGGGTAGGAAAGTCTCCAATTTCAGAGAAGTTATTCAAATGATTGCCAGAGAAAGCAGCAAGGCCTGAAGCCCTGCAGTCTGGCCCTGGTGCTTGCTCCATCCTTGGGGTCCAGGTAGCCATGGGGGATGATGCTGGAAGTAGAGCGGGCAGTGAGTGAAGGGGGAGCTTTTGTCATTCTCCTCCCACCGCCCCCACCCCACACCTCCTAGAACGTGTCCTCCTTAAATACTTCCTTAAATGCCCCTGGAATGCTCTCCCTGCAGGCCATCCTCAGAACCGGCCCTGTCCTGATTTTCCAGCTCAGGCCAAGCCCACCTCTTTGAAGGAGGTTTCCCAGTTGAAATTCATTTCCTTCTGGGACATCATAGCATTTCATTTGTATGATAGTTGCAATCGCTGCAGCTCCTACCTGGAGCCTGTGGGACTGGGAGGGGAGGTGCTGCAGGGTTCCTTGGCTCAAGCAGCTAGCTCTGTTTCTGTCTGTTCTAAATGTGGAGATTGGACTTCAGTCTTTCTTTCTTTTTTTTTTTTAAGACTATTTTTTAAAGAGCGGTTTTAGGTTCACTGCAGAAGAGAGGTGAGGGTATAGAGAGTTCCCATACACCCTGGGGCCCGACTCAGGCAGAGTCTCCCCATTATCTATCAACCTCCTTCACCAGATGGATTTATTTGTTAATATTTCATGAACCTAAAACTGACATGTCATAATCACCTGGAGTGCAAAGAGTTTACATTAGGGTTCATGCTTGGTTACGTTCTGTGGGTTTGGACAAATGTATAATGACATGTACCCACCATGTACCCACAGAGTATCATATAGAGTAGTTTCGCTGCCCTAAAAATCCTCTGTGCTCTGCCTCTTCCTCCCCTTCCGCCTCCACGCTCCCTGATCTTTTCACCGTCTTTATAGTTTTGTCTGTTCCAGAATGTCATATAGTTGGAATCACACAGTCAGCAGCCTTTTCAGACGGGCTTCTCTCACTTAGTCATATGCATTTCAGTTTCCGCCTCGTCTTCTCATGGCTTGATAGCTCATTTCTTCTTAGCGCTGAGTAATAGCCCATTGTCTGGATGTAACACAGTCCATATATCTGTCCACCTGCTGATGGACATCTTGTTTGCTTCCAGTTTTGGCAGTTTTGAAAAAAGCTGATGTAAATGTCTGTGTGGTTTTTGTGTGAATATAAGTTTTCAGTTCTTTCGGGAAACTGCCAAGGAGCACGATTGCTGGATCCTGCGGGAAGAGCACGTTCAGTTTTGTAAGAAACCGCCAAACTGCCTTGCAAAGTGGCGGCACCATTTTGCATTCCCACCAGCCGGGAATGAGAGTTTCTGTTGCCCCACGTCTTCGCCAGGGTTTGGTGCTGTCCATGAGCTGGATTTTGGTCATTCTACCAGGTACGCAGTGTATCTGCCTGATTGGCTTTTTTAAAAATCTGAGTTTTGGGGACTGTATGATTTCCGAAGGCCTTTCCACTCAGGAATACTGTGATCAGTCTCCATGCGGGGGCGGACTCCGGGCAGCCAGGTACTGACACACCTCCCTTCTGCCCTGGGCAGCAGCCCCTTGTCGCCACAGGGATCCGGAAGCGTTTGCTGCGTTGGGCTGACTTGATTTTATTATTTCAGAACGATGCAGTCCCCATAAAGGGCAGAACCCACCCCGAGGGGCCGACACCTGGGACATTTTTCCTGATTGAGGAAGAAATACTCCTTTCCCACCTCTTCCCTGGGTAAAACGGGGGCTGCCACTACAGATCTGAGCTACATGGCAGCTGGAAGCGCCTCCACTCAGGGTTTGGCAGAGTGGAGTGTGGACCCTGGCTCCTCTACCCACTGACTGAGAGATCATAGGCAAGTTCCTGCTCTCCAGGCCGCAGTTTCCCCGTCTGTAATATAACATGGGGATAATAATAGTAAGAAGATCCGGTGAGATCATACAGATAGAACACTTAGCACAGGACCCAGCTCACGTCGTGGTAAGTACTCAGTGAGTGCAGTTGTTGTGGTTCTTTTTCTTCTTATTATTGTTTCCATCCTCTCGTTGAAAGCCTCTCAGGGATTGAAGACACTTGAGGGAACAATGGACACAGTGGCCTTTCCCTGTCACTGCCCTTGTTTGGCATTCATAGAAACGTTGCTGGAAGGCTTTGTTCCTGGAACGCTGATCCCAGGGGGTGTTCGTGGCTCAGAGGAGGCTTCTGGGGTCAGACAGGTTTGGGGACGGCCGGGCTCAGCAGAAATAAGCAGCTTTCTTTACTGCAAGGTTTCTCAGACACTGGGGCGGCTTCTAGAAGACACGCGAGTGTGTGATGCTTCCCGAACTTCCTTGGCCATGGAACCGCCTTGTTGCTGGAGCATCTCATGAAAGATGGCACTTTGAGGAAGGCTGACACTGGGGATTAGGAGCAGGCCTTCCACTGGCAGCGAAGGCCCATCAGGAGGTGACTCCTGCTGGCCGTAGTTTCCTTCGAGTTTCCTCCTCCACAGGCCCCTGAATCCGGCCACATCAGGCTGCTTGGCTGACCTGGAACATGATAGCTGCTGTCTCACCCGGGGACCTACACCCTCTCACTCATCCTTCTCCCTGCCTATGCAGTGATATCCCGCTCCCCCTTAAGTCTCAATTCAAAGGTGACTTCCTCGGCAAAGCCTGTCTTAACCTCTGCAGGCAGTTAGGAGCTGCCTATGCTCCTACCCCATCCAGTTCACCTTTTCTTTCTTTCTTTCTTTTTTTAAATAAATTTTATTGGGGAATATTGGGGAACAGTGCGTTTCTCCAGGGCCCCTTAGCTCCAAGTTGCCGTCGCCCAATCTGGCTGTGGAGGGTGCAGCTCACCGGCCCATGTGGGAATCAAACTGGCAACCCTGCCATTCAGAGCTCACGCTCCAACCGAGACATGCAGCTGCCCCTGGTTCACCTTTTCAAGCCCTATCGCTATGATATTTTATGTCTATGCTCTTTCCTCTTCCTCACTAGACCACGGGCTTCTTAAGGGCAGGGACCATGTCTCATTCCTAACCTGGCAGGTAGGCCTGGCACAGAATAAGTGCTCAACAAATAGATGTTATTACTCAGAGGTGTGCAGTAGCATTCAGGGTCGTTGTCCAGCTTAGTAGTTAAAGCCATAATCACCGGCATCAGGCAGACCTGACTTTGAATCCTCGCCTTACCCTTTAGTAATTATATGAACTTGCACGACTTATTCAGCTTCTTTCAGCCCAGTTCTATCATGTGTGAAACGAGGGAAAGAACTCTGCCTCCTACATAGGGTTGCTCTGATCTTTTGCACATGAAGCGGCTGACGCAGAGCAAGGACTCAATAAATGGGGGCTTTTCCAATAAATAGGCCCTTCCTTGGGATCTAGGTGGATGAGTGAACCCTTCTCCCTGTGTCTTTAGCAAATTTCTCATTTGTAAAGTGGAGATGATGATACAGTCACAGGGTTGTTGTGACAATGACGTGATTGATTCAGGTAGAGCGCTGAGGCCAGGGCCGGCTCTAGTCAGCACTCAATAAATGTTAGATCGTATCACTTCCATTGTTGTTCATGATCCAAGTGAGAACCCTGACAATCAGCTTTTCCCCCACGCTGGTGGTACAAAGTACCACTTGCCCGGAATTGACCTGAAAGGCAGGTGCCCCGTCCTCTGCCTTCCCCAGGGACAACGCCATGAACGCCCTTTCCCTGTGTCCGTGCCCTGGCAGAGGCCCCTCCCACATTGATACTGGGCTGGGCCATGTGACTTGCTTTGGCCCACGGGACATCAGCACATGTCATGCAAGCAGAGGCTGGGTAAGCACTTGCAAATGAGGCTGACCCTCTGGGAATGCTGCTGCCATCAGATAAGAAGCCTGTGCTACCCTGACAGGCGAGTGGGAGGAAACTGAGGAAGGCAACTCCATGTTTCCAGGGTCCCGTCTCCACCACCTGCCTCCGCCCTCCCCCATGAGCAGAACCCATTGCTCCCAGCGCGTTGCTCCTCACTGTCAGCTCAGCTCGGGGGCCCTGACACAGCTGATTGGGAATTTGTTTTATTTCTGTGCCTGCCCCCCTCTATCTCTCCCCGCTGAAAAAGCAATTAAACTTGTGTTTACCAGAGTGGGAGGCTGTAATCTGTCGTTTGCCCATCTTATCCTGTCGAGCGGCCCCACTTCCAGCCTGCTTTGCTTAGGTTGGGATGGGAGATTTGCATAATCAGTAAAAATGGAACTCAGGAAAGTGGGGGTGATTTGGTTTCAGGCCAGCACATTGTAAGCACAGCTCTGGGGACCTGGATGCACCGAGGCGGGGTGGTGGGTGGGTGGGGTCTTGCCTACCTGGGAGGTGTCTTTGCAGGGTCTTGTCTCCTGTCCCCGTTGGGCAGGTCAGAACCCCATCTCTGACCCAGCCTGGGCCATATCTGGAGGCCTGGCCAAGGCTCAGAGGGGCTGGAGTGTCCGCCAATCATGCCCTTCTTTGCATACAGCTTTCAGTGGCGCCCCAGTGCCCCTGCCACCATGTTCTCGTCTCATCTTGTCCTCTCCCCATCGGCAGAATCAAACACTTACTTAGGATTCCAACTCCTGACTATGCCATGGTCTCTGTCCAGGCTTCTCCAAAACTGACCCTGAACGAGGACTTGGGTGCATGTAGATTATTTGAGAGGGGATTTCAGGACGCTCAGTGAGGGGGTGAGTGAAGTGAGCCAGGGAAGAGAGAAACGTCCATGAAAGACGTGGTAGTAAGTGGGTTACAGCTGTGGGTAATTGGGCTCACGTCCCCTGGAGACTGCGAGAGACTGAAGAGAGCACTCCTTAGAATTGTCTGAGGGTCGAGGAAGCTGGCATACTTAGCCACCGTGGTTGATTGCTACTTAATAGACCCCATGAACTTCCTTTCCCTGTGTCCGTGCTGCTGCCATTAGATAAGAAGCCTGTGCTACCCTGACAGGCGAGTGGGGGGAAACTGAGGCACCCCTGTCCACAGCTGCACCTGATCCACCAGACATCTGCGCTATCCCATCTGGAGGACTGCAACTGCATGAGTGACCCCAGGTGAGACGGGCCGAAGAACCTTCCCGCTGAGCATAGCCCCATTGCAGAATCATTGGCGGGTAAGCACTTGTTGACTTAGCACACTGGGTTTGGGGTTGTTTATTTTGTAGCAATAGATCACTGACACTATGTCCACCAACTCCATCCTTCACTGTTGTGGGTTCTTGGTGGGGGGCAGAGTGCACTCCCTCCCAGACACTCCGGACTGGCCCTGCCCACTGACCACAGGGGCCAGAGAAAGCCTTAAGGCAGAGCGATTTCCTGTCTCAGGCAAGGCATCATCTCAGCGTATGGGAACTGTTACCTGGCGCTGTCGGCCACTTCCAGGTGGGCTGAGGCGTTGGGGCGGAGCACCAAGAGCATCTGCTAAGCCACCTGGCTGCGAAATGACCAGGGGGCTGCGCTGCTAAAGGCGCCTCGTCAGAGTCCAGCTCCACAAGGAAGGGGACCTATAGTCCCACCTCCTGGAACAGTGCCTCGCAGTTCCATCAGTATTTGTTGGACGAATGAATGAATGAATGAATGAAGTGTAAGTTGAGTTGAAGCTGAGTGGAAATTAACCAGGTGAGGCGGGGAAGCAGGAGATTTCCAGGCAGGGACCGCAGCACCTGCCCATGCCAGCGTGTCTGGAGTCCAGGTGGAGAGTTTGGTAGGAAGCGAGACTTGGGGAGACCAGGCAGGACCTTAGGACCAAGATGGCTCCCCAGAGGGGGGCTTCATCAGACTTGCTTTGGGGAAGATCACACTGACTGCTCTGTGGAGAGGCCCCTGCAGGAGCTGAGACAGGAGGCAGGAGAGTGGTGAGGAGGTCGTTGCATGGCCCAGGCAGAGGGGACGGTGCTTGGAAATAGAAGCAGACAGACCCAAGAGATCTCTAGGAGGGGGCACCAACAGGCCTTGATGAAAGTAGCAGGAGCTCGGCAAGGGTTCGCTTATGAGCTTCCAGTCCCACCTTTGCTCCCCCCTGGCCTTCTCCCTGATTCATCTTCCAGTAGCGTTTTCACTGGGAGGCCTTACCAACAACCCACCCCAGGTAACACTGGGGGCTCCCCTCTGAGTCCCCAGAGTGCTTTTTTCTGACTTCAACTATGACGCATCCCACTATGTGGTCAGCTTTTAACAGTCCTGGGCACATGGTAACTGTACGGTAAACATTTGCTCCCTCTGTTCCTCCATTTCTCATTTCCCAATCCCACTGCGGGGACAGAGTCCCAGAGAGCAGTTTCCAGGCTCTTGGCTCACGTGGAAAGGTGCTGGCTCGGTTATTAGATGGCCATCAACTGTAATCAGTTGGCCATCTGCTGTGGCTGGGTGTCCATCAGCTGTTACCGGTTAGCCATTGGCCAGTAATATAACTGCCCTGGCTACGCTAGGGAGTTGGGTGGGTGGGTGGCAGAGCAGCGGACGGTGGATTGCGGCTAGCAAGTGCGGTTAGCAAGCGGATTGTGGAGTGCAGACCATGTTGATCCTGTTTCCTGTGTCTCGCCCGGCTGCCAGTGCAGGAAGACCCCTTATTGGGGTACTGGTGGATGTTTGCTTCTTGTGTCTCCACCATCGAGAATACAGTGGTATGACTCCCCTATCTATGGCTCCGTTGTTGTTCCTTTTTGGCCTCACCATATCCTGCATTCTTGTGCGGGGAGCAGGACCAGAGACCCTGCATGACACCCTCCCTGCTTTCTTCCTTCTTTCCTCACTTCCTTATTTCCTTCTGTATTCACTGGACCTGGCACCCAGACCCCTACAATATTAAACCATCATTCCCAATAGCAAAGAGGTGAAAGGGGTCTAAGGACATGGTATTTGGGTTCAGTGGGTCTGAGTCTGGATCCAGCTCAGCTGCTTAGTAGCTGTGACTTTCCATCTGGCTGAGCCTCAGTTTCTTCGCCTGTAAGATGGTATGTACATACCTTACAGGACTGGCCTAAGGGGAGGTAATATCGTGGTTAGGTAACGCATAGCAGATCCTCAGCAAGAGACGCCTGCTTTAGACTTGACCCCAATCCTAGGTGAAGAGGCAGATTTGACGGGACAGAAAGGAAGGGGGCCTTCCACCTCTTTCCCCGGTAAAATGCGCAGCCTGGTTTTCCTAGGTGGTGGTGCATCTCCTTATTAAACAAGGAGCTAGAGTGATTAGGTTGCTGTCCGCAGCCCGGCGTACGTCCCATTTTCAGCTCTTTCATTTGTGAAGCCAGTTAGGCGGAGGCAGTATTTTTTTTTTAATTAAATTGGAAAACTTCTATGGAAATCTTTGAAATGTTCAGAGCGATGGCTTTTTTAAATAAAAGAGAAGATAAAGGAAGCTGTCCCAGTCTTTGGGTCACACAGGAATTGTGTGGCCCAAATACTGTTTGAAATGACAACCATCACCGTTATCCAGGGACCTGCTTTGTTGTAGAGCGAATCCTAGGGTTTGTTATAAGGGGTTGGCCCCCCGAATCCTCTCTGGAGAGCACTTCCAAGGAACTGTGCATTTTACATCCATTAGAGCTTCAGTTGTCAAATCAGGGATGTAATAAAACCGGTCTCCGATGCTTCACAGAGAACGGTCTGTGAGGACGATTTGATAAAGTTAAAAGTGTTCTACAAATGTAAGGTATTATTAGTGGTGGCGGCAATGCCCCGAGAGGGGAAGTGATTTTCCCAAGGTCACAGAGCAAGTGTTGGAGGAGCCAGAAAAAGAAGCAGAGCCTCTCTATCCTGAGGGTCGGGACCTTGTCTCGTTTTACTCACCTTGTATCCAGAGCACGGAGAACAAGCCCCAGCACCCAGCGAGTGCACTGCAAATGTTGTTCACCAACAAACGAATGAATGAATGAGTGCATAATGCTATAATGGTCCCGGAAGCCCTGACCCATCCACCCCTCTGGGACCTTCCAATCCCAGCATCCTAGACTGGCTTCTTTGTCTAGTCCTTCCTTTGTTCTCCCGCCCACAGACTGCCCCCTTCCCCCTCCCCTGTGTCCACCTGTGGGAGGCTGTGACTTCATCCCACCACCCCAGCCCTCCCGTATCCACGCCCTTTGCAGTGTCTCCCATGACAGGTGGAGGGTAGTTCTCACCCTCTGACGTTAAGAAACAGGAGACAGGACGCCTCGACCAGTAGAACGAGGTGGAAGTGACCGTGAACCTAATTCTGAGCTTCGGCCTCGATAAACCTTGTATAGTTCTGCTCGCCTTCTTGGTCCTCTGTCGTCGTCCCAAGAAGAATATGCCTGAGCTAGTCCGCTGGCCTCATGAGGATGATGAGACACACGTGGAGCAGAGCAGTTCTGGCCATGTCACCCCAGGGAGCCCAGCCCCCTGCACTGCTCCCAGCCAGCCTGCAGATGAGGGAGCTTAGTAAATGCTTTTTGTTGTATATCACTGAGCAGCTTTGGTGGTTGGCTGTTAGTATACAGCCTAATGGAGTCCACGCTTAACTGGAACGCCATCTACACCCGCCCAGTCTTCCCCAGCCTGGACTGGCATTTGCCTCCTTTTGGAAGCCTTCCCTGATTTCCCCCAACTTTCTTACATTCATTCATTCATTCGCTCAATGCCTACTCTATGTCAGGCCCAGTGCTAGAAGCCAGGGGTAGTAAGGAAATATAATACGGTCCCCTGAGGGTCTCCAGTCTAGTGTGAGGGAGACGCATGCCAACAGATGGCATCGCTATTACTCTAATTATTAATTTTTCTAATAGATTAGCCACCATTTGTTGAACATTTCCTGTGCAAAGAACTTTATATACATTACTTCCTGTAATCATCACCGTAATTCTAGGGGAATATTTTACACTCATTATATAGCCAAAGATCCTGGTTCTCAGAGAACTCCACTTACTTGCCCAAACAACGTCAATCGAGGAGCAGGGGTTCCGGCCGGAGTCAGCCGGACCTCTGAGCCTGTGTTTGCATCTGTGACAAATGTGGCGCAGATGTGTTCAGAAGTGGTGGCAATGGTAGGAAGGGTATGACTGGCCTTGCCTTGGCCAATCCTGAAAGGTGCACAGGAAATAGCCAGGCAGAGAAGGGCCCTGAAGGGGGACTCTGCAAATGCAAGTGCCTAGAGGTGTGAGATCAACGCTGCAGGGAGCTGAGGGGGTGTGAGGTGGGGACCGGAAGAGCTGCCTGCATCTATCACCTGGGCAGTTTGTTAAAGGTAGCTTTCTGGGCCCTTCTCCAGGATGGCTTGGGGTGGAGACTAGGCACCTGCAGTTCTGGTTATGCTCCCTCCAATTTAGAATCTGATGCTCCCTCCAATTTAGAAACCTCTGTCTGGCCCAATGCCCTTCCACCTTCCCCGTGTCAGCCCCTCCTCTGACCTCTCATGCCTCCTTGCCATCATCCCCCAGCTTGGCACAGATCTGCTCCCTGGTTGTATCCTAACAAGTGTCCTGTGTGTAGCCAGAGTGTGGTTCCACAAGGGCAGCCTTGAACAATCCCACTTTTTCTTTGCAAACTCCAAGCACTTGTACCCAGGACTGGTGGCCCATCGGATTTGTCAGTTGATTGCGGTAGTTGTGAAGTTAGAAGGGACGCTTTGGCAGGCCCTTATGAGACGCCTAGAGTGTATAAACCTCATCATCACCATGAAAAAATTCTGTGATTATGGAGCACATCCCTCCCTGCCGTTTCGTTAGGCGTATTTCATCCATGACTTCATTTTAGTCTCGCAGTAACCCTGTGAGGTACGAGTTCGTTTCCGCATCTGTGACACAGGGATGATGAGACTCAAATGAAGGTGAGTCACTGGCCAAGGTCTTGGAGAGAGTGGTACACCGAAGACCAGTGTCCCTTACTTTCTGTTACCTCCCTCTTTGGTGGGAGGCTGGGCGGTGGGGGCTCCAAAGCAAGGAATGTTTTGAGAAGCTTTTGGGGTCACATACAATCAGCCTTGAAACACCTCTGTCTGTGTCAGTGGGTAGGAGGGAGAACACCCAACCAGGGTCAGAGCCCTGGTTTTCAGTCCTGCGGCGACGGGGGGGAGGGGGTCTTGACAAGGCCCTTCCTGTTCCTGGCCTTGGTTCCCGAATCTGGGATAAACAAAGTGATGATTCTATTGTCCATGGGGATCTTGCAAAGTGCAGGGGTGGCCTTCGCACCTGGCAATCAGAGACCTACACTCTCCATCCATCTGCAGGGCTGGGGTGCCCTGCCCAGCCCCTCCAACCAGGTCCCTGGTCTGGCCAATTCAGTGTGGGGGGTACCACCTGCTCACATCCCCCATGCCACAAGTACTGAGCCAGCGACTCTGCTCAGGGCATCACCCCCAGCCCATCTACCTGGCTCCCTGTAGCTCTTTGAAAGACAAGGGGCTAAAGCTCATGGGGAACTAGCAATCACCTAACTTTGTATGTCAGTAGCCTCTGGGTGGGCCATTCAGACCAGGGTCATCCTGGACTCTCCTTGCAAAGGGTGGGGCAGGGGCAGAGCAGCATGGATTTGTTGTCATTGTCACCTCTGTTTGCTGAGCTCCTTTGCAGGCACTGACTCAGTTTATCTTTTGGCATAATCATATTTCCTTCTCTCTCCTGAGGATCCGGGCTGCAGGCTTTCTGTCTTCCCTGGCTTGATTCTCAGGCCAAGCCTTGATGCAGGATGCCCGGTTCTCCCTCTCATGATCCGAGGTACTGGAGGCCTCCCCCATCATCCCATTACTATGGCAACCTCCCCAAACTCCATATCCTCCTTCTCAGCTTTATCTTTGTCCATAGAATGTATTTTTTTAATATACATTTTACTTACTTCGTTTATTGTCTGCCTCCTGAAAGCTTGAATGTCAGTTTCATAGGGGTGGGGATGTTTGTCTGCTTTGCTCACTGATGCATCCCAGAACCCAGAATAGTGCCTGGCACGTAGTAGGTGCTCAGTGACTATTCACTGAATTACTCAATGAATCAATGTGGCTCTGGGGAAAAAAAAAATGTATTGTTGCTGGTGTCCACTAGCCTAAGACTCACTGAGACGACAAGTTCGGCTCATTATGTTAGAGAATTGGGAAGAATTTTGGCATGCATAGAAGTCAGCTGCCATCCGGAGCCAAAGCTGACATGGTCTCAGGACGGCTGTATATGTCTATCAGCAGCCATTAGCACCTTGAGAATGATGTTCATTTTGCCAGGAATGACCTTTGATTGCTTCCTGCCCCTCCTGCCTGGGCAGGGAGGGGAGCCCCTCTGGCCACCAGACACCGGTGGGCCTCCGCCTGTCTGCTACATCTGAGAGGCTGAAAGAGAAAGTGCCATCTCAGACCCCAGTTTCCCTGTCATCAGCCCTGTTTCCTTGGCAGCCACTTAGACCCCTGGTCCCTCCCACCCCCACTCTCCTCTGAGCCTCTTCATCTGACAGCTTCCAGGGTGTTCTCAGGGAGGCAATCCTGCAGCGAGCCCTGATGAAATGAGGCCGGACACGGAGGTGGCCGCGTTAAAATAACTTCAGGCCCAGGCTCTGGGCTCTCCTTGGGAAGGGGAACAAAGTAGAACATTGGTGACTTGGGGCCTCAGAGACACCTCCAAGTATTCTGGTTCTTTCCCCTGCCCCAGGTCTTCCACAGATGGCCTCCAGGAGTTTTCAGAGGAGCCAACTCCCCAGGCAACGCTTTCCTCAGTGAAGTGTCCACCCTACGAGGTGTGATCCAACAATATGGTGAATGTGTAAATAAAAAAAGACATGTATTACAGTAAAAAACACATTGCCATTAACCCCCCTCAAAGTACACCCCCTCCCTTCGAACACGCTTATCGCATGGTTCTTGCCACTTTCTGAAGCAGTTCTGGAAGTCCTCTTTCGTGAGTGACTTTAGTTGCGCTGTGGTGGTCCCACCATGTCTAGGCTGCTGGAGCAGAATTTGACCTCGACAGCATTGTGGTGAGGGAAGAAGAGAGAAGGAACAGGGCGTGGCAGTTCCTCAGATGCAGGAGGATTTGTGTCCCAAATGGCCCGTTTAGTGCCCTCCCCTGGGACCCTGCCCCCGGAGCCCAAGCTTCCCTCTGCACAGGTTGGGCTCTCCAGTGAGAGTGGGGTGGCCCTGCACCGAGCAAGCTCAGGTCGTGCCCTTGAGGGCAGGGGCCGGAGCCCTGGATGGAAAGGTGGCCAAGGCTCAGGATCCTGGGACACTAGGAGAAAGTCCCTGCTCTGCCATCGATGCGACCTGAGACCTTGGAAAATCCATCCCCCCGTTGAGGCCCAGTTGCCTCCTCTTTCAAATGGGGCTCTAATGCCTAAGATTTGGGGAAAGTTTTGGAAAGATGAAAAAGGATAGTGACATATTTAAAAAAAAAAAGAATAATGGATAGTTTTGAAAGAGCTTTGTAAACGTCACAGGTACATTAAAAAATTACGTGTCTCTGCCGGTTCCTCCTTCCACACGTGGTACAATGTGGACACATACCTTGTCCACCGTGGAATCGCAGGGAATCATCTATGAGCAGATTTCCATCAACCTAACCTGGGCCCCGAGCAGAGGAAAGAACGGTTTGTTGAAATTTAGGGCTGGCTGTCTCCCTGATTTGCCTGCCCACTTGAGAAGTGTCTGTCCTTCTCTGGGCCTCCGTTTCACCCCTTGGCAAAAGGGGCACAGTAGTTGTCCTGCCGATCAGCGTTCCACCACTGCAGGTTCTTTCCTTCTTCATCTTGTTCCAGAACTACCCCCTGAGACACATCCTTGCTGAAGCCCTCAGACCCGCATTTCTCTGAGGGAAGAGTAGAAGACACTGTCTCGGGTGGGCCGTCTGGGAGACGCCCAGGGCACATAGCACAGCAAAGGCTCTGAGAAGTCCTGCTGTAAGGAGGTTGTCTGAAGCTTGTGTGCTCACGGACCTCCCTGGGGCAGAATGGTCCATGGCATTCTCTTGCTGGTTGCCAGGCCGAGAGGACCCAGAGAAGCTGAGACCTAGTTCCATCCACCAAACACAGAGCCATCCCATCTTCACCTCTGGCCACAGGCCACCTTAGGAGATGACCTTTGAGGTTGGAATTGCCATCAGCCGCTCCACTTCCTCCAGCTGTTGTTTTGTCCCCAGATTCCTGAAAGTCCCAGAATGGATGCTTGCACTAAAATTCAGAGGACGTGATAAACCAGGCTAATTTTAGGGCCGGTGGCAGTGAGCAGCAGACCTCCCTAGTGGGCTGGTTGGATAAATGAGTTAATTTGGTCCGAGCTCCAAGTGGCTTGGGGACTTTGGTGCTGAGGGTGTGCACATGTGTTGGGGGGAGTGGGACTGACTTGGAATGTGCTCTGGGGCCCGTGGGGATCTGAGGAAGGAGAGCTGCATATTCAGCACTGCAGTGGATGCTGCTTATAATGGTCCGGGGATCGACTCCAGCCAGGGAGCTTGGGTGGGTGTTCCTTGGAAAACCCCACGTCAGCAGCTTGGCCGGTGGGAGCAGGGGGTAGGTGGGGGGATGGGGGATTGGGGATCTCGGTGCCTCATCCTGAGTCTGGGCAAGGCAGCCCGAGGCAGCAGAGGTGGGGAGATGTGCCCTTTCATGTGGCCCAAGCCTGCTCTGGGTCAAGGGCAGGGTTTCTGGGGCAGACAGCACTGGGCCTGAACCTCAGCTGAGCCCTGAATGAGCTGTATGTTATTGCCTCTCTGAGCCTCAGTTTCCTCCTCTGCAAATGGCAACCATAATCCCCTCCCCCTGCCCTCAGAGTACTGAAGGAGAGAACCTAGAAATATAGGGCACATAACAGGTATTCTGCCACTTCTCTCCTCTCCGTTTGGATAAGCTCAGAGAGACTGGCAGTCTTTTTTTTTTTTTTTTTAACATTTAATTGAAGCATAACATACACACAGAAAAGTGCATAAATCTTTTTTATTAGTTTCTTAATCTAAAATTCATTTCAACTCTTCTGGGGCTGACAATGTTACAAATCCTAAAAATAAACCTAAAATGTCTTGTTTTCATTGTGTTTTTTTTTCCATAGCATCAAAAACGTTATTTTGAAATAATTTAAGACACAAGAAGTTGCAAAAATAGAACAGAGTTCCCAAGTACCCTTCACCCAGTTTCCCCCAACGACATCTTACGTAACCATTGTCACAACCAAAAAGTTGACATTGGTACAATATTATTAACTAAACTAAAAGGTGCATACATCTTAATTGTACAGCGCCATGGATTTTCACAAAATGAACGCAGCTCTGCAACCAGCACCCAGAGAAAGAACAAGAACAACCGGTACCCCAGAAGCACCGCCTGTGTCCCCTCCAGGACAACCACAATGGGGCTTGACTTTCAACAGCATAGATTCACTTGGCCCACTTTTGGACCTAAAGTGCACAGAGTCACACAGTACACGTCCCTTTGTGTCCACGTCTTCCACTCACCATCTCGTCTGGGGCTCGTCCACCCTGTGGTGTGTAGTGGTAGCTGGCTCGTGCCCACTGCCATGTAGGCAGAGCGTTTTGTAAAGGGCCCAACCCTGTCCCCATAGCTCATCCCCAGGGAGGTCCTTTGAGGCCCTACCCTGGTGGCCTGATGTCTCTCAGTCTGAGGAGCATCGCTATGGGCTAAGAGATGTCCCCCAAGATTCATATGTTGCAGTCCTAACTCCCAGTACCTCAGAATGTGCCTGTATTTGAAGATAACCTTGAAAGTGGCAATGAAATTAAACCGAGGTCATTAGGGCGGACCTTAATGCCATGTGACTGGCGTCCTTATAAGAAGAGACTAGGACATAGATACGTCTGGAGGGGAGACCACGTGAAGACACAGGGAGAAGGTGGCCCCTGTAAGCCAAGGAGCAGGCCTCAGAAGGAACCAGTCCTGTGGATGCTTTAGCCTCCCCGTCTCCAGAACTGTGAGGACGTACATTTTCGTTGTTTGAGTCCCCCAGTCGGTGGTGCTTTGTTACGGCAGCCCCAGCACACTAGTTCAGACATCTACTCCCTGGCCATCTTCTCTGTTTGGTAACCTGCTGGACTGGTGCCCAAAGATGACCGGGACATGGGACTCTCTCCTTCCAGGGCACAACCTCTCTGCCTGTCCCCAGGCCTTGTGCAAACTGAGCCCAGGGGAGGTTGAGGCAGTGTTCTGATGGGCAGTTTCAGCTTCGCACAGAGACTGGAGGAGTGGAAGTTGCTCAAATGTTCCCTTGACCCCACTCAGGAGGCAGGGCCACCCTGGTTAGGCCTCCGGAGGGTCCCGAGGCAGGCCTCTCATTTCCTCACTCTTTCTGGCTCTCCCCTCCCACCATGTTCCTCCTCTGTCCTCTTGATCCCTGCTCCAGCCAGGCCTGGGTCCTGGTCCCCTCCAGGACAACCATCTAATCTGCTGCATTTACCATGCTTTTACGAGAAAGAAGGAAATTGTCCCCTTCAAAGAACTCAAAACCACTGGTTGGGATGACTGCTTTCAGCATATCTCTTTGGAGCATCGTCTTAAGACCTTCGTCCACACCAGGAATGTCCGCTGGAGACTTTGTAGCAGACACCCATTAACACAATCTGCCTCCCCCTGGGCTGCCTATTCTCTCCCTGCCTCCCCCTGCTGGCAGAGGAGGACATGGTGAGGCCCGCCATGGACCTGGACAACGGGCCTCGTTGCTTCCCTAACAAGTTGAAAAAAGAGCTTTTTAGAAAAGCCACCAGGGTTTGAAGACTGATTCTGCCACTCAGTGGCTATGTGGTCTTGAGAAAGTTCCTTCACCTCTTTATAAAAGCCTCAGGTTCACTCTGTATAAAATGGGCGTTACACTAGAGCTTTTCTCTTGGAGTTCTTGTGAGGATTAAGTGAGAATAAGACCATCGAGCGCTTCGCCCCATTGTAAGAGCTCAGTAAGCATTTGCGGCTGTGTCAGGGTCTGCTGGGTATGAGGATACAGCAGCTACGCTCTCACATCAGGACCCACCATCCTGTACGCCCAGCGTGGGATAAATTCTGTGATGCTAGGCTTCGGCCACCAAGCTAACTGGTCCCCAGGGGCTGCCCCAATCACTCCCTGTCCCCTTAACCCAGAGCCCTGACCCCAGAGCACCGTGTGTGAGCTCCAGTGGAAGATGCCTTTCCGTGGATTCTGGCCACCCATCTGGGTACAGAGCCTCAAATGTCATGTCCACTTTTGGAGCTGCCCCTCTCTATAGGCATGGACCATCTGGTCCCAGCTTAGGAAGACAAAAGCTGCCCGGAAGCCACCTGGCACACACCTTGCTGCCATGGGCAACATGGCGCATAGGCTGAAGTGGGCGGCACATGCATATGCCGGGCATGGTGCAAACCTGCTGGCGCACTGCAGTGAAACCACCTTCGACTTAATATATGCTAATTAGGTTTTAATGGGATTCAGGTTTCCAACAGTAGTGCAGTGTTAGCCTTGGTAAGTTATAATCATATCTAATTGGTAATTCTAACATAACAAATTTCTTGGATAAATTATTCTTAGTTAATAGTCCCCTAGGAACAACCTTAACACACACACACACACGCACACACACACTCACTCACTCACACACATATATATTTTAGGAGAAATTGAGAAAAAAGAACCAGGTGGCAGCAGGCTCACAGCAAGGCAAAGTTGTTATTTAAAACCTCGATCCTGCAGGACCTCAGCCAAAGCCCTCAGGGACGGCCTTTGGTCTTAGAACACAGAACAGAAGTCAGAGCGCCCTCAAGCTGAGTCTGGTGCTTCTTGTGTGAAAGTCAAGGCCATTGTCCGTGAGGGTGGGGTACCACTTCCGGTGGACGGCTCCCATCCCCAGGAGGTGGCACCAAGCGGGCGGGAGGCTCAGGCCTTAGCTCTTACTCAGGGCATGGAGTCCATCCCTGGGGAGCGCTGGCCCTGGCCACAAGCTCTTTTCCCTCCCCGCCAGATTTGTCGGCCCTGCAATTCTTCCCCAGTACAGATTCCAAAATTCCAAAGGAGTGAAAGGGAGACCCCGCAGCTGAGTTAATATTGTATCGACCAGGCAAACAACTGAGTGTATTTCCAGAAAAAGGGAAGGGGTCAGTCAACCCGGGTTCTGGTTGTCTCTTTGCCACTAACCTGCTGTAGCTCCAGGCGAGCTGTTCAGGGCCTCTGCTCTCCCAGCTGCAGGATGGGTGGAGAGATCATTCCTTTCTGTTTTAGCTGGAAGGAAGAGGCGTTTTCCCTGGTGTTGGCGTGAGGGGGTGGACCTTCTGTAGCACACAGAGGGGCTGGCGTGGTGTTGCACAAGCCTGTCCCAGGCATCCACGGGGCATGCTCTCTCCTTTTGCTGTCGGGTCACTCTCTGTCCCCCTGAAGCTGCCACTGGCCACAGGAGAGTATGGCTCTTAGCCCACATTCCTCCTCCTGGCAGCAGTTTAAGCTTGTGTCCCAGAGTGTGGGTGGTGGGGTGGCCGTGTCATCCCACTTAGGGGAACGCAGGAAGGTGGGAGACGTGTATAAAGAGCATGGGGTTTCCACCTGGGTCCCTGCTTACCCATAGCTGTGTGATCCTGGGCAAGTCCCTTCTTTCTCTCCCTTGAGGTTCACTTCTTGTTTCACTTACAATAGTCCCTCTCTTACACATCTGGTACGTGGATGGATTGAAACAACCTTGTAAAGAATCTAAGTTAAGAAATGTGTTTCTCTCCCCTTTTGCTTTTGTCCGTTTCCATGCCCCTCCTTTTAGGCTGGGATGATGGAGGGGCATTGAGTGACCTACGGATGGGAAATGAGATTGATGTCAGTATCTGGTGAGTGATAATGACACGTAATATTTATTGAGCACATACTATATGCCGAACATTTTCTAAGTACTTTATATGTACTTTCTCATTCAGCCCTAAGAGGGGGGTATGATTATTATTCTAATTATAGAGACAGCTAGGCCACTTAAGCTCAGAGAGGTTATATAAATGGCCTGAGGTCACACAGCTAGTCAACAGCCAAGCCAGAATTTGAACCCAGAAGAGTTTGGCTTTAGAGCTTGCCTCCTTAACCACTGTGTGGTCCTGCTTCTGAAACTGACCAGCTTGAGATCATTAGAGTGTTTAGGAGAACCATTTGTCCTAGTGAAGCTTCCAGGGAGAAGAAAGACAAAGGCACTTATGTAATATTTACTGAGTCCCGGGTCTGTCCTGACACTGTGCTGGGCTGCTCACCTGTGGAGGCAAAATTACCTGGTGCATCAGACCAGGGTACAGATCTCAGCTCCAGGACTTCTTGGCTGTGTGACTCCAGCAAGTTACATAACCTCTCTGAGTCTGTTTCCTGATTTGTAAAATGGAGCTAATGACCCCTCCACTGAAAGGTGGTTGTAAAAATCAAACAGGATGATGCATGCAAATCGCTGACACATAGAGAATGTCTAGTACATGGTAAACTCCTAAATAGGGATGTTGATATTCGTGTAAATTCTGATATATGGAAATATTGATATTTAATTTGTTACACGCGTCCTGTAAATGAAGTGTAATTGTCCCCATTTTATAGCTGGAAAAACTGAGTTCAGTGAGGTTAAGCAACTGGCCCAAGATCCGTAGTGGGAATACAGCAAAGCTGCAGTTGGAGCCCTCAGAACTTTCAACCCCAAAGGCTTTCAAAGCTCTGGCTGTCGCTATTGATGGGGTGAGCGTGAGATGCTGTCCTCTGCAGCTCTGTGGCTTCATCGTGCAGGATTCCGACACACTCCCGCCCGCCTGCCTTTCAGCCCTGGTGACTTCATCATAATGAAGCCATTTTCTGGGTAAGTGACATTCACGTTCCAGCCTGAGCTCAGAGCAGGCACTCCCAATGGCCTCCCAGGACTGGGCTTGGGCTGGCCTCCAGGGTCACGGGCTGGTCTGATAGCCTTGGGACATAGGGCTCACTGGGTGTCCTCCCTCTTCACCTCTCTCCCTGCCCCTCACTCTTTGGTTTCCAGCAGCTCTGCCCCTCGACCCCAGGGGCCTTCTCCCTTCCCACGGCATCTCAGAGTGGGCAATGGGGACCCTGGCAAGCCAGAAGACTCAGTCTGGCGGATGTTGTCCTTGACCCACTCTTGTCACCAAAGCCCTCTGGGGGCCACCTGCAATTCACCAGCCTATGGCTTCTTTGCACAGTACCTGTGTCTTTCTGCAGGGGTGTGCCCAGCCCTCAGTGGGTCAGACTGGTGGTGCTGGAGTTAATGGTTGGGCAATGAGCGGATGGCTGTACCAGCTTCCTTGCCTTGCCTCAGCGGGGGCCCTGCTGAGGTGTGAGGTGTGTACGTGCAGAATCTCGAGGATCCCATCAGAATAAAGGCCCAGGTTCCTGGGCTGATCACTGGCTGGGTATTCCTCCCTTCCCCATCCTGACTGCCTGTTTCTCACTATGTTTCCTGGACCACCTCCCAATCAACTACTTATGCTCAGTCTTTGCCTCAGAATCCGCTTTTGGGGGAACCCAAATTAAGGCCTCAACCACTTTAAGCATATTGTTCGTGGTATTGCGCAATGGGAAGACTGTGACCTCGGTATCCAGGCAGATGTGGGCTCAGATCTCGGAGCTGTGCCCGTGAGCTGTACGATCGTAAGCCAACGACACCTCTCGGAGCCTCTACTTGCTCGTCTACGAGGAACATCTGTTCACAGAGCCACTGAGACGAAATGCCTGCAAATGGTCAGTGCTTAATGAGTGCTGGTTGTTCTCGAGGCAGATGGTCCCAAATCAGCGTCTCTCTTGAGCTTCTGACCTGCGGGACACTGCCACTGGCACGTCCCTCCCTCCCCAAGCTCAGCTTGCCCAGCCTCAAACCTCTCCGTCCTCTGTGTTCTCATTCCTGGGTTTCCGATTGTACAGGGACCGCTCCCCGTCCCTCACGTCACACGACCGCCATTCCCTGAGGACGGGAGGCTCCTGTGACCCTGCACCCCTCCAGCCCCACTGCTGGCCCTGCTCCCCGTGATCAAACCTGGTTTCTGTTCTGGTGCTGCCAGAGGCAGTGGGTTTCTCCCTGGGCAAGTCACGTGGCCCCTCTGAGCTGTAGCTCCTCATTTGGACAGCGGTGAGAGGAGGGCAGAGGCAGGGTTGTTTTAAGGGCAAAACTATCCAGCACAATGCGTGGTAAATAATCAGGGCTTGGCACACCTCAGGGCCTTCTTCTGCAGCTAGCGCCATTGAGCTTCACAGAACCTCTCACCTGAACTACTTCAGTAGCCACATAACTGGCCTCCCTATGCCAAGAGCGGCTCCTCCGACTTGACCAGGCATGCCAATGAACGGGGAATCTTGTTAAAATGTGGATACTGATCCAGCAGATCTTAGGGGTGGGGGGCCGAGGTGCTGCCTTCCTAAGGTTCTGAGGTTCCCAGGGGATGCTGGGACCCCACTTTAGAGTAGTGAGGTTCTAGAACTGCCCACTCTGCTTCCAGTCATCTCCTGTGGTTCTGATGCTCTCAGCTGAAACTGTTGCTGGCTCCCTACTGCGTAGGCAGGATGCAGCTAACACATAGTGAATACTTACAACGTGCCGCGCACTGTTCTATGAGCTTTCCATATCCTCATTCATTTAATTCTCTGAGATGAGCCCCATAGACCCCGGCATACCCATTTTACAGAAGAGTAAATAGAGGCACAAAGAGGTTAAGTGAAATGACCAAATCACAAAGATCGTGACTGAGCCAGACGTTGGACCCAGGCTGTCTGTGTGTTTGACCTTGACAGCTCAGCCGGCTCCTCTTACAGGAGATGTCTCATCCCCTCAAGCCTGGGACTTAAGGGACTGGAGGAAGGACTGTGGTGACTGAAGCAAGGTCCCTGGGGGAGGTCGAGTTTGAGAAGGTGGGGGCACCAGTTTAGGAAAGGTTTCTCCAAAATGCTTTTTTGTCTGTGGCCCCGGGAATGGGAGCCTGGGGCTGGGAGGGCAGCTGCCTGGGGCAGGAGGAGAGGCAAGAGGGGAGGCCAGGAAGCTGCCAGGGTAGCTCTGCCACAAGGGCCAATGCAGCTGGCAGCCCAGAGCTCTGCTCTGTGTGCTGACATTTAGGCTTGTCACTGATGATTGGGCCCATTTTGGAAAAATGCATGTATTTTGCACATCTATTTCCTTCCACCCATCATTCACGGCTGTCGTCCCCTGGAAGAGGCCAAGGGCGCAATCACTGACATAAGAGCTTAAGTGCCTTTTGGAAACTCCCCTCTCTGGTCTGGTCTGTGGCTCCACCTCCACAGCTGGGCTTCAGGGTCAGTCTCTCCTGCTCCATCTCATTCTGTCTCTCTTTTTCTCCATAGTGTCTCTCTGTGTCTCACCGTCTTTGCTTCTGTGTTTGGATTGGCTTCTCTCTCTGTTTCTATCTGTCTCTCTTTCTCTCTCTCTCTGTCTCTTTCTGTCTGTCTATCCTCTTCTCTCCCAGTCTCTCTCTTCTCTTTTTCTCTTTGTGTCTGTCTCTATCTGTTTCTACTTCTTTCTGTCTCTCTCTGTCTCTGTGTTTCTCTGTCTGTTTGTATCTCTACCTCTCTGTCTTTATCTGTTTTTCTCTCCCCTCCTTCTGTCTCTCTCCTCTACCTCTTGTCTCATTTCTATCCACTCACCGCTTAGTTAACTTTCTCTTCACCTCATTCAGGCCCGATCTTGGTCTCTTTCTATTTTGAGGGGGCCAGACTAGACTGGAGAGTTCTCTTCCAGGATCCCTTTGCCAAGTGACCCTTTCACTGGCCCCTCCATCCCTCACCTTCAAATCCCCCCTAGGAGTCTCCTATCTCCCAGGATGTCTGGTCCCAGGGTGAGCCTGACCACAGTGCCCCACACAGCCATCCCCAGCTGGCGGCCCCTTCCTCTCTCCTTCCTCTTCCTTCCTTTCTTCCTCCCTTCCCCTTCTCCAGGCTAGCCCCTCCTCAATCCCCTCCCTGCTTTTTCCGGACTCCTTCCTCCCCTCCGCTCCCTCTGACTCCCATTCTCAGCACTCAGGACCACTGCCCTCTGCCTGCATCTCCCTTTCCTTTTCTGACACTGACCTGTCCATCCTGCCTCTGTCCTGGAAATGAACAAGTGTGTATCCAGATTTGCGGTCCTCCTGGGGCTGTCAGCTGCCCTGCAGGGGCAGAGCCCGGGGATCTTGTTTATGGTTTTGTTTTCCCAGCTCTCTGTACACTCGTGCATTTCATAAAACCTGCAGCCATTCTGGGTCAGGAGGGCAGGGTCCCTGACTAGGTGAGACACCAGAGCCCTGTGTAGGAGCCACAATTCACTGCTCCACGTTTCCCCACAGGCAAGGTGACCGTGACCCTGGGCAGGGATGTCTGCTGCATCACTGCTGCTTGTGGTGGAGGCAGGTCCCCAGACCCTCTCCTGCTTGGCCAATAGCCCAGCCAGGGCAGTTCATGGAGGTGAGTGGGGGCAGAAGAACCATGTGACACCCGTCGGGGGTGCTATGGGGCTTCAAGGCCAAGGAGAAGATGGCTACCCCAGACCTTGCTTCTCTTGCAAGTGCATGGGCTAAGGGACCACCAGCAGAGCTGGCACTGACCCTCCTGCCCAAAGGGCAGCCCTGGAATGAATGTTGTGTGTCTCCCCCACTTCCTGTGACCTGAGTGATGAGGGGTCCCTATGTATTCACAGCTCGAGAGCCCAGGCCAGAGAAGGGTGGTCCCATCTTGGAGCCACCACGCACAAGACTGCTGAGTGTCAGCTGTGGCTACTTCTCATTGATGAGCCCAGCTCTGAGAGCTCCACTGAGCAGAAGGAGGTGGGCAGACACCATGGCCAATGCGTTGGGGGTGAGGGGTGTCCTCTTGAGGCCTAGCAGAGGGAGCTGCATCTACCCGGTCAGCTGGACACAAGGGGCAGTGTGCCTCATGACACAGTGTCCCAAGGGGCCTCTGCAAAGCCAAAGCCCCATGGAGGGTGGGGTATCTGTGGATGGTGGACGGAGACCAGGACTCACTCATGGTTGGGCAGAGCAAGGGGCAGAGATGGCGCTTCCATAGAATCAGAACTTGGTGGTCAGGTCCAGACCAGCAGCCACGTGTCTGGCTGGTTTTCCTTCTTGGAGACAGGATGTGCCTCCGGTGACAATGCAAACCGAATCAGGACTCGAGGCCTTCTCCCTCCCAGGGGCATTTGGGCTGGGGCCCAAGACATAGCCGAGGCACCTGGATGGACCTGGGGTCCAACTGTGAAAGGGGCAGCATTGACTTTGATGCCCGCTTCTTATCCTTCAAGGCCTGGCTGCAATGTCACCACCTCCTGGAAGCCTCCCCTGACCTCTGCTAGGAAAACAGTCACCTCTTTTGTGAGCCCACTGTGCTCTCGCCTGCTTTTATTCTAATACTTATTACACAGAATTTCAGTTCTTCCTCCCCCTCCAGCCTGTCATTCCCCATGGATTTGGGGCTCTTCCATGGCAGAATCTGTCCAACCTGTCTTTGACATAAGGCCAGGCCAGGGGGATGTGCAGAGTTTGTCAGATGAGAGAATGTGCAAGTGGATGAATAAATGAAGGAGCCATCTCCCTCCCAGTCTGGGCTCTGTCTTACTCATCCCTCCTTCCCACCCTTCAGTCCCAGCTTGACTTAACCACGCTTTCCAGCCTGCTCAGGACAGAGTGCTCAGATGCAGAGTCAAAAGCAGATGATTACACCATCCCCGGTGATGCTGGCTGGCTCACTCCGGGCGTGTCCCCTGTCATTTTATGAGGTTCATTCACTTGCTGCTGAGATATTAATGTGCTTTTGGGGTCAGTGGAGCCCAATGACTACACTGTTAATAGGGGCAAAGCAATTCCAATTTCGTGCCTGCGTGGGCTTCCCTCTATTAAGGCAAAGAGAGGTAACAAATCTTTTTTTATTCCTTCCAGAAAATAGGCAAAGGCACCGTGTGTCAGAGACTTAGGTAGGATGGCTGGCAGGCAGCAGATGGGGCCGGAAGAAGGAAGCAGGTCGCGGAGGCAGGCGGCGTGATGGTGTTGTTGCCTGCTGATCTGGCCTGCTGTTTACACTGATGAATATCTGAGAGGCTTCTATACGTGACAATCATCTGCTTCAGTGTTGCTCTCAGTTTGCAAAATGTGAACACACAAATATTTATTGAGTGAATGGATCATTTATTTGTCCTATTTTTGAAAAGAGAAATTGCTAGGGGAAATCATTTGAGCTTCCCAGTTTAAATGAGCGTACGTAACGTGGTGGATGGGAAACCAAGATTCTAGAACGTCCAGTTCCGAAGGTAGGGCTCTTGTCAGATCGCACAAATGGCCCTAATTCTGCCTCCTCCTGTATCCACACTGTGGGGACAGCGCCCCAAAAAGCAGTTTCCAGTCTCTCGGCCTCACATAGAAAGGTGCTGGCTCAGGTAGTAAATGGCCACCGACTGTGATCAAATGGCCATCAGCTGTGGCTAGTTGGCCGTCAGCTGTAACCAGTGAGCCATTGGGCACTAATATAACTGCCGTGGCTAGGCTACCAAAAAGATGGGGCCTAGCAAGAAGGTGGTGGCTGAGTCTGCAAGCGGCACAGTGAGGGTTGAGAATTGTGTTGCTCCTGGTTCCTGTGTCTCCAACCCAGCCGCCAGCGAGAATATAGTGGTGTGACTCCCCTATCTATGGCTCCGTGGGTGTTCCTTTTTGGCCTCACCATGTTCTGTGTTCTTATGTGGGGAGCGGGACCAGAGACCCCACAGGCCACCCTGCACGACACACACATTACGCAATGTGACTGTGCAGCTATTCTCATCGAAAAGTGCAATCCATTTCTCTACTCCTTGAACCAGGGCTGACCTTAGGACTTGCATTGGCTAAAAAAATTGTAGCAGAAGTGACACAGAGTGCAAGTTCCCTGAGGCCATAAGAGACTTTGTGTGCTTCAGCTCATTCTCTTGCTCCTCTGTCTTCACCAAGCTTGTCGGATGGAGGGTGAGAGACTCTATGGGCCGAGCTGAGTCATCCCAGCAAAGGCCACTGTAGAGCAGCCCGCCCCCAGCTGACTCAGCAGCTGGCTGCAGATGCCATAAGAACCCAGCCTCCATCAGCCAAACCGGGCCCAGATCAGCAGGTGACGGTCGTCTAATGAGAAATACTAAAGAGCTGATGTTTTAAGCGAATCCATTCTGGGAATGTTCATTATGCAGCATCCCTGCGACAACAGATAACGGGTATAAGAGCCATATGACTGTGTCTATTTAACCCGCAGCTTTCATTGCACTGCTTGACCCAGGCTGGTTAATAAATATTTGTTGAGTGAATTAATGCGCCTTTGGAAGCACTGCCGTAACTACTTGCCTGTCCCCCAACACCTCTCAGAGGCCCCGCCTCCTAATACCATCACAAGGGGAATTAGGTTTCAACGTATGAATTTGGGGGAACACAGACGTACAGTCTATAGCATATGTGTGGGGACAGAGCCAGGAGTGCAGTTTCCAGGCTCTTGGCCTCACATGGAAAGGTGCTGGCTCAGGTAGTAAATGGCCATCAGCTGTGGCTAGTTGGCCGTCAGCTGTAACCAGTGAGCCATTGGGCACTAATATAACTGCCGTGGCTACGCTAGCAAAGAATGGGGGCTAGCAAGAAGATGGGGGCTGAGCTGGCAAGCGGCACAGTGAGGGTTGCGGATCGTGTGACTCCTGTTTTCTGTTTCTCCAACCCAGCCTCCAGTGAGACGATAGTGGTATGACTCCCCTATCTATGGCTCCGTGGGTGTTCCTTTTTGGCCTCTCCATATCCTGCGTTCTTATGTGGGGAGTGGGACCAGAGACCACGCATGACACCGTGCGTAACAATATGGTAAACTGTTGGAGGGTTCCAAGTTGGAGCGTGCCATGAATGAGTTACGTGGAAAAGGATCCCTCTGGCAACTGTGGGGAGATCAAACCGTGGGTGGGCAACAAGAGGACAACCTGAAGACCAGGTAGGAGGCTTAGCCAGTTTCCCAGGCAAGAGATAGCCTTGTGTCGGGAGGGGGCAGTGGAGAAGGAGTGAGTGAGTGAATTCAGGATGGATTTTGAGAGTAAAGTCAACATGTGATTGGATTGGATACAGAAGGATGAAGGAAAGAGATTTTTAAAAAGTTAACAGCTAAATGTTTGACCCAGTCAACTGGGTTGCTAGTGGAACTATTTCCTGAGAAAGGGAAGAAGCATGTTTTAGGAGGAAAAATCAAAAGTTGAGTTTCAGCTGCATAAAGTTGGAAATGCACATTGGATCTCTAGTATGGGAAGGGATAACCATAGGGGTTGGATATCTGAGTCTTGAATTCTAGGTAAAAGTTAGGGAGTCAGAGATTTGGGAGTCACGGTGGACATTGATTGAATCAGTCATCTAGGTCCTGACTTGGCTAGAGGCAAAGGGACTGTGATGACAGCACGGGGATAGAGTCACTACTTAATTCTTATCCCGATGTGTCTGAGGCTTGGAGTTCTTGTAGGGATGGGTCCTGATTCACCAGGACATTTGCATGGCCTGGGAGAGACACAAAGGGCTCAGTGCAGTCTTATCTCTCCTCGCTCGGGTGTCTCTGATGCCGCAGAGGTGGGTGAGACGGCTTTCTGGTGATGGGGCATCCCAGCCCTCTGGCCTCTGCTTCTCCATGGCAGACACAGCTTTGTGTGCACCACTCCATTTCTTCTTCCAGGGTACACAGGAAGACTGTTTCCCAGCCTCCCTTGCAGTCAGGTCGGGGCCATATGACTACCTCTGGCCAATGGGATGTGGACAGAGGTGATCTATGCCACAATTAGGCCTGGTTTTTAAAAGTATCCTGTGACATTGTATGAATATCCTATTGCTGCTGTAATCAATTGCCACAAACTTAGGGACTTAATGCAAATTTGTTTCCTAGAGGTTAGAAGTCTGAAACGAGTTTTATGGTGTTAAAAGTGATGGCCAGGCCAGTTCCTTCTGGAGGCTCGAGGGGAAAACCTGTGTCCTGGTCTTTTTCAGCTTCTAGACGTGGCTTCCTTGGCTTGTTCCTTCCTTGCATCACCCTAGTTTCTTGCTTCTGTCATCACGTCTCCTTTTATTGCCTTCTTGCCTCCCTTTAAGGACCCTTGTGATTACACTGGGCCCACCTGGATAACTAGGCTAACCCTCCCCATCTTAAGATCCTTAAATTAATTACGTCAGCAAAATCCCTTTTGCCATGTAAGGTAACATATTCACGGGTTCTGGGGATGAGGATGTGGACATCTCTGGGGGGCCATTATTCTGTCTACGGCAGTGATCCTCAGCCCTTGGAGACTCTGGAGGCCGTATGTTCCAGTTGGTGTAGCTTCAAGATGAAGGACGACAGCCCAACCTGCCTTGGGCTTTTTCACAGCCCCAAGGACATTTGTACTGTGTTAAGGCAGCAAGACTCTGAGGTTACTGTGTTACCACACCATAGCCTACCCATCCAGACTAATTCAATCTTCCATGGGCTCTCCTTGGTGACTGTGGGGACAGAGCCAGGAGAGCAGTTTCCAGGTTCTCGGCCTCACCTGGAAAGCCGCTGGCTCGGTTATTAGATGGCCGTCAGCTGTAAACAGGTGGCCATCCGCTGTGGCTGGGTGGCCATCAGCTATTACCAGTTAGCCATTAGCCACTAATATAACTGCCGTGGCTACTCTAGGGGATTGGTTGGTTGGTTGGCAGAGAAGCGGGTGGTGGATGGCGGCTAGCAAGTGGGGTTAGCAAGTATGGATGGCGGATTGCAGATCGTGTGGATCCTACTTCCTGTGTCTCTCTCGGCTGCCAGAGAGCCTGGGGTGCAGGAAGACCCCCTGTTTGGGTACTGGCCGGATGTTGGCTTTTGTGTCTCCACCAGCTGCCATTGAGAATATAGCAGTATGACTCCCTTTCTGTGGCTCCGTGGGTGTTCCTATTTGGCCTCACCGTGTCCTGTGTTCTTGTGCGGGGAGTGGGAGCTGTGTCCCTGCAGGACAGTGACTCTCAAATCTTGGCCACAGCTCAGAGAGGCCCAGGGACTCTCAGTCCTTCCCTCTGGGCTAATAACTGAATGGCGAGGGAAATCTCCCGGTGGTTGAGTAGAAAGCTCTGTCACCTCTACCCCTGACGGACAGGTGTGTGTGCTGCACCCTCGCTGGGGTTGGCCCTGGCCACGTGATTTCTTTGGCTAACGGAGCGTTCATGGACACGACAGGCAGGTGCTGTGACGGGGCTCGCTTGGTTTGGTTCTTTTCTCAAGCTTTGATGATCTACCGTAAGAGGATCAGTTGTCAAATAGCCACTACCCCTTTAGCCGGAGCCCCAGAACAAACACCCCTGGAGGAGACCTGAGACCAACCCCAGCCTGGAGTCCAGCCCAGTGAGCCTGTCCCCTGAAGCAGAGCTGCACACTCCGTCCAGACTGGATCAGCTTTACCGCGTCATGCTGAGCAGGAACATAATCATCCATGCTTATTGTTGCAAGCCACTGAGTGTGGGGTGGCTTGTTACGCAGTGTTATTGTGGCAACAGCTGACCTTGGGTTTCCTGAGAGCCCCTGACCACTTACCATGCCAGGTTGTTGGAATTTGGGTCAGAGCAGCACCACCACCCCCCATCCAGGTAGGACCGCATCTTCCCTCTCCCCACCCCAGTGCCTGTCCCACTGCTGGATACCTGGGGGTGCCCAGTTGCTGCTCTAGAACAAATGAAGACTACAGAGCCACAGACCCAGGTGGGGAAAATCATTCTGTTTGTTTTAATTAAACTGACTGAAGAAGCCAAGACACAGACAGAAAGAGACTAAGAACAAGACTGGAAATAGTTTAGAAAAGAAATGAAAAGCAATCGCAGAGATGTCGGTGCCTGATGGAGTGGTGGGGACAGGGGCCCAACCTTCACGTCAGCTCCAGGACCACTGTCAGGACGAGCACCAAGGTGAGCCGGACGCCGGCAGGGCCAGAAGCGGAACCTGTGTTGGTAGCAGGGAACAGGGTCAGAGCTTGCAGAGCCACTGTGTCATAGCTTGCATCCGATGCATTGGGTGTAAATCCCAGCTCTGCCACCTGTCCCACCTAACTGTGCATAACCCCGTCTTTGCACTGGGCCAGCTGGGCTGAGGTCGGTCTCCCTGGTGGCCATCCTGAGCCTCCAGCGAGGACCACGACTGGAGGCCTCCACTGTGAAGCGTGAGATTGGCCCAGTGTGGGGATGGGAGAGCTGGCTGGCCTGAGAGCAGTATCTGGGTGTCACGGGGTGTTACCCATGTTAAGGGGCAGCCCAGGGAGGGCAGTAGGAAGGGCCCCAGGCCCCAGCAGAGGCATCTGTCTCTTCCCAACTGCGCTGTGGAGTGGTCCAGGGCCGTGGCACACAATCCCACAGTCAGTACTGGACACATCTGGGGGCGGGGTCGGGGGAAGGGTTGTGCTCTTTGAGCTCAGAGCACTAGAGTCACCGTGGATGGTGGTGGGGACACATTTGGTCCCTGAAATCCCTGATGCTGCTTTGGGGTGCTGTCCCCCTTTATTGTCTCAGTGCCCACTCCTAACCACCTCTGACCCAGACTCTACCGAGCTAGAAGACGATGGACTGAGGCTTGAGGGAGAGGCTAGGGTAGGCTAGTGGGCGGTCTGGGCCAGAGCTTGCTGGAGCCTTGAAAAATCACTCACTGTTAAGCAACAAGTTCTGAGAGTGGACACTTACCATTGGAGTCCTCTGTTCCTCTTGGAATATTTGGGTTTTCTGTTGGAAAGAACAGAGGGAGAGCTAGCGAGTGGACTGCGGCATTTGGAACATAGTAAAGCAGCTCCCCTCCAGCCAGTGCCTGCTGTGTGGTATCCCGGGCACTGTCTCAGTGCAGCCACTCGGCCTCTGTGGGCTGGCAGAGTCAGCCCCACTGCACAGATGAAGCGAGGGATGGAGGTGAATCCGTCCGCCCAAGGTTGCCCAACTGCTAACAGGTGGATCTGGAATTTGAACCCAGAGCTCCCTGGTTTTAACGGCTGAACTACAGTGCCTCCCTGTGGCACACCCCGTCCGGGAAAATTTAGGGAGCTTGGGCCCTTGCTGCTCCCTCCTCCTCAGGACAGCGCCAGCCAGGGCCCATCCCTGGGCCGTCCCCCTGATGCCCGGTCGGTGCAGCGTACCGAACACAATGAGCCGGGTGTGTGTGTCGGTGGAGCCCAGTGGGTTCTGGGCCGTGCAGCGGTACATGGAGCCATTGAGCTCGGCGGGGACCCGCTCTAGCACCAGCTCCTTCCCATCGAACTCCGTGCTGCCGTCCAGGAGGCGGTTTCCAACCCGTGTCCACGTGAACATGGGCTCTGGGAAGACTTCGTTCTGTTGGCCAGAGCAGGGGAGAGTCAGGTCACAGGCAGAACCATTCTGCCAGAGCAGGAAGGGGTCAGAGGCACGGCCTGGCCAGGGCTGGCAACACATTCTCATCTGATGGGAGGGGCTACTTGGAACACCAGGCAGAAAAGGGCTGCAAAGAACGTCAAAGTCCATGAGCTATGTCTGCTCCAACTTCTAGATGAATAAGCAGAAACGCAGGCACCTCTTGCCATTCCTCCTTGAAGCCAATTCTGCCATTATACAGATTAGCAGACTGAGGCCCGCTGGCTCAGCTGGAGCACAAGGGAAGAGTCTCGGAGCGTGCTGCCAGAGACATGGTGCCCAGCTGGTGCCCCTCCTACTTCCCACAACCTTCCCAGGTGCTGAGAGAGAGGCCAACCTGAAATCCGTGAATGAGAATCCTCACGGTGTCCCCGACCCGGGCTCTGCTGGGCGTCATCATGATTTTGGGTCCTTTGGGGGCAACTGTAGGCGGAGGAAGGCTAGGTCAGAGAAGTATATGCATGTGAGGGGGACGGGGGACCGAGCAGGGAAAGGAAGGGCAGGAAAAACAGAAGAGAAAGTTCCAGTCCGGCAGTCAGCAGCCTCGGGATCGGCTCATCCTGAGGTAGGAGCTCTGCGGAGGCTCATTCATTCATTCATTCATTCATTCGATTCTACCTGCATTCATTCACACATGTCCCCTGAGATTCTGCAATGAGTCACACCCTGTCTGAGACCTGGGGATTCAACAGTGTACAGAATATGGTCTCTGCTCTGTGGGGTTCACTCTCAGTGGGGACGAAAGACAAGCACAAGCCAGTGTGACAAAGGTCAGATCAGAGAAGCCCAGTGCACGATGGAGTCAGGGATGCCCAAGGGAGGTGCTGTCGGAGAGATGACTCAGCTGCGAATGGGGGAGCCGCCCTGCCTGCACGTGGCAGCCCGAACTCCCACCTTCACTGAACTCTTGCGAGGTGGGGTTCTGCCATGTTATCCTCATTGTACAGCTGAGTTAACTAAGGCCCAGAGAGGGGAAGTGACTTGCCAAAGGTCACACGGTGAGGAAGAGCTGGGTCCAAAATTCAGGTCTCCTGACTCCTGCCCAGTGGGCTTTTTTTTCCTTGATTCTCTAGGTGGGGGATGGGTAGGTGGTGGACACGGTGTGGGGGACCATCTCCTTCCTTGAGTCTCTGCTCTCCCTACACCTTGCTCACAGCCTGGTATCACGTCTTCAAAGTCCCCTTACCTCTCAGAGCTTGGGAGACAAGATTCCCAGGGCGTTGCTATCCTGTGCACAGAGAGTATTAGGGTGGAAGAGCCACTGGGATCCCCGTGTCCATCCTATCAGGTTTCAGACTGGGAAACGGGCCCACGGGGAACAAAGGGGCTTATCCAAGGTCACCACAGAGCCAATCTCCCACATTTCCTGCCTTTCAGGCCAGGACTCTTTCCCCCAGAATCATTCATTCCTTCACTCATTCATTCTTTCAACAAGTAATTCTTGAACCCACTATGTGCCGGGCTTTCGGGGGCAGGGCTGGGGACACAGTGGTGGAACAAGACCAAGTGCCTGAGGACTCAGAGCTCCTACTTTAGTGGGGGAGACCTTCGAGACGCAAACAAGTCCACAGACAGGGAACTATCAGGGAGTGTGTAGCATTATGCAGAGAATCAGACCCAGGGTGAGTGGCAGTCAGTGTCTCTTCCAAGGAGGTGACATTTCAGCTGAGACGTGAAGCTCATGAGGAGGGTTCTGGGCAGAGGGAACAGCCAGCGCATGGCACTGAGGCAGAAGGCCCGGGGGGGGATGAAGGTGGGGGCTGGGGACAGACCCTGTGGCGCTTCCTGGGCCGGACGAAGGCCTTAGGGTATTGTTCAGAGTGCCATGAATGCTCTGTGCCACTCTCTGTGGACATCTTCCAGGGGTGGTAGCAGGAGAAAAGCTTGTCCCCAGCCCCCTGGGGCCTCCCCCACCTGCCCTTGCCTGCTCCCCTAGCCACTCCTTCCCCCTGAGACTCTCTAAGCAGAAATCAGAGCAGCCGGCAGATGTGGGTGGTGTCCTAAGCACAGCCAAGTTCACTCTCTGAAGAGGAGACCAAAAGACAATTAAACCACCAGCAAGACATCTGAAGAGCCACATGGGGCTGACAGAAGCATCAGTGGGAAGAGCTGGGGCTGCTCTGAAGAGGGGAATGGCAGGGAAGGTGAGGGCAGTTTCCATGGCTGCAGCCACAGGAGCGAGAACGGAGTGCTGGCCTGGGAGTCGGAGAGCCAGTGCTGCCCTGTTCTGTGCCCTTGGGCGAGTCGCTTCACCCGACTTTCCCCAAACACAAAATGGGAATAATGATAACAACCTGTGCCTACCCACCACCCTGGTTGTTAGGAATATTGGGAGGCGGAGGGATGAAGACTAACATGTGTCAGGTGTGTGACAGGTGATACACGCTGTCCACACCTTGTGCATGATCGCATTTAACCTTCTGACCTTTTGCAGTTGTCCCCATAAGGGATGGGCTCAAGCCACTTTTTTGCCTTCTTTATTATTAACACTTAAGTTCTGTGAAAGTCGGTTTGCAGGTGGGAAGCCCTCCGTAGGGCGGTGTGGCCCTGGGTTAGTTTGTCTGCTCCTTTGTCCTGCTGGAACGGCACTGTCCTGCTGCAGCCAGCAGAGGGCGCAGCAGGGAGGGCAGCCCTGTGCCCAAGAAGCTTGAAGCCCTGGACGCCAAGGTGAGACCCCTTTCCCCTTCCGGGTCAGATTCCTCACTGCCTTGTTTTCTAATGGTCCCAACTACTTCCTGCAGGCTCAGGCCTGGGCATACTGACCCCGAGGGGTGAGGGACATTTATCAGGTGTCTAACGTGCACTAAACCCCATTTTAGGACTGTCACACCCATCCTCGTGCTCATAAGGCATGTTCCCATGAAGCCCATTTTGTGGCCATAAAACTGACCCTAGGGAGGGCAGTGGCTTGCCAGAGGTCACACATGAAAGTGGTGGCAGCGGGATTTGAAGGCACGCAGGTCTTCAGAGGAAAGCCAGGAGCCTAGGATGGAGGAGAGGGAGAGCTGATGTCTTCTCCCACCAGGACAGCCAGACCCCCTCTCCTGCCTCCTGAGCTGCAGCTCCTGGAGGCTCCTGTGTGGAGCTGACCCTGACGGGCAGAGGCGGGCAGGCGAGGGGTGTGCTCTGCCCGTTCTTCTCTGAGCTTGATCCCAGCAGCTACTGACTGACAAGCGCCTTTGCAGCAGGTGGCCCCTCTGACTCCCAGCCTCACTGCTGCATCAAAATGTTACTTCCAGAAGCCAGGCCAGCTGCTATCACCTTTGCACTTCTGCCACCACCCTGAAACCCATTAGCAGCTGCTGGCAGTGAAATCCTGGCCCCCTTGCCTGCTCCTAGAACACACACTGAGAGTACCTGAAGCAATGGTCTCAGCCCCCAGGCTTTCACAACACCCCACCCCTGGACATATGAGTATAGAAAAAGGGGAGTCTGGAGACCCAGGATTGAGGTCTAGCCTTCAACTCTCTGGCTGTGTGACTTGGATGAATCAATTAAACTCCTTGGGCCTCAGTTTTCTCATCTATAAATGGGGAGAATACGCTACCCCTATTTGAGGAGTTGCTCTGAAAATGACAATGGGGGAGAGAGCTGAGACAGCAACATGAAATGTACAGTGGCGGGCATCTGCTCAGGGAAATGCACAAGCTGCCCTCTTTACCTTTCTGGAGCATTCTGCCAGGATCGACTTATGAAATCTCATGGGAAAGATTCTCTAGGCTTTCCCCATGCATTCTGGGTGTTCATTAAGACTCACCCCCCCACTCATCTATCCATCCATCCACCCGTCCATCCACTCATTCTATCCATATGTCCATCATTCCATCATATCATCCCCGTTCAGCCAGCCAGCCAGCATCCATCCCCACATCGCCCCATAAACCTACCAGCCCACTCACCAACCCATTCATTCTGCTCTCCTCTGGTTTTCTGTCGTACACCTAATCTGTGTTGGTCACCATGCAGGGCAACGTCGAGGATACAGTGATGACTGATAACAGTAGCTTATATTTACTGGGCACTTATTCTGTCCCTATGCTAAGCACTCGGTATATTCTGCCTTATTTAATCTTCACAACAACCCAGAAAAGTATTAATGAATTGTTAGTAAATAAGTGTTCCTTAAGTAATATGTTAGGGATTGTTCTGAGCCCTGTACCATGTAAACACGGCAGGTAAAGATGCTGCCCACGTGCAATTTAACTGCCAGTGGAAGAACCCAAGACATCAGGAAATCTATAATATACTCGTCGGTGGACATGAATACGATGCCGGAAAGCAAAGCAAGGTGAGGAAGAAGAAGCTGTTTGAGATAGGGTAGAAGATTTGAGTAGAAGATTTGTGCAGAGACCTGAATGAAGGAGGGATTGAGAACACTGGGGCAAGATTATTCTAGGTGAAAAGGACAGGAAGCCAGTGCTAAGTCACAGAGGAGGACCTGCGCTGGGTATATTCAAGGAAGAATAAGGAGGACCCTGTGGCTGGAGTCGTAGATGGAGCGGAGGGGAGTGATACATGAGTACGACTGGATTTCATTTTAAATGTGATGGCAGTCCCACAGGGAAATGCAGTTCTTACGTATACAATTTGATGAATGCCTACGTAACTACCATCCCAATCAAACTCTAGAACATTCCCGTCCGTCCAAAAGTTTCCCTTATGCTTCCTTTCAGTCAATTTCCACTCTCCAGAGGTAAATATTGTTTTGATGTATATCACCCTCGGAGACTTGCTTTATGTTCTAGAAGTTCATAGAAATGGAATCATGCAGGATGCTGTTGGCTTCTTTCGCCCAGTATGTTTTGAGTTCCATCCACGTTGAGAGCATCAGGAGTTCATTCATTTGTATGGATGAGAAGTAGTTCATTGTCTGAATACACCGCTGTTTTTTTCATCCATTTTCCTAATTATGGACATCTGGGTTACTCACAGTTTTCGTTGTCGTTATGAAGAAAACTGCTGGGAGCATCGATATCCCAGTCTTTGTGGATCTATGTTTTCATTTCTCTTGGGTAAATACTTAGGAGTGAAATTACTGGGTCATAGAGGCTTTATGTTTGTAAGAAACTGCCCATTTTCCAGGTAATAGTGCTGTTTTATACTCCCACCAGCAATGCCTGAGGGTTCTGATGGTTCTGTAGTTACGCCAACACTTGGTATTGTCAATCATTTCAATTTTAGCCATTCTGGTGGTTGTGAAATGGTATCTCACTGAGGTTTTAGTCTTCGTTTCTCTGATGACTAATGATATTATGCATCTTTCTATATACCTATTGGCCACTTATAGATCTTTTTTTTTAATAATGGAGTTGCCTTGTCATTATTGATCTATAGTAGTTGTTTATATATTCTGGATACAAGTTCTTTGCCATATATGTGTATTTAGATTATTTTCTCTCAGTCTATGAGTATAGTTTGTCATTTCATTTTTTAAATATTGTCTTCTTGTGAGCAGAAGATTTGAATTTTGATTAAATCCGGTTTACTGATTTTCAAATTTTCATTTAATGCTTTTTGTGATCGCTCTAAAAAATCCTTGCCTACCCTAATGTTATAAAGATATGTTCCTATGTTCTAGAAGCCTTATGATGCTGGGTTTCACAGTTAGGTCTATGATTCATCTCAAATTAATTCAGTGTGTATGCCAAACAAAGGTCCAGGTTCATTTTTTCCTTATGCTTCTCCAGTTGTTTCAGGGCCATTTGTTAAAAATGACTTCTCGATTCCCATGGACCAGCCTGGGGTCCTTTGTCAAAAATCAAGTGAGTCTCTATATGAGGGTCTATTTTTGGACACTGTTCCATTCTATCAACCTATATGTCTACCTTTAGAGAGTTTTGGGTGGGTATGCATGGAAGTCATGATCTGATGGATATTTTAAATGGATCGATGAGGGTGGAAAACAGAAGAGGGCACATGTGGAAGAAAGATCAGTTTGAGCCCTCTGTAATAATCCAGGTGTGAACTGATGGTGGTTGGGTTGGGTGGTCAAAGAGGAAACCATGAAAAGTGGCAGACGTGGGATATATTCTAAGGCTGAGTCATCAGGACTTGGTGACAGCCTGGATGTGCGATATGAGAAATGAGGGGGAAAAGTGGGCGACTCCAAGGGTTCTGGCTCTGGAGCGGTGTCCTCCCATGTCCTGTGTGTTCCCGACCCCAACCTGGCAAAATTTCCTAACCCTGATCCAGCAGGCCTGCGACCTGCCACGTCAGTGACCCTTACCGAGGAACTCTCCCCTGAGCTCATGGGTCTCTCATTTGACCCAGAAAACGTCCTTGTCACCTCCCATGTTCCTGACTGTGACCAAGCAAACCTTCCTCGACCTTCCCCTGACCTGACTCAGCGACCTTCTCTGAAGACTCCCAAGCCTTGCATTCTTCACTCACCCAGCAACCCTCCCTCTGCCTTCCATGTCCCATTTCCAATCTTGAAAACCTCCCATGGTGTCTAATACTGATCCAGAGTCTTGATCCTCCCAGGCCAGACTCCCACGACCTCTCGTCTTCCTGACCCTACCCTGTGAACTCTCCTGGCCTCCCTGCATGGTCCCATGTTCTCAATGTAGCTCAGCGAACCTGCTGAAGAACCCCGACTCTGACCTCTGTGCCCCACCCTGACTCCAGTTTGTTCCACCTCCTCCCCGTCTCCACGGCCGCAGCTCGGAGACCCTATTCCGGGCTCCCCACCCCCATCCGTGCAGGCGGCCCGCAGCAGGGCACGTGCCACGTCTTACCCAGTGTGACCTCTGCCTGCATGGGCATCGAAAGCGCTGGGTGCTTGACCTCGCAGCTGAAGAGGGCCTCATTGTCGATCTGCGGGTTGAGTGTCCAGGTGAGCAGGGCACGCACCTCCACCGTGCCGTCACTGGCCGGGGCGTGGCTGTGGCGCAGGAAGTAGACCGGCTCGGCGCTGTGGACCCAGCGGGGGAACTCGCGGCTCACCACCGTCTCGGGGATGTTCTCGGTGGTTGGCTGGAGGAAGATGCTGGGGTCTGGGGTCAGGCCGTGGGAGGGACGCTCCGTGTAGGGCCGCCCACCCCGGTTCTCAGTGTCCAGCAGGGACAGTGACCTCTGCACCTTGGTGTCGTCCAGGTCACGGTGCAGGAGGCTGCGGAAGGGCCTGCTGTCCTGGAGGGGGCCAGAGCTTGCAGCCGGTGGCTCTGACAGGGGCACTGCATCGATGGGCTCCCCATCTCTTTTGAAATACACCTGAAAGTGCAAGGAGAGTGTAGGAAAAGATTTTGTGCCAATAACCTGGACCTCCCCATGGGCTCTCAGAGGAAGTGGCCACAGGAGGCCAGTCCTTCCAGAGCCTCCTCCTCCCAGTAGCCTTCCAGGTAGACCCCCTTGTTCCTTTTCCTCCAGCACCCCAAGATTCTGAGTCAGCTCTGTTCAATGGGCACGCAAAAGCCACGGTGGCAGAGGCTGAGCCCCTCTCCACCACTTACCAGCTGGTGAGCCTCTGAGCCTCAGTTTCCTTCCTTGTACAGAGGAATAAGAGCACCTACCTCATGGGGCTGGGGGAGGCTTAGAAACAATGTGCAGAAGAAAGAGGGGCCCTGGACACAGCCTGGCAGTCACCTGGGCCCCAACGGGTGGTCCGTGCCCACCCGGGGCGAGCAAGTGGATGAGAGACAAGGTGTGTGGGTGTGTGTGTGGGGGCACTAGAGATTAAATGAGATGTCAGAAGAAGAAGGAAGAAAGGATCTCTGTGTATATGTGCGTTTTGGAGGTTTTACAGACAAGGCAGAAAACAGGTGCATGTGTGGGAGGAAGCTAGGTGTGGGGATGAGGCAAAAGCGAAGGTCTTCTCATTTTCTCTGCTAGTGGGGAATTCAAGTTTTGAGAGGTGGCACTTAATTTAATTTGCTGTCTTTTTATTTTGGTACATCTGCCCAGAGGCCTGTGGGGATTGGGTGTATTTTTCTAAATAAATCCGATAAATAAATAGATGGGAGACAGGGAGAAGAGAGGGCAGGAAGCAGCTCTCAGGATGCTGGTGTAGGTGGGGGGAGGGAGGAGAGGCAGGAGAAGGGGGGCTGAGGCCAGGGAGGTGGGAGAGGTGGGGGGTAAATGAAATGTGCAATGCAGAGGATCTGGCAGAGTGTATAGCTCCGCCGAAGAATCTCTTATGCACATAATAGCCTGCTTTGGGTTTTTTCTTTCTTTTCTTTTCTTTTTTTTTTTTTTGACTAGTCCTTCAAAAGCAGGTTTGTAATTTATATCAAAGAATTCTTTCAAGTTCTGAAGTTCCAGGCAAATGTAAGATACCTGATATGTAGGGAGACGGCAATATATGTCTCTATATCGGAATGTTTTATTGCCACGTCTTAAATGGCAGGAGCAGGCAGGCAGGGAGGGGGGTTATCCCATAGTCCCAGGGCTATGAGGAGTGTTTCTTTGGGCCCTCAGGAAAAGTTTTTCTTCGGGGAAAAAGACCATTTTGGGGGAGGCCAGACCTCTTTAGGGGCTCCAAAGGGGAAATGTTGGGGCCATGTCCTGCTCTCACCAATGGCTGGCTTTGAAGCTGCTTTTTTATCTGTCTTCTTGGGAATACAAGGTGTGGGTGGAGGGGAACGGGCCTCACGAAACTTGTGTCTCGGCACAGCTGCCCATTGTCCCACCTGTGCCCATGCACCTACCCTCTGCCCTGCGTTGGGTCTCTTTGTACAGGTTTTACTGCCCTGTCCTGGGCAGTTGGTTCTATGTGGGCCTAGGTCCCGGGGTGAGGCTGGCCTGGGTCTCCGGGTCACACCAGTGGACCATGCCTGTGAGACAGGCAGGGTCTGGAATGCCCTGCCTCCCCACCTTGAACTCTAACCCTCCCTAGGGAATCCACCCCTCACTAATCCTAGTCATGGGAAAGACTGTCAGGGTCAAGACCTAAAGTATTACACAATGTCGACACTGGAAGGGCCTCGGGAGCATGTCGTCCATAAGTAGGGGTTCATGGAACCCCCAGGGCTCCACAAAGGTACCTCAGAGTTGTTTTATACATGCGGCTTCCATGTATTTCACTCAGACCAAACGGTCCTACTGCTTTTTAAGAAGCTGAAAAACTAATATTGTCCACCGTCTAAACCTCCTTACAGAATGAGAAGCAGACGGGTGATCTTCCTTCCTGCTCTGGCGGGAGCCCAGATCTGTTCGTGCTCTCACGTCCTCCCCTGCCCCCGAAGCATGGGGACAGTAACTCAGGAGCTGGACTGAGACCTCAGAGCAGCTAGGTTGGGTCTAATAAGGAGGAGGCCAAAACAGGGATTCCCTCTCCTTCCTTCCCTCCTTTCTCCCTCCCTCCCTCCCTCCTCTCTTCCTCCCTTCCTCTCTCCTTCTTCTCTCCCTTTTTCCTTTCCTTGCCTCCTTCCCTCCTCCCTCCCTCCCTCCTTTCTCCCTCCCTCCTTCTCTCCTCCCTCCCTCTCTTCCTCCTTCCTTCCTTCCTCCCTCCCTCCCTTTTTCCCTTGTCTCCTTCCCTCCCTTCCTCCCTCCCTCCACTGTGAACTTGGAGCTGGAGGACATGACCTTGAGGCCCAGCTCTGTCAAGAACACTGTGGGTGACTCTGGATACATGCCTTCCCCATTCTGGACCTCGTATGTCTCCATCCTGCTCAATAACTAGGACAGTGGTGAACTAGGTGCTGGGCTCCCCTAAAGACCACTCCCACTGTGCAGTTCTAGGATCCCAGGGTCCAGCAGAAATGGGGGTTCTCAGCCCTGGGTGACTGGGAGCAAGAGAGACCTGTGGAGACCTGGGCGGGTCAGCTGAGTGGATGGGGTCAGACCAAGGTGAGTGGGGCCGAGTTAACTTACGCAGACCACGCCCTCTCTCTTTCCTTCTCTAGAGTGGGCACTGTGGTGACAGCTGCAGCTGGATAAGCCACGGAGGAAAGGGCTCCAGTGTGGACTGAGGAGGGACTGGGCACTCTGGGCGTACTCACCATGGGTGCTGGTTTCCCTCCGGACACGATGCAGACCAGCGTGAAGTTCTGGGCTTGGTAGCGGCTGAAGGGGGCTGGTGTGTCAGCGGCCACCACTTCGATGGAGGTGGGAGGAGCTACCCAAAAGGGAAGCACAGGAAGACAAAGGCTTAACTGGAAGATTTGGGAAGTGTTCACGGATAATCTGAGATCGGCCAGGTCCCATGATGGGTGCTGGGTGGGGGTGGGGGTGTGGGGAGCAAATGTCATACAACTCCAGAGGGTGCCACTGGCATCAACCACAGTGAGAAAGATGTCCCTGCTGGGTGTTCAGACGAGGCCCCTGCCTCATGGGGCTCACAGCCTGGTGGATAAGACAGCATAAATCAAGAGATGACACAGGTATATGCTAAGTGCTCCAGGTACCAGGAGGTATGACAGAGTCTAAGCTGGCAGGTGGCAGGAACAGCATGTGCAAAGGTCTGGTGGCAGGTTGGCCCAGGGTAGGGGGGATGGGAGGCAGGCCATAGTGGTTGGAATTCAAGGAGCCAGAGGAAGTGGTGCCCAGTGGGTCCGGGGAGATATGCAGGGCAGCTGGTGGTGGGTCCCCACTCCCTGGGGCAGGTTCCTACCGGGTCACGAGAGCCGACTGTGACATTTTCAGGAATTTTGTGAACTAGTTGTTAAACTGCAGCTAGCTTGAAATGGGCCACAGTGGGCGTCTTTACAGCATGGAAATCAGCCACGGCTACAAATCAGGGCTTTTTTGTTTATTTGTTCCTTCCCCTGCCCCAGCAGCCAGGAAGCAGGTTTCCCAGCTCACCACTGTTCATGAGTTTTTCTTCTTTGTCCTGAGAGCAGTGGGGAGCCATTGAAGGTTTTAAGCAAGAGCGGTGACATGATTAGAGTTGCATTTTGAACAGACTGGAATCAGAGTGTGAATTTAGGCTAGAGAGCTTGGTAGCTTAGATGACGTGAGAGCAGTAAAAAGAAGTAGATGACTTTGAGAGACATTGGGACGCAGGAGGCTTCCTGCGTTCCTTTTTTCCAGAAGCTGGCTTATTTTGACTGGTCCTGCCTACCCCCGGCTCACTTCTCTACTTTCCTCACCAGCTGCCACTACGGGTTTGCCAAAGACCATGCTTCTAGGCACTGCGGGGTATTGGAAAGGACCCACGTGGAGCCAAGTCCCAGCTAGGTCACCACTACCTCCGTGTCCTTGGGCAAATTTCCAAAACTGTGAGCCTCAGTTCCCCGATTTGTGGAACGAGAATCATCCTTGGCAGGCATATTCGAAGAAGAACCAGCTACTAGATATGAAAGGGCTTAGCTCAAGGCAGGACTTGACTATTCTCATGATCCCTATTATTATTTCGCCAGCCCCCTTGTTATCAGCAGGACAGGAGCCAGAAATCTTAGCGCTTCCCTTTGGGAAAGGCTGTCAATTCTGGCTTATCTGGCCATGGGTCCTGAGCAGTGGGGGAAGCAGAGAAAGTGAAGAAGCGTGGGCCTTTCCTTCCTGCAGGGGGTTTTCACTCCAGTTAAGTTTAATTAAATTCGACAAACATTTCCTGACACCTACTAGGTGCAGGGCATGGTGCCAGGTGCTAGCGGTAGGCAGGCGATGGGTGATGAAGCGGACGCAGGGATGAGAAGCTCCTGGTCTGGTGGGGGCTACAGCCGCCTGGCAGCTCTATTTTAAGGTCTAGTGAAAGGAAGCCAGGTATGAACCATTCATTCATTCAGGCAGCCACCACATGCTGTCATCAGGGGAAGCAGACAAACAGGAAACAATGGGAGAACAATAGAGGGAGAATTGTAATTAAGTGTAAGATGGGATGAAACAGATGGTAAGTGGGGTAGGACTTCCGAGAGGGGAAAAATACACCAGAACACAGTCAATTACCCAGAAGTTGCCGATTCTGCAATCTAACTTTTCTAGCTCTGGACTGAAAACCTGGGTCCCACAGCAAGAGCCAACAGTGGCTAACACTTAGGAGGCAGGCACTGTTCTGAATCCTCACATGTGTTAATGCACTCTATCTTCCCGTTAGTCTATGACGTGGGCTTATTTATTCCCATTTTACAGATGGGGAAATTTAAGAGGTGAAGCAATTTGCCTGTGTTCACGGAGTCAGGATTTGAACCCAAGCGCCCTGGCTCCAGAGCCCAAACTGTGACATGAAGCTGTGGTACCTATATCTTTGGAAAGAAGGAAGGAGCTCATAGTCATTGGTACCTCTAGCCTTACGTGCACATTTTGGCCACTGGCATCACTCACTCACCTGCCACACCTCAACTTCCACGGATACAGACCCCTCAGAACCTGGTCCGGTGGGTGGCTCTACTTAACTTGGTTGCCACAAAGATGAAGGGACCATACCAATAGACACCTAGAACCTTCCTTATAGAATTGCTTTGAGGACTACATGAGATGATGCTTACAAGATGCCTGGCACATAGCAAGCCTGAAAATACAGTTTAGCAATTTTAATTAAGATTATTTGTATTACTAATATAAGGAGGTAGCCTAGGACAATGGTTAAGAGTGTGGGCTCTGAGCTCGACGACTCAGGCTTCAAAGACCAGCTGTACCACTTACTGGCTGTGTGACTTTGGGCAAGTTATTTGACCTCTCTGAACCTCAGTTTCCTCATCTGCGAAATGAAAATTATAGGGTACCTGTGAGGATTCAATGAAGCAGTACCTGAAAATGTTTTAAAAGTGCACCCAATACGTGTTAGCTACCTTTATTAGCAGTACTGACTTACAAAGATTCTTTCTTTGAGGCTCCTTGCTACCGGCTGGGAGAATAAAACCTGGTCTCTACCACTTGGGGCACTCACAGTTTTGTGAGGAGACCACTCACCCCTTGTGGCTACTGAGCACTTGAAATGTGGCTTTTTTGAGTTCAGTAAATGTGCAGTAAATGTAAAACACACACCGAATTTTGAAGACAATTTTTAAAAGACTGTGAAATACATCATTAATATTTATTATTGGTTACATGTGGAAATAGCATTTGGGCTACATTGGACTTAATAAACATTATTAAAATTAATTTTGCTTTTAAAAACTTTTCTCCATGTGGTAATTGGAAAACTTACAATTACATATGTGGCTTGTGTTACATTTCTATTGCACAGTGCTGGTCGAGACCTGCCATTTTATAGGTTAGCAAACTGAGGTCAGAGAGAGGGAGAGATTTGCCTATAGTCACACTGTGGTGGCAGAGCCTGGACTGGCACCCAAGCCTTCCAAATTCTGGCCAGCATGGGTGCATGCATGCGTGCGCACACACAGACACACACACACACCCCTGCGTGGGCACACATCCCCATTCTGAAGATCTGCACACAAGTCACGCACACCACCCACACGGACCCTGATTGGGAGCTGTGTTCCTGTCCTTTGTTATATTTCTGAGCAGGTGTTAGCAATATGTACAGTTAATCAAGCTCATAAGACAATAACAGATTTCAGTTGTACGGACGATGACACAGCAGAGCTGCTAATATCAGCATGGACAGCTCAGGCTTCTCACACTTTCCCCATCAACATAATCCTCAGTCACTGTGTCCTAGAGAAATGTCGCTCTGCATCTCACCCGGTGCGGGGCTCTGAGTAAAGGCAGTCGGGGAGCTGCGTACACCTGGGAGTCCCTGCTGCTCACGGATGCTTCGCCGCACACAGCGCTCTCACCCTCTCTCCTTCCTCCTCTCTTTCCCTCGCCTCCACCGAGAACAGCACTCTTTCTCCCACAGCCCACTGCTTCGGAGGCTTGTCATCTACAGGCTTCCTTCGTTCTTAGTCTTCTCAACTACATCCCCTCCCCACCTCAACCCCCACCTCCATTCTCACCTCCATCCCATCTCTTCCCCATTTCTTTCTCCACCTCCATTCTTACCTCCAAACCCACCCCCTTTTCCAGTCCTATCCCCACTTCCATTCCCTTCCCCATCCCCATCGCGCTCCCCACCCCAACTCAACCCTGATTTCCGACTGCATCCCCTCCCTAACTCCAACCCCATCTCCATTCTCATCTCCACCCCCATCCCATTACAATCTCTGATGAAGGTCAAAGCAGGCGGCCCCCTTATGTACCCACGCCTGGGATAGATCCCATGGCCCGACGAGCAGTGTCTGGTCAAAGGCAGGTGGCCAGCTGCAGATACAGGCATCAAGTCCACAGGACTTCCTGGACCAGAATCATCCTGAGTTCAAAGTTGGGCTCTGCAATGAGCAGTGTAAAGCAGGGCCACCTGGCTGTGATCCAGGTGGCATGTACTGGCAAAGCATCAACAAAGACCCTGGCTCACCAATCTCCTACTCCTGTGCGACAGTGTCCAAAGCACCCACATTAGTGCCTCGTTCCTGTGGACCTGAGATTGTGTCTTTAGAGGTGCCTGTGCTAGAACAAGGCTCTCCTGGGGGGGGTGCAGGGGGGTGCGTCCCACGCATCAGTCGTGACCCTCGTCAGGTGAAGAGAGACCGAGCAGGCATGTGTGGCTTGCCGAAGGGGATAAATAGTCGTTGCTGTAGCAGCAGGAAGAAACTAGATATGGGCAGAGCTTCAGGATTTACAAACCACTTCCAGACACAGTCTTGGACTTTGTAACACCAGCTCTGGGCAGAAGGAAGAGCCCCCCAGTTCTGCAAGTCTACCACCATGGTCAAACAGAGGCCACAACCATACACTCCCCTGAATCCATGGATCCCCAAGTCAAGCCAGTGGATTTCCCAGCGTATTTCTGTCTTTGCCTTAAGTGACGAGAATTGCTGCTAGAAGTTTCTTGAACTGATTTTGTCTAGCATCAGGAAAGGGAACATGGCTTTGTATCTGACACAGCTGCACGTCACAACTAACCTCTGTCGCGCCTGTTCCACGGCCATCAAGGGAGGCAGGAGTTGTTATTTTAGACTCCATAGTTAAGATCGACAGTCAGATAATGGTTGGGTGATCAGTTTTATGAAATTAACTCTGAAATATCGCCTGCCTTTATCTTGAAAGCAGAACTTTGTTTCGGTCATCGTAACTCACTTTGGAGATAATGTGATGGCTCTCTGCTCTGTAAATCATCCCATGGACATTGCATTTGGGAACACAAATTTGTTCTTATATAAACACTAGCATTCTTGGAAAGAGGCGTCTGCCCCATGCTTGTTTGTAACTATCTACTCGAGTTCTATTCTCTCCCCATCAGGAGGTCCACACCATCTCCCGCTGGGGTCCTGGCTCTAGTAGAGACAGACCAAGGTTCCAGCCCAGACTTAGCTTCCAACCTCCCATGGGAACCTGGGCAAATCAATTACGTCTCACGACCACCCTGTGTCAGTCTTTCCATCTATAAAATGGGTTCAGTAAAACATACCCTGCCAACCTTTCAGCTGCCAGGATTTTTGAGAGGGGAAGCAAATGAGAAAATGGGCATAAACCTTTTACAATGACAGCAAAGTGCTGCACAAACAGAAAGGGATTATTTATATTATCTCTTTGATTGCCCACACCCGTCCCTTGGCTGCAAGAGACGCATAGAGGAGTTTCATTCCCTTCCTGGAATGGCCATTGTCTGGAGGAAGGGATAATCTGTCCTGTTCCTTGGGTACCACTTTATAATGGTGCTTAGTACACTTCTGCTCTGAGTGTGATTTATCATGGGGTGGTAATCAATTAGATTTAGGGGAGTGGGAGGGAAGGGAAAAGACAAGTTCAAAATTATATTATTTGCAAAAATCCATTTTTTTTTCCTCTCAGCATGCCTGCTCTATTGACTGCCTTTCTTTTCAATCAGCTCCTAGTCATTACACTATATTTCAAAAAAAAGAAAAAAGAAAAAGAAAAAGAAAATGACCCTTTTAATATAAAAGTGTCCGTGAATATAAATGTGCCTCCATGGTCCCTATTTTCATTTCCTTTCCTCTTTTTTTTGGTCCCAATTCTCAGTTTTTCTTTTCTATCTGCTCTACTAGTCTCTTTCTGCTTCTTTAAGATAACGGCTGAAAAGAGTGCCTCCTCCAGGAAGGTGTTCTCTGCTCCAGCTACCCCGAGCTGCCCAAGTTTCCTTCCTCACCTTGCTCACCTCCTCTGGGCCCTGCACATACCATTCCTTCTGCTGGTTATCTCTGCCACATCCTTTATGGCTGGCCTTAGGTGTTTACTCCTCCAGGCAGCCTTCCAAGACTTTGCCAGACCCAGTTGGGGCTTATCCTCTGGGTTCCGGGAGCGTCCTGCTCTTGTCATACTCATAGGTGCTTGTCCTGGGTCCACGTCTATTTCTCCACTAGACTTGGGCTTCCTGAAGGCTTTTATTCAACCTCATCTCAGAGCTAGTGCAGGCCCACCACACGGGAATTCAATTTCACTTCCTGTTTGTTTCCCTTCTTCCTTCATTGTTCTTAGCACAGGCAAACACACAGCCTGTTTGTGGAAGAAATCCTACAAGGCCCTGAGATGCTGTGGGCCCTACCCACATCTCTAGCCTAGTTTTGAGCTTCCCCCTATCACGGGGCTCCAAACATACTGAGATATTTGGGGGGTGATCCATGAACACCTTAAGGTTGTTCTGACCCCAGGGCCTTTGCATCTGTTGTTTCCTCTGCCTGAAGCCCTTCACTCAGCTTTTTGCATGACTGGGTCCTGTTCATCTTTCACCTGTCACCCTGCAATCTAAACTAGGTCCCCCTTTTATCGTCTGTCAGAGCACTGTGTTCTTTCTCCATAGAGGTCACCATCATGTATAATTAATTCCTGTGTTGGTTTGCATACTCGTCTTTTTCTCTGACACTCCCCACTGGAATATAAACATCACGAGGGCAGAAAGTCTTCATGTCTGTGGTTGCATCCTAAGTCCCGACGCACAAGGATTTGCCCAATAAATATTTGTCAAATGAATGAGTGGATGAGTTGGGGGAAGGACCCAGTTGTCCTGCCCTCCAGTCCCTGTACAATTTGAACGGGTTGAAATCTCCAGTCCCGCTCCAAACCTCACAGCAGAAGCCAGAGGAGGCAGATCCCACAGTAGGAGGGGGACTCCAGCAAGAAGAGAGTAAGAAAAAGCACAACTCTTTGGTTTATGGGAAAATTAAATATTGAACTGAGTAGTAACAGCAGCCAAGGGAAAAAAAAAGAACTTACAAAAAGCCCCCAAATGGTGCCACCATCAGTGACAGGAGAGATAAACACAGCGTCTGTACTTATATGGGCTGCAACGAGCTCTTTTATGTGGCAGCTGCTGAGCGGAGCCCACCACCCGCTCCAATCCAACATGAAAGAGGTGGGAGCCCATGTGCTGACGCAATGGCTAAGGTGGGGGGGCTGGGGCTCAGGTCATAGCCAGTGCAGGTGGCTGCTAGCCGGGACCCTCCCAGCCAGGAGATGGGGGCGTCTCTGAGTGGAGCGGGGTCACAAGGGAACCCGATGGCTGCAGGCATAATCCATCCTCCCGCCTCCCACTCCGTGGGGAGCTGGCTGGCAGCACCCGCTCACCTGCCTTGCCCCTCCCCTGCCAGCTGTTGTGCTTTCATGGTGGTGGAAGATAAAATTAACAACCCCAACTGGAGGCTCTGGCTGACTGCTCTGGGGGAGCGGGGCGGGGGGCTGGGGGGTGCTGGAGGGGGGTGCAGTGTGTGAGGTGGTGATTCAGTGAGGTTGGAGAGAGTGGGATCCCACTCAGGTTACTGCTGATGGAGAAATAAAGTCCCCCGCGCGTGCGCGCGCGCGCACACACCCACACTCAAGGGGACACTGGAGAAGCCAGGCCGCAGGTTTTGTGTTAGATCTGGTATTTTAGTGCTATTCTGTAAACTATGCTTTTAACCTGGTCGTTCTCAAAGTGTGGCCCCCTGGACCAGCAGCAACAACCCTTCCCAGGGAGCTTGTTAGAAATGCAAACTCTTGCTCTTCCAGGGACGGGTGTCTACAGGCATTCAGAATGGTCCAGCGTTTGACATACCGTAGGAGGCTGTCCTACAATAGAGCTTCTAACAAAACTAGGCTGTCCCGAACCCCTGGTAATAGAGTTGTTTACCTTTATACCAAGAAGGTTGGGAAAGCACCAAAATCTGCATGTGGCGTGTGCCCAGGCCGACTCCGTGGAGTTCGTGCTGTGAGACCTAAAGTTCTGATGAGGTTGTCTAAAACAAAAAAACAGGTCAGCAGGGCCTATGGTGGATCCATGTGTGCTAAATGTGTCTGCGACAGGATCAAGCGGGCTTTCCTTATCGAGAAGCAGAAAATCGTTGTGAAAGTTTTGAAGGCACAAGCACAGAGTCAGAAAGCTAAATAAAAAATGAAGCTTTTTTTGAGTAATAAAAATAATTAAAAGGCTTGTTCTGCTGTTAAAAAAAAAAAAAAGAAGAAAGAAATGCAAACTCTTGAGTCCCATTCCAGACCTGCTGAATCAGAAACCTCAGGGTGGGGTGGGATCTAGCTACCTGGGGTTTAACAAGTCTTCCAGCAGATTCTAATGCAACTGCAGTATACGAACCACTGCCTTGACTTCCGTAAGCTGCAGTGTGCTCATCACTAAATTTGGGATAGCAAGCCCCACTGGGTAGTGCTCTGATGTAAACTAAGGACTTGGTCCATAGCAGGTGTTCAGTAAACAGCAGTGAAAATTATTACTGCCTGGGAGGGAGAGCAAGACTCAGGGAGGACAGACCTCAACGTGGCTCCTCCAGGCCTCAGCCGACAGGGCATCAGGTAGAGCTCTCCGGAGACTCTCTGACGCTCTGCACTGATTGGATCAAAGGACTGCAAGTCCCCAAAGCTCCGCCCCCACAAGCTTTGCAACTTTTTGCTCATGCCTTGATTGGCTGTTTGTCAACGTTCCCAGTTTTCTGATTGGCCTCCTAGGCCGCCAGTTCCATATAGACCCTCCCTGCACCTGGGGTTCACTGGCTGAAGACAGCCTTTCTATGGCCCCCAGGTGAGTTTGCCTCAACCCTTGCACGCCGTTGTAGTTTATATGGCGATAGAGCAAATGTATTCAGGCCCATGATAGGTGACATTTCTGCAGAGATGAAATCTATGGGGTGTGACATGAATCCGTTTTAAATAGCAGCAAGGGTGGCTATTTGAGGGATGTTTTCAATGTATCCCAGAGGTATATATTACACACATGGGTGATTTTACCAGGTGCCATACTTAATAGCTTTATGAAAGAAGCCTCTGTGAGCCTGCAGAAGCCTAGGGAAGTCCTGGCAATCGGGAAGCGTATTCAAGAACGGGCCAGTGGCATCCAGCTCAAGTTCTTCCTGATCAAGTTCCCCCTACCCCGAAAGCAGTAGGCTGAAGCTCGGAAACTCTGGGTAGACCCTATCTTCCCCGACCCTGGAAAACTTCTGTTCCTTCCAGCAGAACTTTGGCCCGTAAGCACCAGGCCTTGGTATTCTGGGGCTCAGAGCAAGACTTAGCCCTGACTTTCCCTACCCAGGGCCTGGGACACCTCGCCTTAAGGTCACTGCCTGTCTGTTCCTAGGCAGTGTGTCCCTTAGGCAGTTGCGTTTCCTGAGCCTCAGCCACAGAATGAAGGTGACAATGGTGCCTGTCTCATGTGGGGCACTTGTGAGGACCGAAGTAGATGGCAGGGGCCTCCCCTGCCAACCTCACAGCAGAGTCCCCACCCCCCACCCCCTGTTCAGGGCCCTCCCTTCTAGCAGGAGATTTCCCAGGGGGCTCTGCTGTCTTTCCTGTCCTATCAGCATTTTAAGATTGATTTCCAAGTCAGAGGGCAAGTAAATCATTCTTGCTGCTTACTTCTCAGAAAGCAGTTTCCAGGGGAGAACTGGGGGAGGGGAGGAGACGTAGAGAAGGAGCTTTTTGTGGGAAGGGGAGTGTGCATTTGTTCCTCTGCAGAGTTTTCTATGAAAGTTTTCAAACCTGTCTAAAAGCTCAAATAATTGTACAATGAACAGGCATGTACCGTTGCCCAGGTTCTGTGATGAACGTTTAAGTGTACTTGCTTTGTCGCAAGTCGACTTAAGTGGATTGTGACTTAATTAGACTTGACTGGATTGTGTCTTTTTCAAGACCTGGGTGAGCAGAGCCACTCTTCATTCCCAGGGGGATCCAACTCCAGGCCAGGGTAGAGGGGCTTGATTTCAGGATAGAGGGTGGGGGCTCAGAGATCCAACACACGTGGCCTCTCCCCCTGGCCTTGCCATGGTCCCACGGCTGGGGCCGTGGCCACCTATCTCATTGCTGACCTCTCTGACCATCCCTCACCATGTCCCTTACGGCCTCAGTTCTCTCATCTGTAAATTGGGAGCCAACAGTACCTGTCTCACCCAAGGGGCTATTGGAGGATGAACTGAGCTCATGTTTGTGAAGTTCTTTGCAGGATGCCTGGTTCTGATAAGTCCATGTACCCATTGTCCATCACACCTGTGAACAATAAGCTCCATCACTGGGCCTGGCACGTGGCTGGCCTTTGACTATGCCACTCATTCCGGGTGCTAGCCTGGCAGCTCATCACGCTAGGGACACTGGTTTCTTCTGCTGATCGGGGCCCAGCGCAGGGCAGCACAGGGCAGACCGCCGCAGCGAGTGTGTGCTGTGTTGATGTTTGCAGGGAGACTGGCTGGATTTGCTCAGTAAGGGTGCTCCTCTGCACCCCGAGTCGGGGATCCCCTGGGTCCCAGGCACACAGCAGGCGTGGTGGGGGTGAGGCGTGGGGAGGGCACTGGACCATCCTCTCTGCTCCCTGGTCATCACTCTGGGGGGCGTTCCATGCTAAATGCTTCAATGCATTAGCGCCCCACATAACCCAGGAAGCAGGAGTTATTATCTACCTCTCACAGAGGCAGAAACAGAGGTCTTCCAAGGCGCTGGTCCACAGCTACTCAGCCAGTAAGGACAGGCCTGGGATTTGAACCCACATCTGATTGAAGCCATCAGCGCATGCTCACACCCCCGAGGGCAGTGTGGGGCCCTGTTTCTCACCTGCTGTGGGCACTCTGTCAGGGCCTCAGTGTCCTCTGTGACCTGGTGATGGGGCTGGGCTAGAGAACTCCTAAAGTCTTCTTCAGTTCGAAGTGTCTATGGCTCTTAGTGGGGGAGGGCTGGAGGGTTCAAGGTTAGAGAGGGGGCAGACCTGTCAGAGAGCTGGGCTGGTCAGTGCAGAAGCGCCCAGGCTCTCCCTGCTGGGGAGCCTCTGAAGTTGGGTTCTCTCTTCTGATGGGCCTCAGCTGGGAGGGCACGGCTGGCACCATAGTTCCCCAGTGAATACCCTCTCTACCCTCACTCCTGCTCCCAAATCCCGGGATCTTCCTAGGCCCATGCTGGCTCCTGTGGTGTCCCTGGACAGACGTGATTGGATTCAGGGCCCCGCTATGGCCTTGCCTTTCATCTGCCTGTGCCAAGCCTGGTAGACAGAGGGCAGGGCCCATGGCAGCCTGGCACGAGAGAAGAGCCTTCCCCAAAGGCCCCTTCCTCACCTCCCCTGCTCCTGCCAGGACTGGGCACAGCAGTTGGCCTCATATGTGCTCAGGAGCCATGCTGCTGTATCTTGACTCTGCCATCTGTTAGCTGGGTGACCTTGGCAAGTCACTTACCCTCTCTGTGCCTGTTTCCTCCTCTGTAACACGGAGAGCATCATAATATCTACCTGATAGGGTTCTTGTGAGCATTGTGTAAAGTATTTAGACCCTGGCCTGGCATCTGGCGAGCACTGAATAAATGTCAGCCGTTGTTGTTATTGCTGCCGTTACCATATCTTACTACTTACTCCTTAACCATGCTGCCTTGGGGTCCTGCCACACGAGAGTGCTCCCTACTTGCCATGGTTTGGTGCTCCCACACAGCTAGCTGCCTATGGGGCTCTTTCTGCCTGAAATGCCTCCTGTCCTGTCTGCCCGCAGCATACTAGGCCCAGCTCTAGATCACCTCCTCCGTGAAGGCTTCCTGATGCTTCCTCCTGGAGGAGACTCTTCTTCCTGGGGACTCCCACATCCCTCATCTTGCACCCTAGTCCTCCCGAGCATCCTTAGTTTCTTTCTGCTGGAATTCTGGAAACCTGCGCCCTTCTCTTTCTCCCCCATCTTTCAGGGACCTCTTCAGGGCACACACTGGTCTTACACCCCTCTTGTTATTCCCGGAGCCTAGAGGTCAGGCTCTGCATTCAGAGAGAGGAGTTGAGACTCTCCATTTGGTTACTCACTAGCCGTGCAAACGTGGATGAGTGGCTTCATTTCTATGAGCCTCAGTGTTCCCTTCTGTAAAATGGGCATAACCTCACTCGCTCTCTCACCAGCTGTCAGGAGAATTAAACACGCGAATGCTCACCAGAAACTTAGTGCAATGCCTGGCACATAATGAGCCCACGATTGGACCCAGCTTTTGTTAAGATTGTCGTGATTATTAAGATTATTTGTCATTAAGTTTATCACTCCTAGGGAGTGATGAAGTAGTCCTGCCTCTTCATGTACAGATGGGGAAACTGAGTCCAGGGGTACACTGCCAGCTGACAGCAGAGACAGGACTGCTGACTCCCCAGCCGAGCCAACCAGGAGTGAGCTCTTGGTCTCAGTTTCCCCTTTTGTACATGAGGTGGTGGGATTCCTGCCCTCTCCCCAAGAGGGCCTACTGGCAGCAGGCACTTCCAGGGGCTGGCTCGTTGCCTCCCACCGCCGCCCTATGCCCGCTCTCCCGGCTGCCCATACAGCTCTGTTAACACCTGTAACCTCGGCCTCAGGCCTGCTCCTTAAATCACTGGGCCTGAGGCACTGCAGTTTCCACAGCTACATATCACTAGTAATTAAGGGATCTGTCCCAGGGAGGGGAAGTTTACCTTCTGCCAGAGACACTAAATCCAGCTCCCAGTGGTGGAGAGAATAAAGCATCGCACTGACCTAACAGTCGTCAAGATTTAGTGACGGCACCTGCAGGCCTGCTCTGGTGGGGCCCGGAGGCTGGAGCCTGGAGCGGTGGGGAGGGAATGGAAAAGGCAACCCTGAACAAGCGGCGAGCCGTGGTCTGTGAGACACGGAAGGTCCAGGGAGCTGGTGAGAGCCTGGGGGAGCTGCGGCCACCTGCTTAGACAAGTCCAGGGAGCAGCTGGGTCTGCATAGCTCGGCTCAGGATGGGCCATTCTGTGAGAGGCTGTAGAGAGGCTCCTTAGCCAGGTGGTCTGGGTTTAAAACAAGCTGTACCACTCATTCTCTGTGTAACCTTGGGCAAGTTACTTAACCTCTCTGGGCCTCATTTTTCTCATTTCTTAAGATGGGAATAATAAAAGTACATACCTCCTAGAGGTGTAAGGATTAAATGAATTAATACATTTGAAATGCTTGGACCAATGTTTGGCACCCTGTAACTGCAAAATTCACCATTATTATAGTATATCCTGGCTGTCCCATAGTAAAATGAATCTCTCTCCGTCCTTCCCCATAGCAGGCACACAGTAGGTGCTGATAAATATCGGTTGAGTCAAGGACTTGTAAGTGTGAGGAATGAATGAGCAAATGGTCTATTTCCCTCAGAGAAGGGCTGATGTTGTCGGCTCTATGGCCCCAGGGCCAAGATGCTCAGAACAGTACATGCTGCTTGACTGAACTGTCTGCTCCTTCCAGCCACAATCATGAGCCAGAGAAGTTCCAAATCATGCCCAGACTGTGGATGTGCTTTGGATTCCTTGTCTCTACCCTCAGCTCAGGGCCTCAGGTCCTACGGAGGGAAAGTGGCAATCAGAGAACATTTGGGTCCATACTCTGGGCTTCTCTTTATTAGCAGACTCAGTTTTCTCTTCTGTTAAATGGGGTCACTGGTCTTGCTGACTTCCCAGACGGCTGGTGGGACAGCCCAAATGTTCCACGCTGCTTGTTGAGAGGAGTCCTGGTCTCTGGTCCAGGCCCATCTGGCTGCCATTTTGCCCACACTCAGAGAGGAACCATGTCCCTCCATCTTCCTGGCAACCTCGTGTTGTGGGAGAACTGGGGGGCTCTGCTCTCAGCAGACCTGAGCTCAAATCCCAGCCCGCTCACTGCTGTGGGATGTCGGGCATGTTCCCTGACCTCTCAGGGCAGTGGGAAGTTTGCCCTGTCAGTGCGGCAGCACAGGGTCTGCTGGGAGTGGGTAGACTAGAGGGAGGTCTCGTGTGCTAGTGGAATGTGCTGGGCCTGTTGCTGCGTACACAGTGGGTTGCAGTCAAGGGCAATTCTCCTTTGCAGGGCCGTGTTCAGAGAGGGAGGAATGGAGGATTCTAGAAGCGTGTCCAGGAGGCGGTCAGTAGGCTCGGGCCTTTGGGGCTGAAGCTGGGACGGACCGTCCTTGGTAGAAGACCCAGTTAGCTCCAAAGTGCTCCTCGGAGCCCTACACCCATCTGTCTGGCCCCTCTCTGAACTGGCTCTCAGCTGGTGACCTTAGCTAGCTGGGGGCATCCTTTATCCAGGTCCCTGGCCAGCTTCAGGCACTTAAGGTGGCAGTATCCCGCCTCTGAAGATGTTCTTATGTCCATGTTGGAAGACCCTGGCCATTCTGGCCTCAGTCCTCTGGGCTGCAGCCCCTCTGGCAGCCAAGTCCAGCCAGCTGTTTCATGTCCCCGCTGCCCGCCTCAAGAGCTCTGACTGGCAGGGAGGAGGCCTGCAGAGGTCCTTAGGTCTGTAGCCCTGGCCTCTCCACCCAGTGGCCCATGTTCTGTCGTCATCATCTGCTGAGTGAGATCACGTGGTTTCATTACCTTCTCAGGGACCATCTCCATCCAGTGCCAGGTCCTGCCATGTCCCCCACATCTGCTCCCATCTTTCCAATTGGTCCCCATGTCCTGTGGCTACTGTCTGGAAGCATCTGGCATGTCCAGCCTGTACTGCTTGTGCCCTGGGCCGGCTCCTATCAGTCTCCCCTCCTTACTGCCCACTCTGCCCTCAGAACCTGCCAGCAGAACCAGGCTCAGCCCTCGTCCTGCGTAACATTTTATTGACTCCTCCCACAGCCCTATCAAGAAGGACCCTTCGTTACCCCCAGTTTCCACATGAGGAAACAGGCTTAGAGAGGAAAAGTCACAGCAAGACTGTGGAGGAGGTAGGGTTGGCCTCAGGGCTGCTGGCTCTGTTCTTTCCTGATCTCCTCGACCAGGGCCCAGGGTGGGAGGCTGTCACTGCAGGGCTTAGAGAGCTCCTACTGGGCTGGCTGATGTTCCTTCCTGCAGCTCTGACTCTCTTCCTGGGCCACACTGGCATTGACAGGGTGAAGGTTAGGGAAAAATGGGTGAGAAGTAAGCATAAGTACTCTTTTCATGATCTCACTGTGACCTTGGAACACAGGCCTATACATCTCATGGCCCAACAGGGGAGATCCTACAGTGACTCCCATTTAGCAGATGAGAACACTGAGGCCCAAGGAGCTTAAACAACCAGCCAGTGCAGCATAGTAGTTAGGCCTAGGGGCTCTAGCGTCTGCGAATCCCAGTTCTCTCTATTACTGGAGTTGTGCCCTCACGCCAAATTTTAACCTCCCCGTTTTCACACTTGTAAATTGGGAAGGTAACAGCAAACCCTACCTTAGAGGGCTGTTATGACAATTAAATGTGTCGACAGGTGCAAAACAGAACTGTGCCTGGTGGATACTAAATGTTCAATAAACATTTGCTGCTTTTATTAGTAGTTGCAAACCGGGCTTAAAATTCATGGCTGAATGCAAGGCTCATACCTTTTAACCACTCCTCAACTCTCTAAGGAAGTAAAAGCTATTTCTAGTCAACCTACTTGGATAGAGGGATAATTCTTCAACTGGGAACTATCCAGCCCTCTCCTGTTTCCAGTAAGGAAGACCTCGGACACTTGCTGTCGTCATTCAGAGTGGCGGGGAAGGGAGATGGGGGAGGGGAGAGAACTTGGAGGCGGGGTTCTGCCCAGATGTTTGCTTGGGGAACCAGAGCACCCAGGGCTGGTCCTCAGGCCCCGGGGCTTGTGAGGTGGGAGATGGAGGTTTGGGTTTGCCCCTCTGTCCCTCAGCGCCCCGGGACTCCTCTGCAGCTCTGGCCTGGATCCCAACACGCCCACGCCTCCTGACAGCAGCACGCGTAATCCCTGGAGCCTGTGGCCACGACAGTCGCCTGGGGCCAGTTCATGTAATTAGTTCAAGCCAGCAGGAGGCTCACACGCTCAGGCTTCACGCAGGGGAACTAGGCTGATCATTTCTCACGCAGCAGGTGTCTTTGGCTCTGGAGAGGGCTGCATGGTGGCGCTGAAGCTCCGTTCACAGCTGCTCTGCCTGCGGACCCCCAGGGATTCTCGGAGTAGTGGTCTCCCTCCATGGACCTAACCTGCCCCCTGGATGGCCACGTACACCTGCAGTGCGCTGGTTCTGCCTGGGAGACGCCCATCCCCCCACAGCTGTCCTGCGCTCAGGCAGGCTCCTTGAAAGGGGGTTCTACATCCTTCAGAGAGGCAGACTGTGTTTCCTGTTTTGCCCAGGCCTGCGAGAGCATCAGTAGGCCTTTGAGGGGTGCTGGGTCTGTCCCCAGTCCTCAGAGCGCCCCTTCCCACTGTGAGCCATAGACATTTCTCCTTCCCAAATCAAAAGAGGTCTTCAACCCTCCAATTATTGGTTCTGGGACTGTGCTCCTTTTTCTAGAGAGGAGCACTGAGCTGGGAGTCCAGAGACTCGAGTTTGAGAGTCTGGTCTTTGAAGGCAGAGCTCTAGATCTCTAGAAATCTTAGGTTCTGGCCTGGCCTCATGGATGTGGGCCCAGCCTCCATCATGCCTGCAGTCTCTTCCTCTGGGAGCACTCACCAGCCCCAGGGTGAGTTTCTTGTAAACGGAAAGCTGGAGGAAATGGCCATAGAAGGACTTCTGTGAGCTCATTGCTAAAACGCACACAGCAGGGGAGTGACAGAGCCAGACTGGAGCTGGCCAGATGGCTTTAAAAAGCACCAGAGGTGCATCAGGACACATAGATCAAGGGAATAGATAGAGTCCAGAAATACACCCCTGTGTTTACAGTCAACTGATTCTTAACAAGGATGCCAAGACAATTCAGTAGGTAAAGAAGAGTCTGTTTAAAAAATGGTGCTGGGACAACTGGATATCCCCATGCAAATAATGGAGGTAGCCCTCCCTCATACCATGTACAAAAATGGACTAAAAATAGATTGTAAACCTAAATGTAAGAATAAAGACTCTTAGAAGAAAAACATAGGCGTAAACCATGACCTTGAGTTAGGCAAAGCCTCCTTAGACATGACACTTAAAACACAAGCAACAAAAGAAAGAAATGAATAAACTGTACCTCATCAAAATGCAAAGCTTTTTTTCCTTTAAAGGACACCATCAAGAAAGTGAAATGATAACTTAAAAATGGGAGAAATGTATGCAAATTACATATCTGACAAGGCCCTTGTATCTGGAATAAGAAACTCTTACGACTCAGTGATAAAAAGATAACTAACCTGGTTGAAAATGAGCAAAGGATCTGAAGACATTTCTCCAAAGAAAATACACAATGGCCAATAAGCACGTGAAAAGACACGCAACATCATTAGCCTTTAGAGAAATGCAAATCAAAATACCAGTGCCCAAGAGAATTGAAACTGTCTGTTGACACAAAAACTTGTACCTGAATGTTTACAGGAACATTATTCACAATAGGCAGAAAGTGGAAACAACCTAAGCGTCCATCAATTGGTGACTGGATAAACAAAATGTCATCTATCGTACAATGGAATATTATCCAGCCTGAAAAAAGGAGGAAATTCCGACACATACTACAACGTGAGGGGAAAGAAATCACACAAGTCACAAAAGAGCACATATTGTATAATGCTATTTACAGGAACTGTCCAGGCAAATCCATAGAGGTAGAAAGTAGTAGATGAGTATTTGCCTGAGACGGGGGGAGGAGGTAGGGGGTGGGGAGTAATTGCTAACAGGTACAGGGGTTCTTTTGGAGTAATGAAAATGTTGTAAAATTGCTTGCACAAGGAAAAGTGGCTGCACGACTCTGAATATGCTAAATATGCTAAAAACCACCGAGTGGTACACTCTAAATGATTGGATTATGTTATGTGAATTATAGCGCAATAAAACCATTTAAAAAAAAACCCAAAAAACAAAACAAGGAGGAAAAAGCACCAGATGCACTTAATAAAAATTCAGTAAAACATACTGAAAAAAATCAAAACAAAAAGACAAATTATGCAAGGCTCATTAACAACTGTTCTCCAGAGTGGGAGTCGTGTCCCCTGGCCCAAGGTTTGGGAAGCATATGGTGCGGTTTGGGGCCATTGTGGCTTCAGGTTCAAAAATTCTACCTTCCTCTGCCAGCCTCACTTGGATGATGCCTCCAGAAGAGAGAGAGGGATTCTGACATAGAACATTTTATTAATGCTTATCAATGCTTTGGAACTTCCTGTCGAGCACAGCAGTTAGGTAGGATGCGTTTATCCCTGCTTTGCCACGAGCTGGCTGGGTGGCCTGGCAAGTGACATAACCTCTCAGTTACTTCATCTGTCAAAGGAAAATCGTAGTATCCTCCTAACAGAGTCTCTATGATTGTTCCCTCAGTTAATGAGTGACTGGCTTAGCCCAGTGCCCGGCATATTAGTAAATGCTCAATGAAGGGTGAGCCGTGTGGTTGGGGACAGGGAGTGCCAGCTTCAGAGTTAGACAGTGAATCCTGCTCTGCTACCTCCTGGCTCAGTTACTGTAGTGAATTGAGTTGTGTCCCCCTAAAATTACATGTTCAAGACCTAACCTCCCCCGCCCCCCGTGCCTATGAACGTGACCTTATTTGGAAATAGGGTCTTTGCAGATATAACTCACTTAAGATGGGATCGTACTGAGTTAGGGTGGGCCTAACCCAATTCTGATGCCCTTGTAAGTAGAGAGAAATCTGGACACACAGACACAGGCCCACAGACGGAGGACGCCATGCGAGGACGGAGGCAGAGATGGGAGTGATGCATCTAAAGCCACGGGAGGCTAAGGACGGCCGGCAACCACCAGAAGCTGGAAGAAGCAAGGAAGGACTCTTCCTTGGAGCCTTCAGAGGGAGCCCGGCTCTGCTGACACCTTGATTTCGGACTTCTAAACTCCAGAACTGTGAGGCAAGACGTGTCTGTTGCTTGAAGCCGCCCAGCTTGTTCAGCCCTGGGGACTGAACACAGTTATCAAGCCTCAGTGTCTGCATCTGTCCATAAGCTATCTCCTCGGATGGACCGAAGTTCCACAAGGCAAAGATTGACCTTGTTCTCCACTGTGTCCTCCGCATCTGGAACTGTGCTTGGCTTGAGGCGAGGGTGAAGTAGTCATTGAATCAGTTGCGTGAAGGCATGACGTCTACATGGCTTAGGCTCCACCTTCTTTGAGTGTCACCTTGGAGAGACCCTTCTGACCACCCTGTTTAAAATCGCCTCGCTTCCCTCTGGTGGCACCTGCCTCGGCTTTGCCTGGCCACCTCTGACACACCACCAGTTCCAGCTCTCTTCTTGTCAGTCTCCCTCCTTCCCTGCACCGTAGGTTCCATGAGGGCCGGGAATTTGGTCTGTCTCATTGCTGAGACTGAATTCCAGTGCATACAACCATGCCTGGAATGTGCTAGGTGCTCAGTAAATATTTGTTAAATAAATGAACAAATGAAGAATGAATGAATGAATGAAATTTAGAATGCTTGTGTGTGGGGGCGTCCAAGTCACCTTCTAACGTACTTTAACAGAAAAGACATTCTGACGTTGTCTTTGCTAGAAAAGAAGTTCAATACTGACCGTACATGTCACAAATTGACACTGACCTGGGTTTGGCCTCAGGTCTGTTGGATTCCAAATCCAGTGCTCCTTTCAGAGTGAGTAGTGAGGGGCCCTGGCTACTAGAGGATGGGAGAAGCACCCACGGGGACTGGGGTACAGAACTGGAGAAGTGGGGGACCCGGACGTGTTCTTTGTCCTCCTAGCCTCCTACAGGCCCCCAAAGGGAGAACAGTCTCACCTGACCATCTGAGTTTTGGACAGCCAGGTGCTCCTAGTGAGGTCTCAGTCTTACCGAGGTGCCCCCTTTCTCCACTCGGCACCGCCCTCCCCACCATGCTTCCTGACGTTTGTGTTACTAACAGCCTATGTGTCAAAGGTAGCGGTGCTTCCCTTGGGAGTTCAGAGCGGCTGTTACGAGCATCCGCTGTGGTCTTGGGCAGACCTGGTGGGACCCCAGCTCTGTCACTCACATGGCGGAACCCCTTAACCTCTCGGAGCCTCCATTCCTTCATCTGTAAAATGGGGATGACAAAGCCTGCCTTGGAGGGTCACATGATTAACCGTGGGTTGACACTCAGCACTCAGTGCCGGGCACACAGCCTGTGTGTGATGGAGAGTGGCCTTGATTTTTAGGGGATTGGAAGAACCCCCTCGGTGGTGGCAGTGCTGTACGGCGAGGGTGGCAGAGAATCCCTGTGCTTTGGCCTTTTGGTGGAACCAAAAGAGCAGTGTCTTTGGCTTGCACAGGGTGGGGTGTCTGGGCCTCACAACATTTAATTGATTGTAACATCGCACTCGGAACATGCTTTCCCGCATAACCTGCACCCCCAAGAAGAGCCTTTGCAATGCTTCCGTGACTGTGTATAATGCGTTCCCGGGGCCCAGCATGCAACTTTCAAATTGGCTTACAATTTATCTGCAGCTCGTGGAAAAACATTTTAATGACTGTGTGCGGCACGAACCCTCCGTGTCACCCACGGGGCTCCCAAATGCCTCTCCCCACCACATCACGGGGATGATATAGGCGTGAAATTACAGCAGCTCTCGCATTTTGATCTCCACCCGGAGGCCTCTGGAAACAGCGCATTAGAATGTGCTGGATGCGGAATTGGTGATGACAGACGGGGTGCCCTGCTCTCCGGCAGACCTGCTCAGTGCTTGTGATACACATGGGTCCCTGGCTTGTGCTCAGCTTCCCGGCTCCCCCGCTTCCCACTGTCCTGGAAAGCGTCGCTTTGATCCCCAAATTGGACAGCAACCATCTTGCCCACTGTTGTCTGCCACGGTGTTTAGGGTCCCTTCTGGCACAAAGGACACCCCAGCTTTCAATGACCTCCACTCGTTTGGAGGGAGGGTCTTTGTGTGTGCGTGCCTGATGAAAAGGATCAATGCAATGTCACAGACAGGCAAAATAGTGAATAGATTTTAATTGATGGAACATGTCTTGGCATATATTTAAAGGAGAGAGTCATGGAGCTGGGCTGGGGTGGGGTGGGTATCACAATTTTTAACCTTTCTAATTGTGCCTGGTTCTTAACTGACGTGATTACTGTTTGTTGATACTCTAAGAAATACTATTTATTGAGCATTCAGAATGTGCCTGAGCTCAGAACATTCTGTTCTGTGAATTAGCTCCTGTAATCCTCCCGACTCTGGCCAAGTCACTTCCTCTTCTGAGCCTGGGTCTACGCAATGGGCCGAGTACAGTTCCTGCGTCACAGCTGATGTGGCTGCTGGATTATGAGAAATACTATATGGGAAACTCTCTCATACCCAACCCCAGTGTCTCTCCCAGCCCTCCCCTCACCATTCTGGACCTTGGTGAGCCCCAGAAGACACGCTGCCTGGGCACTGGGACAGCCATGGTGCTGTGGGGCCCAGAGTAAATCCTTTCCTCTCCCCGAGCCTCAGTGTCCTCATCTGTGAATTGGGGATAATAGCACTCCTGACCCTGAGGGGCTGTTGTGAGGATCAGGTGAAATGCTTGATTGAAAGCACTTTAGAACTGGCATAAATCGGGTAAGTGGGGGGTGTTGCTGTCATTATCAAAGTGAGCATCCAGCCTGGCTCCTCTCTTAGGTTCCTGGTACCAGGACAGGCAGATCTGCAGGAGGAAGCCAGGAGGTTGGGTAGGCAGAGGCCGGCTGCCCTGCCACTCCCAGAAACAGGGCAGAACTGGGCCCCTGTCCAGGGAGCCAGGGTGCACAAAGCTGCAAACATTCATTTCTCAGAATGGCTTAAAGATCACTGGCGTCATGAATCATGGCTGAGACTTCATGCAGGGGCTGAAATCAGGGGCACGAGGCAGCCACAGCCATGCCCTAGGGCAGGCAGGCCCGAGACGGCGATAACGAAGATGGTGAAGTCTGACCCACTGAACCTTCTGGCTGCCTCATGCTGGGCTGGGTGTTTGGTAAACCCTATCTAATTTAAACCTTACCATCACCCAAGGAGTTAGGCATCCTTTACAGATGGGGAAACTGAGGCCTAGGGAGGCTAATGATTTGGAATTCGGATCCAAACCTGTGTGTCCTCAAGTTGTAGGCTGAAGGAATGGGGGTATTGTCCTGTGTTTGGGGTAAAGTGAGGTGAGAGAGGGAGAAAGACGTTGTATGTGGATAAGAGTATGGGTATAGATGTTGGTATATGTATTGATATAGATATATATTTAAATACAGAATTAGTATGTTTTGAATACATGGAGGTTTAGACCAGTTTCCTGAAAGTGTGGTTCCAACACTGAGCTGCCTGATTATCATAGGAAGATTTTTGTAATCCTGGCTGTGTGACCTTAGGCAAGTTGGTTGCTTTCTCTGTGCCTCCATATCTGCGTCTGCAAAATGGGAATGATAACACTAGTACCTACTCTCGGATTGGTGGTGAGGATGAAATGATGTAACATGGAGAGCACTTAGCCCAGCAGCCTCTGCGGGGCCTTCCCTTACTTCTCTCCCTAAACTAGGCACCACCAACTGCAGTTGCTCCTTATCCCATTACCTGTTTGATTTTCTTCCCGGGATTTATCACCATCCACAATCATCTCACTTATTCATCCATGCATGTGTGTCATGCTTGTCTCGTGCACTGGACGCAAACTCCCCAAGGACAGAGATGACGTCCTGTGGAAGGTATGTGTCCATTACCTGGCACATAGTAGGTGCTCAATAGACATCTGATGAATAAATGATTGTGTACATATCCCTCATCGGGCTGGGAGCCCCTTGATGCTGCAAACGAATTTTGCTCAGAGCCGGCACTGAGAATATTCCTTGTCCATGTTTTATAGGAGCCGAGCAGTGAGTGGGTCACTGCAATAGGGGAGGGTTTCCTGGTACTGCCACCTCACCCATGGCCCATCCCCAGGGAAGTCAAAACATACCATATACCAGATGCTTCCGTTATAGGAATCAATGTCCCTTTGGAGGTCTGGCCTTTGGAGGTTTTCAATTTCCCCAGAAACAGCGGCTTTCAACTGGGTCTTTATGCTTTCATTGATTGCCCGAGTATACAAGCTTTGTTTCCCTGATAAATAACATTTGATAAGAAAATCAGAGAACACTGGGGCCTGGAGTTGAGGCCAAGTCCCTTAGAATTCTGGCAGCAGAATCCAAGAGTGTGCCTGACAAGAACGTCGGCATTGAAGCGGCTTTGGAAGCAAGGCCCTTGTTTTTGCAAATGGAGAAACTGAGGCTGGGGTAGGGGCACAGGCAGCCAGAGACAGGCACAAGCACTATTGTCCCATTTTGCAGATGTAGAAATGGAGGCACGGGCACAGGGTCAGAACCCAGGAGTCTTGACATCCAGTCCAGCTTGCTTTCTAACTCATCACTTGATGCTTCACTGTCTCAAAAAAGGTCTTGAGAGGTCCAGGGAGGGGACACGTAGCCGGGTTAGAATCATTGCGTGTGTGGCACGTGTGCATCACCGCTGAGATGCTGTCGCAGGCCCTCCGCAGGGAGGCTCCTGGAGTGTCCCGCCCCCCACCCCCGTGGAGTACCCACCCACCCCCACTGCACTTTCCCTACTGGTTTCTATGAATGTGTCGTTGGTTTCCGCCTGGGCAAGTGTCCACACAGCTGCTCCCACAGAGGACACCTCCCTCCATATGTCCTCACCGGGTCACAGAGCCTGGAACTAGGTGGTCCCTGAATAATCCACTATTCACCCCACCCCCATCTTACAGAAGGGGAAACTGAGGTCCAAAGACTGTGACAGCCTGCTGCCTGTGGGAAAGTCTCTACTCCTTCAGCTCCCACCTCATTCGTTCCAATCAATGTGTCGGCGCCCCTCCAGAGTCCCTGGTCCATGAGGACTCGGGGTGAGGTGCAACCCTGTCTTCATGAGGTCAGAGTCTCAGTGCAGGTAGGAGAAGGGGGTCCTGAGAGGAAATCCTCGGGTGTCAAGTCCACACTTGTCACACCTTGACATGGCCGGCCTCCTTGCCCCTCGAGGGCAAGGGTGGGAAAGACGGGGTCCTCTGCCAGTGCAACAGGCACTTTGGCAGGTGGTTCCCAGGACAGCCCCTCTGGGCATGTGTGCACGCATGCACACGGGGGCGCGCACGCACAGCTCCTCACGGGGACGCTGGGGCCGGGAGCCATGCACTCACCCATGACGTTGAGGAAGATGTTGCCTGAGGCCAGGACCACCTTCTCTCGCGTGGCGCGGTCATAGATGCCCACGTGGCACTCGTAGGGACCGTTGTCGGAAACGCGGACCTCGGGCAGCCTGGGGAGGCAGAGGAGCAGCGTGAGGGCCGGTGATCCGGGGCTGGAAGGCGCGGCCCTCCGGGAAACCACCCCCAAAGCCCACTGCTCAGCCTTCGCTCACCTAACACTCCTGGATGGTCCACAGGGCCGCGCGCGCGCGGTGCGGGGATGAGGGGCCACGTGTACGGAACACCGACTGTATGCCGGGTCCTGTGCGCGGCGCTTCAGAAGGCGGCCCTCCACATAGGGGCCACTCTTCCCATTTCATAAACATGGAAACTGAGGCTCTAGAGGGAGTGTAATTGCCCTCCCCCCCATCGATATGGCTAATAAGAGTCAGGATGGGGATTTGAATGCTGCCCTGCTGTCACTTTATGCCCAGCCCTGGGGACTTGAGAAGGAACACAGTAAAATTCTTGTGTCCAAAGAGCCCCCGTCCCAGTGGACAAGGAAGCAGGGAAGCTGATCATCGCTCCAAATCACGTGAGAGAAGGTGAGCTTATCGGAGCACAGAGCGGGAGCAGCTGGTTCTGCCTGAGGTAATCAGGAGGTCCTCTCAGAGGAGGTGACCCATGAGGATGGGAGAGTCCCCTCACACCTTCTTCTGGACGTTTCCTCTAAAAGGCCAGAGAGTAAATATTTTATGCTGTGTTGCTTTCACAGTTTCTGTCACAACGACTCAGCTCTGTCCTTGTAGAACAAAAGCAGCCACAGACAGGGCGAACGCAAACCAGTGTGGCTGTGTTCCAGGAAAATGTTATTATAACCATTGAATTTTGAATTTCATATATTTTCTTGTGCCATGAAATCTTCTGTTTTCATTTTTTAACAATCTTTTTTTTTTTTTTAAATGTGAAAAACATTCTTAGTTCACAGGCTGTTAAAAAACCAGGCTGGATTGGGCCCCCGGGCTGTCGTTTGACGATTCATGTTCTAGATCCTTCTGCGGGGTCTATAGGGTCAAACCAAGCTAAAAATGAGTTGGTATGTTGTTGTCTCTCCCTATGGAAAATGCCTACAGGGCAGCTCTTTCCTGTGAGCATGAAAGTGGCATGAAGTGGACGAGGCACCACCACCTATTGAGGGAATGCCCGGCAAGTGGGCTCCTGGCATTCTGAACGGGAAGAGCCTTCATCCGGAGTAACAAACTCCAAGTTGCTGCTGGGTCAGGGAAATCTGTGTGTCCTCCAGCAAGTTCCAACCTTCTCTGAGCCTAATCGTGCAGCCAAAGGGGAACCTATTCTGGCCACAACTGAGAGGAAGTGGGGTCACTGTGTCTGGGTTAGAAGTTCTCATGCTGTGGCAGAAAACGGGGGATGAAGCTCCGACTTACGGAACCACTAGTAAATGCCAAGCGGGCTGCCCTACCCACCAAACGGGCCCAACACTTGTATCAGAGGGACCCTGCGGGGCTGGAGGGGGTGGTGACGAAGAGCACAGGCTCTGGGTGTGGGTCCCAGCCCGGCTGCCTCCAGAAGGGAGAACCTTTCGGCCCAATTCTTTATTCCCATCCCCCCAGACACATTTGCTCAGCGAAGCCTCTCTCTTCCATCTGTTTCTGCTGAGCAGTCTAACCTCAGATTTACGCCTTTCTTCTCTCATGTTAGCTGGTCCCCCCAGCTTTGTCTTCCAGCTCCCAGTTCCTTAGGACTCACTGTCCCCCACGTTTCTCCCCCTCGCCACCGCCACACCAGGGCCTCCAGCCTCTGTTTCCGTTGCCCATTGTCTCCGTCAGTGGAGCCAGCCCCGCCCTCTCAGCACTCAGCACACATTAGCATAAACAAATACTTTCATTTACATAGAATACACAGAGGTTGACATCTGGTCTACTGACTGTCACGAAAGACTTAAAGAACGGGAGCTTTTCATCAGGGAAACTTTGTGGGGAAGACGCCACCGCCTCTCTCAGAAGAGCACAGTGACAGTGGAAACAGCAGGGAAGCGTCTCCCTCCAGGAACTGTTTTCTCTGTAACTCAGTTGAACTGAAAATATAGCCTCTCTGCTGGGCACTGCTGCTGAGTGATAGTCACCCTGAGCGACATGTTTAGGTGACACTCACAGGTGTCAGTCATAGAGGTTACCTGTTGAAGTGACTTGTGTAGGTGACAGGTGTGCAGGTGACATGCTCAGGAGACAGCTTTGTAAAGAAACAGGCTCAGGGAACATGGGTAGCTGGCAGCTACCCAGGTGACGCAATAAGATAATAATGACATGGTTGACACATAGGTGGAAATGTTCAGGTGGCCGCCACATAGGTGAGATACGCAGATGTGCTTATGTGATAGCGACACAGGTGACACATCTAGGTAATTGCTACACTGATGACACGCTCAGGTGACAGTAACATAAGCAATATGTTTAGGTGACACGTGTAGTGACACAACACAGGTGGTAAAGAAGACAGCTCAGGGGACACCTGGATTGGTGGTTTCTGAAGAAGGCAGCTTTTCACGTAGGACGATTTCTATGGCTTCAGATGTTCCTTCTCCTGGTTTTCCTCGCTCTGCAAATGGTTCTGCCCCCACCATCGGTCCAAGTCACACCCCTGATTTCTATACTCCCCACACACAGTCAGTGACCGCCTCCTAAATATATCCTGAACCCTCCACTTCCCGCCATCTCCGCGGCCACCACCTTTTGTCACCTGGAACGTGGAGGCAGACAGTTCACTGGTTTTCTGCCCCTCCTCCTCTCTCTCCTGATCCAGGCTCAAGGGGAACCCGGATTTCTTTAAATGTAAATGGCATTACTGGTACTTCCTATCTAAAGCCCTTCCAAGGCTCGTCTCCGCTCTTCAGATAAAGACCAGAATCCTTATCTCGGCCCACAAAGCCCAGCACCAGTTGGTTCCTGCCACATCTCCAGCCATATTTCAGCCTTCCCCTTCTTCCAGCTAAAGGGCAGTTTTTCCATTCCTCTTGAGTGCCAGGTTCCTTTCTCTGAAATAAGCTTTTGATTTTGGAATCGTTTCCGATTTACGGAGAAGTCGCAGGGAGTAGAGAATTCCTGGACATCCTTACCCAGCGTCCCCCATTCTCAACACCTTACATGACCACGGTACAGTCGTCAGACTGAGACCAACACCGATACATCACTATTAGCTCAACTCCGGACTGTATCTGTGTGTCACCAGTTTTCCCACTGATGGCCTTTCTCTGTTCCAGGATCCCATCCAGCCTCCCTCGCAGGTGCATTTAGCTAAATTCCTGTTTTGATTCAGCACTGTATCTCTGGCAAGAGTCTCTTTTCCTGGGAATATCGAATTTTGTTTTGCTGGCTACATCCTTCAAGTTACAAAGGAATGGTCACTTTCTTAGCACTGGACTAGGTGGGTTGGTAGCCTGATCGCACCGATGGGCCAATGAACAGCCTCCCTGTATCTGTGCCTCCTGCCATGTGCCATGACTGTTCCTCCATGCCTAGGGGTAGAGTCTATTTCCCCATTCTTGGCCTTGTGACTTGCTTTGACCAACAGTAGTGGTGGAAATGATGGTCTGCAAATTCTAAGCCTAAGTCTCAAAAGCACACCCCCACCCCCACCTCGCTTTCTCCCTGCCTCTGATGGAGGATGACAGCACGTGGGGAGAGGCCCCAGTGGGCGCAGTCATTCCAGCCAATGCCACACTCAGAAGCCACATTCAGCCTAGCTAACTCATGGACTCATAAGCAATAAGACGTGGTTACTGTTTTAAACCATTCAGGTTTGGAACAGCTTGTTATGCAGCAAGAGCTAACTGATACAGCAGGTCTCCTCATACTGGTCCTTAGTAGTGTTTGTCTAAATTGTAATTGAATCACGTATGTTGTGACACATGTTGTGCATGTTCTCCTCCCCTGACCATGCACAGTAAGCACCACAAAAGGAGGGTCTGCATCTATCTGGTTTACCAGCACAGCCCAGGCCTGGCACAGTGCTTGCCTTCATGGTAGGAATCAATATTTATTAAATGAAGGGGTGAGGGCTGCGGTGTGAACATGGAGAAGCCTGTCTCCCTCTGTGCTGGAAACCAGGTGCAGCCCCCTCCTCCCCGCTTCCCCCCGGAAGATTCTAGTTCTCATCTGCAGATCCAGCGGCTTCCAGGTCACAGTTTTGATTGCGCCAGTCTGTCTTGTGGTGCCTCGTCTGAGCTTCTGCCTGCAGTGTTATCCTTCTAAAGTGGATTACGCGGCCCAGAGACCCCTCTCCCCAGACTTGAGTGGCATTGATCTGCATGCTGAATAGAAGGTCTTTGCAGATAACAGAGCCCCGAGGGGGCTGGGGTGAGGAGACCTACTCTCATCAGCAATTGGTTGCGATCAATAAACTATTAATAACTGCAAAGGCTTCTGGCAAGATCAGTGTAATGCAGTTTAGTGGCTGGAGTTTACCAACACCGACAGCAGCTCTCAAGGCCGAGTAATTGTGTTGTTGAAAAACTGGGGCAGAGAGATAGTGGGGGCCCCACTGGCTGTCCCCATGGTCCCTGTGGCTTAGGTGAGGCCATGCAAGGGCTGGTCATTGGGTCTTCTGCCAGGCCTGGGACCAGAACTGTGGACTGTCCAACCTTCAGCACAACTATTTAGACCTACTGTGAGTTACCCCCGTGCTGAGCCTTGGGGAATCGGAGGGGGTAGATACAGAGATGCCCAGGATCTGGCTCCTGCCTCCGTGCCTTTGCCCCGGCTGTTACCTCTGCTTGGATCATTCTTCCTTTCTTGTGCACGTGGCAAGCCTCTAGCCATCTTTCAAAACCAGTATGCAATCTCATCAGACATTTGAGAAGATTACATGGGATAATTCAAGGGCTTAGCTCAGAGCTGGTGTGGCATGAGAATCCAGTGGACTAAAATCACTAATACATAGTGGTCCACAGGCTCTGCATTCAGATGCTGCCTCTGCCAGGCAGGCTGCTCTGACTACCTGCCCCCTGTGCAGACAGACACACTTCCTCTCCACCTCCCCAGGGCTGCATCTGTCTGGGCCCACCTACCTGTCCATATCATGCTACATTGTTACTTATTTGTCTTCTCTCCTGGGGAAGCACATGAGCTCCTTGAAGGTGACCCTAGCCACATGGTAGGTGCTCATGGAATATCCACTGTGTGAAAGGGAGCAATGGAAGCAGCCTAAGCCAGGTTAGGCTAAGTTAGGCTCCCTGGGCTCTACTGTGGGCTCTGTGCCTGTCTAGCTGTGTGAGGTCGGACAAGGTCCTTTGGCTTCTGAGCTTCATTTTCTCCATCTGATAAATGGGTGTTATAATACCTGCCTTGTGGAATCACAGTCTTTGGGAGGGGAGCGCTGACATTTATAGAGATTTACAATGAGAGGCATTGTGCTAAGCATTTTATCCTCTCTCACTGGATCCTTGACACTGCTATAATGCGCTAATCATAAAACATGCTCTAAGATGTACTACGTAGCAATAGTAATAGTATTATTATCCCTGTGGTAGAGATGAGGAAACTGAGGCACCCAGAGACGAGGTAACATGACTGAGGTCACAGAGTAAGTAGGTGGGTCCCTTGATTCGAAACCAAGCCCGGTGGATGCCAGAACCCACAAATTGTCTTTGGAGCCTCTCCCCCTCCCCCATCACCGCTCCTCATCTGCCTTTGCCAGCAAATCGATTTGAGCTCTCTGGTTCTGGAATCTGCCTCCACCGCTCTGAGCATATTTCTGTGCTGAGCCTTGCCACCTCGCCAGGTAATGAAAGCCATCTGGGTCCTCCCTGCTGGGAGAAACAAGATGGTCTTTTAGGTTCCCAAATCTCCTCTGCTGGCTTCCGGTGGGTCCCTTGATTCTGATGACGGGAGGTCGCTGAGCAAGTTCACATTCGCCACACCTGACACAACGTCACCGCCTCTGATCAACTTTCCTTTCCTGGCTTTGTCTTTCCACTGGGAAGAGTCCTAGATTCGCAGAGAATTGAGATTGTGGGCTTGGGCGCAGAGGGTGGGCTGGAAGGACACAGGGACGGGTCTTTGAGTTACTTCCCTGTACTGTTGGGGAATCAGATAATCCAGTAGGTGACTTGTGCCGAGAACTGAAGCCTCCATTGACGAACAGATGTAAACACACTTAGAACACAGCCTGCTGTGCTGTAGGCACTTGTCAGGGTCTAACCCCAACACCGTTAATGCTTTTTAAAAATTTTTTATTCATTTTATTTTATTTTTTATTTAAAAACATTTTTTTTTTTTTTACCTACACCGTTAATTAATGAAAACTTTAAAACAAATGACTAAGTCGCTGCCATTTACCAGGCACTGTCTGCAGTGCTGAGTACATAGCAGGGAAGAAGACAGACTAACGCTTTTAAACGGCAACACTTAAAGGCGCTTTTTCCTTCGGGTCTGCATGTAGGCCTCCCTCCTTCTTAGAAAAAGCTGGCTGGACGTTAATTAAGTTGGCCCAGGATCAAGGTCATCATAACAAACACCGACCTCATTCTGCCATGTCTTAGTGATAGTGCAGTGTGTTAATTTGCCCCTACATTATATGTGTCCTGGGAGGCTTGCCTTAAAAATAATTGTTTATAGCTTTATTGAGGTATCATTGACAAACAATGAACTGTGCATAAAGTTTATACATTTGTCAGATTTTGACATATGTACACACCATTGAAACCATTGCTACTCTCAAGATAATGAAACCATCACTCCCCAGAAGTTTCCTTGTGTCCTTCTGTAACCTCTCCCACCTCCCAGAGCCAGGCAAGCACTGCCCTACTTTCTGTCACTGTTGATTATGTTTCCTAGGATGTCACGTAAATGGAATCACAGAGCATGTACTATATTTTATTTGGTTTCCTTCACTTGTCAATCATTATTATGAAATTCATTCATGCTGCTGCTTCTATCAATAGTTCTGTCCTCTTTATGGCCGAGTAGTGTCCCTTTGCAGACATGTACCCGCTTTTGTCTTTCCATTCACCTGTGGCCAGACCTTTGGGTCATGCTGAGTTTGGGGGATTACAAACAAAGGTACTATGAGCACCTGTGCACGTGTTTTCGTAGGGACACATGCTTTCATTTCTCTCGGGGAAACGCCGAGGAGTGGCTGGGTATCTGTTTTACTTTATACGCCACTGTCCAGCTGTTTCTAAAGTGATTCTACGAGGACCCCTCGGCTTTTTATGAGTTTTTGTCTTTGCACACACTGCTCGGGGTGCCTTACTTTAGAAGCGTCTCGCTTCACATTATCCCTCACTCACTTCCCCTGCCACCTTCTTCCTACTTAAGTACTGCTCTCCGTTTTCAGTGAGCTTCAAACCCCATGAACAACTCCTGTCGGAATTGTGCGTGCGACCTGGATCAAAAGGCTTGAGAGGGGGCTATGGGCTTTGTCTACGCGGAGGGTGTGCATGACAGCGGGCGGGGGGGTTTGGGGGGGATGCTGCTGACCCTCTTCTTCTCCTCTAATCCTCTTTCAGGTGACGGGAAGTTGTGGGGCAGGTGACACAAGGACATTTCCTTCCCTCCACTCCTCTGCCTCCGCTCCTTCCAGAACCTCTCCATTTTGTCTTTATTCTTGTCACATCTTCCTGGCCTGGGCCCCTCCAGTCTGTCCCCTCCTCACCCCGTTGCCAGAGTGATCTTCTTACAGTGAAGATCTGGCCTGTCCTTTCCCAACTTGAAACCTTCCTTTCCCGGGGCGTCCATCCCCTGGAGCGTCCAACCCAAATTCAGCCTGACTGCAAGAGCCTCTCTGATTTGGCTGGGACCCAGGAAAAAGAAAGGAAAGGAGAGACGAGGGAAGGGTGTGTGGCCTCACATCTCTTGCCAAAATAAAGCGATGGACTCAGAAGGCTGGTCAGGACCAAACTTTTATAATCCACCCTATTGAGAAAGCTTTTTGTAATTCAAACATCTTCATTTATATACATAGTACCTCATTCTGGGCTAATGGAGGAGATTCAGGTAGCTATTGGTCCTTTGAGGCCCTGCTTTAATGAAGAGACTAGAGAGCCTTTTCATTTGTATAACCATTGTTTGCATGGAAACGGAGCTTCTAAGGGGCAGGAAATAGTTCATTCTTGCAAGTAGGTTAAACACACCCCTCTGCAATCTTATTAGCCTTGTGTCTGCTCAGCTCTGCTCTCCCTCATCCCTGCTGGAAAGATCTCAAGTGGGAAGTAATGAAGTTTTACTGTTTGTGCATCTGCCATACTTCCCTGATTGGCTGCACATCCCCTGAGGGCCCGGACCTTGTTTCTCCCTCCCTCACACACCTGCTCACTCTACAAGTTCAGGGTCATGCCCCTTGATGCAGGGGCCACATTTACAGAGAGCCCTCCCCACCTCTGCAGCGCTAAGAAGCAGAGCTTACAAAAATTGCCATAAAGTCTCTGGCAGCCATGGGTGCTATTGGAATGTTTGCTATCGGTAATAAGACACTTGGAAAAATGTTTGCTGCTCTCTGAAAAAGGGGGGTGGGGAATGTTTGTCCCTGCCCACGCTTCTCACGCCTGTGCAGTTCATAGAGCCTGGCTAGGAGCCGGTGGGCGGCTCAGGTCAGCTGGGTTGGCCGCATGGCCCAGGTGTGCACCTGCTTAGCGAGCTGCCCTCCCTTCATCCTACTTTCCCTTCACAGGCCCTGAGTAGCTGTCTGAACCCTCCAGGAGTAGGAAATGGACTAGGTACCGTGTGTAGCAACTGTGGCAACTGGCAAATCAGGGAAAACAGATGAGGACAGGCAAGAAAGGGCCTTGTCTAGACCTAGACTTGCCTTGGGATGGGATCCTCTATAAGAGACCCTGAGAGGGTGCTTTGCTCCCACATGAAAGTGCCCAAGAATCCCCTGGGGGTCTGGTTCAAATACAGATTCTGGTACGTGTGGGGTGAGGCCTGACAGTGTCTAACAAGCTCCGAGGTGACCTCATCCTAAATCTCAGGTCCTCAGCCGTCTTTCCCCCTGGGTCGGTCCATCTGTTTACTCTTGCTCTCCTGACCAGAAACACTGTGTAGTCCCTTTCCGTTGGCTTCACCAAACCCCAAATGCCAGCACGTAGAGCTTGGAAGGCCTTAACACGTAGCACTTCCCTAGTGCGTAGGGTTGAATGGAAATTATTTGAGAATAGAGTTTGCAGCTTTGAACAAGTCCCTCGAACCATCAGAGGCTGCCACCAAGCCGGCCACACACTAATGTGGCCTCCATCACTGTCACTCTTCACTGAATTAATGCGGAAGCTGCCCTCCTGGGCCCTGCCCTACACCTGCTGCCCATCCCCCGGCTTCTGAAAGAGATGATGCTTTCTCAGTCTCTCCTGGCCTCTCGAAGGTGAGTCTACGCTCTCAAGCTCACCCCAGAAAGGGGACCCAGACCCTAGACTTAGTTCAAGGGCAAATGGTCTTGTTTTGCTTGGGGTGAATTAGATTGGCGAAAGTCACCGGAAATGATAAGAACTGAGCCACCCCTCGTCCATACATTCCTGGGGAAGCTGCCTGTGAGAGAAAAGTTTCAACCCCAATAAGACAGGGACAGGACAATCTGAAACCCAGAAATGAGTCCCTTGCTTCCTTTTGGCCAATCCCTGGATTTCCTCCTCCAGCAGGCCTTTTACACGGAGCCGTTTCCCCTGGGGAGTGTGGAGCCACGGGGACTGCACCAGGCAGAGATGCTGGTGGAGGCAGGAAACTGCCCCTGAGCTAAGGGACCTGTTCTCTGGGCACAGGAAGTATTCAGAGGAAGGTAGGAGCGATCCTTTAATACAGTCGCCCAGTCCAGCCTGGTGTAGCACAGATGTTGGCACTGAGTCTCACGTCCCAGGGACCCTTCAGCTCCAGGCAAATCAGGATGGTTGGTCACCTTACATTTAACAAATGAGAAAACTAAAGAGAAAGGAGTGACTGGCCTCAGGCCAGACGGTAGTCAGAAGCAGATCAAGGACGGAGAGGCCAGGCCACCTTGTCAGGTAATGCAGCGAGGACTCTGGGAAATGAGCCAAGGACAGCCCCGGATGCAGGACTGGTTGGTGGTGGGGTTACAGAGCCCCTCACACTGGGTCAGGGTGGGACACATCGTAGGTGCTTACTGAATTGCCATGTGGTTGCTATCAGCCGAAAGTCTCAACGAATCTGGGTCTCCACAAGCCAGAAATATCTGGTGCTCTTTTCACAACACAAAGCTGGAGAGTTTGGGTCCCTGAGCCAAGCAGGAGAAGGACATCCCAGAATCACCCCATGGGCCTGGGAGCCCACAGCTGGGGCCGTCACCATCTTCCAGCCATTCCCCTGGCGGGGGAGCCAGCCAAGGTCCAGCCAGTCTAAGTATGGCAGGCTTACCTGAGAACACTAGGTAGCACCAATTAGAGGTGGACAGGCTGTCTCGAGTTGGGGGGGGAGGGCAGGGACCAGGTGGGGGAAGGAAGGAGAGGGCGCTCTGGGCAGGGGGCTTGAGCAGCCAGAAAAGCCCCTTTATCTAAGAGCACAGCCTCTCCTCCCTCAGCACTAAGAGTTTTATTACCTTCTTTTTTGTATGTTTTCCCACTTTCTTTCCAGAAACTGCCTGAAATCTGTTTTTTTTTTCATGGCCTTTAAAAAGCCATTAGAACAATTTTTATCCTCCTTTCAACCTGAAACCGGTTTCCATCATAAAACCACTCAGTGGGTGCAAAACATCTGTGGCTTCCATTCAAATGCAGGGCTGGTAAGGAGGGATAAGGAGAGGGTGGCAAGGGGGGGGAGCAGACGTTCCAGAACATGCCAGTACCTTTCCTGCCCTGCCCCCAGTTCTCTGCTCCTGGTCTACCCCTCCCCTGTCCAGGGAGCCTTGGATCCATCTCAGGCCCTGCCCGACCCCAGGCTTCGTGGATTGGCAATGCCAACCCTAAGCGTAGGGCTCTGTAATCAGGGCCCAGCTGCTGCAGCTCTCTGGCCAGCCCCCCATTCCACCGACAGAGGAGGTCAGGACACAGGTGAGCCGCATTCTGCCCTTCCATTGCCTTTCCCAGGGAAGGGACTTGCCTCCCCCAGCCCACCCCTGAGCTGCATTCTCCTTGGTCCTGGCATTTCACTGAGAAGAGACCTTTCCTGCTGGGCTCATCCAAATCCAGCTCAGCCTCTGAGGACTGTGTGACCTCAGGCAGGTCACTTGCCTCCCTGGACCTTGGCTTCTGCATCGGGGCTGTAGGGGGCTTCAGTTCTGAGGCTCACACAAGGTCACTGTGGAGGCCCCCTCGTTCCTGCGCAGAGGGGTGCAGCCATGATTTCCCAGTGGGCACTGTGGGAAAACAACTCTTAGAAATCAGATTTTATCTTCCAGTGATGAATTCCCAGAGGAAAAAAACAGCCTAACCTGAGGTTCATAGATCACCCAAGCCCAGGATGTTAGTCACCAAGATGCTGGATGATGACAGATTTGGGATCCCTGCCCCTGCTGCTTTGGCCTCCTTGCTGTCTGATTGGTGGAAGATGGTGGGCATTGTGTCATCCATCCTGGCACTTCCCACCCTGTTCGGCTGCCACCCTGAGCCTCAGGCCCCCAATCCCACTCCCATCCCATCCGCTCTCTGTTGACCCCATTCCCTGGACTCTCTGGCTTTCTCCTCCCCCGTCCCTCCCATCCTGACCCCTCCCTCCCTTCTCCCCATCTCTTTCCTCCCCAGGCCTCTCTTTTCCAGTCTCTTGCTGCTGCCATGGAAACCACTTTCTCCTCCACATCCTAATTGATCCATTTAGCCCCACACGGTCAGCCTACTCAACTCAGGGTCTGGGACGGGAGGTGGGTAAGGGCGGGAGGGAACAAGGGTTCAGGATATTTCTTCTGCCTCATCTCCACCCGATGCCATCCCAGGCCCAGCACACACAGGGACTGAGGCACATGCTCCGTGGACAAAGAGACTGGGTGGTGGGGAACTAGAAACTAGGCAGTGGGCCAAAGGGGACTCAGACCAGGAAGCTGGGTAGTGAGCCAACTAGAAGCGAGGCGGAGAAGCTGAGGGCACATGGCTTGGTCTGCTGCCTCTTTTCTATCCCTGTGGGTGCTGTGCTTTATAACAGGCATCTCTGCCTCTCCATCTTTACCTCACTCCTTGGGGATGGGTGAGAGTTGGCGTCATGAAGACCTGAGCCTCTTGGAACCAAGCCTGCCTTCAGCAAGACATCAAAGGTGGCTGTGCCAGGGTTCCCACACTTCCTGGCACCAGTAACCACTCTGATCTTGTTCAGTGAACAGAGCGGCGCCCCTACTATGTGCTAGGCCATAGTTAGGTCACTGGATGAACAGGTTCTAGGGGGCAGTGTGTGCCCCATTCATCTCTGCAAATCAGGGGTTCATGGAGCACCTACTGTATGCCACACCCAGGGCAAGGCCCTTATCTCTGTCAACCTTCACATGAGCCCCCTGAAATAAGAGTAATGACAGTGACAATAACAACAACAATAATGGAGCTTTCTGTGTACCCAAGACGCCCAGCTTTAATACGCTACGGTTGAGTGACCTGGCACAACTTCTTGAGTGTCTGTGCCTCAGTTTCCCCATGAGGTAGGTATTAGTATCATCATCCCAGTTTCACAGATGAAGGCACTGAGGCATGGGGTGTGGTTGAGAACTTGTCACTGAGCCAGAGGATGTCGGAAGTGGGGCTGTCATCCTGGCAGTCAGGCTCTGAATGCCCTGAACCCTCGTGGTCATTGCCTTTCGAGGTGGGACTGGCACAGGCTTCTGCCAGGTCACCAGTTAGCGGCAGGATGGAAACAAAGTTGTGCAGACTGGGAAGAGTCCTAACGGGGATGTGGGGACAGAGCCCCAAAAAGCAGTTTCCAGGCTCTCAGCCTCACATAGAAAGGTGCTGGCTCAGGTAGTAAATGGCCATCGACTGTGATCAAATGGCCAGCAGCTGTGGCTAGTTGGCCGTCAGCTGTAACCAGTGAGCCATTAGCCATGGATATAACTGTCGAGGCTAGGCTAGCAGAAGAGAAAGGGGGGAGCTAGCAAGAAGATGGTGGCTGAGTCTGCAAGCGGCACAGTGAGAGTATAGTGGTATGACTCCCCTACCTATGGCTTCGTGGGTGTTCCTTTTTGGCCTCACCATGTCCTGCGTTCTTATGTGGGGAGTGGGACCAGAGACCCCGCCTGACACCCCGCACGACACTTGGCATAGTCGGCAGGATCCCCTGCACTACACATGGTGCAGCGAGCAGGGTACGGTGTCGGCCAAAGCTCCGCGAAGGGCAGTGGAGCAGTTTGTGCCTATGAACACTCAGTTGCAGGAAGACTAGGAGGAGCAGCTGCCTGAGAGCTGGACCCCGTGGAGGGGTGGGAAGACGTGGACGATTCCCCAACCAGCAGAGGCCGGAGAAAGCGAAGGTTGTTGTGGCCCCGTGGGCTGGGAAGTGCTTGCTGGTGCAGCCCGGATGCAGGACTTGTAGTCCCAGGAGGAATGGTTTGCTGAGTCCTCCGTGGGAGCTGAGGGTGAGGTCAAGGTCATCCCTCACCCTCAGGACAGCCCTGGCGAATGACTATGGACTATGGGGAATTGCCTTCCATCCCTAATTTAATGGACAGCTTGACTATTTGGGAACATACCACAATGTAGTGGAACTGGTGGATGTTTGCTTTTGTGTCTTGACCGGCCGCCATCGAGAATATGTAAGCACCTTGACTGTGAGCCGCTGTTGTTCCAGCACAGTGCCCTGAGAGCCCTGGCTGTGTCCAGGAAGTCTGGCTGTGTCCAGAGAGAGTGGCAGTGCCCTGAGAGCCCTGGCTGAGTCCAGGAGGTCTGGCTGTGTCCAGAGAGAGTGGCAGTGCCCTGAGAGCCCTGGCTGTGTCCAGGAAGTCTGGCTGTGTCCAGAGAGAGTGGCAGTGCCCTGAGAGCCCTGGCTGTGTCCAGGAAGTCTGGCTGTGTCCAGAGAGAGTGGCAGTGCGCTGGGAGCCCTGGCTGTGTCCAGGAAGTCTGGCTATGTCCAGAGAGAGTGGCAGTGCTCTGAGAAGCCCTGGCTGTGCCCGGGGAGACTAGTGGTACCCTAAGAAGTCCAGGAAGTCTGGCTGTGCCCAGAAGTACTGGTGGTGCCCTGAGAAACCCTGGCTGTGACCAGAGAGCTTGGCTGTGTCCAGGAAATAGCATTCACCTCCAGGCTCCTCGCACAGGGCCCCTCGCGGAAGACGCTTGTCGCGTAGATTGTGAGGCGAGAGCCTGTAGGGGTGGAGTGTGGGGACAGAGCCCCAAAAAGCAGTTTCCAGGCTCTCAGCCTCACATAGAAAGGTGCTGGCTCAGGTAGTAAATGGCCATCGACTGTGATCAAATGGCCAGCAGCTGTGGCTAGTTGGCCGTCAGCTGTAACCAGTGAGCCATTAGCCATGAATATAACTGTCGAGGCTAGGCTAGCAGAAGAGAAAGGGGGGAGCTAGCAAGAAGATGGTGGCTGAGTCTGCAAGCGGCACAGTGAGAGTATAGTGGTATGACTCCCCTACCTATGGCTTCGTGGGTGTTCCTTTTTGGCCTCACCATGTCCTGCGTTCTTATGTGGGGAGTGGGACCAGAGACCCCGCCTGACACCCCACACGACAGGGGAAGTTGGATGAGTGGGTGCTCTGAGGTCAGCAACGGTTTTGGCTTTGGGCCTCCTGCCAGCCAAGGTGGCATAGGGACCTGGGTGCACAGCCTGGCTGTGCCTTCTGGTGATTAAGAGCAGATTTCTTCAACTACAGGGACCACATTTTCCCTGGAAGCAAATTCCAGCAAGAATCCATCACCTGGGTCTCTATTATGGGGTCAGAGCAACCCAGGGGCCAATCCCTTCAACCACAGTTTAACAAAAGGATTGGAAAAGTGGCTTAAGGAGGTTGTTCTTGACCCTTAAAAAAGTAGGCGGATGCTAAAACATTGCAATTCGGAGAAGCCTTGTCTGCTGGAGCCTGAGCTGGTCTGGCCCTCTGGTGTGACTGTCAATCAGCCCAGCTTCGTGCAGGGAGAGAGTTGGGGGAAATATCCTCAAAGTCTGAGGTGGGCAATGCAGCCAGCTGACATTCTATCATTGAGTACCTACAACCACCTGGTGAGATAAAAAAGATGAGCCTCATTGAACAGATTAGGAAACTGGGGCCCAGAGAGGCCAAGCAATTTGTCTAAGGTCACACAGCTAATGCCTGGAAGAGCTGGGGCAGGAACTCAGGTCTGTCTGGCTCCAGGAGTCCATCAAGAGGACGAAACGTCTGAGAGTGGCCTAGAGCTCGCTCTCTCCTTTGGGATGGCCCGAGGCTGCATCAGAGCAGGACCAATTACCCTGGCTGAGTAAAGCAAACCTTCACTTTCCCTACAAATCTGCAGCTGGGCCTCGAGCGCTGCAGGAGGCCTTTCCCAACCAGGTCAGCTGATGGGTGACCCACGGCTGAACCCAATTCCTGCTGTTTCATCAAAGCTGAGCTAAAAACAGCCTTGCTTTGGCAGTGGAAAATTGAAACTCTCAGCTCCCTCTTAAGGATCTTAAACAGGTCAGCCCACCAAAAAACCCAATCTTTCAATCTGGATTCTCTTAAAAAGTAGGGCAGGCCAATTATGTTTTACTGTCCTGAGCTACGTGGAGCTGAGAGCAGGGAAGGTCATGCCACGGCGCCCAGGGCTGCCAGCAGATGGGAGACCGAGGAGCCAGCCAGCTTCTCCCATCAGCCTCTTTGTCAAAACAGAATTAAAACGCCTGGGCTCTTGCTGGCACCGAGATGCCATCCAAGGTAATAGGTATTTATCTTAGTGTGTTCGGCTTTGGGCTCGATGCCACAGGGATATGGAAACTGGAAGCTGTCTTGTTCCCTGCTGTTTCTCACACCTACTACAGCACCTAGCATGTGGAAGATAGTCAAGAAATATCTATTCATTCATTCATTCATTCATTCATTCATCCATTCAGTGTATTTTTACTGAGCACCTACTATGCGTCAGGGCCTGTCCTGGGCGCTAGAGATACAATTGTGAACAACACAGACAAAAATCACTGTCTTCATGGAGCCGATGTTGTAGTTGAAGGAGACAGACCATAAATAAACAAACTTTAAAAAAGAGCATGTTGGTGCTTACATGTGTATTTAGAAAAATAAATAGGGATAGAAAGTGCTGGGAGCGGAGGTGGGGGTTTAAATTTTAAATTAAGGGTTGTCAGGAGAGGGGACATTTAGCAAAGACTGAAGGAGGGAAGTGCGTGAGCCATGTGGACATCCGGGGAAAGAATGTATGAGACTGACAATCATTGAACTGACATTAAATGTCACACACGTTTGCTATGCATCCGTCATCGCCTTGAGACTTAGAACTTTGTGAGATGAACAACAGTACGTAAATTACCAGTGAAGTAACAGAAACTCAGAGACAAAGTCAGAAACAAGGTCTCCTCTTCATGGGTTTATGGTCTGTGTAAGGAAGTTAAACAATTCAACAGCTAGTCTCGTTTCACAGCTGGACATGTACCGGTAGCTGCCTGATATAAAGACTACCTTTCCCAGCCACCCTTGCAGCAGCAGGCCATGTGACTATATTCTGGCCAATGGGAGGTAAGTAGTGGAGTTAGGTAAACCTTCCTGCAGGATCTTCAAGGGAGGGGGTGAGTCCTTCTCCTTCCCCTCCCACCTTTCCTCTTGACTGGCCTGTCCTAATGGCTGGAGCTAGAGCAGCCTTATTAGACTTGGAGACCTGGAGAATGGAGGCTATGCAGAGTGGACACCAAGAGGGAAGAGCCTGAGGCCCTGACACCATGGAACACCCTTGGGAGAAGCTACACGGACTCTTAGAAGAAAGAAGAAGAAACTTTTATCTGGGGTTTTTGTTGCAAGTGGCCCAAACTAATTCTGACTGATACAACTTCAGACACTGGAGAGGTCATTCCCTGGTTTGAATCCAGCCACTGTGTAGGGCAGTCGATTGCTGTAACTTGGTAATAACCAATAAAAAGGCCACATCTTCAGCTTTTAAAAGTCAAAAATAAAGATTTGTATGTAAAATCTGAGTTTCAATAGTTTGCCATTCATTTAATTGAAAACTTTTATTTTTTTTTTTAATTAAAAAAGAAAACATTCAGTGTCGGTTACACAGAACTCGTTTACTGGCAAACGTTGGCCTGTAAGCCCCCGGTCTGTGCGTGAGGCCACATGAGGGGAAGGACTTACAGGAGAAACTGAACAAACAAGGGAGGGGCAGCGCGGGGCTCCTCAGGTGCTCAGAGCGGATCCTGCTACGGAAGGCTTCCGTGGCAGCTCCCTGCATGGGTGGGTCTCCACTCAGAGACCCACTGGGTTCAAGCTCCTGGACTGAGCATCTTGGATTCTCACCAAGTCCAAAACAAAAACAGTCCTGTGTACCAAACACACACGCACACACACACACACGCGCACACACACACACTCTTTATCAGTGGAGATAAGACCCGCAGAAGTGAGCAGTGGCTTGGCAGGCTGGTGCATGTGAATGGACGTGTCCCTTTCAGCCAGTGCCTGTGTCATCTGTTCCTTCTGCTAATTGCCATCATAAGGGGGGGAGGTGGTGGTGGTGGGAAGGTGAGAAGGAGGGAGGAGTAACTGTCCATCCACCAGTGAGTTTGGGAGGGAGGGCCAGGGCTCTCCCTCAGACCCACAGCGTTGTCATTTCAGTTATCCTGGCCCAGGGACATGCCAACCGCTGCGGGTGGTGTGGCCGACTGTCCTGGTTTGGGACGACCCATGGAGAGTCAAGAAGCCCGCCCTCTGGCTCTGAGGAAGGTGTTTCATTGTACAGTTTACCATTCCCCGTGTATTCTCCAGACTCACTAGGAGAACCTGCATGAAGACTGTGGACGCCGAAGATGGCGGTGCTAAAGGCATGGACTCTGGAGGCTGGCTTTGAATCCCGACTCCTCCGCTGACTAGATGTAGACCTTGAACAAGAACTCTACCTCTCTGCCTTCATTTATCCACCTTAAAATTTGGGATAGTCATAGTGCCTTTCCTATAAACTGCGGAGAGGATTAAATGAGGTAATACATGTAATAATAATAATAATAATAATAATAATAATAATAATTAATAATACACTTAGGACAGTGCCTGCTCCAGTTGCATTTTCATTTTTATCGCCATCATTTGTATTGGTGTTTATGCATCTTCTGGTCACTTGCTGCCCCTGTGCTGTTCTTTGAGAGGGCTGGGTAGGGATGTGGATTCATGCCCAGAGACAGGGTGGGGGGAAGGCAAAGGAACAGGAGTTGCCAGGAACATTTAGCCACCAGGGTGCACACAGAGGGCACGTCGGCAACACTCAAGACCACACACTGAGAATTCACTTTTTCGAATGTTTTGGATGTTGGAGGCTTTGTCCGGGCTCTCAGGTCTCTTGGATCTGGTGCTGTTGATTTTCAGAGCCAAGCAGTGGCTCCGATGGGGAGAGGTATGGCTTAGGGGTCAAATGCACGGGTGGTGACATCTGACAGACTTCGGGTCCAATCTCAGCTCTGCCGCCTGCAAGCCCTGTGACCTTGGGCAGTTTGCTTAACCTCTCTGTGTTATGCCCCTGGTCTGTTAAATCAAGGAATATAATGCACCCCCTCCCAGGACTGCAGTAAGGAGTGAGATAATAGTAAGGAAAAAGATGGAATATTCTTTCCCTGCTAACAGACCAGGAGTGTTGGTCCTGAAGAAAACTGGCATGAACAGCACTAACCATCACTCGCTGAGAACGCCTGGGTTCCTAGCATTCTACCCACTCCATCTCTGGTGCTCGCTGAACCCTAGAGGGGCGGGCACTGTGCACATGGGAAGTCTGAGGCTCAGCCAGGTTATGTGACCTGCCCGAGGTCACAGAGGGGAACCAGTTCTGCAAAATGGAACAAAGGGTGGGCTCTGTCCTTAAAGGTTAGCTGAATGAGCCAGTCTGTCCACCCGTACGCCCAGCACCTAGAACTTTGCTGGGCACATATTGGTGTTCCGTGTCTGTTGTTGAATAATAATAAATGGCACACAGTGTGTGCCGGGCACTGTTCTAAGCACTTCACATGTATTAGCTCAGTCAACCCCCTAACAACCCTGTGGTTATTATGTGCTACTATATTATGTACTATTATCATCTGTTTTACAGCAGAGGAAACTGAGGCACAGAGAGGTTCAGTAACATGCCCAAGATCACACTGCAAGACTGGCTATGCTACTGCCGACACAAGAGGCAAGTCAAATCAATGTCTTATCTGGGGGGACTCGGTATCCTGGGGAGGGACCCTGGCTGGGACTTAGGGACAGCGGTTAAATTAGAGAGCTTCTTACGGAATGGAGGGGCAGGGGCTTGCACACAAGATATTTGGAGAATGCTCACAGCAGTGTTTCAGGTCAGAGAGGAGGAAGAGATAAAAAGATGGGTGCATACAGAGTTCTGAGCAGGAAAAGGACCCTGTGAGTCACTGAACAAGAGGCAGGAAAGACGGGGCAGCTGTGGTTTCTGAAAGGCACTGGGAACGTCCCAGCAAGGGCAGGAGGGACTCCATTCATTCCTCAATGTTCAGCTTTGGAACTCACTTTCTGTGTCCCTGGCAGTGGCCGTGACCATGCTGGGAATGAGGGGACAGATGACAACTCTGCTGTGACAGAGCCCAAGGTCTCCAGGGCTTCCTACCCCCCACTGCTCTGCATCATCGCCTGGCAGAGCCCAGGCCCAGTGACTGGCACAGGCCAAGGACCCCAGCTGGCCTCTGTCCTACCTCTGTCTGGACTGTCTCTGGGTTTGGGTTTCACATCAGGGCCTCTGCATTCCAGAAAGTGAGTCTGAGAGGCAAGCAGAAATCCTCGTGCTCGTGCATGGTAGAGCTTTGTGTTACCAACCTAACAGACACTGAGTGATTTTTCTGTACCAGGACTATGCTGGGAGCTTCTACATAGGATATCTCATAAAAATATTCAGTGCTTCCATCCATCTGTCCATCCATCCATCCATCCATCCATCCATCCTTCATCCATTCAGCCATCCATCCATCCATCCATCCATCCGTCATCCATCCATCCATCCATCCACCTATCCATCATCCATTCATCCGTCCAGTCCATCCATCCATCCATCCATCCATCATCCATTCATCCATCCATCCATCCATCCATCCGTCATCCATCCATCCATCCATCCATCCATCCATCATCCATTCAGCCATCCATCTATCCATCCATCTGTCATCCATCCATCCACCCATCCATCATCCATTCATCCGTCCGTCCATCCATGCATCCATCCATCCGTCCGTCCATCCATCCATCCATCCATCCATCATCCATTCATCCATCATCCATTCATCCGTCCATCTATCCATCCATCCATCCATTCATCCATCATCCATTCAGCCATCCATCTATCCATCCATCTGTCATCCATCCATCCACCCATCCATCATCCATTCATCCGTCCATCCATCCATCCATCCATCCGTCATCCATTCATCCATCATCCATTCATCCGTCCATCTATCCATCCATCCATCCATTCATCCATCATCCATTCAGCCATCCATCTATCCATCCATCTGTCATCCATCCATCCACCCATCCATCATCCATTCATCCGTCCATCCATCCATCCATCCATCCGTCATCCATTCATCCATCATCCATTCATCCGTCCATCTATCCATCCATCCATCCACCCATCCATCATCCATTCATCCGTCCATCCATCCATGCATCCATCCATCCGTCCATCCATCCGTCCGTCCATCCATCCATCCATCCATCCATCCATCCATCCATCCATCATCCATTCAGCCATCCATCTATCCATCCATCTGTCATCCATCCATCCACCCATCCATCATCCATTCATCCGTCCGTCCATCCATGCATCATCCATCCATCCGTCCATCCGTCCATCCGTCCATCCGTCCATCCATCCATCCATCCATCCATCCAATTCTACGTTGAGTGCCATGTTCCACTCAATGGCACGTGGGGTAGTTACTAGAGGGACAAGTGAACAAGGCCGGCATGATCCTTGTCCTCATGGAGCTTACTTTCTAGTGCTGCAGAGAGGGATAGAACTAACCACCTAAATACATGTTTACTTCATAGTGTGATGAGTTCTGTGAGACAGCCAGGGTGCTACTAGTGTTGACCTTGGGAGGACCTGACCCAAATGCACTGAAAAGTCAGGAAAAGCTTTCCTAGGAAGAGACATGAAAACAGAGGTCAGCAGGAGGAGCAGGACTGGGTAGGGGAGGCCGTGGGGGAGGGTAGGTGGAGAGGGTTCCAGGCAGAGGGAAACAGATGTGCGACACACCTGGGAGGGTGGAGAAGCAAAGGTCATTGAAAACGTGAAGGAAGGTTCAGGGAGTGAGGGGCAGTGGTACGGGAGGCAGAGGGTGAGGCAGGCAGGGGTCGGCTCATGCAGGCCTCCTGGGTCATGTTTACCAGTTTGGTTTTTCTCCTGAGAAAAGTGGCGATCGCGGAAGAAACTTGAGCAGGAATGAGGGTGGAGGCACGACACGGTTAGTCTGCATCTTAGCTCTGCTGAGTCAAGAACGGGATGAGGAAAGACAAGATGGGCATGGACTACCCAGCTAGAAAGCTGCTGCAATGGGGTTAGAGGAGAAATGCTGGAGGCTGGCTGCAGCTGGGCGGGCAGACAGAAATGAGCTGTCTCAGATTCGATTCAGGAAGCATCGGGGATGGGACAGAGTGACTGACTAGACACGGGGAGTGAGGGGGAGAGGTGCCTGGATAGTTCCTGAGTTTCTAGGCTGGGGAGCTGGCAGGTGGCTGGAGCAGCTGAGAGGGGACCATGTGGATTTGAGTGTAGGTTACCTGAGAGACGTTCAAAGGGAGATGCTGAACCAGAGGCTGGGCGTGTGGGTCTGGAGAGACTCGGGGCTGAGGCTAAAAGCCCCTTGATGGTATCCCCACTCCCGTTGGGCCCGTGAAGAGCTGGTCTCAGGTTACATATACGCCCAGGTGCTGGGCCTGAGCTCATCTCTAGGGAGTACAACATCGTGAAACCCTGGATTCAAGTGCGGCCAGGCAGCTTCCTGGCCAGAGCCAGTTTTCCTCTCTTTTTGGTTCTGGGTGGTTCCATGTGGGCATAGAGACAGCGCGGTCAGCTGACAGTGGTGTCATCTCCATGGGTCCCAGTGGGATAGCAGGAGATGGTGTTTGAACCAGGGCAAGGGCTTCCCACAGAACTCTGGATGCCCCGCCTGGCCTCAGCCGCTGCTGTGCTCTTGCCCTGGAATGCCTCCCTCGGTTTCTTTGTCTGGGCCTCTCCCACTCACCCACCAACCACGGCCTCTGATAACCGCCCAAGCCCCTCCCTCTCTTGCACCTGTGTCAGCCAGGCTGGGTCGATCCCTCTGGACTCCTGGGGGCTCCCAGTCACCACTATCTGCTTGTCCAGACCTCCCCCACACATCCCAGGTTGGGAGTGCCTCCTGCAGCTCAAGAACTGTGTGTCTCGGCCACAGCCTGGATTCCTAGCTGCTCTCCCAGCCTGAAGCATCACTTGGGTCGGTGCAAGTTTGCTGAGAGGTAGACTAATCCAGTGGTGAGGACCAAGGCTTTGACTCAGACCACCCTGGCTGGGTCACAGCTCTGCTACCAGTCATTCTCTGCGGGGCCTCAGGCAAATCCCTTCCCTTCTCTGATCCCGTTTTCCCCTCTGCCAAGTGGGGCTCATGAAGGACGGCCCTTGCAGGCTTATCATGAGGATGAAGCAAATCCACGCGTACGAAGGCTGTAGCAGAGGGCCGGGCACACAGCATCGGTCATACATGCTCATAAATGTTAGCACCAGTATTATTATTATTATTAATTAGGCATGAATCATCTTTATATAGAAAGGATGACCTCTGCTAGCCTCCAGAGAATGAGTCAAATCTCTAAAGCCGGAATTATGGAGAATGAGGAACAGCCAGGCTGGGCTATCGGAGCAGGGTTGAAACAGACTAGATATTATCTTTGTTTTAAAAAAAAAAAAACGCTTTGGGCTGTGTTCACGAGGAAGGCAGATGCATGAGAATAGGTTTATCAACGTGGTTTTCAGTTCCACTGTAATTTAAAATAAATAAGTCAATTTAATGTTTATAGAGTGAGTTATGCCTTATTAGGGACACGGTGAGCTGAGGAAACTTGGCCAAGGCAAAATTTGAGAAATTGGCCCCAGCCGGGAGAGTAATTACGGCAATGCTTTAGTGTGCAGTCTTGCCCAATGATATTTTCATTCTGTCTAATTTATTAGTTTATTAGCTTTATGGTGAATATAGAAAGTTATACCACAACATGGGCCTAATTTGATCAGAGCCAAATTTTCAGGTCCTCCCGAGATGGCTGTAATATGGGAAGAGACCCCTGTTTTGAAACTGTTTCCAAGGTTTCCAGAAAGACTCAGGGCAGAGTTCCAGGACTCTGGGTCCTGGGGCTATGAGTTAGAGAGGCAATAGAGGACAGCGGCCCAGAATGCAGGCTGCCTGGTTTTAACCAGCAGCTCCTCTGCTCTCCAGCTGTGGGGCTTCACGTACTGAGACTGTCTAGATCTTGGTTTTCTCACCTGTAAAATGGGAGCAATGATATTTCATCCCTAGATGAGCCCCATGTGATGGGGCCTGGGCCACATTGCTTACCACGGTCTCCTGACAGCCCAGCACTGTGCCTGCTCGTCATAGGCATTTGGTTAATGGTGTTGCATAAATGTGGCCAAAAGCGACACCCATAGAAGGTGCTTGGCACACAGTCATCAGCCCTCCTATCTCATGTACATTGTACCAGTTCCAAGAGCTTTACTCACTCCTTTAGGCCTCACAGGCACTCTACAAAGTAGGTGCCATTATTATCATCCTGGTTTTCGAGATGGGGACACTGAGGCACAGATAGGAAGTGACCTGCCTAGGGTCCCACTGCCAGTAAGTGGCAGAGCTGGGATTCAGATGCCAGGAGCCAAGCTCCAGGGTGACTGTACCCTGTCTTAAGCGTTCCTTACATTTTAGCTTTATTATTCATAACAAAAGTCCAGTTCCCTGACACCGTGAGGGTGTCAAATCCGAATCCTTTTATCAGGAGCCCAAGCTCTCCACGAGCGGGTCGCTCTTTCCTCTCCTTCCCCTGCCTCCACCCAGGCCCTCACTCCTCTCCTCAGGCGGTCTCCTCGCTGGCCCCACACAGCACCCAGTGGGTCCACTCAGTTCAACAAGCCTTCAAGTCCGTCAGCCTCCCAAGCCCAGCCCCGGACAGCGGGGGCACGGGGATCAATCACAGGGGCTCTTGCCCTCAAGGAGCCCACGCTGAATTCCTGAGCACCTACAGTGCACCAGACCCTGAAGAGGGAACTGGAGATACAGAAGGGAAGAAGGGGATGGTACCTGTACCTGGCAAAAAGGACTCTGCAGATGTAAGTGTGATGGATGAAGAGATTATCCAGAACTGTCCATTGGACCCAGTGAAACCACACGGGTCCTTATAAAACGTGGGCAGGAGGGTCAGCGTCAGAGAGACGCTGTGACGACAGAAGCAGAGGCTGGAGTGATGTCCTCGCTGTCAGGGGCTACAAGCCAAGGAATGTGGGCACTTTGGAGAAGGGCCAAAAGGCCAAGAAACAGATCCTCCCTGGAGCTTCCAGAAAGAAGTCAGCTCTGCCGACACCCCAGTTTAGCCCAGAGAGACCCAGTCAGATGTCTGAACACCAGAACTCTAAGATATTAAATGTGTGTGTGTTTTAAGCCACTAGGTTTATGGTGCTTTGTGACAGAAACAGTAAGAAACTAATACAACAGCTAACACCGAGAGGATTAGTTCCTGCTGTGCTCAAAGCCTAGCTGAGGGTGATCCCATTTAATGCCCCGAGAACTACCCCTGCCCCAGGAGGAAGATGCTCTTATCTCCATTCCAGAGTCAGTTAATTCAGTCATTCAACGAGTATTTATTGACTACATCCGGTGAACTTCCAGGTGCAGGGGATAGAGCCATGGCAAGAGACTACGTATTTCCACGAAAATAAGACAGGGTCTTATATTAATTTTTGCTCCAAAAGACGCATTAGGGCGTATTTTCAGGGCGTGTCTTATTTTTCCATGTACAACAATTTACATTGATTCAAATACGGTCATGTCATCTTCTTCTGGAACATCGTCGTAACGTACTAAATGCGTCTGTCTGGCTGACGATCTTAACGGGGGCTTATTTTCAGGGTAGGTCTTATTTTCGGGGAAACACGGTAGAGGAAACTTGATTTCTAGAGGACGAGACGATAAACAAGCAAGCATGTAACCATATACCACATAACGCCAGGTAGTGATACATTCTATGAAAATCAACACAAACGTCAAGGTGAAGCTGGTGATGGGAATACTGTTTTGTATGAGGTGGTCAGGGAAGGCTTCTCTTAGGAGGTAACATCTGAGCAGAGAGCTGGATGGACCTGAGGTCGGAGCCATGGAGACATCTAAACCGTTCCAAGCAAAGACCCTGACCACGGAGAAGTGGGGCGCTTGCTCACGTGGGTTTGGAGACCAGCTCTGCCCCTCCTGAGCCCGCCGTCTTGAACTCTCCATCATGCAAAGAATCAGAGAGTCTGTCGAGAATGAGGAACGTGCACAAGAAGCCGCGCCAGGGCCTGTGGGGTTCGGCCTGGCCAGAGGGTGGTCTCAGGGTCGGTGCCCGGAGGCAGAGATGAGCGACTTTGGTCTGGAAGCATGGGGAGGGTTCTGACAGGCAGAGGTGGTGGGTGCTGCTTCTACAAGGTCAGGGTGTGGGAAAAGCCTGGTGGGCGCGTTAAGAAAGGGAGTCCCCCTTACATCTGGGCCAAGCATGGGAGCACACAGAATGTGGAGCCCCTGGACTCACACCCTGCTGGTGGGGATACAAAAGGGAAACAGCACCTTGGAAAACTGTTCGACAATGCTGTAGACTGTGTCCTACAAAAGAGATGTTGAAGTCCTAACCCCTGATATGTGTGACTCTGACATTATTTGGAAATAGGGTCTGTGGGGACAGAGCCCCAAAAAGCGGTTTCCAGGCTCTTGGCCTCACATAGAAAGGTGCTGGCTCAGGTAGTAAATGGCCATCAACTGTGATCAAATGGCCATCAGCTGTGGCTAGTTGGCCGTCAGCTGTAACCAGTGAGCCATTAGCCATGAATATAACTGCCATGGCTACGCTAGCAAAAAAGGGGGAGCTAGCAAGAAGATGGTGGCTGAGTCTGCAAGCGGCACAGTGAGGGTTGAGAATTGTGTGGCTCCTGTTTCCTGTGTCTCCAACCCAGCCGCCAGCGAGAGTATAGTGGTATGACTCCCCTACCTATGGCTCTGTGGGTGTTCCTGTTTGGCCTCACCATGTCCTGCGTTCTTATGTGGGGAGCGGGAGCAGAGACTCCGCAGGCCGCCCTGCATGACAAGTGGCGCAGCGAGCAGGGTCTCCCGCAGGGTCCCCCGCACGACAGGGTCTTTGCAGTTATCACCAAGCTAAGAGGAGGTCCTACCCCCATCCAATGTCTGGTGTCGTTACAAATTTGGATGCAGAGACACGAACCCAGAGAAGGAGGACGCCATATGAAGACGGAGGCAGATGCCCAAGCCAAAGAACCCAAAGGACTGCCGGCAACAGCCGATGCTGGGAAGAGGGGAGGAAGGGTTCTGTCCTAGAATGTTCAGGGCGGGCATGGCCCTGCCAACACCTGATTTCAAATGTCTAGCCTCTAGAATTGTGAGAAAATAGATTTCTGTCATTTTAAGCCACCCAGTTTGTGGCATCTTGTTATGGCAGCACTGGGGAATCATGCCGGCAGCCTCACTAAAGATGGTCCAGCAGGTCCACTCCTGGGGATACAACCAAGAGAAAAGAACGCTCATTTGCTCAAAACGGGTATCAGCATCCCCACGGTCCCTCCGCGGCAGAATGAACACATACGCTGTACTGATCCATGCAGTGGAGTACTACACGGCAACGAAAAAGGATGAGCCAATGACACGCGCAACCACGTAGACAAAGCTCCCAGATGCTAAGCTGAGCGAAAAAAGCCAGACACGGCCAGTGTGACTCTGTGTGCGGAGCAAGGACAGGAAAAATGAGCCAAAGTTGATTCGATAGTCAGAATCACATTTCCCTCTTGGTGGAAGGAAACCTCGTGGGATACTGGAAATGTTTTACATCCAGAGCTGGGTATGGGATGGACCAGGGTGTATGCACGTGTAACAATTCCCCGAGCTGAACCTTTAGTTTAAGCACTTTCTTATACCCTCATGTAATAGGAAAATAAATGCATGCGGAACCTACCGCCCCACACCGAGTGGAGAGCCCCAAAAGTCTGGAGTTGGTTCTCTTGGCCTCCAGATGCTGGGGATGGTGAATGTTGAGCATAGGATGACGTGTGTGCCACCCGGGGAAGGACTGGGGCATTTAGTGGCATCTAAAGAGAATTTATAATGAGTTCAGGGGCCCCCTTGGCCCATCAGCCACTAGAGCAGCTGGTAGGGTCTCTACGTGGCCCTCCCCACTCTGGATCTCATAGGCTGGCATCACAGCCTAGGCAAGCGGGGAAGCACAGAGCAGGGAGAGCTAGTGGTGCAGAGACGCAGCCGGGCTGTGTCTCCCTCCCCCGCCAGCCTCTCCTCATCAGTGCTCTGCTGGGCCAGGCTCCGTTCTCATCAGTTCCGTCGCTCCCAGGGCACCTCGTTATTTACTCTGTCAGACCTCAGCACCTCTGAGCTGACTGCTCTGGGGCCCAGACCTCAGCGCCAGCCTCTCCCGGTGGCACATTGGAGAGGCAAAGAGGAAGTGGGCCTTCAGCAGCCTGCTAGAGGCAGTGGATGGAAAGGCCACCGGGCAGGACCCTGCCCCATCACGGGAAGTGTGGTGCAGGGGTTCAGAGAGGCCCAGGGATCTCCTCCAAGTTCCCATAGCTCTGAAGGGGCAGATGTGTCCTCCTCTCTCCGGTCTGTAAACCCCAGAGCCGGCCCCTTTCTCCATACGCCCCAGCCTCTTCCACCTGCAACATTCAAACAGGTGATTGGAGGTGGTGTGGAATAGTGGAGAAGGACTGCTACACAGGCTGCCTAGGTTCAAATCTCGCCTCTGCCTCTTGCCGTGTGCTTAACATGGGGCAAGGCACTTAAACTCCCGGCCCCTCAGTTTTCCCCATCTGCAAATGGGAGTAATAGGGGTCCTCTCCTCCCGCGTTGTGAGTTCCTACTTGGCATATATTGAGTCCCAGACAGGTACTTGCTCTTATAATTAGTGTTGTCGGCCATGAGATGGCTACAAAGAAAGGCAAAGGTCCCATTTCTGCGCGGGAGCCCTCTGAGGGCATCAGACCCACAGACAGACCTTTTGTGGGCACCTCTTCTTCTTCAGTGATTCTAATAGGGCGGGGCTGGGGGAGGGCGGGGCTCGGGGGGTGGGCGTGTCGGCTCCGGGTCCTCAGCAGAGACACGCCTCTCCCCGGCGGGGGTGGGACTCTGAGTCAACGCCCGGACCCAGCTCAGCTACAGCCCATCCTTCTGGCCATGCCCAGCTGCCCAAGTCCGCTTGATGCCTGCTTAACATCCTGGGTGTGCCCGGCAGGCTGCTGGGGTCCTGGGACGGAGTTGGGCTCTGCTGGCCCACAGGGTCATCTGGGCTGTCCCCTGCCTTCCCATCACACTCGCGTCCCGACAGAAAAGGGGGCTCCCGCCTCTTGTGTGAATCCCCAGAAGAGGGCGCCCGGGGTAGGGGGGAAGTGGGGTGCCCAGGCTGTGGGCAGGGCACCAAATGGTCAGGCTTGTCAGGTGGGTGACGGAGGCAACAGGGTGAGCACCCAGATGGAGACTCTGGGTATGGACACTCTGACCCCCCAGGGACGAGCTCACAAAGCAGGTCGCCACACCCCATAACTGCGCCCAGACACAGGCTGCCCACGTACGTCCTCTCTGCAACCCTGGCATATGGCATCTTGGGCATAGAAAGGCCCCCCCTACATGATCTGGGCCCTTCAGCCCATCCCAGGGCTCCATACACTGTTCTCGGTCACTTTACATGTCTGTCTGGGCCTCAGTTTCCTCATCTATAAAATGGGAGACGGGGTACAGCCTACCTCATGGGATGTAGGACTCAGCTGAGACAATCCATGTAACATGTTTAAAGCCATGTAAGGGCTCAGCAAATAGACGCTCTTCCGGTGGGGAAGGGGCCCGGCTTTTTTCTGTGATCGTGTCACCTGCTCTTACCCGGCGTCTGGCTCCTCAGAGGCACTCAGAGATGTTCACGAATGAACAAATGAACAAAATGTCCGTTGATTCCTTCTTCCAATCACTCCTGGAAACTCTCCAGGCCAGAATGGGGGGAGGAGCTGCACTTAGGAGGGTCACCCGGGGAGGGGCCAAGCAAGGCTCCCCCACAAAGCAGTAGGAACAATTCAGATCCTTTGTTCACTCTGGTTCTCTCTGCAATGCCTCTGTGCTGAGCTCGGCAGGGCCTGGGCTGGGGCGGCTGGGTGCACACAGGGCCCTCCCTCTAGGAGTGACAGTCAGTGGAACCAGGGCAGGGTGGTGAGAGAGGCTCCTGACAGGGGCAGGGGCAGGTGGACACAGTCTCCCTGAGTCCGTCACCTTTTCCCTCTGTCATCATTGTTATCGTTATTACTGTTTCCCCGAAAATAAGGCCGAGCTGGACCATCAGCTCTAATGCGTCTTTTGGAGCAGAAATTAATATAAGACCCGGTCTTATTTTACTATAATATAAGACCCGGTCTTATCTAACATAATACAATATAAGACCGGGTCTTATATTAATTTTTGCTCCAAAAGACGCATTAGAGCTGATTGTCGGGCTAGGTCTTATTTTCGGGGAAACAGAGTATTTTGCATTATGGAATAGAATTTGTCTCATACTGAAGAATATATATATATATGTATGTATATACACAATATGTACATTAGAAGCATATTATAGACAAGTGCCTGTGACAAGCTTTTACTTAACACCACTGTGTGCCAGACAGTAGGCAGTTTGAAGATAAGAATTCCTACAACCCTAACCACAGCCTGGGGAGCTGAAATCATTATTCTTTTCCTACCAATGAAGTCCTGCCCAGTGTCACCACGGAGAGCATCTGGCAGAGGCAAACCGTAGCTGCCCGTCTGCTGGCACCATAGCCAAGGGTGATGGGGTCCCATATCCCCCTACCCCAAGCCTGCTGGAGTCCTAACAGAGCAGGGGCTGAGAGTCCGTGCCCTGCCTCTGTCCTCTCACATAGCTTATGGGTTGAATCCCGGCTTGACCACTTACCGACTGTGTGGCTTTGGGCAAGTCACTGAACCTCTCTGAGCTCTCTTTTCATCTACTAATGGGGACAGTGATGGCACCTGGATTGTGAGGCTTTACGAGTCAAGGTGTATAATGTGCTCGCAGCAGGGCATGGCACACAGTAAGCGCTTGAGCAACACTGGCGTTAGCATTATTATCCGTCCTCTGATCTCAGATGCCTATGTCATCATTCTGGGGAGGAAGCAGACGTGCCGGGAAATTCAATTAAAGTGTTCGAAAGGCCCTGGCAGGGTTGGTGAGCTGGGGGGAGAGTTATGACTGGCTTCAGTCCCGTGGTCCCCACAAAATACTCAACATGCCCAGGAACATTAACCCAGCAAGAGGGGGAAAAAAAACGACACGACTGAACGAATGCCCTGTCAAGGAAGGAAATACGTAATCAGTTAGCCGAGCCTCCCCAAACCTCTCCAAATAATAATTAGGAATGTCAGCTCAGCTCACAAGGAAATTGCCAGAGCAGGGGCGAGCCACTCCCCTGAGAATGCAAACGTGGATCCACAGCGCTGATTGGCGCCGCGCTCGGTGCCCAGCTTGTCGTGGAACTCGAGGCGTGTGTCTTGGGGCCCCAGTCCTGGCTGTGCACGGAGCATTCGCCCTGGGGACCAGGTCCACCGCCTGTTCCTCTTGACAAGATGGCGAGGAAGGAGCAAATAGGGTTAGAGCCGGGGGGCTGCTCATCACCCATTGCCCCCTCCCATTGTGCATTAGTAAAAAGGGAAACTGAGGCTTGGGGAAGTTGGGTGACTGGGCACGTCACCCTGTAGCTTCACTGCAGACTGTCCAGACCTCAGGGGCTTTGGCTCAGTGTTGGATTCTCCGACCAGGAGTTCACTCATCCACATAAGACATATTTGTCAGCCACTGATATGGAGGTGCCTGGTATTATTGTGGACGCTGGGCCCACAGAGGAGAGCCAGAGGGAAGCCGGGTGTCAAGGGACCCGAGTGTGCAGAGAAAGGACATAAGCTGTTGGGAGCCGTGAAGAAAAAGATAGCCCTTGACTGGACATCAGGAAGCATGGGCCCTGGCTTCTCCGTTGCTACTGGACTGTGTGACCGGTAGCAAGTCACTCACCTTCTCTGGTTGTCTCTTTGCTTTTTGTAAAAGGAGGAAGACCTCCCTGTCCTGCAGCCTGTATGGTGGGGCTTCATCACCTTAGATGCAGTCTGTGCTATTGGCAAATAGAGGTGACAGATACCTATTTGCTACAAAAGGCCCACTGACCTTTTCTCCTTTGTCTCTATCAGTGGCAAGTTTAGGTGACTCCTTTCCCTAGACTAAGCCCTGCGACAATGTGGTGATCCAGCCGGGAGCTTCTCATCTGTTCGTTTATCCATCCATCCATCCATCCATCCATCCATCCATCCACCCACCCACTATTGAGAGTTCACTGTGAGTTCGGCAGTGCACTCACGTCTCCTGCCCTCTCCCAGCCATGCTTTTCCAGGATCCTTTGGCTCACTAGACACTCCCCCACCCGCATTCTCCATCAATTCCACCCAATTCTCACCTCCTGAAACACAATTACCTTCTCAGGCGAAAAAGATTCTCCCAGAACCTGGGAACTTTATTAGACTGCAATAATATAGTAAAGAGGAGATTTGAATCACCCGGAGCAAATTCTAATGTGAAGAAATACCACAGTGACAAATACTTTGTTCTGAACTGTTTACTAAATTAAGTCTTTCCCGGACATTTTTAGCTTTCAATTTTTTTTAATACCAGCAATAAAGTAGTTGCGTAATTAGTAATAAAGCTGACAGCCAGTTACTGATTTTTTACTTAGAATGAAAACGAGTGTGTGTGTGTGTGTGTATGTGTGTGTGTGTGTGTGTATAGATAATTTCTAACAGCTCGGGTTTTCTGACTGCAGATATATAAATTATTTGCCATCTCAGCAAGTCTGTCCTGCGCACTGTGGTTCGGGGGGAGCTGCACGGAGCTCTGTGGGGTAGAAATGATCCCTTTCAGGAGTTAGAAGTTGAGTGTGTGTTCCAAGCTGACTAGCTGTGTGACCTTCAGGAGCTCATCCCAGTCTCTGGGCCTTGGTTTTCTCATCTGGAGAATGAGGGGCGTGGCCTCCGTGAGGCCTGCAGACTGAGGGCTGCTCTGTCCAGATTGTGGGAGGGAGAGTGACTTTACATGGCATCTGTGTGTTGCTGGCTCCCACCTTTGTATCTGGTGACCACAAGCTCTCCCTTGCCCTGTGTTCTCATTGACCTGCTTGCCGTTTTTGCTCGGGTGCCTACAAGACATTTTGTTCTGGTCCACACAGAACTCATGAATTCTGCGGCCCACCCCCGCCCTCGCTGGTCCTCACTGGTCTCCCCATCTCAGGAAGGCGCCCGACCACCTAAATGCTACGACCACGGCCCTCGACATCACTGCCGACTCATCTCTTTCTGATAACCCCCCACTTCCAGGCCACCCGTGAGTCCGGCCAGCTCGGCTGCCACAGCCGTTCCCCATCACGTCTCCTCGTGCGCCTCCACCCCGGCCAGCCCGTCACCACCTCTCCTCCCTGGTCTCCACGCCTCCACTTCCGCGTCCTCTCCAATAGCGAAGGTAGGGCTTTTAACAAGAAGCAAATAGAAACGGGATCAACTTCGATGGCTCCTCCTCATGCCTGGAACATAATTCAAACGCTAACAATCCAGAATGCTGTACAACGGTGGTTCTCCAACTCGCCTGCATGGTGGCGTCACTGCAGGGGCTTTTAGAACAAAGATGCCTGTGCCCCCACCATGCCGCCAAGTTCTGATTAACTGGCTGTGGCATGGCGGGGCCGTCGGAGTTTGTTTCTCCGCAGACCCTGGTGAGCAGCACAGGCTCACCTGGGACACGACTGGACATGCAGGAGCCCGGGCCCCTCCCACACCCACGGAATGAAAATCTGCATTTGGATGAGCGACTCCTGTGCACAGTTGAGCTCAGGAGGCCTGCTCCAAGAGATCTGGCCTCTGCTGACCTCTCCCCCCACCCCCCCTCCGCTGCTCCACTCCTTGCTGGGCTCCTGAATTCCCAGCTCATCTGGGCTTTTGTCTGCTCTTGGTTGACACATCAAGCTTGCTCCCATCTCAGACCCTTGCTTTCTCCTCTGCCAAATGCTCATTACCTGGTGTTTGCATGGCTGCTTCATCTCGCCATCCAGGCTGCAGAGAGCCCCCTCCCCTGATTCTCCCGGTGTTGCCAGCATAGCCCCGGGAATGTCACCTCCACAGCGACAAGGGGCTTAACCTCCCCTGTCTACCCCCGTGTCTTGATGTCCATCATGGACAAAAAACACTTCTTAACCATCAAATGATAATTATGGCAATCCTTTACCCGAGGTGGCTGAAACCTGTCATGGTACATGGGACACGTATCAGAACGGAATTCCACCCCCCACCCCGCCGGGGCACGGTCTGACATTGGGTTTGCAGCTCCTCGGGGTTGATTCTGGGTGAAGACACTGTCTCCAGAAGGCCCCTGCCCAGAGGAGAGAATGGGTCACCCCAGAGGTCCCCCCATTCCATCAGGACAGGGGCTCAGCCCACTTGCTGGGGAGGCTCCCAGCGGAAGGAAGGTCTGCTGGGGAAGCTCTCCCAGCCTGGGCTAGTCACTTCCCTTCTCTAAGCTGAGCTTGATCCCCATAAATAGGGTCTGAGATCTGCACTTCATAAAATTGTCATTAAGGTTTAAGCAAATGATGGATGGGAAAGAGTTTTGCTGAACGTTTGAAATAATAATTCCATATTTAGATAACCTGCCAGCTCATTAATTCAACATGTCTCTACTGAGACCCTGGGCTGGGCACTGAGTCCCTAGAGATGAAGAAAGAGGGTCCCTGATTTTGAGGGACAAGACCCATCCTCGATGATTGGGGAGCACAGGCCGGGGAACCCCCCCAGTTGCAATACCCCAGTGCATCACCAGAGGGCAGCAGACAGCTTTGCAAGCCCTTCCCTCCCCAGGGGAGAAAGACTGGTGAGAGAAGGGTGCGTTTTGGGAGTCCTGGAGGGCTCCTGTGGGTCTGGGGAAATAGAGAACGGGGGTGGGTGGGTGGAGGAGGCTATTAGGGGGGCAACCGTGGAGTCAACAGAGCACATCTCAGGCCCCTGCATCAAGGGTCTCCAGGAGCCAAAGACCAACCGTGTCGAAGTGCATCTGACCCCCTAGCCCCCAATGTGGAACAGGGACCCACTTGATACTCCTGGGGTCTCTGGGGTCTCAGGACCTTGGGATCCGGGATCTGTGCTGATGGGGAGATTCTGGGCCATAGAAGGGCTCCAAGCCAAGAGATGCAATAACGTTCAGGGAGAAGAGAAGCCAAATCTTGTGTGCGCATGTCTGTGAGCACAGAGTGGGAGGGCAAAGTCCCACGTTGGGAGTGTGGGATCGGGAGGGGAGAAATCAAGAAAAGGAGACCATCGCCCTAAGAAAGGACAACCAGAGAAGCAGAAGGAAAGACTGAACACCAAGGAGCGAAAGGAGAAGAGGGTTGGCCTTTATGGGTGGGACGTGAGGGGACTGGGGCCTGGGGAGGAAGGAGGCAGCATCCATCCCTCGGGAGCGTGCAGAGGACCAGTCTGTACAGGGCCCTTGGGCTGTGGAGAAGAATCAGGCCATGTCCGCCTGGGCTGCTCATGGCCTCGGTCGGGGCAGCATTGGGGTGAGTGGGTAATTGCAACCCAGCAGGAGAAGAGCAGAAGTGCAGTGAAGAGTGCTTCCGGAGCATGACTGACTCTTGGGGGGTGACAAGCAGGGAGGGCTATGCCAGCCGGCCATTGGATCTGCACCTGGAGATACTACCGGGCTCCAAAAAGGCAGAGAAGGATATGCAATACTACCGGGCTCCAAAAAGGCAGAGAAGGATATGCAACCACTGGAGAAAGGGAAGTGGGAATCTGAGAAGCCCACAGGAGCAGAAGGGGCAGGGAGACGGAGAAGGCATCAGGGGTAGGTGGAGAGTTGGGGAGCAGGAGACGGCGCCCCACTCGATGGGAACTTGGACAGAGCCCAGAAGCGTGTTAGCTTAAACGGATTTCTCAGCAACTCCATGGAATTGATGCCACCAGCTGAGGTGGCAGAACCTCCTAGATTCCCACTTCTGGAGCCAGGGTTGGGCATCCCTTCGTCTCCTTGACCAGGGGCCTGGAACTGCCAGCCCGTGGCTAGTTTTAAGATGCCTCCTACCTGGAGGCACCAAGCATCTGGGGCCACAGGTCTACTGTGTGTGTGTGTGTGTGTGTGTGTGTGTGTGTGTGTGTGTCTGCATGCACACATGCAAGTATATGTCAGAATGGCGACACAAGGTCCACGCCCTCACTAAGTCACCTGAGTCTCCAGCGCCTGGCCCTGGTCCTGGCAGGGGCTGGGCACTGTTCAATGAGCCTGCCCCCAGTGGTCCTGGGGATACCACAGCTTGGGTGTGAAGCCAGGCTTCACCCTGCTCACACTGTGTGACCTCAGACAAGTGACCATACCTCTCTGTTCTTCTGCATCATCATCTATACAACAGGACTCGATGAGATGTGCACTCCACAGGATGGTGGTGAGGGTTAAACCAGATAATGGATGGGAAACAGTTTTGCTGACTGTCTGCAATGACAACTCCACATTTGGATAACCTGTCAGCCTATTGATCAACAAACCTTTGTTGAGGCCCTGGGCTTCCATCCCAGGCCCTGTGCCAGGCTCTGAGGACCTGGAGATGAAGAAGGGAGAGTCCACACCCTGACAGACGCGACCCAGAGAGGAAGGCTGAGAGCGGATTCTGGTCGTCCCTGCAGGGCACTTGGGGGTGTGGGTGGGGGCAGGAACTCTGCCTTCCCTCGTTGGTGCTCTGGGGTGGGAGGGTCAGCATTGAGTCCAGCTAGACTTCTGGCTCAGAAAGCATAGGCACACTCCACCTTTGGGGGAAATGCCGGGGCCGGGAGTTGTAGAAAGAACGTCTTGCCCCTGGGTCCCCGCCCCCAGTCAAGACCTCCCTTTCTGAGAAGCTTAGCACAGGTCAACTGTATCATTCTTCTGATAACTGCTGGTAGCTTGGTGTCGGGGGTGGCCCAGGCTCTGGGATTTGTCACTGCCTGTGAGGTCACTCTGGACTGGGAGGTCACTGGCTGGCCCAGCTCTTTTGTCATCTTCAACCCAAACAGATCTGGCCCCAGGGGTCTTAGGACAATTATCTGTCAGCCACTGGCTGCCAGTAACAACTAGACTTATCTGTGCCTTGCAGCTTCGCACTGAATTCTTTGGCCCGAATCTGCACATCGGAGCAGATGGAAGGTGTTGTGTGAGCAGAGCTTTCCAAATCTCACTGCCAACATCTTTACCTGGAAGACTTTTTAAAAGGCTGGTTTTCCAGGCCCTGCTCCAGACCACTTGAATCGAATTCCGTCTTGGTGGGGCCAGGAATTGGTATTTTCAAGCAACTTCCAAGGTGATCCTGATGCAGGTTGTTCAGGACCCGCCTGCAGTGTAGACACCACCCGAGGGTGGCTCTCTGCTCAGGTGACTGACTTGAAGCCTCGCCGCGCTGAGAGGGGAGCACTAGACGGAGAATTCACCTAGTGGCTGGGAGAAGAACTGCAGCCCTGGCTCCTAAGGTATCCCTTGGTTTTGAGACGGGGACCGGGCTCCCACCTGGGGTGGAAGAACTGGGCTGTTCAATTCTGATGCAACGAAGGCATAATCTGTGACGAATAAAGTGCTGAAAAGGGCTCAGGGCTATCCTTATAACGTCACTCTGGCTCACTGGCATCCCCGGATGATTACTGGGTGGGGGAGAGAGAAATGCGTTCATAGCGGGTCAAGAACTGGGCGCCACCTTGGGAGTCAGTGCCCAGGGGCAGGGTCTGTATTTGTCCTGTCGCCCAGTGCTTCGCACAAGCCCAGCGCACAGCACGGATTCAACTGTGTGTGTTTGCTGAGTGGTCGAATGAACGGACCAATGAATGACCCTTTCCTGTGCAAGGAGCACGTGCCATGTATGCACGTAGTTTGGGGGACAAAAGATGTCTGGCTCATGGCAACATGCAGAGGGAGAAGGGCGTCATGGAATTCAGACTTTGAAATCAACAAGGGTCAGGCGGCATTTTGCTGTGGTTCCTACAATGAAGAAAGAGTTTGCCCTACACGCTCATGGATGAGACGCAGAAGGGACAGTTAACTTTGCAAAGGGAAACAAACCTCTCTGCTCTTTGGACCAGACATTTAACGTGTCTGTTTAAAACGCAACTACATTTTTTTTTCGCTTGAACAGATTCTGGAGGGCTTCCGCTTTGAAACCTGTCTGCCTGCGTGGAGTGGCCTCGTCAGGATGCCAGCGCTTCCCTACCCCACACCTGCGCACGCACACTGCCCTCCACTGAGTGAGTACCTGCTTCTGGTTCCTCTTTGTCTAAAACCTACTTATGCATCTAGGGCCACTTCAGATGCCACCGACTCCGGGATGTCCCTAGTCTCTCCATCTCTGAATCATCACTGCTTTCATTATATCTGAATCTTTCTTATGACAGCTATCACTTTATTACTTGAATTGTCAGCTATTTATCTCCAAGTTTTATCTCTCCTTTCATTCTGCAAATATTTATTGTTCCTCTCTAAATGCCAAGTCGGTTCTGGGGTTACTGAGATGAAAAAGATCTAGTGCAGCTTTTGGAGGAGCGTATAGGGTGGGAGCTGCAGGGAGGCAGGGGCTGCATCTTCAGCCCATGCGGGCACCGTGCCCCCAGCTCTGAGCCTCTGGATGCAGCAAATGCGCAATCTGCGCTGTTGAGCGCATACGTGAACGGCTGTATCTCAAAGTAATAAAGGAAGTGGCGTTCCTTTCCGAGTCCTTGATCCTCCAGGCTCTTTTTTTTATTTACTTGCTTTCTTCCACATCTCCCTACCCGGATCTGTATGAATTAGGAAGGTGTAACTGTGCACTCGCATTCTCCGCGAAGCCCCCAGGCTCCACCCCACCCACCCAGCTGTTCTCAACCTCGTTCAGCTTTTGGGGATGGCGCATGCTCACAAGTTCCCGGGCATGGAAATCAGACCCCGGTGAGAGGTGGCTCTCCCGCCCCAACCTTGACCTCCTGGCCCCGGCCAGCCCCAGGTGGGCGTCCAGCTCCCCTTCCCAGCCTCACTCAGATTTGGAAACTAAGCCCTGAGGCCTGTGAAGAGACTTCTCTCCCCCGCCCCAGACTTTGAACACCTAGTATCAGGACGCTTGGTCCTTCCTCCCTGGCACCTCCAACCCAGCCTTCATTCAGCAACCTGGGTGAGCTTCACAAAACACATCACAGTGGCTTCCAGGACCCTGAAAATAAATGCCAATTTACTTCCTTGCTTCTGGAGCTCTGGCTGCGCTGGCCCTTTGGCAGCTCCTAGATCACGCCAAGCGCTTTCGCACCACAGGACCTTTGCACTTGCTGTGCCTTCTACCTGGAATGCCAACCCTACCCACAACCCTGTCCGTCTGGCTTCTTCTTATCCTATAGATCTCTGCTTAGATTTCGTCTCCTATGAGAAACCTCACAGCCACTCCTCCCTCCATTATTTCCACCATTCTATATCACGTTACCTTATTTCCTTCACCACTCCTCACCAATGGTAAATATTTTTCCTCACTATTCTAAACATGTTTTATAGTCTGTCTCTACTCACCCCCTACATCGTAAACCTCGCAAGAGCAGGTCTGATTATGTCTTGTTCACTATTTTACCCCAGCACTGTCCCCGACACACAGCAATTGCTCAATTCCCCGTGATGAATGCATGATGCAAATGTCGGGGGACGGCTCAGCGGCCTGACTGGCTCCTTCCTAGTTCATCCAACAGCAGGAACTGCTGCAGTGAAAGAACACCAGAGCTTCCGCCACTAACTCGTCTACCCCACAAATATTCACAAATCCTCCACAACGTGGGTGGTGGGCGGGGGCTGGGAGACAGTGGTGAAGGCATTAGACCCTGTCCTTTTCCTCATGGGACTTCCATTGAGTTGGGAGGCAGACTTTGAACACCTAGTGTCAGGGCAGTAAGTGCATGAGGAGAAGTACTCTGGCGTATCTGACCCAGTGGGTGCCGTTAGGACTGGCTTCCTGGAGGAAGCACCCTTTAAGCTGAACCTAAAAGGATGAGTAGGTCCTTTGGCAAAGAGAGGTGGGCCAGGTGTGCGAGGAGAGGGTGAACCTCTCCAGGTTCATCTCTAGAGCCTGGAGGTGAACCCGAGTCTAGATTTCTCTCATCACCAATGTAGGGCCAGTGATACTTGCCCACCACTCCACACGACACCCTGGGCGGATGGAATGGGACAGGGATGGCAGAGGGCTTGGGGAGACCGAAGGGGAGCAGGGGTGGCTGAAGGCTCACTGTGACCAAGGAGGTCACGGCCGCCATCCGAGGACAGCCTTATTCTGCAGGGAGCAACGCATTTTGCCCACACAATTATCCCTTCTGTGGTGGGGCCCACCAGTCTTCTGTATCTGTGCCCCGCCTGGTGGAACAAGTGAATGGGGCTGGAGAGGGGAGGTATGGAGGACAGAGGTGTGCAGGCGGCCAGCTGGTGGGACCGTCACCCATATCATACCTCCCCACTTAGGAGGCCCTTGAGAGGTAGACCCTGAGACAGGGATTTGGGAGCAAGTGGTTTATTTGGGAGGGTGTCCCCGGAAGCAAGACAGGTGCATCATGGAGGTTATTCTGGGGAGGCTGCTGAGTCTCAATCCTGCTGGGGAACGGAGGGAGAGAGGGAACAGTGGAGAACATGCATCTGAGTTGTCCCACGGGACGGGCGAGGGGGCGGGGGGTTTCACGCAACACCTCCCATCATCGGCCAAGGCTGGTCCTGGGACGTCAACTCCCTGGGACTCTGGCTACAAAAGTCTGCTGCATCCCTCTCGCCCCTACCATGGATGGCTCTTCCCTATCCCGGCAGGGCCCTGCCCAAACCCGTTTTCAAGGAGGCCAAGCCTGACCACAGTCTGAATGGCACCCCAGCCCCTCAGCCCTTCCTGGCTCTGCATCCTGCCTGCCCCCTCATTACACGACGGTCGTTTGAATTCACATCTCTGCGGAACATGTTATGACATATTTACTTATGTTTTGCTTTCCTAGTTTACTGTCTGTCTCCACGAGCTCGTAGAGCCCTGCCTTTCTTGCCCCTTGCTGGATCCCAGCACCTTGCATCACGCTAGCCTCCTAGGGGTGCTCGGTTAAATACCCTATAGGAAGACATGATTGCCGATTTCAACCTGGCAGTTCTGGGTTCTGAGGCTCAGAGCTAGAAAGGCCTTTAATCAATGGAGACTCTGGGGTGCTGGGAGGGGCAGTAACCTGCCCAAGGTTATGAACTGAGATGCCACGCCACCACCTTCACCCTGGGGCAGAAGCCCTGCCACCCCACCCGACTCCCATCCCTCCAGGAACCCCCCCAGTGGGAAGCAAAGCTCCGGGAGTCCCTGGGGTTCCTCTCGGGCTGCCGGGAAGCTGCTGGCTGCCAGTTCCTGGTAATCTTCTCAGCTCCTTCTCTCCCCACTTTCCCCAGCTGAAGAGGAAGCAGCTCAGACAGCTGCGGAGCTGGGACTCTCTCTAGTTGAGATGCATTAATTTGTAAATATCTTCATTTATATGTAAATGTGGAGTCCCGCACCCTGCCGCCAGCCCAACCGGGGCCCTGCAGCCGGGAGAAGCAGCCCCTTCCAGCACGGCTGCGCGGGTGTGATCGGATTAGACTCTGAGAGGCTCTGCTCCTTCTTTCCCTTCCGCGGTGGCCTCCTCACGGCCGGCCACTCTCCCTGGTCCTCTCTGCCTGGGACACCACTACTGACACCGAGGCTCAAGGGAGAAAGTCGGGGAAGAGCACTGGCCGTGAGTCAGGGCTGCCGTGTGACCTTGGGGAGGCTCCTCCCAAGGCTTCTGGGGGCCATTGGAATGTTCATTTGCTGCAAAATCATCTGTGGCTCCCAGAATAGTACTTTTCTTTTCCAAAATGAGTTTTCACCTCCGTTTTCATCTTGATTGCCACAGGCTGGTCTTAGGTGTGCTTTAATATTTTAAGGCGCTCCAAGTCCTCTTTAGAAGTGGGTTCAGGAGTAATCATAGAGGAGTGAAGGCATCTGTGCAGCCACTCACACACCTCTTTAGAGTTCCTTTGCCTCCACATTCTCACCAGATTCCCCCAGCAAGGCTGGGTCTGAGCTCCTGGCACAAAGCCCGGAAAGGAGGGGAACCCGGAAAAGTCCTCCAGGGGAGCACACCCGCCTTCCATTCTTACAAAAGTGGGCAGGGCAGGACCACCAGCTGGGAGTGCGGTCTTCTGGTCCTATTTTCTAATTTTACCCATGGGGAAACTGAGGCCCAAAGGGCCGAGGAGTGTACCCAGGATCCTCCACTTGATTTGCAAATTTTGTCGTGCACCTACTGTGCGCAAGGCCTTGTGCTGAGAGCTGAGGGTATAAGATGAAGGGGGAGTACCTGCTCCGTCCTCTGATACTCATTGTCACAGAGAGAAGGACCGGCCTGTGTGTGGCGAGCGACGCCTCATCCTCCTGGAGGGTCAGGCACAGGCACTAAGTGGGAATGTTACAGGTACCCCACGAAGCGCAGTGCACCCTAACGTGTGTCTCCTGCAGTATCTCTCCACATGCCCAGGGCAGCTCAGTCATCCCCAAGCCTTGGAGCAGCTTGCCCTTTCTGCTGAGGCACCAAGCAAAGCAGTTGGCTGTGTAGGGAGAAAGAAGCTCCACGCCAAGTGTGTGTGTGTGTGTGTGTGTGTGTGTGTGTGTGTGTGTGTGTGTGTATCAGGGTGTGTGTGTGTGCAAAATTGTGCATGTGCAGTGCCTGTGTGAAGCTACTCTTTACCAATGCAGTGAGACCTCCTCTTGTGCGGGGGGGGGGGGGGTTGGGTTCTAAAAGAGTGGAGGCCACCAACTTTCGGGGGAGATCAGTTCTGTTGGGGTGAGGGGTGTCTAAAGAAGGTGTTCCATGGGAGGACCTGCTTGAGTTGGGTTCTGAAGGCTGATGAGGAGTTTACCAGGTGATTAAAGGGAGACAAGCCCTCTGGGAAGAGGGCCCAATGAGTGCAAAGATCAGAGGAATAAAATGGGATTGGGGGTGCTAAGGGAGTGTGTGGGGGCCGTGGGCCCTCATACTCATAGGACATGGCATGGCCTGGGATGGCATCTGCTACCTTAAGGTCTTCTAGAAAAGGGGAGGGGTAGACATATTAAATCTCTCCGTCCTCAAGGACTCGTCCCTCACCACCCTGACCTGGGGTCTGCTCCTTTAGGGTCTGTTGTTCTTGCCAGGCTTGGGGCCTTTATGCCTTTGGAGCCTGTGGAGAACAGGTTGCCCGGGCCTCTGAGCCAGGCAGAGCTGGCTTACATCCCGCTCTGGCATCCTGGCTGTGTGACTTTAGGCACATTTCTCCCCCTCTCTGGACCTCCGTGTCCTCACCTGGAAACAGGGTTTGGAAAACCCACCTCTCAGGACTGTTGGAGGCTCTGGCCGGGGAGGCCAACGTCAGGGTCTGCTCCAAGTGTCAGAGCTCTGACTTGACCCTGTCCTTCCCTCCAGGAAGGAGACCCACTTCTGCAGCAGAGCCCCTAGCCCTGTCTTCCAAGCCCATGGAGGGTGATCCTGAGAAGCCCTAAGAACACAGCAGGATGGACGTGGAAGGGCGGGAGAAGTGGCCCTCCCAGCCCCCGCCCCACCCCTTACCTCACTGTGGACTGGTACACCAGGTCCTCTCTCTTGCGGTAGTTCTCCATGTGCGAGTAGTTGGTGGAGAACATGGCATCGAAAGTAAAGATTTTCTGCTTGATGGTGCCACCATCCATCACCTGCAACAAAGCACAGAGGCAGTCACAGGTGAGCATTCAGCCAGGCCTGGCCACACCTTTCCTCCAGGCAGTAAATGGTCTCCCGGGACACTAGGGAGATGCAGAAGCCAGGAAGCCCACTGCTCTGGTGCCCCTGAAGAGACCTCTGGTGGGAGATGTCACAACTGTGACCAGAACCTTCCCAGGTTATCCCCATTTTATTGACGTGCAAACCGAGGCTCTGAAGTGACTTCCTGAGGTCCTACAGCTAAGAAGGAGCAGAGATGGCTCTTCTCTGTCTCTTTCCATTGCACCAGGGGAATCCCACTTCTGCGCCCCCACTGGTTGGCCTTGCAGAAATGACAGGCAAAGCTTGGGGAGCTGGAGACAGAGCCAGAGAGTGTGGACATGTTTTGCAGTCAGCCACAGAGTGATCCCAAATCCGTCCCTGCCTGAGAAGAGACAGAATGCGGGAGCAGGCTGGACAGAAAGAGAAGAGGGGAACAGGGGGCCAGAGGCAGTTACCCGTGCAAAGATCTCATGCGGAGACAAACAAGCTACATGGCAATAATTACTGATACATCTTGCCAAGGGTGGGCCCAGAATGGCATGGGAGCCCAGAGGAGGGGCAGCCCCCATCCTGGGAATAGGGCAGTCACGGAGGGCTTCCTGGAGCAAGAGATGTTTAAGTTGCCTTCTGAAGGAAGACTAGGAAACAGCCTGGCAAATAAGAGTGCTTCCTTGTAGAGGGCACAGCAGGAGCTAAGAGGCCGTGGGGCAGGAAAGAGCAGTGAGAGTAGACCGTTCAGAGTGCCTGGGGCAGAAAGGGAGTGGAGTGAAAAGGCGCTGGGGAGTGAACCATGTGCCAGATCATGGCGGCAACGGAGCTCGGTCGAAGGGGGTATGTCTGGAGCCAGGGTAGCCTGGGGCAGGCGGAGGAGAGCCCAATCTACTGACATGAGGGACGGAGAGAAGGGGACAACGTGAGGGACTCACTCTCCTCTGGCCGCCATTGGGACAGGCCAGGAGGCCCCCGTTTCACTGGGGAACATGGAGGCGCAGAGAAGTCAGGGACCCAGGAGGTGACCATAAAGCCTGAGCTGGAAGACGGCTGCTCAGGGGCCCAGCTGTTCACAGCTGATTAAAAGTTGGACCCAAGTGTCCTGGGCTCCCAGCTGCCAGCCCGCCTGCATCCCCAAAGCCCGCATCCCCAGGTCCGCGCTGCCTCCGGCTAATGAAAGTGTTACTCCACAAAGCAGCAAGGTATGTGTTGTCACTGTTTCAATTATTTATCTGTTTACTCGGCTGCAGTTTTCCGCTTGTCTCAGCAACTCTATTATAGACTGGAAAGCTTGCAGCCTCTCGCCACTCAGCTGGGCTCCGGGCTAACAGCCTGCGACGGGCGGCCTCATGCCTGGGCCTGGAGCAGTGGAATTAACTCCCCGTGGCTGGGAGGCTGGAGAGCGGGGTCTGGGAGGGTGGTGGCCAGGGGCCGGGGTTTCTCCAAGGGGCTGGGGTGGGGGGATGCTGAAAGCCACTCCCCCCACCCACCTTTGCTGGGCATTGAGCTTGGAGGTGTCTCCCTCTGGGGAGGTCTGGCCTGGGTGCAGCTGGGCTCCTCTGGGCACATCTGGACCCAAGGTGACTTGGACCACATCTGTCTGACCTAGGGGGAGTTGCTATCGATTTAGGGGGCACAGATACAATCTAATCCGGCCAGCGTTTACTGAAGGCTAGCTGTGAGTCAGGCATGGCCCCATCAGTACGGGTCGGGTCCCCATCCCCCCGAATACAAGCTCATCAAAACTAAGGAGGCCTCTGTCATCACAGGGGTCCCCAGGGAGCCCTGGTTAGCCGGGGTTAGAATGATGACAAGTTCACAAGCTCTGGGAACCTGACGGGGAGCTGAGGTCCCATCGTACTTTCTTTCTTCTCATGCTGGCTAAGCTCTGTCTTTCCTCCTCTGCGATTCCCTACAGCTGGTGCACTTCACTTGTGCTCCCCTTTGGGGGCTTTGTGCTTTTTTGACTGTGTACGCGTGTGGTCAGAAGTCAAGGTACCATGTCCTCTCACCCTCTCACTTGTCTCCTCTGAATCACCGGCACCACTTCCCAAATAGGGGACGGGGAGAAGAGGGAGGAGGAGGAGGGGCAAAGTATCTTTAAATGAGAGCCCGTAACTGGGGGACCTTTGGCAATTCTGGAGCCATTTTTGGTTGTCACAGCTGGGAGAGGGGTACTGGCCTGTAGCGATTAAGGCTAGGGGTGCTGTAACTCTCATACAATGCACAGAACGCCCTCTACCCCCAACCCCAAAAACTATCTGGCCCGAAATGTCAACAGTGCTGAGATGAGAAATCTTCTTTAAGCCCATCACTTACAGTGAGTAGAATAGACAGTCATTTCCCCATTTTGCAGATGAAGAAACTGAGGCTCGGAGAGGCAAAGTGATTCAGCTGAGGCCACACAGTGGGTTCTTGGCAAAGCTCTGGCTCCCAGCCCAGGGTTCACATCCCACACCCTAGGCTGAAAAAGGCTATGGAAAAACTCACCACCTCTTGGCCCCTCTAGCCCAGTGGTGGCTCCTTAAGACGGAGGAAGCCAGAAGCCCAGGTGAGGTATGAGGAATTTTCTCCCTAAGCCATGACAGTGGGGAGGCATCCTGCCGGATGGACCTGCAGCCTCGCCTCCCTTCAGGTACTGCCTTTTTATCTCCTCCTAAAATGCGGCAGCCTTTATCATCCCAATCTCAAATTTCACCCATTTTTTTTTTTTTATCCTACAAAGGAGAAAAAATATCTGTCAGTAAAACTGTCTCCTCGAATTTATTCACTGGGACTAAGGGTTTTATTACTAGGAAAATACACCCACACCCCACACGTACACACACAAGCCCACACACCCCAGATAAGGCACTGAAGAATTATCTGAGTCATAAATCCATGTTTCAGGCCGAGGGACAGGGGAGTTTCAAGGACGCACCTAGTTTTCCTTTGGTTTTATTTACATCTTTTTCTCTGAGGCTGTGTCTGGGGCCTCACTGTCAGCCTGGGGAATAAATAACGGCTTCTGGTAAACTGGTCTCGGGCAGTGGAGACAGCCCTTCATTCCATTCTAGCTGTGACATCCAGCATCGCAGGTCACTGCTGTGGTTCTCAGACTTCCCTTAAACTCACTCAGAGAAGGTACAGCAAAGGGACAGCCTCGGAATTCACTCTTGGTCCCAGGCCAGTGCGCGAGTGGCTGTTTGCAAGGAGGTTATTCTGTAGTTCCTGGCAGTTAGAGCCCTTCACCCAGAGAGAAGCTGGGTGGAGATTGGGGGGTTATCACAGGCTGTGGGCAGAGGGCATGGTGTTAGGTTGAGAGGATGCTAGAAGACACCTTCCCTTTAATTCTGGAAACATTTCCCCAGACCTAAGACATCCAGCCACAGTCCTAGGCCCCAGCGGAGAGAAAGAAACGAATCTCAGACTTGGTCACAGCCCCTCACGAGCTCATTCAGTCTCCGACATTATGCCACTCAGAAATTATGCCGAGGACGCTCCCTCCAAGGCCCGGTGCCAAGATGGTGCCAGATTAACGCCAGCGTTCATAAAGGGCTTACTGAGATGAAGTCAACCTCGATGCAAGGGCTCAAGCCGTTCATGCTTGAGCTTCCGTTTGTTGATTGCGCTCCTTTCACAAGCTGTGCTCGATGCCGGGAGTATCGCTGTGGACGCAGTAGACGAGACAGTGAAGGTATGGTCTACATGGTCCATGATGAACTGAGAGACCAGAGTCAGGAAGACCATGGCTGCTGACACAACTGGTATTTGACAAGTGTTATCTGATGCCCTTGGAGGAGCCCAGAATTCCTTTGGAGGGAGGGCTGATCACAGAAGGCTTCCTGGAGGAGGCAGGCCCTCTTCAGGGTGTGCCCAGTCCCAGGCTGGCTCTCCCTGACTCTGGGAGGCTTTTGAGCAAGAAGCAGGACTGACTTCCTCCACTCTCAGTCGAATTCAGAATCTCTGTTACGGTGTGCTCTTGAGCAAGTCATTTCACGTCTCCAAGTCTCAGTTTCCTCATCTGTAACCTGGGGATGATGCAACCTACCTCTCTGCGAGGATTAGACAAGATGAGAGCACCTGGTGTGTGGCACTCACGCAATAGAGACGGCTATTTTTACGCAAACTTACACTTTTCTGTGCCACCTCTTTATCTGTGCCCCTTCCCACCCTCCAGACCTGGAAGTGCAGGGCAGAATATCTCTCACTTAAAAGCCAGATGATGCAGAACATCAGTAAACGAAAGAAGGGGGTTGTGGGGACAGAGGCCCAAAAAGCAGTTTCCAGGCTCTCGGCCTCACATAGAAAGGTACTGGCTCAGGTAGTAAATGGCCATCAACTGTGATTGCGTGGCCATCAGCTGTGGCTAGTTGGCCGTCAGCTGTAACCAGTGAGCCATTGGCCACTAATACAACTGCCGTGGCTAGGCTAGCAGAAAATGGGGGAGCTAGCAAGAAGATGGTGGCTGAGTCTGCAAGTGGCACAGTGAGGGTTGAGAATTGTGTGGCTCCTGGTTCCTGTGTCTCCAACCCAGCCGCCAGCGAGAGTATAGTGGTGTGACTCCCCTACCTATGGCTCCGTGGGTGTTCCTTTATGGCCTCACCATATCCTGCGTTCTTGTACCGGGAGTGGGACCAGAGACCCTGCCGGGCGCCCCGCACGATAGGGGCCCATACCTGGGGAAGATGGGAGGGGCCCAAAGCCAGTGGGGGCAACCGGAGGACTGGAGGGCTGAGGGGGTGTGTGCAGGGATTGGGGGGAGGAACAGCAGAGGCAGGAACCTGCTAGAAGTCAGTACATCAGCCCAGAGAGGGAGCTCAAGTATGTGCTGAGCAAGTACCTCGAGAGAGGCTGGTCCCAGGGGCTCGAAGACTCTCCTCCAGCACCAGAGGGGGGTGGGGCCACCAGGTCAAGGCAGACAAAGGACGGCTACCTGGGTGCTGCCCTGGAAAGCCAAGGCCCCAGGGTGTGGGTTTTCCCTCCCCCAGAGGGAGATGAGCTTGTGTGCTTATTCATTCATTCATTCAAAAGACTTTTATTGACTCAAAGAAGCTCTTGAATGGGAGCTATTCCTAGAATACAAACTTTTTGAAGGCAGGGTCTTTATCTGTCCTTCCTAGTCACTGACTGCTCTGCCCCCAGAGTTGGGCATATAGTACCCACTCAATAAATATTATGTCGAATGAGTGAACAAACGAATGAATGAATGAGTGAATGAGTTGAGTCCTTACCATGTGCCACACACGGAGGGTACCATAAGAACTGGGAAAACACTCGTGCTGCTGGACTTGCCCCAGGACAGACTGCTGCCCCCACACCCCGACCTGGCCCAGACCGTCCATGTGGCGACGCTCCAAGAGGACCCAATATAAACCTGAGTTGCTCCTTCTCACAGATCCCAGCTTAATGCCGTCTACTATGGGGTAGCCTCCAAATCATGCAAAGGCCACATCTGGACCGGAGAAACGAGGCTGTGCACGTGGTTGTGCGAAAGAGTCAAGTCCTCACTGGCGTCTACATGGGCTTGACTGCATACGTGAGCCCTCCCTCCATTATGTCCTGGGGATCCCCAGGACTGCAAGCTCCAAGGCTGCGTCTCCTAGCACCTCGCTCAGTGCCTGACATGCCGTGTGCGCCGAAAGAAGGGGCGTTGAGTAAATGAACTGTCCTGGGAGACGTGTCATCGCCCCCACTTTGCAGATAAAGAAACAGGCCAAGAAAGAGGAAAGCGAACTGTCCGAGCTGGTACGTGGAGCAGCTGACTCCTCAGCATGGATTAGTTAAAAGGAGAGGAGTGGGGGACCCATTTTGAGGTTAGAGATGTGGGAACGTCTGGTGTCGTGGACAGTGCAGAAGCTTTGGGGATCACACAGCCCTCGAGTCAAGCGCCAGCTCTGCCACTTTTAGCTTAAAGCTATGTGACCTTGGAGAGGTTTCTGTGCCTCCATTTCCTCATTGGTAAAACGGGAACCATGACACCTACTTGTAAGGTGCTTGTATGAGAGAATTTAGCACACAGACTGCCTAGTGGATTGCTTGGCATGTGGTGATAAAAACAGTGATGGAGACACAATGGTTAGTATTTATGAAGTGCCTGCTACGGGCCAGGCGTTATTTGCAAACGTTAACTCATGTAATTATATGGGGAAATGTCCAACGCATATTAGCTGTTACGGTAGCCACCTCCCTTTATCCACGGTTTCACTTCCCACGGTGTCAGTAACTCATGGCTGACCGTGGCCCGAAAATATTAAATGGAAAATTCTGGAAATCAACACTTCATAAGTTTTAAACTGCATGATGTTCTGAGCAGCGTGATGAAATCTCTCACCGTCCTGCTCCGTCACACCTGGGATGTGAATCATCCCTTTGCCCAGTGTATCCTCGTTGTACACAAAGCACAATAAGTTATTTTGAGAGAGAGAGAGAGAGAGGAGAGAGAGAGAGAGAAAGAGACACCACATTCACATAACTTATTACAGTATATTGTTATTATCGTTCTATTTTGTTATTTTTTATTGTCATTAATCTCTTACTGTGTCTAATTTATAAATTAAATTTTATCGTAGGTATGTATGTATAGGAAAAAACTATATAGATAGGGTTCAGTACTTGTCGAGGTTTCAGGTATCCACTGGGGATCTGGGAACGTACCCCCCAGTAGATAAGGGGGGACTACTGTATTGATTTTTATGTAGGCCCCAAGTTGGTCAGACTCTGATGAAGGCAGGGGGCACATAGTAGGTGCTCATGAATGGGTGGCTTTTTTCCTCCCCACCCTGACAGCATCTCAGCCACGATTTCCTGGACCGACCCACTACACCGTGTGGAAGGGACTGAGGAGATGGAGACCTGGGTTCTAAGTCCCACAGGTTGTCTTTGCACTGCTCCCTCTCTGGCCTCAATTTCCCTAAATGCTCAATGAGGAGATTTGGGGCAAGGTGACCTCCGAGGGCCATGTCTACCCTCAATGCCCACCGTGTTCTGATTCTAGAATAGCTGGCCCTAGAGGCCACAGCTACTCAAGCTCTCGTCTGGCCTACCAGGGCTCAACCAGCTGCCCCCAGGCCAGGAAGCTATGGGATCCCGTGCCAGGGCCCCAGCTGCCCCCACCCACAATTTTGGCTTCAGCCAGGCAGGGCTGATTTTCAAGTAGAGCCATCAAAGCATGGTGAACAGACGTAGTCCAGCCAGGGCGAGAGCCCGCCAGCCTGCCGTGGTATTTCATTTGAAAAACAAATAAGTCTCCAACTCTATCCTGCTCACCAGCAACGTCCCCGGGTGCCATCATCCAGAAGAGAAAAAAAAAAAAAAGAAAGAAAGGGGGGGACAAAATCACCTCCCCTACCCCCAACCTCCTTCTCTTTGTGTTCCACAAAACCAATTACAGGTTGGAAATAGCTGTAATAAACTTGATATCCCACTTAGGGGCCAATCCCGCTGCGGCTAGAAAGTGTAATAGTGGCAGAGAGTGAAAAGTGCTGGTGTATTTTGCCGGAGCTGTTTAAATTGCCTGCCTACATTATCCCAACTCCTCTCCAGCCAGGAAGGAATTTGCTCTCCTGGAAATGGAGCAGCTGGGGTTTCTGTGGCTGGGCAGTGAGAGGGAGGATTTGTAAGGAGGATTTTAATGAACTGATCAGAAATGGGAGACTGGGTGGTGCCTGGGCTCTCGAATCAGGTCAGCCCAGATTCCAACGCCAGCTCAGGCACGTCCTATATGGTTGTCATTTCGGGGCTAAAAGGACATTTAATTAGATAATGCAAGTGACCAATGTCGTCTAGAACATAGCAGCAAGCATGAAGAGACTCAGTTCTGCTGTGGGTGCTGCCAGTTCCTGGCTCTGGGCTCTCCGGTAAGTCACCAGTTGTCCCTGTGCCTCAGTTTCCTCATCTGTAAATGAGGGCTGTTAATGGAAGCTATGCCCCAGAGTTGTTAGAAATTGGAAGAGGAACAAATATACAGGAAAGCGTCTTGCACAACGTGAATTCACTGCTCTGCTCCTAGGACTGTGTAAATGATAAAAAGCCTATCTAGAAACTTCTGCCATGCGACCATCTCCTAGAAGTCCCTTCCCCACCTCACTCCACCCTACATGCCTAGGCATGGGGACGGGCGCATAGTATGTCCTTAAGGAGTGTTTCTGGAGTAAATAAACGAGACCGTGAACAAAGGAAAGGACTGAAGCAGACTTGTCGCCATCCAACCACTCAGAAATTATGCCGAGGACGCTCCCTCCAAGGCCCGGTGCCAAGATGGCACCAGATTAACTGGCATTCATAAAGGGCTTACTTAGATCAAATCAACCTCAACGCAAGGGCTCAAGCCGTTCATGCTTGAGCTTCCGTTTATTGATTGCGCGCCTTTCACAAGCTGTGCTTGGTGCCGGGAGTACAGCTGTGGACGCCGTAGACGAGGCAGTGAAGACACAGAATCACCTCACTTAAACTTCTGCAACGTGTGTGTTCCCAGACCTCCATCAGGACCTGAAGCCCACGTTGTATCTCCAACTACGAGAGCGGAGTCTGCTACATACGGGACTCTTGGTCCATATTTTTATAGAAATGAACATCTCTTTTATAGGTGTCAAAATTGGGGCCAGAGAAGGGCTGCCACTTGCCCAGGCTGCTCAGCTGCTACGTAGAGGGGTGGAAATTTGAATGCGCGTCGGATTCTGAGGTCTAGCTAGGAAGTGGCTCAGACAGAAGAGTTGGATTAACTGTTGGGTCGGGGGCCAGGAAGGGAGAGGGCACAGAAGGGGAACCTGGACAGGGGTGCAGGGCATGTGACCAACTGCTCAGCCAGAGGGGAGAGGAATGAAGGTAGAGAGGAAGCAGGAGACAGGGATGCAGTCTCCCCATGGCCTGCTATGTAGGAGGAGGGGCACAGGGTCCCTGTCTTCTTGTTGCCATGGTGACTCTGGACCACTCTTCCCCCAGACCTCCCGCCCACCTGTTCTCCACCCTGGGTCTGGGAGCTGGGCCAAAGGAGCAGCCACAGAGAGGGAGGGTAGGCTCCCCTGGGGCCTGGGGAAGGAGGCCAGATTTCCAAGGACAGATAGAGGGGGAAATCCTTGAGTCAGGTGCCACCCACCTCTCTGGGTGGCCAGATATCACCCCTCCTCTGTTTCCCTTGTGAGTCCCACCTTCTGGCAGGGCTGGGCTTGGGGTAATTGGCTTCCCCCATGTGTGTGGAAGATCTGGTTTTGACAGAGACAGCTGGTGTCATAAATTGCCTTGTCTCATCTGCTTACCGTGCGATGGCAGACAGCAGCTCAGGGATTGGGGGGGGGGGGCGTGGGCAGGGCCCCGGGGGCCAGACAGAATGATAGACAGGAGAGCCGCTGCTGGTTTTGTGGGTTCTGCACATGTGGGCAGGTGTTTAGACAAGTGTGAGGAGGTGTGTGTGTAACTGGTGTGAGCACAGGCCCCAGGAGTGGCCGTCAGCCAATTCACGTGGGTGAGCATGTGTGTGAACGAGAAAGCCTGTGTTCAGGGGGTGTAAGTGTGTATGTGTGTCAGCGGGGGCAAGTGTACAAATCTGCATGCTCCTGGGCCACATATGAAGGTGCACACACACACACACGTGTGTGTGTGTGTGTGTGTGTGAAGCAAAGTAATGGTGAGAATGGTGTCGTTCTACATATTTGGAGAACATGTGGGTTTGGGGTGTGTAACCCATTGTGTGTGCATGGTCAGGATTATGTGTCAGTTCGTGGATTTATGGTGTGAGTGTGCATGTGGGTGTACATATGTGTGTGCATGCACAATGCCTGCACCCACAGTGTAGGCCCAGTCTCCATACACACCCTGTTCCCTACTCCAGGCCAGGGGGTGCCTGAATGGCGGGGGTAATTTTCTGAGAAACGACCAGGTTGGGAGACAACATGATGTCAACCCTGCCCCCCTCGCCATCTCCCGCCCTCAGGCAGGTTTCCACTAGTCAATGCTAAGCCACGGTCAGAACCCAAGCACCTGGGCCCCCCAAACTCCACCAGACACAGCCGTGGATGTCCTAGGACCTCCCTCCCCATCTCTTGTGCATCTGCCCCCCCACCCCCTCCGACCCATGCTACAGGAGCTACAGGCAAGAAGCCTGGAGTCAGGAAGAACCGGGGTAGTTTCTGGACACTCACGCTTCCGTGCACAGCAGAATCACCTGGGCCAGGTGGGAACAGGGTTTGGAAATGACAGTTTCTCTGGAAGCCCACGCGAGAAGTTCCAATTCAGTGACTCCTGGGTAGAGTCTCAATTGTGTATTTTAACAAGCCCCACTGGGTCAGTTAGGTGCAGGGGTCAGGGACCACAACTGGGAGACACTGCCCTAAACCCCTGGGGACCTTTCCCCAACCAGAGCCTCTCTGCAGCTTTCCCAAGAGGCTGTCAGCTGCCAGATCCCCGACTGCCTCTCAGAGCAGGAGACCCTGAACTGTCCCATCTAGAGCTCTCACTTTGCAGAAAGCCAAAGCAAGGTCCAGAGAGGGGAGGGACATGTCCAGGGCCACACAGGAAGGAGGTGGCCAGGCCAGGAGGCAGGTCCTCTGCATCACATCCCTGATGCGTGGAATCCAGACCCCAGAAAGCAAGGTTCCCTGTCGAGGGCTGCACAGCTGAGACACCGCAGACCCTCTTGCCCGGTTTGCAATTTCAGGTCGGGGTGGTCATATCCTGCTCCCTGCGGCCTCTTCTCTTGTCTCCAGACAGTGATCCCAGCACTAGACATAGGCTCCGCCCCCAAAGGGAGGGCTCTTTGCCCGTGTAGCTAAAGCTGCCCCCTGTCATGTTCTGGGAGCAGTCGAGCTGGGAAGGAGGAGGCGGAGGAAGGAAAGGCTTTTTCACCCAACTTACATCTCTCTGAGGCCATTCCTCATTACCTGCCTCAGCCTCATTCCTCTACTCCAAGTGACCTCAGCTTTTCATTCATTCATTCATTCATTTGTTCGTTCGTTCGTTCTTTCATTCAGCACCTTCTGGGGGCCAGGTCTGTGGACAAAGGGTGGCATCAGACACGATCCTGGCCTCCAGGAGCTCAGAGAAAGGGCGGGGTGGGGGATCACAGAGAGAAATAGCAGCAACACATGCTTGCCCTACCATGGGCCCTGGGTGTGGAGGGGAGGGCAGTGAGTTCTGCCAGGAAGGGCTCAAGGCAGTCCTTGCCCAAGAGGGTCCATGGAGCTGTGCCTTGGAGGATGGAGAAGAGTCTGCAAGGCAGACAAGGGGAGACAGGAGGGCCCTCCAGGCACAGAGGACAGCCAGGCAAAGGCACGAGAGAAGATGAGGTTCGAGTGAAGAGTTTTTGGGCATTCAAGATGGGTTCTGTGGGGTGCTGTGTGGGATGCCGGGATGAGAGCCTGGCCGTGGGAGCAGGGTCCAGTGTGAAAGGTCGTGCTTCACACCTATGAAGTCTGGGTTTGGTAATGGTAGTCGAACCCCTAGGTTCAAATCTAATTCAAGATCTTGGGCAAGTCCCTTCACAGATCCCTGCCTCAGTTTACCCACCTGTACATGGGGATAACAGCAGTACCACCTCGTAGGTGGCTGAAGGATGAATTTAGTTCTTCCATGTAAAGTGCTTGGAAAGTTGCCTGGGATAGATTAAACACTAGAATCATGTACTATTATTATTACTGTAAAATGCTTGGCCCAGTAGATGTTATTATTGTTAATGTTTTATGGGAGAGAGATGAGCAGCCATTGAAGACTTCAAGAGCAGGGGAGTGACAGCTCCACTGTGGTCAAAGAGATCTCTGGCCGCAGTGTAGGCAAAGGATCTAGGGACAAGCAAGCGGGTCCACGCTTGGGAAGAGGCCACAGGGACGAGAGAAGAGCACATTTCTCCAGTCCCTCTGCCAGGGCTGTAACTTGATTTTTGGGTCCGACGAGACGTTGGGCACAGTTGAGGCCTCTCTGATCCCAGTATCCGTGTATCTGTGTGCGAGGCTCTGGCCCCAATCCCCTGCCTGTGACACCCCCCACGGTGTCGCGCCGCGGCCACACTCAGCGCTTGGTCTCGGTGTCACGCCCTGGACTGCCTGTTAGTGAGCACACCTGTGTAGACAGGTTGTGTCCTGCAATGACTCATCGTGGGAACAGATGCCCAGCTTGTGCCAATCTGGCTGGCCAATGCAGTCAGGAGGGGGTGCTAGTCTGCGGGGACGGACCTCACTGTGCCAATCTGCCAGGCCCTCCACGCTCGGCGGGCTGTGCAGACAATCGGGCCTATGTCAGCACGATCAGCCGCCAGCAGACCCATGGACGTGGCCCATCAGCAGCCTGCGCCAGCCTGCCCACCTGCAGACATTGCTAGGCTGGCATATCCTGACCGCTGAAATGAGCACACAACATCGTGGGCAGCTCAGCCCCGTGGAGCTTGTCTGTCTGTCCATCTGCAGTTGCCCCTGGAGGTGAGCACTTTACCAAGAACCAGCAGCCTGTTGGAGATAAAGAGCACTGAGCTGGGAGCCAGGAGGCCTGGGCTCCACTTCTGCTTAGCCACTAACTGACAGTGGAAATTTGCATCTCTCTGAGACTCAGTTTCCTCATCTGTTAAGTGGGTAAGGATGGTTAATCCCTAAATTCATTCCCTGCTATTGCGTGCAAGTGGTGTTAACAACAGGCAAACTCGGGGTGGCAGGATTTGGGGCTTGAAGGGTTGGTTACACTAGAGCTTGTCCAGCCTTGTTCATTTATTCCTTCCTTCAACGCCATGTTGCTCTATGTGCCAGAGAGTATTATAGGTGCTGGGGATACAAGGGAACAAGACAGAGTCCCTCCTCTCTTGGAATCTCCATTCTAGTGGGAGGAGACAGATAATAAATCATATTAAGGAAGATGGAAGGAATGTATCCGATTGGGAGAACTGTCATGAGGATAATTAAAATAGAGTGATGGATGCAGGAGGTGGGGGGCACGGCAGATTAGGCGGCCAGAAGAGGCCCGGTCCAGGAGCCCACATTTAAGCTGAAATCTCAGTGAGGAGGCAGCTGAGGCTTGCTTGGAAAGCATCAAGTTGCTTTCTGCTAGCTCCTGATGAAGTCCTGATTGTTTGATGCTCTTGTCTTCCCATTGAATCCTGGTGACACCCCTCTGAGCAGTGCTCTCTGCTTTTTGCAGGTGGGGATACAGAGTCTCAGAGAGATGAATGGGTCTGCCGAGGTGCCTACAGTCCAGATGCAGCTCAGTGGATGCAATCCGACTTCCACTTTCCCCCAAAGTAGTCTTAATGTGTGGGAAAGATTGTGCGACCTGGCACAAGCCCCCCGCCTGCCCCCCGCGGCCCTGGCTTGGCCCGACAGCATCAGGTTTTATTCCTCAACATTTGAATATCAAGCTTTTCAAACGTTCAGAACAGTGTGAAGGATTTGAAAGCAAACGCCCCTATTTCTACTGCCTAGCTTCTACCACGGACATTTGACCACGACTGCTGTGTCACACACCTCTCCTTCTACACACCCCTGTCCACTCGCCCACCCACGTGTCTTTAATGGATTCCAAAGTGAGCGGCAGACATCAGTACACTTTCTTCCTAGATGCTTCAGCTTACATATCATCCATTAGATGCCAATATGTATGCACCATTCTCTTTTGGGGGGTAAAATTTACATACAGAGGAGTGCACAAGTCTCAAGCGTACTACTCCATGAGATTTGACAAATGCATATACCAGTCGAACTCAAACTCCTCTCATGATGTAGAATATTACTATTACTCCAGAAAGTTCTTTCTGCCTCTTCCCAGTCAACTTTAGCCCCTACAGACAACCGTCATTCTGATGTTTCTCACACCATGTTTTCCCTTTCTAGAATTTCATGTACATGGAATCATACAACATGTAGTGATCGGTGAAGGCTCTTTTCTCCCAGCATAATATTTTTGGGATCCCCCCATGTAGCTGTGAGTGCCCATAGTGCATTCCTTTTTGTTGCTGAGTAGTATTCCAGTGGGGGAAGATACCACAGTTTGTTCAGCCCTTCTCTCAACAGACACCTGGACAGTCGACCGTTTGGCTCCCTAATGCACACAGCTGCTAAGAGTATTCTTGTACATGGTTTTTCAATGGTGGTATGTTTTTATTTCTCTTGCTACTGCTTTGTTTGACAAATAGTCGGTTCAACTCAACAACTGTTTCCCGAGTACCTACTATGTGTCAGGACCTACGCTAGACCCTGAGGTGGTGAGTCAGCCTGGGCTGGGGGTTTGGGCATCAAAGGCTCTGAGCAGGCACAGGGGTGGCTGCTGGGGACCACGCTCTGTGCACGTCACCATGTTTCATCCTCACAATAGCCCAGGGGGTACTATGACCCCAGTTTTCAGAGGAGGCAACTGAGTCCGGAGTGATGAAGTGACCTGTCTGAGACAAGTGGCGGAGCTGGGCTTCGAACTCAGGGTGACACCAAATCATGCTTTTTCCTTTGTCTCACACGATGCCAGGGAGCCCAGTGACCTGTTGAAGGTCACATAGGCAGCGTTGTGACAAGAACACAGGCGCCTGTGTCCCCCATGTGGGGCTCTTTCCTGATACTGTAGAGGCTTCATCTTGAGGACCTTTACTGAAGATCTCAGCTTTTGTTGGACCAACATTTCCTTCTAGAAATAGGACTGGGAGAGCTGGGTTATATAAAAACCTTGATTATTTGGGTGTGTCTGCGTCCCCGTGCACGAGCCCATCAGACTAAACTTGTCCCCTGTGCCTGCTAATCCAGGACCATGAAGTTATGGGCCCCGGGAGCCAGGAAGAAGCCCGAGTGTGTGCCTATGGCAGACAGTAGTAAGTGGTGGGACCAGTGGTGACATGGAGAAGCTATACACAGCCGAAGTCATTTAATTAAAACATAAAAACCCCAGTGTATATCAAACTAACACAGTCTGTGAATTTGGCCCCAGATGGTGGTTTTGGAAGCCCAACACTAAGCAAACGAAGACGATGATAATTGAAGGAAGGAATGTGTGATGGATGAAAGATGGTGTCGTGTTCTTTGACACTCCCACGCTGAGAGATGGGGCTCTATGCTCCTTACTCTGAAACTGCGCGTGTTCTGTGACTGCTTTGACCCATGGAATAGGCAGAAGTGACAAAAGGGTACCAGCTTCCAGTTCCAGGCTTTAGGAGGCGGGCAGCTACCCCTTCCTGTCTCTGACCGTGGTGCTGGAGACACCACGTGGAGAAGGAGGGGTAGAGCCCGGCTCTACCCCTCTAAGGGCTCTAAGGGTAGAGCCCTTAGAGCCCAGCCTTCCAGCCCTGCCTGCACATGTGAGAAGCCGCCTTGAGCCCTGCAGACTGGACCAGCTGCCAACTGAATACTACCCACTGACCCCAGCTGATGCTATTTGAAGCATTAGAATCATCCAGCCAGACCTTGCTTGAATTCCTGACCACATAATCATGCAGTAATAAAATAGCTGTTGTTTTAAGCTGCCGCATTTTGGGAGGGTTTGTACACAGTGATAACTAGAGCTGCATGTCCAACCTCTTGTCTAGGAGAAGCTCCCTGTCGGCATCCACCTACACTCACTCACAAGAAGGGCCTGTGCAATCTCCATCTGATAAGGAAAGCCTCTGTTTGATTGGAGCCACATTTGGGTGGGAGAAGATGGCTGTGGCAGGCAAGGTCCGGCAGGAAACAGACATGCCCAGGCACAGAGGGTAAATGAAGAGATCTCAACATCAAGATTATTTACAAAGGTGTGAACGGGGCTGAGGGATCCCAACAAGGTATGGGTGGTACCTGGGGCAGGGACCAGTGGGAGCTGTTGCTTTTCTAAGGAGCAGAGACAATGGGGCAAAGGACTGAGAGTTTTACCCGTACCCAGAGAGCGGCAGCTGAAGGAGAGAGCCACCCAGGAAGAGCTCGGGCAGAGGAACACAGGGACCTCGCAGGGAGGAGCCAGAGAATGAAGACCCTGATTTCCTTTTCACCTGATCTCTTATCTGCAGGTGCCTCCCTGCAGGCAACAGCTCGATACAACCGGAAGGCAGAGGGCAATAAAGCTCATCGATGTGACTCGTGCAGGCCCATCTTCTGGGTGTAAAGAAGGATGTAGAAGGATGAGAGAGGGTCTGGAGAGTCAAGAGAAGATGTTCAGATGGGAACAGGTGGCATGGACTGAGTCCAGGAACCCAGGGGGCTGAGCTTGACTGGCCACCTAGCCGGGGGAAGTTCCCTTTAGATGCCGTTCCTCGTCTGGTTGTCCCATAGCTGAGGGGAGCGAGGTCCACTCCCCCACCAATCGCCTCATCAGACAGTTCCTGATAAGCTTGTGGAAAGCTGCAGCAGCAGAGACAGATTCCCATTAAACTGTCATGTTTCTTCCCATGGCTGCCTCCTGTCAGATCACCAGGATGGGCCTGGTAGGGAAGAGAGCTGGGCCCATCTCTGCTTCTTCCTCAGCGCCAGGTTCCGTGAAATGAGGGTGCAGGGGAGCTGAGAACGGAAGGCTGGTCTTCCACCCCCTTGGCCTGGGGAGTAGGTCTCGAGACTGGTCCTGCGGGGAAGTCTGGCTTGGGGCTTGGAGATGCTAAGCCTCAACACAGAGCCCTGGGTCAAGATTTCTCCCCAAAACCCTGCTCCCAGGGCAGTTTTCCAGGAAAGAGCATGAGAAGGGCTCCGAACTCCGCCCAGGGCCAGTTCCACAGTGTGCCATCCAGTCATAGGAGGCTCTGTGCGTAGAAGGCCCCATACTTGGTTAAATGCTTTGCTGCTGCCATCTTGAAATTTGAAATGGATCATTTTTGAAGGAAGGACCCCATGTTTTCATTTTGCGCTGGGCTACACAAATTAGGTGGCTGATCCTATTTCCAAGTAAGCAAGAGGTCTCTGGGCTCTCTCTCGGCCTGATTCCACTGTCTTGATCAGGACTCAGGAGACTTTCTGTGATAGTAAATATTTTAGGATTTCCAGGCTGTACAGATTTTCTTGCAACTAATTAACTGCTGTAACAGCACGAAAGCAGCCATAGACAATCTGTACCAAATGAACGGGCGTGGCTATGTTCTGATAAAACTTTATTTGCAAAAACAGATGGTGGGTCAGATTTGGCCTATGGGCCATAGGTATACACCCTCGGTCGGGGTTGTAAGAACCTCCTCTCCTTGTCTGCCTGTCTGACTCTATTTCTTTATGACTCAGCTCAAAAGCTTTTCCTAACGTCTCCAGGGAGAGTTCAGCGGCTCCTCTTCCATCCCTACCTACACCAGCACCTGTACATATTTATTTATTGAGTCAGTTAGGAGGCAAGCTTTGTGCTAGGCACAGGGGCTGTCATGGTGAGCAAGAAGGCATGGTTGCAGCCTTCCTGGAGGTTTGTGGGAAATACTGTGGGAATAATAGGCTATACACTGCAGAAGGGCGGGGCTGGGGCCATTTTGTTCAATACGGTACATCCCGAATCCTAGCATAGTAATGTAGTGACAAAATGCATGGTTCAATACCAAAATGCATGGCCACATACCTACAATCAGGGGCCAGTTGAGCCCCTGAATCATTTCTGAAATGGACCTGGGAGAGGTCTTTACCAGAGAGGTTGAGCAACTTGCCCTAAGACACATAGCAGCAGACTAATGACAGAGTTGGGATTCAAACCCCTAGGCCAGGCTCTTTTCAGCCACATCCAGGAGAGGTTTCCTAACAGAGCCAGGAGAGGTGACATGGGCAGCTGGTATCACGGGTCCCAACCAAAGGTGTATAGATGTTGCCACGCCCCACTGGGTCAGCAAGAGGACTCATTTATTATCTCAGGGGGAGAGAAAATGGAGGAGTCTAGTGTTGGTTCCTATTACAAGGAAACTGTCCAATAAAAATCACTCAGCCTATTTAAAAAAATCTTTACCTGGCTTTGAACGACACTTGGTGTTATTACAACAACAAAAAATTCCCATTTGCTTTCCATTATAGATCTGGTTGTGTTTTGTTTCCTTGTCCCCAGAGAGCAAGGATTTCACTGGCAGGGTGATTACTAAAAGAAAAAGAGAAGAAAGTGGGCTTTGGAGTCAGATAATCTTGGATCCAAATCCCAGCTTGACCACAGATTCACTGAGAGATTTAGATCACTCATTAACTCTGTGATCCTCAGTCATCTTGCCTGTAAAATGGGCACATTGCTGCCTCCTTTTCCAAGGTTCTGAGAAAGTTGAAATGATGATATAGTCAATAGTTATGGCTTTGTGCCAAACACCTTTATAAGAGATATGGCCCCTGCTCTCAGGGAGTATGCATCGTACTGAGATACCAATTACAAACACGTAAATTAGAAAATCAAAGAACAAGGTGATTTCGAGTGGTGATCACTGCTATGAGGCAAATAAACCAGGGTGTGAGGGGCTAGAAATTGACCTGGGGATTAGGTTAATGGCTAGAGGCGGCTTCTCTAAAACCTGAACGATAAAAAGGAGCTGCCTTAGGGGACGCCCGGAGGAAGAGAATGCCTTGCAGAGGTCAGAGCAACTGCAAAGACTCTGAGATGGGATCCAGCTGGTTATGTGAGGGATGAGAAATGCAGCTGGAGTGGCAGAAATGGAGTGAGCAAGGTGGATGGAGAGTGGTGGGCACTCCATTCAGAAAGCTATCTGCGGCCAGATCACATAAGGCCTTAAAAGCTGGTGCAAGGAGGTTGAACTGTATTCTTGCTGCAGTGGGAAGATGTTAGAAGGTCTCAAGCAGGGGAGTTATCTAGCCTGATTTACATGTTTAAAAGATCATTCTGGTTGCTGGTGGAGAAGGGATTGCAGGGCACAGTGGCAGCAGGGAGACCCTGACAGAGGCTGCTCACTCTGCGGGAAGACGGCGTTTGTATCTAGGCATGAAGTAGATGGAGGCATTTATATCTAGGCATGAAGTAGATGGAGACTAGGTCCCGACCCATTCCTTTGTTGTTTCATCGTTTCCTCCTGCATATCTGTTATCTGAGGAGTTTCAATGCATAGCTGAAGGCCAAATGGAGAAGATTCTGGAGAACCCTCAGATTTTGGGCAACTTGGAATTAAAATACCTCTTTTGCCCAATGGACAAGACTGTGAGAGCCTTGGTAAGCCCCTCCCTGCTCCTGGGCAGCCAGGCCCCTGGCAAGAGCCAAGGAGACATGCTTTACCCATCAGAGACCCGATTTTCCCCAAATCACTCATTCTAAAGCTGGAACATGCAAGAAGGGCTGTCACGGTCCTACAGGCGGTGGATCGCCAGCATCAATGCAATGACACAATGGCAATAATGACAACAGTAGAGACAACTGTGTCTTGAGCGCTTCCTCAGTGACAGGTACTTTGCTAAGTGCCTTGTGGGCATTTGCTCACCAAATCCACCCAACTGCCTTATGAAGTAGGACTCTTATTATTCCCACCTTATAAAAGAGGAAACAGAGGCCTCCAGAAGTGAAGTGATTGGCCCCAGGTGACACCGCCAGGAAGTGGAGAACCAGGCTTGGAGGCCAGGCTGGGGCCCCCGCCAGGCTGCTGTACCTCTCACGAAGGCACTTTGAGTACATTCACAGCCATTTCTCCTCACAGCCTCACTCCCTCGTCACAGTGACTCACTAAACTAGGGCCTGCCCAGAGCTGCCAGGGTCTTGGGGTTTCCCACACACGATTGCATTGAAACCTCTCCGCATCCGTGAGTGAGACACAGCGATCTCCATATAACTCACAGAGATGGACAGCTTTGGCTGAGGGCACCTGGCTGAGAAGTGGCACAGGTGGGTATGAGCCAAAGATGGAGCTGGTCCGTCCCCCAGGCTGCACCTGCTAGAGACCAGACCAACCATTGTCATGACTGGTTGACCATTCCCTGCCTCCCTGGGTGCCTGGGGCACTCACTGCCTTTGAGCCATGGGAAGGTGGTCAGAGGGATGAGGAAAATGGAGACAGTCTTTTCTATGGAGGGTGACCACCTGCCCACGTTTGCTTGGGACTGACGGAGCTACGAGGGTGCAGGGCTTCTGGTTTTAATACCTGGATAGTTCCAGGCAAACCACACTCTGCCTTTCCCAACTAGAGGCCTTGGATGCGGGACTTACCATGCTAAAATTGGGGCAGTCCTGGGCAAGCTGGGTAAGTCACCTTAAGTCTATGTCACCCATGAAGCAGATAGGGAGTTAATGGGTTGAAGTTCTGGGGGAGGGCAGATTACATCAGTATCAAGACAGCACTTTTTAACTGTCAGAGATACTCAGAGAATTATGTGTCTGCAGTGGGTGGTGAGCTCCCCATCGTGAAAGGCATACAAGCAACAGTTAGATGGTGCTTGGTAGAGAACCCCTGGAAGTCCATCCTCTGTCCCTGCCTGTGAGGGGAGGCACAGGAGTGGTCTCTCTGAGCTCAGCTGGCCTTCTAGGACCCCTTCTCACCACATTTTAGCTTCTCTTAGGCCTGCTGTCCAGAGTCGACTCCATCCCTGCTTCCCTCCACGCCTCACCAGGCCGCTAAGTGAGGCCTGAAAATTACTTGCACGGTCAGGTAAATATTACAGCAGTCAAAGGTGCGGCTTTGGTGGAGAGAATGATGTGTAATTTGCAGAAATGCTACCAGTGCATCAAATTACACACACGACCTGCGAGTGGGGAGCAGTGACTGACAGCTTCAATGGCTCCGGTTTGGGTAGTTTTTTTCCTTCTTTTGAAATCTCTGATAGACACTGATGTGAAGGAACTTTACAATCACCCGCTTTGGTGGTGACGTCTGCCTGGAGGGCAGGAAGGCCATTGCCTCCGAGCCTGGCCTGTTTCCAGGGCAGCTGACAGTATAATCTCCATGGTCATCGTCAGAAATCCATTCTCTAGTCAGTGCTGGGCACTGAGCAACCTTGAGGAGAAGGGCCTGTCTCTGTGGACCACCGACTATATGCCAGCTCTGAGCTTACGTGCCTCTATCTGAGTTACGCTACAAAGGCCCCTTCCTGCACCCAGCTGTCCTAGGGAGGAATGAAGCTGATGCCAAATGTTGGCAGAACCGTGGGGAACTTGAGTCATCTAGGGTGACCCCCCCATCCCCCGCAATCCTCTGCCCATTCTTCCTAGACTATCTGGGGCTGGGGAAGAAAACAGTTATGAGGGACCAAAGCTAAGTGAGTGGGATGGATGTCTCAGAATTATTTTCTCCATTGTGTCAACTGAGGTCTTCAAAGGAGCCACTTCCCTGAGATTTGACTGCCTAGGGGTGGGGACAGGGGACAGAGAGGGTCTGGAGTCTCTTATTTTTGGTTTCCTGCAGGGCTGGTAATTCAGCCACCAGGAATGCTATGAGCACAAAGCCAGTCGGAAACGAAGCTGCCAGCAGCCAGCACGACAGGGCCTGGCTAACCCTCAGAGCTGAGTCCTTAAGGAGGGGAGAGGCATGAGGGTGGAGGACGAGGCGGTGGGGGGGGGGGGCGGGGGGGCTGGTGCTGCAAGCAGGTGCATGGTGGGAGTTCAGAGAGCCGGAAGTATGCTCCCCAAATGCTGGCAAGCCTCTCGGTTTATGTACAGGGGGAATTAAGATCCAGAGACGGAGAGCACTTGCCTAAGGTCACTTGGCAAATTATAGCTGCTACCTCAGCGACTGTCCTTGCCTTCCCAGAAGCCTCTGTTCTTTCTCCACGGAAGTGAAGGCCTGGAATCACCAGTGGAGAGCAAGGAAGGCTCCTCCTTGCCCCTAGAGGGATGGGGAAGACATATCCTCAGACGGGGGTGATTCAGCTCCTGCCCTCCGGGAACTGCTGGTCTGATGACACATACTCTCTTGACTTGGGGAATTGTCAGACTGATGGTGGAGACACAGCTCCGACTCTCATGGAGCTCCCAGTCTGATGTGGGAGACTGACATCTGCACGAAGAGGTGCAGCCTCTGGGTTTGGGGAAGCTGCCAGGCTGAGAGGGGATGTTCTGTTCAGGCCTGCTCCCTTGGCTGAGGGGAGCCTGTAGTGAACTCTGTCCAGTGAATTTAGCATTCATTCAGGGATGCTGACACTCCTCCTCCTTCAGGAAGTCCTGCCAAGACTTGCATCCCATCCCATGACACAAGATCAAGGCTGCCTGGACCCTTCTTCATCTTCTGGAAAGGGACCGACAGTCACCACAAAGCCTCAGGCAAATGCCCACACCTTCCCTGAGGGCACACTTGCCCCAGGCATGCCCCACGTCTGGCCCATCAGAATCACACAGCCTCTCTCACTGCAAACGATATCAGAGCTCATCAGAGACTGCAGGAGCCCCAGTTGCCTCTGACGCTCCCTCTGCAGAGCTCCTCCAGCCTCACTTGTGCCTTAAATAGCAGCTCCTCTCACGTCCTGACATGTTTGTTTACAGCCCAGTTACTCCTGGACTAAGAGGTTTGGTGGAAGAGCTGGGACATCGGGAACAATCGACCAGCTCAGGAAAGAGATGGCCCTGAAGTGACACAGGTGGAGGATTCACTGCACAGAAAACCCAGGAGCTACTGCAAAGACCTGTGTGAGTTGCAACCTGTCAACTCCACTGCCGACAGGGTTGAAGGGGATTCCTGCCTTGGGTGGCACGTGTGTGACAAATGACCGTCTTCCCCCTGGATAAACCTGTGGGACAGTTGTCCAGCTGCTTCCCTTGCCTCCTCCCCTGGAGGCCCCAGGACGGAGGCCGGCCACAGGTTTGATGCCTCCTGTACTTCCATCTGCTTAGCGCCATGGGAGGAACTAATTGGTTTTTGTTTTGCAGGTTGGTGACAAGTAATTTCCTCTACTCCCAAGGCACGTGAGTGACGGCCCTAAGCAGGGCTGCAGGAGGGACAAGGCAAAACACAGCCGCACCTCGAGGCTCCTTCCTGCATGCAGGCTGGGTGTTCTTCTGGATAGATCCCTGGGAAGCTTGGGCAGCCTGTCTTCAGGGCCCATCTCTGCTTCAGCTTCGCTCCCTGGGGACACAGGAGTCCCTAAGACCCCTGCCCACAGCCCCCAAGTATTGACACCACGTAAGAACCTCCTACAAAACCAAAAGAGGAAACTTCAGAGCTGATGGCTCAGGCGACCCAACCGACTGCCAGGAGGGAAGCAGTGGGGTGTGGGGTCGGGGGGCTGGGTCCCAGTGCTGACTCCGCCGGAGGACTAACGCTGCTGGCTCTGACCTCTTCAAGTCCTGTTTTCTCATCTGTAAAATGTTCAGCCAGGAGACAAAAAACGACGATGTGGAATGATGTTGCTTTTCTGTGGTGGGAAAGGGGTTCCTCCCTCCACCCCTGGGCAGCAGGTGGGGGAAAGGTGTCGAGGCCGGGGGTCATTCCTGCATTCAGCATATACTGACGAGGCACCTGGCCTGTGCAGCACAGTCTGGGTATTGGGGATACAGCAGTGAACAAAACAAAGACCCCTCTCCTGCTGTTGTTCACCTTCTCGATGGGGTCAGCAAATAGCTTTCTGTGAAGAGCCGCATAGCAACTATTTAAAGCTTTACGGGTCACACACTCCCCGCTGCAACTACTCTACTCTACTGTTGATCAGCGTAGATAATACATAAATGAATAAGCATGGCTGTGTTCAAATAAACTCATTTACAAAAACAGGTGGTGGGCCGGATTTGGCTTGTTGGGCCGCAGCTCCATCTATTCTAGAGGATCCAGGCTGGAGAAGTAGCTCCCCTTCTCTATGAGGGAGCCAGACATGGTCCAAAATATGGAGCCTCTGCCCTCTGAGAACTCAGGGTCTTGGAAAATCAGCAGGTTCCAGCTGTAGGGCCTGCTCTTCCCTTCTCTCTCCTGTTTACAATCCTCACAAAGGGGCCCGGAGGCTCCTTCTCCAAACCCCTTTGAGCCCAAGGTTGTTCTTCCCCCACAGTGGCTGCTGTGGGAAGAGGAAGACGGAATCCAGAAGATTCTCAGCGAGTGGGTCCTGAGCCAGGGCAAGGTAGATAGGAGGCCCCACCAAAGGCTGAATAGCTGGAAAATCAGCCCCCACATCCTCTTCCCCTGTGTCTGTGACCCCCACCTCTAAGCCGTGCCCAGCTGGGACCTTCCTTTGCTTCCTAACTGTGGGCAAGACTCACCTCCTCCAAGATGCCCACCCAGGTTTACTCTCTTGGATCTGGTCTTTCTTGTATCTCTCCGAAGTGCACAGTGACATTTGTCTCCTATGGGTGCCCCACCTCACCCATTAGACAGCTTATTACTATGAGGCCAATGTCTAGGCCAGCCAATAGTCAGCCAACCCCCAGACACGTGAGCATAGCCAAGAAAACAGAGCTGCCTAGTTCATCACTTCAGATATATGAGCAAAAGTGCTTATTGTTGTAACTACTGAGACTTTGTGGTCATTTGTCACACAGCATTACCGTGGCAATAGGTAACTGATACACATATGGTTAAGAATTTGGACTCGGAGTTCAGTTGCCTGGCTTCACCATATACTGGATGTGGGATCTGGAGCAAGTTACCTAGCCTCTCTGACCCTCAGTCTCTTCATCTATAAAGTAAGAATAATAATAGAAGTCACCTCACAGAGTGTTGTGAGGATTAAATGAGATAGTTCTTGTAAGGTGCTTAGAACACAGCTCGATGCATAGCAAGTGGTCAACAAGCATAACTTAATTTTCCTGTTCCACAGCTGAACCAGAGCCTGAAAAGATATATTTCTGGGTCATTCCCACCTCTGATTGAAAGAAACTCCCACCCCTGCCACTCCTGGATCCATCATGGTTACATTAAGTCACTGACAACTCTTTCCTCAGTGGCCACCTCCAAGCTCTCAACCTCTGTGGCTCAAAAGAAAAACCTGCTGAAGAAAATGCCAGTGGAAGATCCAGGACCTTGGAAAGAGTCCTCTGTCTGGGAGCATAAGGAAGGAGCAGGCCTGCCTGGGAAACGCACACTTCTGTTTTGAGGTCCCCGGCTGTGTGGACCTCGTGCCAAAAATCTGCGTGAGGAGCTGTGAATTCAGCCAACAGCGTAGCATGGGGGAAGGCAAGCATGTGGACGTCAGGCAGGGTGGAGGCCTTCCTTCCAGCTGCCCGGCAGGCACAGACATCGGCTAGCAAACGGGTGATGAGGCAGCATATTAAAATGGAGACTCAGCACCCCAAAGAAGGGTCTGACCAAGGGTACAGGGATGCTGAGTGTGTGTGTGTGTGTGTGTGTGTGTGTATGTGTGTGTGTGTGTCTCGTGGCAAGAAGGTGTGCCCCGCTGGGTGGGTTTGGGCTGGATTTATGTGCATGTATGAGTGAGAAGGCAACTGGATAAAAAACGGTTTTCCAAGAGTGGAATCTTGCCGGAGGCACACAGAGGGCACACAGGGGAGAGAATCTGTGCGTGACAGAAACACCGGTCTCACAATCCACATCCAGAACCTTGGAGTTAGGTGTGTTTTGGAACTCATGCCTCATTGTCCTTCTGGAAAGTGTGCAGTAAATTCCAGAACCCACCCAGGAGGCTGAGGAATCACTCCTAATAACCCACATCAATATTTCTGCAGTGAAATGTCTGGATAGTAACACTAAGTGAAATCAATAAAGACCATAAATAACCTCCCATTGGCTCAGGCTGGGTTTTGCCTCCAAGCCAGTTCAAGTCATGTCCAGTTTGGCTAGCAAATAAATTATACAAAAGAAAAAAAAAAGTGCTTGCAATTTTCAGATCTCTTTGGATTTCCAGCTTCCAGGTCAGGGGTTGTGAGCTTGTGAAAACAGAGTAAGAATTACGACATTATGCTTAAGGACCGCTACAATAGCTGCCATGTATGCAGTATCCACCACGTGGTCGGCCCTGCTCACAGGTCAGCTGGAATATTCACCACGACCCTAAAAAGTGGGCATGGTCTTTTCCATTTGGCAGAGAAGGGGAAAGGTAGCGTTGCCAAGGTTACGGGAGTACCTAAGTCACCACAACAGGTAAGAAGAAACAAGAGCATAAAAGAAGCAAATTACACTTAGAGTCATCTGGAATTAAGTGCTAGGAAGAGAGAGGTTTAGTTTAAACTAAACGGTCGGTCAGCTGAATTTGCACCTGCCGGTCTGTATGTTTCTATTTATATAAAGAATAAGGGCATGATGGGGCCTTAAAGATCACTGACGCTTTGCTCAGGTGCTTTCTATCATCATGTCCTCCCAGGAAGAGATGCCAGCCTACTGATCCCTGCTCTGGGCTCGCTCTGTCCACACCTTCTCTCGCCATTTCACAGCTGGAGAAACAGGCTCAGGGCACAGTGACTTGTCTGAGAGCACATGTTGTTATAATATGGCAAGAATCACAGTATTCAAACGCCCCATATATAATGTTATTGACAATGACACTATACATTAGTTGAGCACTTACTCTATTCCAGACCTAGTCCTGTGTCTCTAAGTGTAGGATCTCATTTAATTTAAGTGGTAGGGATTGGACTGGAAGCAAGCTTGCTAGAAGTGGTTTCACAAATGCTTGGCTTCTTGCTGGTGGGTTTCAACAGGATGCTTGTGAAGTGGGAGAAACACTTGCGGGGAGACAATAGAAGAGGGGACAGCAGGACGATCCCCTGATTCCGAGGGAGGGAAGATAAAGCAGCTTCCTGGGAATTTAAGATAATAAGCAAGGAAAACAATCACTTTATTTAAATGAGTCGCAGAAGATTTGGCTGCACTCTGTAAGAGGGAGCAGTTAAGGGGTTGCATTTTATTTTGGGCCCTAATAATATTACCATCTCCACGCTGGTTATTATCTGTCACTTTCCAGGGAAGATTGAAAAGAAAATAGTTTTATCCCAGGCAATTGCAAACCGCTCCATTTGATGAGTTGTTGTTCCCACTTAGAAATTACATGCACCAGCGTCAGGTGACCCGGCTGGGCTGGAAGGCTTTGTTTAACCAGGTACACAAGAGATGGGAGTTCTCAAAATACAGTGTGTGTGAGAGTCATGGCCGGGGGTGGGCAGGCAGTGAAAGACTGTATATTCCTGGTCTGCTCAGCAGACCTCGGGCAGGACCCAGGAATCTGCACTCGTAAAAATTTTATTCATTTATTTATTTATGTATTTATGTATTTATTTATTAATTATTTTTCCTCCTTTCTGGAATCTGCCATTTTACCAACCTCTTTTACCACTGCTGCTGCTGTTGCTGCATTTTTTTGAGGAGGCTGCTCTAGGTTCTCCCTAAGCTCCAGCTCCTACCCTGCTTGGCTGGGGAAGCGGATAGTTCCAAGAGCCTCCTCCAAAATGAAGATTCAGAAGCTGTCAGAGCAGGAAACGGTCTCAGAGAGAACCTGGTAAATTCACAGTGCAGACAGAAACCGGAGCCCCCAGGTCCCACAGCAAGGAAGCAGCAGAATTGCATCCAGACTCAGCTGCTCAGTCCAGAACTGGGTCCATTACCCCATGACACCTAGTAGAAACGGGGATGGGACGGGACGATAACCCCCCCAAACTCGTCCTTCTTTCTCCTTAGGCTCACTTCACCAGAACCTTTAATACATGACAGAAGAAAAGCTGAGAAAGCACGACCTCTCCCAGCATGAAGGGTCATTCTCCAAGGGTCTTCTGAGCACATCCTACAGAAGACATTGGAACCCCAGGCACGTCACAAACTAGAGAAACCCTCACTGTGATACGGCGGGGGGGGGGGGGGGGGTCCCGCCTAAGGGCCTCTCTTTTGTCCCCTCCAGTGTCCCTGCCTAGTCCTCAGCAGTGGTCTGTGTTGGCTCATTTGCTCTGACCTGCCTACCTCCCCTCCCCAATCCAGAAGTATGGACTTTATCTCACAGGTGTTGACACTCTCCATCATGTAGCTGTCCAGATGCTCCCTTTTCTGTTACCTCAGCAGATCCTGAAGGGCAGGGAGGGTGGAGGGCGGGCTGTGGGCTGGCCTGGGATGGAAGGGGAACGAGGCTGATTTGCTCCATTCCCACATCATTCATTGTGCGGTTGCAGCTGCCAACTACCACGCAGGAGGCAGACTTGCCCCAGCAGCCCCTTTGGAAAGCACATTGGGGTCCTGCGCAGTCACGGGGCCAGGGTCCAAGTAAGGCCTTTTTAAGGCCTTTTTAAGACTTGGTTCTTAGCGAAAGGAAAGACCGTCCCTCAATACATGATTTATTCCTCCAGGCAATAAGGAGCGAAGCAAGGATTCCATTTTCAACCCTCTAGGATCCAAAACCTCTAGGATCCAAGCCCTCTAGGATCCAAACCTCTCTCTTCCAATTCTGGAACAGCACTGCTACAGATTCAATAAACATGTGCTGTGCACCTACTGTGCGCCGGGCACTCTCACTGGATTCACCTCGTCAAATCCCTGTCACGCACTGATGTTGGAATTACCATCCCCATTTCCCGGATGAAGACACTGAGAGTCAGAGGGGTTACAGACCTGCCCTGAGTCCCACAGGTCCGAGGTGACAAAGCCAGGACTCAAACCCAGACCTTCTGCTCTCGCAGCAGATGCCATTGGTGCCCTTCCACCCCCTCTGCACCTATACGTACATGCCCACTTGGTGCCACGCCTGCCACCCTCTGCCCCAGGCTGTTTATTTGGCTGCCAGAACTGCAAGGTGCTCACGCCCCAGAAGCAGTTCTCACCACGGCGGGCAGGACAGTTGCCCCAGCGTGCTCACCCCTTGGTGGGGAAGGGGAGCTCTGAGTGGGGTCAAAACTACTGTTCAAAGCGTGGGCCCTGGGCCAGCACTGCCGACATCACCTGGGAATTGGTTAGAAATGCAAATTCTTGACCCCACCCCAGACCTGCGGCATCAGAATCTCTGGAGCTGGGGCTCTGAATCTTCTTTCAAAAGAACCTCTCCAGGTGATTCTGAAGTTTCCGCTGCCCCACGCCCCACGCTCCACGTCTCCCGAAGCCCACAGCGGGGGTGAAGCCTCACTTCCCACCTGCTCCATAGCACAATCTCCTGGCTGCCTTCCCTCACTGGGTCATTTCCCCACTCCGCTGACAACATCGCCTCCAGAATAAATTACTGTCGTCAAATCTTTGTCTCAGGATGTGGTGGGGGGCTCCGCCTAAAACAGACCCAAGTCCCAACTTCTTCTACAGCATCTGAGAGGCTTAAGTGGGAGAACATTCTGGGTGCTGATGTTAAGGCTGAGTTCTGTGAGGACCAGTTCCTTCCAATCGGCCCCGAATGCCAGGGTCTAAAACCCCTGAGTGACGTTTTCTCTCTCTCCTCCTGTGTCTTCACACCTGAGACTCACTGGGCCCTTTTTGCTGAGCCAGCCAATATGCTAAATGCTCCCCATGTATCCTGTCATTTAATTGTTACCAGACCCTCCTGGAGAAGGTCCAGTGATTAGCCACTTGCTATGCAGAGGCGCGGACACGTGCTGAGGTTAGCTTGCCCAGGTCACCCGGCGTGGTGCCCCGGCAGGCTTACCCCCACTTGAATCAGCACGTGAGAACTATGAGCTGACGTCAGGTTGCCTCTGGCCGGAAGGCAGGGAGAGCGCCCTAAGCTGCTCCCCTTGCCTTCACCTGCTGACCCTCACCCTCAGCACCTTCCCGTCGACAGGTGACCCCAGTCACCTCCACGTGGCCAAAGCCACATGAGGAAAGACTAGAACGGATTCCTGTGGCAACTGTATGAAAGTTACAAGGATGAAGCAGAGCCCCTGCCAGCATCTCTGGGCCTGTTCGTCCTTGACTGGCATAGGGCTCCTCTTCTTGACATGGACAGTCATTTGGGAGAGGACACTGGACTTTTATCCTCCCCAGAGCACCCTCAATGCCCCTCCTGCCTACCCTTTCTGGACCATCCCTCATCCTCTCAGCACTCTGCCAGCCCAGAGAGGAGAGGGAGCTAACATTTGTGAAGAACATTCCAGATGCTAAACACCATACTAGAGACTCACCTTAAATCCACCCCCTCCAGATCAATACGATGGAAGGCTTATATCCATTTGAGACAGAAGGCAACTGAGGCTCAGAGATGAAGGGCCCTGACCAAGGCCACACATCTAGCAAGTGACAGAGCTGGTGACAGACCAGGTTTGTCTGTCACCGGTCTATGCATCGTCCAGAGCACCATCCTGCCCAACCCCGCAAGCACTCGCCCTCCTTCCCTTTTGAGCTCCTGCGCTTGAATGCTGAGGACAGCCTTTCCTACACGTGCCGGGACATGGTCCCTTCACTTCTTTCCCACCACTTCACCTCCACGCTCTTCCCATCCACCAGCTGCTTCTCTCTAGCCTATAAATATGTGTACAGCTCCTCCATCCTAAGCAGAAGCGTGTGTGCGCGCGTGCACACACACACACACACACACACACACACACACACACACACTCCCCACCATCACCACCACCATCATAGACCTTGAACTCTCTTATCCTTTCTCTTCTTTACTATGAAATGTCAAAAAAGAAGTGCCTATCTGGTGGCATGGCTGAAGGTTGAAAGGTTCAGGGAAGTGAAGATGGAAGGAAGGCAGCTCCTGGGCAGATTTCACAGGCACCAAACCCATGGGGCTTTTTCAGACCTCTTCTCTCTTCTCCAGAGTTAACGTGGATGAAAACTTCATTTGCGAAAATCTCCTCTTTTGTTCCGTGGTCTTGGAGAGGGGAGGAATACTTCCTTGCATTAGCACCTGCTGTATGCCATGAACGTCGCCGGACTCTTTCTCCCTAATTCTGACCATTATGAGGTGGGTGTGGATGTCTCCATTTCACCAGTGAAGAAACTGAGGCTCAGAGGGGTCCTGTGCAACATCAGACAGATGCCCAAAAGGAGAATCAAGATGCAAACCAAAGTCGGTCTGGTCCCAGAGTGACTGCTTTTTGCAGAAAACCAAGCTTTCTCGCATACACCGGCCTCGGCAGTGTATCCCGGCCTCAGGGGATCTGGCAGATGCCCAACTTCGGGGTGATCCTTTCCCTTTTGCTGTTTTATTTATACATCCAAAGACTCAGCAGCCAGACCTGTTTCCTTTCTTGCAATATTTATTAGTGTTTTACCTGCTTTCAAAAGGACCCCACCAGAGGCCAGGGAACAAGAGAGGGAGAAAGGAACTGGGTCTGGCTCTTTGCTGGGAAGTTTATTCACTGTGGAACTCAGATGAGCCCTCAGTTCCCTTGGGATTCAGTTGCAGAAAACTTCTCCGGAAACCAGATTTACTCGAAGTGGGGAGAGGGGAACTACTGAGCACTTACTAGGTACTGAGCACTGTACCAAAAACTTGACGTCAGCGTGCATTCAATCCTCACAAAATCTCATGGAAGGAAGTATCTTCCCATATTATAGATGGGGAAACTGAGTCTCAATGGGGTGAAGCAAACTGCCCAAGGTCGCAAGCTGGCAATGTGAGGTGCAGGACTTGAGTCCCACAATGCAGGTCTTAGCTCTTCCCTATATGATACCTCTCCTTAAGAGTCCTCTCCTTGGGGCGGCTGGATGGCTCAGTTGGTTAGAGCATGAGCTCTGAACAACAGGGTTGCTGGTTCGATTCCCACCTGGGCCAAGGAGCTGCGTCCTCCACAACTAGATTGAAAACGACAAGCTGCCTCTCTGAGCTTCCAGAGGGGCAGCTGGATGTCTCAGTTGGTTAGAGCGTGAGCTCTTAACAATGTTGCCCATTCAATTCCCACCTGGGACGGTGGGCTGTGCCCCCTGCAACCAAAGATTGAAAACCACGACTGGACTTGGAGCTGAGCTGCGTCCTCCACAACTAAATTGAAGGACAATGACTTTGAGCTGACGGGCCCTGGAGAAACACACTGTTGCCCTATATTCCTCAATAAAACTTAAAAAAAATAGAGTTCTCCCCTTAAGCATTCTTACACCGGGTCTTCATTTTACATAAGGGGAAACTGAGGCTCAGACATGACCAAGCTCAAACAGTGTACTTATGACAAAAATCAAGACTAGGACCCAGGTTTCAGGGCTCCTAGTCCAGTGCTCTTTGCACTATCCTGCCTGGCTTTGCCAAAGGCACCAACCACCAACGTCAGGGTTCCTGGAACCCCAAAGACTCCACGGTCTACTTGCTCGTGGAGGTCATGGAGTCCCTTCTCCTGCCTCTGGGACACTCTGTTCCTTAATCAGCTGGACAGAGGGATGGGGAAGGTGGTGGGGCAGAAACGCTTTTCATTTCCAAACATCCCCTAAAGAAGATTTTGGAGAAGGCAAATCCCAATACCAGGAAGGACGGCCCTGCCCCCTTCTACCCTGCCCATCTTCGCTTGTGTCTCTTTGGCGTGCAGGTCGTCTTGGGAAACCAGCCAGCTTGAGGGGTGTCAAGGAGTATGACTGTCATAGGGGATTGAAAAAGACGAACTGAGGCTGCCATTTTCCTGGACAAGGGGTTCCTGGGTTTTCCAAGAAAGCCAGACAGGATGAATGACTAGCTGCATAAATATAATTCAATACCCCTGCCTCAGCTCATTGAAGGCTCATTTACTCTTAAGTGAGTGGGAGACCCGTGGGGCCTCCTCACCCCTGGGCCCCTCAGGAGACATCAGGTGAAGGGTTCCTGGGGAGGGGACAGAAGGCTCCCATGTCCTGGCACCCTCTGTCCTGGTACTAGGCAAAGAGGCCTGCGGGGAAGGACGCGTTTCCTGTTGACTATTCTCCCACTCTCTTTTCTGTAGAGGTCGGTGCTAAATCCCCCCAGGTTGTAATTTGTGGATCTGATGCGTAGTGAGCACCCAATAAGTGGTTCACTGGCATAGACTCAGCTTCTCTGCCACATAGTGGGTAGTTGGTAAGTGTTTGGAATTGACTGGAATTGAGCAAAGTGTGTTGGGCCTCAGAGAAACTGGAATACTGATCTCTAATTCCAATCCCATTCATGACATGACATATAATCTTTCTGAGCCTTGTTAGTCTTGACTGTCGCTTGGGGAAAATGCCTGTCCTGGCTGCCTATAGTGTTTAATGGGGGGGGGGGGAAATTAGATAACACATGGAAGTGTGCTTTATATATATAAAGTGTCGTGCATTGTCATTGCAAGGGAGTGTCGTGCACATGCTCTCCACTCACACTATTAGGAAGTTCTTCCTTAGGTCGAACTTCCATCCTGTCTGCTGTGGTTTGGTAAAGATCGATGTGTTCCAGGAAACATAGGCTAATGCACCCAAAAGTGGGATGGCACTATGATTCAAAATGAATATAATAAAGTGGGTATCTTCTTTAAAAAAGAACTTCTTTCACTGTTCCGAGGAAAGAGTATAATTTGCTTGACTGGCCCCAGTTCGCCAGCTTATCACCGAGGGCCTAGCCACTCCGAGAGGGGAGGATTACGCAAACAGAAATCAGCTTTTAAGAAAGTGGGCTAATCCAATATTACTGAGAGGGCTGCGTTTGAGAGCAAATGGGGAAGCCCCTGAGACGGGTGGGCTGTGGAGACAGTGAGCCAGTTCCCGGCATAATGTGAAGGAAAAGCCTGCCTGGAGAGGGTGCCCTCGCTGGCACCTGAGCCAGGTAGTAGGAAAGGGCATCTGGTCTCCATTCCCCTTATACTCAGAGAGGGAGGGAGAGGATACTAGGCTAGTGGACAGAGAGACTATCAAATTATTTGTTGCTGGGCTGGCCCTTCCTCCTTCCCACAAATCTTGCCAAATGCTGAGAGCGAAGTGTGGTATCAGAGGCTTTCCCACTGAGCTTTTTACAAAGAGACAGGGCCAAATCTACCAGGTGGAGCAGATCGCAAATTCAGAAGGGCAGACCAAGGCCTTTCCCTCCCTCTTGGGAAATATCCAGGAACATAGGATGGTTCTGAGAGAGGCCGCTTCTCAGTGAAACAGATGCCGTCAGCACCACGGTCAGCTCTCAGAAATGGCCCTGGGAACCACGCGCCTTTGGCGACTTGGGACAGTGCCTTCGGGATCCAGTCTTAGGTTTTCTTTTGGGAAACTGGAAGCCTATCATACCCTATGCCCTTGTGGCTCCAGCAGGGAAGGCAGACAATGAAATAGGCAATTTGATTCACTTTGATAAGTGCTTTGATTTAGAGGAGGTGGAGGGAACTGTGGGGGACGCAGAGCAGAAGCATCTAACCCAGATTTGGGAATGGAGAAACGATTTCCAAACTGAAGGATAAGTAGGAATGATCTTAGCAGGAGAAGAGAGTGAATATGTTCCAGGGAGAGGAACAGCATAGGCAAAGGCCCAGAGGTGAACGGGGGTGTGGCTTATTTGAAGAGCTGAAAGAAGCTCCATCATATGGCTGAAGCGTTAGGTGGGAGGGTCTGCGTGGGGGTTGGTGAAAGATGAGGTGGAGAGGAAGGTAGGGGCCATGTCCTGTAGGGCTGTAGATGGCATGGAACAGAGCTGGAGTCCATCCTGAGCTCAAAAGTACGCTGCTGTGGGGCTTTATGCAGTGAAACGGCATGATTAAATTTGCATCTTGAAAGTTCCTTTTAGCTGCACGATAGAGAATGGATTGAGGCCAGGCAATCCTGTATCACTGAGCAGGTCAGAAGGTGACAGTCATCCTGACTTTGGTGATGGTGGAATGGACTAGCAGGCGGGGCTTCGGGATGAAGGGGAGTGGACACATTTGAGAGCGATTTAAGAAATGGAATTACAGGACGGAGGGAGATTGCTTGGGTGTGGGCAACGAGGTGGGGTTAAGGGCGGCTCACTGGGAGCTCGTATAAGAAGCAGAGAGGAAGAAAGGAATACAGGATAGAGTCAAAAGGGAGCCAGAGGTAAGGGAGAGGGAGGGATTTAGGTCAGCAACAGGCAGGGCCAGAGAAATGAGGGCAAGGAACTTAGCAAACGGGTGGGCCATGAGAAGGTAGGGGCAGGATGAGGAATCCAAGTCTTCATTCTGTCACTTGCGTGTCCTGTCAGGCTGTGTCAGTGTCACCCACGGCAGAAATGCACACGACTGTGGGTGGTATTAGGCTCAACAAAGGCTGCTCTGCTTGAAAGGCTGAGGAAACCCCCATAAGCCCAGCAGGGGCACCACATTGAGTGGGCACCGAGCAGGCAGCCAGGGAGTGGACAGTGGGTTTGGCTCCTTAGTGCCCTGCACCTGAGCCAGGCTCAGCCCCTTCCTCCAATCCGCAGTTTCTCACCCCGTCAGACGGGTGCTGGGACACTTTTCCATCCACTTCTCTAAAGTGGAAGCACCTGGAGGCTGGAAGAACATGCCTGGATAGAACTAGCCTTGTCATTTGTCTTGGGGTCAGTGTGTTTCATTTTGTGGATTCAGAGCATCTATCACTTGACAAAGCGTAAAGGTAGCTGGGCTGGGTGAACTAACCTCTCCGTTTCCCAGGAAGTCCCAGCCTGTGGTGCTGAGGGCCTGGTGTAAAGAGGACAAGACCACTGGCTCAAAATAAGTGCTGAACGGATGTGTGGGTGGATGGATGTGTGGGTGGGTGGATGGGTGGATGGATGGGTGGTTGGATGGATGGATGGGTGGATGGATGGATGGATGGATGGATGGATGGATGGATGGATGGATGGATGGATGGACGGATGGATGAATAAATGGATGGATGGATGGTTGGATGAATGGATGGACAAACACCTGAATGATCACTATGCTCTAACGGGCTCTACGCATGACAAAACCTCTTTGAAAGTCTCCGGAAGTGAAACAGAGCCACCATCCTTGGGTAGTCTATGTCTGGGGGTAGTGCAGACAACAGCCTATTTGGTGGTTGATGAGGAATTCCAAGACCACCAGCCACACCCTGAGAAAGCCAACTGATAGACGCTTCTATGGGAGTAACAGTTTCTGAAAGCACCTGCTAGACTAGAAGGAAAGAAGGCAGCTGAGAAGAGGGACTGAGACCTAGGCCAGGTCAGTTTAGGTGGAAGGTCTAGAGCTGATAAATGGGCAGACACAGCCACATGTCCTTGGGAGGCTCAGAAAGAGGGGAGTGGGGACCTGCGGGCTTCAGGTGAAGACAAACTCTCCCAGCCTCATAGTCCCTACATTCTTGATCCCTCCACACCCCTTCTCCCACTTTTCAGCCCAGAAGTTAAAAGTGGAGGCCCTGGGGTCATGTGCCTGGGTGCTAGTCCAGGCTCTAGTACTTACTAGAAGCATGAACTGGACTAAAGTACCTCAGACTCAGTTTCTATATCTACAAAATGGTGACAATAAGAGAACCTCTGTCACAGAGTTGTTTGAAAGATTAGAGATCATGTATAAGGTACTTAGCACAGCTCCTGGGACATAGAATGGTGCTGATTTGTCAACCATTAATCCTGCCTTTGTACCTGCAGGGCCTCTCACCCCAGATGCCCTCGCCTTTCTCTCCACTTTCCCCTAACTCTTCCTATCTTTCAAAGCCAAGCTTAAAGTCTGTCCCTTTCAAGAAGCCTTCTTTGACCAACCTTACTCCACTGTCTCTTTTCTTCCCATGGCTTTGCGAGCTCCGAAGGGTAGGGGCAAAGTCAAGGACTCCTTTGGCCTCTCCCTGGAGCCTTCAAGGCGGGAGGCACCCAGTTCCTGTAGACAACGGTCCCTGTCCCCGAGCCTACCTTGTCTGCACCTCCCCCTGCGCCTCCTCTTCCAGATAAAATGCAATAAAGTCAAGTTGAACTGGCCTGTCGCTTTAATTGGTGCTTTGGCAAAGAACAGATTCCCTGCTAAGCATTAAAAGGCTTTAAAATTCTCTTTATTGAACTACCTCCGAGAGCCCATGCTGGATCCCAGGGACTGGCAGGATCCAGGCTGGAAGTTCCCTGGGCAGGACCATGGAGCGATGAAGGGGCCTCTGCAAGAGGTCGGTGGGCTGGAGCCAGAGGCCTGGGGTCTGGCCCAATCCCTGTCCTCAAGGGAGTGAGTGTTTTCTCTCCTACCCCCGACTTTTAGGGACACAGGGGTACTGAGAATAATGCAGCCCCTCAGATGACTCGGGAAAGTTAGGGCCTGCTGTGGCCCCTTTGCATGGTGGCAAGGATGCACAGTTGCATCTTATGGTAAAAAATACAAGGCCGGGTGGACCCTACCTGAGAATGAAGATGCCAGGAAAGGCCGCCTGCTGCTTGGGGAAGCAGGACGCATTGCTTACAGCAGAGTGAGTTCCTAAACACATTTATGTGTCCTGATCCTGGAGGAGCTTTGACAGGATGACTCAGAGGCGTCGCCCCGGGTGGTGAGCGGGAGGGGGAGGCGGCGGAAGACGGCTTGGGGATTCTTCCCTGTCATTCCCATGCGGTGAGCACCTCCTCGGTGCCAGCCTCTGAGCTTCGGATGTTTTTCCTACACCATCTCATTCCTTCCTTCCAACAACCATGTGACGATAACATCATTAGCCCTCTTTTTTTTAAAAAAGGCTAAAGTTCGGAGAGGTTAAGTCGCTAAACGCAAGATGGGGAAACATGGCACAGGTGGGATTACAACGTATGATCTTTCTCATGTGCCACACCGTTTCTCAGCATGGAGACAGGAAAGAGAACAGCAGGCTTGGGTGAGTAAGCCCTCGTCCTCGTGTCCTCTCTCCCTCCCCTTCCACTCAGATCTCATCACATGTGACCAGGAGAGGAACTTGGCCCGAGAACTTCCCCAGGGGTTTATACTCTTGGACTTGCTGGGGAAGGAGAAACCAGAAGTCACGTGGTAGCATGAGAGGCACGCGGGGTGTGCAGACCTGGGTCCTGGCTCTCATGGCCTCTGCTGAGCTAGCGACTATCTCAATGGTGGGGGAAAGTGCGTAGCGTCCCCTGGGCCACTCGTTCCACCTGGACTGGGACGTCTCTAAAAGCCGCTCCAAGGCTAAGCTCCGGGGTCTTATGAACATATCTCTTAACATCCTTGGTCAGAGAACATGCCAGTCTATTCGCCTTATGGAAACAGAGAAAATGCCATTTAGGAAATTTGACTTCATCCTGCAAAGGGAAATTTAAATGTTTTAATTACAAGGGATTACAATGGGAGGGATCATCTAGTGGGGGCCGACCCGTCTGGCATAGGACCAGGTGTTGTAAGACTGTTACAACATCGGTCCACTTCTCTGCGTCCCCATTGCCACCTCCGTCGTCCTGGCCACCATCATTCCTCATCTGCAAGACTGTGCAAACTTCCGAACCCTTTGTTAGCCCACTTCTGTCCTAAGCAGGGACAGTGCTGGGTGATTGCTAAATTTCATTTTGTTATCTCTTTCCTAGACATCCAGTAAAACTGTATTTCCCAGACTCCCTTGAAGCTGCAGCCATGTATTATGGTTGGTTTCTGGGCAACAGAATAGGAGCTGAATGACCTAAGCGACTCCCACACTGCCCCATAAAAGCAATCACATGACTCTCTTGCCTTTGTGCCCCCTTTTGGGGGTACCACGCATGTTGACGGTGCAGAGCAATAAGATGCAATGAGCCTGGATCCCTGAGTCCCCTCGTGGAGGAGAGCCGCCCTAAACGACCCACATCCAACTTTTTGCAAACAAGAAACAAACCTTGGTTGCATCAAGCCACTGGGCTTGGGGGCTCATGTTGTTCATGCAGCACAACTTACACTCTCCCGTGTCTTACACACCCCTGGAGTCCAGTCTCTGCACAATAGCCAGATAATTATTTTCCAAATGTAAATTAGATCATGTTGTTCCCCCCTTAAAACTCTTCACCAAGTCCCATTGCACTAAGAGTAAAATGGACGAAGCCCTGTGTGAGATAGCCTTGTCTCCTCTCCGACTGATATTCTCTCTTCCCTCTGTCCTTCCTGTTCAGGTCCGTGTCTGATCTCTGGAGAGTGGGACCAAGCGCATCTCTTCTGTTGATACCCTCCCTGCCTGGAATGCTGCTCCCTCAGATCTGCATAGCTCCTCACTGTCACAGAGAGCTCAGTTTCAATGTCACTCCCTAAAAGGCACCTTTCCTGCCTAGCCAATCTAAGCAGGCCCAGTTACTCGCTGTCACATCCTCAATTATCTACGCCATACTTATCACTGTCTGGTATTTTCTTGCTGATTAATTAATGGTCTGTCTGCCCAGCCTACCCCCGTTAGAGCAGGGATATTGTTTGTTTTATTCACCATATATCCTGGTGCCTAGAATAGTTTCTGGCACCTGGTAGACACTTTGTAAGTGCTTGTGGACTGGGAACATTAACTTTTATAGCTCTGTGAGGTGGGAGTTCCTATCCCCATTTAGCACAACAGGAAACTGAGGCCCAGAGAGGTCAAAACCAGCAAAGGGCAGAGCTCAGATTTCAGCCTGGCTCTGTCTAACTCCACGCTAATCCTTTCTACTTTATCATTTTTGCCTCTTTCGAAGGTCTTTTAATTACACGGGGTTTATGATCCAACACAAAGAAGGGAAGTGACTCTGTTTTCAGCAATTTCTCTCAATTCAGTCCTTGCCCTCAGGGGTTCCTGGTCTGATCGGGGAAACATGGTCTTTTTCTCCTAAAGGAATGCACAGTCTGAGGCTGTGGACAGAATCCCATCCTGCGAGAATCACAGGAGCATTTCCGAAGCGATATTGAAGAGCGCACCAATGGACAGAGCGTGTGCGAATTCATCAGACCTCGAAAAAGTCTGATCTGTACAAATTGAACAGAGAGACAGAGAGAGAAAGCAGGAGAGGGAGAGAGGGAGAGAGGGAGGGAAAGAGAAAGAGACAGAGACTGCTGTGAGCACTGGGGCATCCACACCTCCCTCCCAGTGAGAGGAAGAGCGCAGACTATCTCACGAACGAATGAGCTGGCAGAGATGCTGCCAAGGCTTCCCCTGGCAACAGGAAATGAGTCTGAGGACACACAATGTGAGCCAGGACCTGGGGTGCAGGTGATGATGGCCCAAGTCCTGCTCTGGGGGTTTCCATCACAGCGCCAACTACCCCAAACCCTCCTCTGTGGGCCAGTGTGTGGGAGGGAGGCAAAGCCGAGCATGGAGGCAAATATTGGCAGGATTTATATTTCACGGTTGGAACTTCTCTTGCCATGTGGCTCTTGGTCTCCACCAGAGAGATTTAGGGGTACAGGCCGAGGAGAGATGCTGCTAGCGCAAAACTGGACTTGGGTTTCAGAGAGGCAATCCAAGTGTGCTGGCCAAGCTCTGCGAGCTCAGGAAGGCTGCTTTCCACATAAGGCCACCCTGCCTGGACCACCTTTCCATCTCCCCTCACGTCTCCATCTGGTGACGTGGTGAAGGCACCCACACCTCCAGCTCACTTCGATGTTACCTCCTGTCTGAAGCCTTCTCATATCTCCTCCCCACGCAGCATTTTGCTCCCTCTCCTGGGCACTGAGCAGGCCTCTGGCTACTAATCCATCCCCTGTCCTCCAGCCCCCCAACCCCAACTGCCATTTCCCTAACTCGGGTTACCTGGACTGCTGCAGCAGCCTCCAGCCTGGAGCCCCTAACCTGCCCTTGGGCTCCCCAACCTCTACTCAATTCTAGTTCATTGACCTCAGAGCAGCCAGTGATCAAATAGACCGTGCCTGCCCCTCTGTGTAAAACGGAGGCCCCCCCTTTGCCCTCAGGGTTAAATTCAAGCATCCTATGAAGATGACTACCTAGGCCCTACTCACCTTCCACTACTTGCTGTTTCTTCAGCTCTCCCTGTCTCGGGCCCCACAAGTAACAGCCCCCTTTAATTTGCAAGGGTGCCACACTTTCTCTCTTTTAGGAGTCTGAACAGGCTCTTGGCGAAGTTCTCCTCATTCTTCAAACCTTAGCTTATAATTTCCTTCCTTGGGAAGCCAAGTCTGGGTTGGGGGGTCCATGCAACAGACCCTCTCCTTCATTTGTCAAGTGGATTTGGTTTACACCCTCTGCGTCCCGCAGAGGATGTAAGCTCCTTGGGAGCAGAGAGAACCTGCCTGTCTTACTCAGTGTTGTACCATCAGCATTTAGCACAGGGCCCGGCTCCCCGGGGCTGCCCAGGAAATGTTTGTTAAGTAAATGAATGACTTGGAGATGTTGGATCAATGAATGATTTCTCCCAGAGCACTTTGCACGGACAACTCACCATGTGGCTTCTTCGGACCATGTCTTACCAGTATCTGTGTCCTAAGGACCACGGCAGGCGAAAGCGAACATACTGAATGAATTTCTCAGGGTCCCAAGAAGGAGGCTACCTCGCCTGCTTTGGTAGCATTTTCCAGTCCCCTACCCTCTGACCCAGAAAGTCACAACAGCAAGCTGCCCAATTCTAATGGAAAATCCCAGCACTGCTTTTCCTACAAAGGCGATCTATAAATCACGCCGCAGAACTTCACCAGCATCATGGAAATCAGCCTCCAACGGTCTGCCGAAGCCCCTCCACATTGTGCAGTTCTGAGATGTACAGAGGGGTGAATTCCAGCAGCTTGAAATGAGTCGCCATGTCTCCCTTCAAAGTCCAGTCGGCCCGCATCGTCCGGGTTCCCACTGTGTTCACAGTCCCATGTGGGGAGCATGGAAGGGACAGAGGGAGGGAGAAAAAAGCCAGACTCCACTTGCAGGAAATCTGTAATCCCAACAAGCTGGTTGGCTCTCCCCTGGCGGTGTTCGCTCTTTCCAGGAAACAATCCTCCATGCTGCGTAGCTGCTTCTATTCCTGGGCCTTTTTCATTTGAGTGTTCACTCCTTTTATTTAGCTCATGACTCCATTTGTCTGGGAAGACTGGTGTGTGTGTGTGTGCGTGTGTTTGGTGGGGTGGGTGGGGGTGGGGAGAGGCATGGGGGAGGAGCTACCACGCCTTACTAAAGTACTTATTAAATAGGAGTGTAGACACTGAAGCCAAATGATCAGCGTTCAAAGCCCACTTCTGTAACTCACCAGCTGTATGATATTGAGCAAGTTACTGTCTCTCTGCCTCCGTTTCCTCATCTATACAATGGGAACAATGGCAGTACCTACCCATAGGGTTGCCGTGAGAATTCAATGAGCCAGTGTATATGAAGCGCTTACACAGTGTCTGGCCTATAGTCAGTGCTCGATAACATTAGCTTCTGTTACTATTGTATTGACATTATTTGCCAGACACTCTCATCAGCACTTGCTGGAATGATCTCATTTTATCCTCACAATACCCCATAGGGAGGCACTATTTCCATCATTTTCCAGATGAGAGAACGGAGGCTTTGAGAGGCCAAGGACCTGCCACATCCCACGGCCTCGCTGGCTGGAGCATTGGAGCCACTGCAGAGAACTTCCTGTTGCTCTCGTCTCCCCATGCCACTCTCTGCCAAGCCTCGGGAAGCTCACACTCAAAGGACAATGCCCTCATTCCCTGCCACCACCCAGGATGACAAAAACAGGCAGTGGGCAGGATGCTGATCGCATGTCCCAGGTAGGGTTTTGATGGCCCAGGGGAAGACGGGGACCACTTGCTGCTCTAACCCCTGGCACAGGCTGAGCACCAGTCTCATGTCTGGAAGCCTGAGAGAGCTAGCTCCATCGCGGCTCATCAAGGCAGCAGGTGGCCCCTGTGAAATGGAAGAGTCACATCCATTGACTGTCTCAGGAGAGCTAGAGTGGGGCTCTGGAATCAGAAGGACCTGGGTTGGAGTTATAGCTAAGCAACTTTTGGGAAATCACGTCTCACCTCTGAGCCTCAGTTTCCCTATCCATACGATGGAGCTGCTCCCAGCTCCTGCTTCAGGCGGTGCGTGGATACCTCTTAGCTTAATGCCTAGTGGGGCATAAACAATCAAGGATTCATTCTGTCCTCGAGTCCCCAGCAGCTGATGAATTTCCCACAATCTCTGAGAGCCCGTGGGGGTGGAAGTGGGGTGTGGCTGAGTCCAGCGCTGCCTCTGGCTGTATGGGCCCGGCAGCTCCAGAAATACTAGACAGGCTGCCACAAACCCACACGGCGGTTTGGTTTGAGTTAATAGAAGGCGACCCAAGCATGGGACTCAGTGATCAGAGCACAGCCTGAGTCACTCCCCCTTTGCCTTCTCAGTCGGCACCCAGGTGGGCATGACTCCAGGGACTCCGCCGCAGTAAGACTGCAGCTGCCATCTTTGCAGGAGACCAGAGGAAGCCCGAGGGGACGAGACTCAGACAGTGATTGCGATAATGAGCCTGGAGGATGGATCCTAAGCTCCGCAAGGATAGTTAAGCTGACCGGTGTTAGGTGAAGGGAGATTACAAGATACAGGCTCCTAGGCCTGTGGGATGCTGGGAAGAGGGAAGGGGGTTGTCTGCAACAATGATGAGATGGAGTAATTAGCTCAAAAACCAGAACAAGACGACAGGCAGGAAAGTATGGGGCCTGAGGCAGCAAGAGGCATGCCAGGCAATGAGTGGAGCCTGCTGGGGACCGAGATGTCAACAGTTAGGGAGCAGGGAAGCATCATCCACAGGCTTGGGGGTGGCGGGATGGAGGAGAAAGCTGGGACCATGGCTCACTGCAACTCTGTCTCGAGCCCCTCAGAGCTGAGATGCTGCTTGAAAAAAAACAAAAAACAAAAAACTCAGACTGAGATATTTACTCTTTTTCGGTTCAAGCCAAGTCTCAGATTCAACAGCAAACAGAGGACAGAGAACTAGACAGTTCAAGGCCAGTTATAGTGTCAGGGCATCTAGCTTCACTTTCACCGCGAGAAATGACCAGTGCATTTCTGAGCTCTGGATTCCCCGTGGGGTCAAGCTTAATGACTTCTGAAAGGGGAGACTCATCAGTCAGGAGGTGGCCTGGCCTGAGGGTTAATGGTATTTGAATCCCGATCAGAATCTAAGTGGTTCTGAGACCTGGAGGGATTCCTTCCATTCCACAGGCCTCTGTTCTCAGTGTATCAGCCGAACAGGGTACCTCAGCCACCTCACCCGGCCAAACAGCCACAAGAGGAATCGGGGAGTAGAGCCTAGCTCAGTGCCTGGCATTTAGTAGGCACTCAACATACACTTGTTCACTGGTAAATGCGCTCTATCTAAAAGGTATAGGAAAGAAAGAAATAACAACGTCAGCTGAGGAGACTGAATGTCCAGACAATACAAGAAAAGCCACCACATGCTTATTAAAGAGAAAAAATGAATTCATCTAATTTGTAGGATACGAGATAAAGCCACACACACACACAAAATCAATTGCATTGCATTCTTACATCCCAGAGACCCACAGAAAAGCCAATGAAAAAGATTCCATTTATAACAACGAAAAATAAGTACTTGAGAGTTCTTTTAATTTGGGACACAAGGTATTTGTTTAAAGAAATTATAAAATCCCAATGGAGGCTCAATATGAGGATAACCATGAACATAATTCATTACATTAGTAAATTAAAGCAGAAAAACCATATGATTACTTCAACACATTCTTTAGAAGCATTTAATTAATTTTTCTTTATAAAAACTCTAGGTGAAATTGGAATAGAAATAAACTTCTTTTGCATGAAAAAAAAAACCTGTATTTATCAGAAACCAGCAGCAGCTATCATATGCAATGTTGAAATACATGCAATCCTTTGAAAAACAGAAATAAGACAAGGAAACATTGTACTACAAGGATTCTGGAGGTCTTAGACAATGGAATAAGGCAAGAAATTATCATAAGTTCAATAAGGAATAATCACAGCAATATATATATATATAGTGCCAGGCACTGTCCTAAGTTCTTAGGTAAGATGAGAAAACTGGGGCACAGAGAGGTTAAGTAACTGGCCCAAAGTCACACAGTTTCTAAATGGCAAAGCCAGGATTTGAATCTAAGTGATCTGGTCCCATGAGATGTGCTTTTATACATTACGAGAGACTCAGGTGTTAGAAGAGAACATTATTTGCAGATAATATAATTGCATAACCAAAAACCCCTAAAAGATTGAAATTTAAAAAAGCCTATTAGAACTGATAAGTGTCAGTAAGATGTCTGCATAAACGACAAACGTGAACATGGCGAGTTTTTATTCCACGAGGGCAGAACCTCTACAGCAGTGCCTAGCACCCTGCCTGGGACAAAGTGGGTGCCCGATAACTATTTGTGGGAAGATGAATCACTAGAGCACAGCATCATTTGGAAAGGCCCAGACAGTCCAGCAATGCAGCTGGCTTTCTTTGAGGGATCCACTGAAGGACTTCCCTCCAGCTGGTCCCCCTTCAGCACATGTTCGGGGTTCAGAGCTACAGAGAAATGGCCCCCAGCATCCCTGCAACAACCCCTCCAAACTAGTGATCCATCCCTTCCCTACGCCGTCTCAGCCTGACCGCTGGGTGGGACCATGGCACATTGTCCACGCTGGAAAGCGAGAGGGAGGTTAAGTCCAACTCCGCATTCTCAATCCAGCCGGCGAGCCCCACCTCTTTCCCACCATCGCTCAGAGTTTCATAGGACGGTTGACAATGGATGGAGCGCTGCCCTTGAATCTGTCCACGGCCTGTGTTCACAGAGAATGAGAGCGCCATCATGAGAGTTAAGATATGAAAAACCGAATTGACAAGGGCGTGATTTGTCATCCACACCCGTACACTTCTGAGACTGAAAGAGGGACGCTTTGCACAATGACCCTCAGATAACAAGCAGAGTGAGGCCTGTTCAGGCAAACGGGGTTGCACCACGACTGTCGCTGCACTCCCATGAGGTCAGTGCATTGCACAGACCATTTTACAGACACTGAGCGAGGTGATGGAGGAAGAAGCGGAGCCTGGAAGTGAACTCAGCTCTTTCAGCTGCCAGCATCCCTTTTGCTAAGCAGCCTTTTCACCACTGATCCACACGCTTCTGGGGGGCGCAGGAAGCTCTTCTTTGAAACACCACCAAACACATGCTCCTGCACATCAGGAATTGGGTGGGGTCATGCTTAGCAGACGTCTCTGGGGAGGGGTCTAGAGAGTTGTAAAATTGGACGACGCTCTTTTGCTTTAAAGTCCCGAATTCTCCCCATGGATATAATCCAAGCTCCCTTGCATGGGAGCCCAGATGCGGCACATTCTGTTAGGTCCCTAATTGCCTTCCTCCTCTTCCTCCCTCTCCTTTTCTCCTCCTTCACCTGATGGGATTTAGATGGGCTCCCCTCTGGGCCTTTGCACCTGTTCTTGCCTCTGCTTGCTATCCCCTCCATTCCCTCCTTATCCCGGAACAGCTCCAGACTAGGGTGGGGGCTCCTTCTACATGCCTCTGTGACATGTCTCTCCCAGCAGAGCGTGAGCCAGGGGCGTCATGTCTGTGCTGTACCCCAGAGCCCTGCACAGGTTTTCTGCAGGGGTTAGCTTCGCACGCGAAGGAATGAAGGCATGAACTGGAGACCTCACTAATTCAGGGCTCACGGATTCAGACAGGCTTCCCTTCTCTGCGTGATTTCACATTCATCGAGTAAACAGGGTTAAAGGGGAATGTTTAAACCACTTAAGGAAATAAACAGTTTCCCAACACCCTCAATTATTTTGGAAGCACCCGCTCATGTATAATTAATGTGCCAATTAAAATGATTATTATAACTGTTAAAGCAGGTCCCCCAAGAACCACTACTTGATAACACTTGTTCAGACTCATTTCAGTTACTCCAGCGCCTCGCAAAATAATAACAACAACAATAATAAAACTTCATTTCTTGAAGAACAGTCTCCAATCAGACTTTCCACTAATGCGGGCCACCCATCTCCCTCGTTGAACAGATTCTTGAAGGCCGTGTGCCGTGACTGGAAGAAGACCCAGCTCCTGAATGGTTTGCATCATTCACCAAAGGCACTTGGGCAGCCGCCCTGTGTGAGAGAGTGTGCAGGGAGGAGCGTGGGAGGGGGTCCCGTCCCTTCCACCTGTCTGCTGTGCGTGTTTGTCTCGGGGTAGGTGAACCGTGCTGCTTATGCCATCTCTGCGGGGTGGAAGCTGTGTTTTCCCTCTGGACTTCTTGAGACATTGACAGCCTCTACCTGAATCTGTAACACAGCCTCTGCAGACAAGTTGTGTGATGATAGGACAGGCTGACCCCTGGCCCTCTCCACTTCCCACGGCAGAGGCCACAGAGCTTCCCAAAAGGGGACCAGATGGCCCGTCGGTGCTATGGACCAGCCTGGATACTGAGAAGGTCAGGGTGTCAGGGGAAGTCAGACAGGCTGATGTACACATCCTCCTCCACCTCACTGTGGGGTTCGAAGCCGGTTCCTTCACTTCTCTGAGCCTCAAGTTGGCTGGATGCTTCATCCGTACTCTGCTATCATGTCATCGCTGGGCAGCTGGACTTGTGGGAGCACAGAACTCCAGAGCTGCAATGGATAGCGTCACCCCTGTCCTGGGGTCACTGGGGCCAGGAAGCCAGAAATCTTTTCTATTGCATTTTTGATGGGCGGTCACGCTAACATTGGGTGAGATACTTCCCAGGGTGGGGAACTCAGCCGTCCCCAAGACGTCCCATCCATTGTTCAGAAGCTCTAATTGTGAGAAATTCCTTTACGTCATCAACGAAGAGTTTACTTCTCTGTCCCTGAGAACCACATAAGATATTCATTCATTCATTCATTCATTCATTCACTCACTCATTCATTCCCTAAGCTACGTGCTCAGATACAAAACCAAACAGAACACCTGGTAAGGACCAACGAGAGGCTTCGTTCTGGGAGAGACACACGCAAGTATTACAATCAGTCACCCTGTTGGGAGCCCTCAGCTCAGCAGGCACCTGACATTCCGGCGAAGTTACCACAATTTCACAACGACATTTAACCATTTTTCATGTAAATCCCTGTTCCCCTGCTTACCTACAAACTCCATGAAAACAAGGCCACGTTGTTCTTATTCAGCGCTCTATTCCTAAAGCTTGGCACATAGTACGTGCTCAAGAAATAACTGCTATGTAAATGAACACGCGAGCCCAGTGTGCCAAGGCACAGGGTGGAGGTCTGAGTATTTCGTGTGCCCTGAGAATCTACGTCAGTCTGGGTCATGACAGGTGCAGGGGGAAGAAGATGAAAGGGGGACGGGACGGGAAAGGTCTCTGGGGGTGACGCTGTAGCTGACCTTGGGGGGCAAGTAGGCATTTCCCAGATGGAGAGGCAAGGGCATGGCAGGCAGAGGAAGCAGCACGCGCATCAATATGGAGGCAGAAAAGGATGCTGGCACATTCCAAGGACTGCAAATAGGCCCTTTGAGTGGGGGGCCCATTTGGGAATATGGAAGGAAGCAAGGCTGGAGAAATCAGTCAACGGAACTTGCCTCAAGAAGGACCGTATGTGCAGGGCCAGTGACCTTGAACTTGGTCCTAAGGTGATGGGAGATATTATAAAGGGTGGTGCGGTCATAGAACAATCAGATGTGTATTTTTTAGAAAAACGCCAGGCTGTGGGTGTGCCTTGTCTGCAACGGGGAGACCGTGTGACTGACCCATGGGCATCTCTGAGTCTCCTGGTGAGAGGACAGTCACCCTTCCTACGAGGATGACACACCCAACACGGAAAAGGTAGGGAGAGAGGGAGGAGGATCCTGAACTGGTTTTCTGCAAAACACCCCTCATTTCAGTCTTGTTATTTTATTTCATGGGCATGTTGGAGTGGAAATTCACCTTAAATCCTTCCCTGACAAGTTAAGTCAGCCCCCTTGTCATTTAAACCCAGCAGGGCTAAGTCACACAGTCTGCTGGAAATCACACTCTGGGCTTAATATAGCTCCGGAGTCTACTGGCTCAGAGGCCCCAGCAGCAACTCACGCCAGGATGTTCAGCCCTGATGAAGATCTGTCTAAACCTCACCCTGGGGAATGCCCTGTCTGGGAAGCGCCAGCCTCTTCCCCCAGCCCAGGGTGGAACGGAAAGGAAGCAGGGAGGCTGGCTGCAAAGTGGAAGAGCACATTCTATAGAGACCATCTCACTTTACTCTTGTATTTTACTGATGAAGATCCTGAGGCTCAGAGAGGGAAAGTGATTTGCTCAAGGTCACACAGCAGGACATTTTACCCCCAGGCCCTTGCTCTTTCTCTTCTGTGCACTTGGTAAGTGAAGATAAACTCCCCAGAATGAGCTAAGTCATGGATGTGTTCACCTTGGACCTGCCAATCTACTGTGTCTTTCACAACTGTCCAATGGGAGAGCTTTATTCCTGGTGAAGTCCAATAGAACGTCTTGTTATTTGGGTGTCCATGCCAACAGTTGTCACACGCTCTCAACAGTTTGGAAGTCAAGAGCTCTTATCAGGCCCATATGAAAGCCCCTGGGCATAGAAATGGTCTCATTGCTATCGGAAACCTGGTCTTAATTCCCCAAAGAGGATGGGTTTCTCTGGTGAAAACAGCTCCCCTTGTGCCAGGGAGAATGGGATGTGCTGCCATCATCTTCTTTTCCCAGCCAAGGGCACATCCCTGTGGCATCTGGCCTGTGGCATCTGGACTGAGCCTAATCCCCTGGTGCTCTTCCCACCTAAGGCTGAGGCAGCACCACCTCCACCACCACCCCCCAAGTCCCCGGAAAGCTCATGGACCGCTGGCTTTCTGATCCAGCCTTGCAGCCCCTTCGTCTCCTAGATCCATCCTGAGTATGGGCTGTGATGACCCAAAGGTAGAGATAATAACACCCTACACATTTCATACTCATAAACACTGGACATCTGCTGCTGCCGTTCTTGTACTTTTCGGGGAGGGGGTGTCACAGACCTCTTTGAGAATATTCAGCCCATTTTCCCAGCCCCCAAATGCACATAATATATTGGGCATCCTTTCTGGGGTTTCAAGCACCCCCAGAAGCCTATCCACCTACCCCCTAGGGACCCAGAGACCTCCCATAAGGACCCTGGCCCAGGGCCTGCTGGCAGCAAGGCACACATGGGAGAAGCAGATAAATAAAACTCAGCCATAGTCACAAAGGCAAGATGGATAACTAAAACACCAGGTAACGTCTCTAATCAAAGCATGTACAGGATGCTGAGGGAACATAGCAGAAGGATCTCTTAATTCCCTCTCGGTGGGCAAGGTCAGAAGGCTTCACAGAGGAGAGAATTAGTAAGACGAGGCGAGGTGGAAAAGAGAGGATGAAGTAATGTAAGCGAAGCCTATTCCCCCTGTGCCTGGGTGATGGAAATGCCTTGTCTGCAGGGCGTCTCCTTTGTTTCACACAAACCCCTGTGAGATGCTTAGGGGAAGTCGATCAAGCCCATCAGCCAGATGAGGAAACAGATCTTTACAACTTAATCACAACCGGCTGGACTGAAACTTCTCCCCTCAGGGGAAGTGGGTCCACTGGTTCTTGTTAATACAAGGTCTGCCAATTAGGTTCGCGAACTTGTTGCAAGGATGTCGCTAACCTTTTTTGATATCAGAAGGATTCTTCATTATGAATTTGTACCAACTGGACCGTTAACCAAGTTTACTATTTGGAAGTGCTGAAAAGGCTACGTGAAAAAGTTAGACGACCTGAACTTTTCGCCAACAATTCATGGCTCTTGCATCACGACAATGCACCAGCTCACACGACACTGTCTGTAAGGGAGTTTTTCGCCAGTCAAATATTTATTTCTTGTAAGTCACAATATGACCCTGATTCTAGGTTAGAATTGGAACACCTTCCCTACTCACCTGATCTGGCCCCCAGTGACTTCTTTCTTTACCCGAAGATAAAGGAAATATTGAAAGGAAGGCATTTTGATGACATTCAGGACATAAAACGTGATACGACGACAGCTCTGATGGCCATTCTATAAAAAGAGTTCCAAAATTGCTTTGAAGGGTGGACTAGGCACTGGCATCGGTGCATAGCTTCCCAAGGGGAGTACTTGGAAGGTGACCGTAGTGATATTCAGCAATGAGGTATGGAGCACTTTTTCTAAGATGAGTTCGCGAACTTAATTGTCTGACCTCGTACCTCCAGCCCCGAGTACCTTGCTGAACAGAGCAGAGCCTCGGGAAGGTTGTGGGCCTGGCTGCATCCAAAGGCCAGAGTTCATTGGCTGGTTGAACTGATATCTTTCTTCCGAATACCAAATGCATTGCTTAATTACTCTAGAATTCCCCTAAACTCTCTGGGCAGCCACTTTCGTGTTCTCGAGGACGAGGGCGAGGCTGCCACCAGTTCCGGATTGCAAAGCTGGGGAAGTTTGGAACAGATAATGTACCAGGTAGCTTATGAACGACAGGCAAATGGAGATAGACCAAACAGAAGCAATTGTGTCTTTATGTTACCTGCAAAGGTTTGTCCAGAAGTTCAAGGTCAAATCCTTTTAATAGTCAAAACCTCAAGGCCATGCCACAGCTGGTCTCAGTGCACCCCTCAACCCCCTCCAGCCAAGCTTCTGGCCCTGCTAACTCCAAGGAGGCTGCTCTGGTCCAGAAAGCTCCATGTTGCCAAGTTCAGGGTCATTTCTCTGGTCTTAAGTCCCTTCACTGCAGCATTGGGCACAGGTGACTATTCCCCTTGGGATTTGGGACACTCCACTCTCCTAGCTTTCTTCATATCTTGTGGACTCCTCCCTCCCAGTCTTTTCACTGGTCTACTTTTCTGTCTCTAAATCTTGCGTACCCAGGGTCCAGGACTGGGTGCGCTCTCTTGCCTGCTCCTACCCCGGGTCATCTCACCCAGGCTCACGGCTTTAGATCCATCCTACTCTGACGACCCCCAAGTATAAATCTCCAATCTTGACCTCTCCCCAGAATCCCAGGTTGGTAGCCTCAACGACTGCCCTGACGGCTCCATGCCGCATCCTAACATGGCTGACAGAGAACCCCTTCCACCGGTCCCCTCCTTCCTCTCCTCCAAGTTTCTCAGTGAATAGTACCAGCCCCCCACACCTAGCTGCTCGCACCTGGAGGCCAGCAGTCATCCTGACCCCTCCTTTTCCCTCATCCCTTCCACACGTTAGCAACCCCTTCAGACTCTACCTGCAAATCAAAGCAGATTTTCCCCCTCCCGTCATGTCCACTGTCACCATCCCTGCCCTCCCCCAAGCCACTGTAGCCTCTTGCCAGAACTGTGACAGTGACCTGTAATGTGGTCCCTCTGCTTCCAGTCTTACCTTCCCTACAACCCAGAAGGGGCTTTTTCATTAAGTAAACCAGATCCTGTTACTCTCCTGCTGAACCTCTCCCCCGCCCCACAAAGCTTCCCTTAGAATAACTCCAGGTCCAAGTTGCCTGGAGCACAGAGCCTGGCAGGAACAGTCCCCCCAATCTGTCTCCCCTCATCTCTTAACTCCCCCTGATTCGCTTCATTCCGGCCACTCAGCCACAGCCACTTGGTGGACTCACCTTCCGTTCTGTGAACACGCGAAGATTGTTCCCAGCACAGGGCCTTTGCATTCGCTCCTCCCGCTGACCGGAATGCTCCATCTCCTCCCCTTGGCACGCGAGGTTCTTTGTTACCTTTGAGATCTCGGCTTAAATGAGAGTCTTTCCCTGACCACCCAACCCTTTCTATCCCATCAGCCTATTTTCACTCGACGCACTGCCCTTATCGCTATCTGGTATTTTTCTTGTTTGTGTAGCTTTTGAACTTCTCCCTCAAGGTAAATGGCACGACTCCAGGGTCTCATTTCTCGAGGTGCCCCACCCGCCAGGCCCAGAACCATCTGGCTCAGTAACTATGTGCTGAATTGATGCTGGATCCATGAGTGGCTCCCTGGAGCAGTTTCCAATCACCAGAAACAAGTCCCCGGCTGAGCCCAGTGCTTTACAATCACCTGACGGAGCTGGTTAACAGTACCGATGCTCTGAGGCTCCATTCCTGGGGCTTCTGATCCAAGACCTGCAGAATGGGGCTCAGGCAATAGTATATTTTTACAGGCCCCTCTGAAAATTCTAAGGAGCAGTCAGAGTGGGCAAAACCTGCCCCTTTACACCCACGCTTCCATTCAAGACCAAGGATCGGGACAGCAATAATTGCGATTCACATTCTGACCTCTAGGAGGAGCTTCAGGTTTCTCTCATCACTCCATCCCAGAAGGAGCTGTGTGATACGGGTCCGGGATAGACACGACCCGTGGGTGAGTGTGGAATAAAAGATTGGCAATGGAACTAGCCTTGGAAACCTATTCTGATTTCCTCTGTATGTGTTTTCACATTTCTTTTACAATCAGCTGTCCTTTGGCAGGCGCACTCTCTGGGGTTCTGTCCTTTTGTGTGACTGGTGGGGTAAGACGGGGCACGGAACACGCCTCGTCAGAGAGAGTGTGCCCCTTAGGAAGGCGAGACGCAGGGAATGGAGGGATGGACAAGGCAGCTTGGACCAGCTTGGCTCTGGCTCTCAAAAGGCCTCTTGCCCTCCTTATTCCCTTCCTCCTCCAGATCTTGGAGTTCTGTGAGTCCAGGATCAGGATATGGGTCCAGGGGAGTAGCAGGAAGCAGCCAGGCTGAGTAGCCGCTACGCTGGGCTCCAAGCCATGGGGGCCAAAGGGGTGGCTCTGCTTGGTTCTTCAGAACTCGCGTCCTGGTCTCTACTCATCACCAAGAGTGTATCTGCCTTTTTGCTCTAATGAATGATATCATTGCACTGTAATGTCCTCTTCTGATCATTGTTTTCTATTTTGTTTCAGACAACAAAAGGACTGAGTCAAGAACTGAGGTTAAGAGAGAGCCAATGCCAATAAAGCCATTTTGAAATAGCTCCTTGTTTCAGAGAGGGAGCTAAGATCCGTTGAAATGTCTTCGCTAGGTAATGGTATTTCCAAGAATTGAAATCCAGGGGGTTTACCAGCATAACCACATAGGAACAAAGAGTATGTCTCTGTCCATCTGCCTTGGGAATACAGGTAGTAGGATGGAATTCAAGGAATCTGATCTGGGCGAGCTTCCACAAACACTTTCCACTCTTATACTTTCCCTCTCTGGGTTCCTCAATCTACGAAGAGACGTGATAGGACAATGGCTCCCTATCATGAATAGGGGCCATAATGAGCCAAGCCCTGGGCATGTTTGGTTGCAGACATTATCTCATTGAAGCCTATGAGGCAGGTGTTCTAGAGTCTACTTTCAGATGAGGTTGCTAAAATGCAGACAGGTTAGGCCACTGCCCAAAGTCACACACCCTAACTCTGATACAGGTATTCTGATGCCTAAGTCCTCTCTCTTTCTACCTCACCTTTCCCGGCATCCCGTCTCAGTCTGCTCTCTGATGGTCTAGGACAGCCATACACCTTCACTCTCATTGCAAAGGGCATCCAGAAGAGCCCCAAAGCGGGAGCTTGTGTGGCTGGCTAGCATCATGGCAGAGACATTTACATCACAAAACAAACACCCAGGCACATGTTTCCTGCAAGGTGAAAGAGGCAAGATAAGGGGCTCCTGAAAGTGGGGGCGTTATCGCTGTTTGTAGATCTCTTTCTCTCTATCTCGCTCTGTGGCTATCTTGACTGTGTGGCCTTGTAACCTGGGCCCAGTGCAGCTTTTGGGAACAAATTGTGAAGGATAGAGACAAAACAATGCAGAGATAATAAAAACTGCTGTGAAAGGTTAAATTCCCAGGATTCTCTCTGCTTGTTTAATGGATTTCTATGAAATAAACAGACCTTTGGCTTTGCCTCCTGGGCAGGTGACTTCCAACTAAATGAGTTTAGACAGTATTTCCTAATAAGAAATGTTCCGTTTTTCCTGATACTCCACAAAGCCCCCTGAGAATTCAAAGACTCGCACTCACCCCCAGACAGGATGATACTATCAGCTGCACACATACACCCATCTGAAACGGAAGAGGGTACATGGCGTGGTCGGTGAAATGTACACGTGCATTTGTATTTCCAGCTCTACCATTTGTTCACTTAACAAATGTGTACTGAGGTGACCCCTAGGCATTAGGGATACAGTGGGAAAAAGACATGCTCTCGGCTCAGTGGATAGGCAGGTGTTTTGACAGGATGAGATAAGAGCTGCCGTGTAGACCACAAAGAGGAATCATGGGGGAGGCAGTGTCTAGAACTTCCTGCAGAAGTCAAGGATGGCAACGTGAGCTGAGACACAGTCTCTTTGAATAGCCTCAGTTTCTTCACCTGAAAAATAGGCCTAACCACAGCACCTAGCTCACAATACCCACATGAAAATGAAATGTAGTCATGTATGTAAAGCACTTGATTCAGTGCCCGGCACGCAGTAAAGACTCAGTAATGTTAGCTACTCAGATTAGTATCAGCAGCATTACTAAATGAGTCCCCGGTTATGGGTGTAAATGGATAGAAATGATTAAGTAAAGGATATTATTTATCATTCATTTTCTAGAACCAAGTCCTGGCGTTCATGCTAGGGTAGTTTGGTTGTTAGGCGAGAGCCTCCTACTGGTCAACTGTGGAATTGCACCTCCACTCTATTAGTCGCTATATTTCTAGGGAAAAAAGAGAACTATTTGCGTGAGTTGTGAAGATGGAGACTCAAATATGGGAGTAAGCATGGGGAAGATGCTGAGAAGGGCTGTGAAACATCCTTAATTTGAACAGGGCTTTGATAGCAACTGCAATACCCAGAACTTCAAGGGCCTGACAACTCTTTTGTTATCTCTGTTTTCAAAGAAGTCTTCTGAGAATAACGATCCATCATCCCACCCTGCCACACCCCACAATCTAATGATGGCAGGTTACAAAACAAATCAATTCATTTTTCTGAAATTCACGTTAGCATGCGTTTTCCTGGAAAGCTGGCTCAATGAACATTCACTGTTATTCCTTTGACGGGAAAACATAGTATATTCCAGAGGCCACAGAATAAAAATTTTCAAATACCAACAGCAGGCTGTCCAGTAGAACTTTCTGTGGTGATGGAAATGTTCCATACCTGCTGCTCTGTCTAATATGGTAACCAAGAACTCCGAGGTGTGGCTAGCGAGCTCTTGAAATGTGGCAAGTCTGAATGAGGAAACACATTTTCAATTTAATCTGATTTCGTATAATTTAAATTTAAATAGCCACCTGTGACTAGTGGCTACTACACTGGACACAGTGTACAGACCCAGGGACTCTCTTGGGTCTATTCTATAGCTTTGGCATCTTCTGCAAACGGGACAGCCCCTGGGGCAGTGTCTAAGGTATAGCCACTGGCTACTTCCTTCTATTCTCCCGGCTGCCCACCCCACTCCCAAGGGGTCTGCAAGGCAAGACCTTCCCAAATGTTCAGCCGGAGGTCTCGTTAACCCCAAGGAGGCAATCCCTTTTGCTTCAGCCAATTTCATCCAGCTCTCCCAATTTACCCAAAGAATCCAATCCATTCACTCTGGTTCTGAAAGCTGAGGATGACCCCGTTGCTAAGATAATGTCTTTAGGACCAGGGGGGAGGCTGCTGGGCTGTACACATGTTTTGGGCCGTTTTGTGCCCACTGGGCTGAGCGAGCAGTGGAGGCCTCATCACAATGTCCCTGCTTTTGCCTTCTAAAAGGATTGGGCCTGTGTGATCCATTCATTTCCTTCCAAGCCAGGCTCTGTAAGCTCATTCATGGAGGATGAGGAAAGGAAGCTGGGGAGGCAAACACATGTACAGAAAACAAACAACGCTGGCTCAGCAGCTCCCTGTTGTGTGTGTGTGGGGGGGCCGAGGGGGTTGCTTCAGGGACAGGGAATGGGGGATGAAGCGTGGTAATGGGGGTCTGGCTGGGGAAGGAGACTGGGGCTCCCACTGCTGCTTCTCCCACTTCCTCCAGCAGCCCTGCTCGGCCTTGAGTCCTGAAGCCTCCATCTTGGTAGGCTCTTATCTCTCTCCATTCAGCTGTCTCTGGCAAAAAAAGCAATCAGCGAGGGAAGGCCAGAGTGGCAGCGCAAAGAGGGAGCTGGCAGCATGGAGCCACTTCCCTGGAATTTCCTCCTGTCCTCTGCCCCCATCCTCACCATCACAGACAGGGCACTCCTGGTTCCAAAGAGAGTCCCAAGTCAGCTGAGCCGCTACCTCAGTCCAGCTACAGAATCAAAAGGGCCCAAGCATTTGGCTCCAGTGGGCAATTTGCATGTGATTTGCATACATCTGCATACCCCCCTCCTGAGGCCTTCAGTCAAAGGATGTGAAATGAAATAAATTAATTAGTGCAGCCTACCATAGCCCAGTATGCCAGGCCTAACACCCATAAGAGACATAACTGATTCTTAAAGCAATCCATGTGGTCGCAGACTAGGGTGAAGAGAGATGGGGCCAGGGTTGGTGGGATAAATAAGGATTCTCAGCATGGGGAGTGGAGAAGGAGAGGGAAACCGTCCGTCTGAACTGGAAGTTGGACATTTTCCTTCTGCCCTAGCCCCATCCCCCATCCTCAGAGAACACAGAGTTGAGCCACGTGCAGGTCTGTCCTGGCCTCCTACACCTGGGCCTGGCACTGGTGTTGTCCCCACCCTAGCAGCTACCTCTGCAGAGAGATTTTTACCACAGTGATAAAGTGACATTCAATTTCAAACAAGGGTGAGGATACTTGCTCCAAGGGCTGGAAAAGCAGTGAGGTGCCCACCAGTGTTTTCCTGTCTCCAAGCTCCCTGCCCCCTTCACCCCCATTTACTGTTCCCATTGGGTGTCCACATTTCTCTCTGCCAGCGGGGCAGGTCTTTCAATAGCCCCACTCCAAGCCCATCTATGAATGGTTGAGAGAGAGCTGTGGGCCCTTCATTAGCAGTGAGCTGGAGTTAACCTATCCCAGTCCCTCTGCCAGGCATTCACGAGATGCTTGCAGCGTGTACCAGCCAAGCAGCAACCATATCATGTAAACACGTCTCTTGGTGATTCAGGTCATGGCACTATTTAACATATGCCTTGACTGTCTCCAGGCTAACTGATCTATCCAGGGTGGAAGCCTCATCGAAAGTGGGGGTCTTGCAGGGTATCAAAAGTCAGGTTTATACCTGTGGGGCCCAGGCTGCAGAGAACGCTTGAGTGGAGGGCCCTAGAGGAGATTCTAAGTGGGAGGGGCTACAACGTGAAGATGGAGAACAACGATTTTGGTTAAAAGGAGCCCAGGTCACAGCCAACAAATCAGCAACCACCAGCTAATGATGAATCAAAGACCAAAAAACGCACAAAGGAACAGCAAGGACAGGATGGTTCAAAGCAAGACTGGACCATAAGCAAGGAGATTGACGGGAGCAATTCTTTGTCACCACCGTGAATGGTGTGACCCAGCAGGTTTCACGTACTGCGTAGTGGATGTGGACGTAGCTTGAAGGAGCGAAGGAACCCATTTTAGATGCCTGATCACCAAACCGTGCCCACCGCGCCTCCCCCCTGCGCTCCCCAACCCCAACCCTTTCTCCTTCATGCTTCATCGCTCCATCCAGAGCAGTTCCATTTGACTGTGTCTTCATTGGTTTCACTTGAAAAAAGGGTGATGCAGCTTACAAAGGTGAGAGAACTGTTCATTTTAGATCAGGGGTTGGCAAACTATGACCCAAATTTGACCATATCCGCCTACAACCTGTTTTTGTCTGGCTTTCGGGCCAAGAGTGGTTTTCAACCTTTTTTCATGGTTGAAAAAAATAAAAAAGAAAAAGACCATTTTGTGACACATGAAAATTACATGAAATTCAAGCCTGGCCTCCATGAATAAAGTTTTATTGGAACCCAGCCATGCCCTTCCCCTGATACCGGTGTCTGTTGTTTTCACACGACATCAGCAGAGCTCAGTAGTTGTGACAGAGACCATATGGTCCCCAAAGAGGAAAATATTTACTGTCTGGGTCTCACTGAAAAACTTTGCCAACCCTTGTTTTAGATCATAGACGGGGGAGTTTGCTGAACCCCTTCTCAAGATGGTGCTCTGTGCAAACCTGACCTTCATTGCAAGACGTCATCAATGCCAGGGGTGGCAATCCTGGTGGCAAAGGGATCAGTCTGGAATGCCCAGTCCAGACACAGGGACATTTCTCTCGGTGCCTGAAAACACCACCACTTGTGCCCAAGACCCAGAGCTGGTCCTTCCATTGCCAACACCTGAGCCCTGGGCAGTTGGGCAAATGTACGTCTCTAACAACATCCCTTCTCGGACCTAAACGGAGGGTGCCAGATGCCAGGACGAGTCCGGTATGTCATCAGATTAGAAGACTGACTAGCTCTGTAATTCGATTTGGGAGAAAGCAGGAAGTCGTCCTGTTTCTTCCCTCTCCTCTGCCAAAAACATTACGCCAAACCCCATGCCTGAAATTCCACCTTTGACATTTCTTTGCTGCTACACTGCAACCAGGGCCCACCGTGTTCTTAGCAACTCATACTGGGTACTAACGGGGTTCCCCGAGCATAGCGGCCTATTAGGCACTCGGCACCAGAACCAGGCAGGGCCTAAGAGCAGAAGAGAAGACGGGGCAAAACGATCTGTAGGAGGGTTTCGGCAGAGGACGGGACCTGGTGGAGGGCACAGCATTGGGGTGGGGCTGAGGACATAGCTAAGACTGTGGGGGTCTCCAGAGCAGGTCTGGGGGCACTACCCTTAGCCCTGGCTGTGGGCAAGTAGAGGACAGTGGCGGTGACTTACCCGGTACCACACGATTTCGCGCATGCGACCATCGGTCTTGAAGTTACACTTCAAGGTCACGGCATCACCAGCCACCACGGGTGGGAGAGGCTCAATGTTGACAGTCAAGTAGCCTATGGAAAAAAAAGGAGAATGGGGGTTGAGGGCACCAGGTGATCAGGAGAGTTAGGTTGACCTGCTTGGGGTGGTGGAGAGAGCCGACACAACTGTAGGGGGCGCTGCTCGCATTGTAGTCTACGTGATCGGTGCCTGGGCTAGAATGGAGCTCATCACCCTCTTCTTCCTGTCTCATGGATCTCTCTCTTTCCGGCAACCTCCCGGGCTCCTGTAGATCCCTTCAAACCTAAAAACACCTCTTCTTGGGATGAATTTTCCTGCGAAAGGAGGCCCTGCTGGCACGGAAAGAAGCGCCTCAATGTCTTTCTACAAGATTTCCCAGAGAAACCATTGTGTGGTCAAACACTACACCTGCATCCCCTCTTTTAGAGAGTCGCGATATGTGGTAGGTAGGCTGCTGAGCCCTACAGGAAGTGAACATGCTAAAGGCATTTAACCTAGTGTTTCCAAAGCTTTGAGCAGGGGTCCGTCAGCCAGCCCCAAAACTCCATCAGCATCCTATGCAGCCAGAGTTCTATGAAACCCATAATTGGGATATAGTGTCCCAGGTGTCCAGACCCCTCCATTCCCAGCCTCATAACCAAATTAGTCCTGGTGAAAAGGAGGAGAGTCCCGAGGAACTGCTGTTTACTTCCTGAACCCCAAATCTCCCAGTATATACCCTGTCACCCAAGGGGAGAGGCAGTTCCAACCGTGCGCCATGGGAGAGGCGATGTGGTAGGGGGTGATAAAGCGCTGACTGCCTGGAAAGGCGTTCTAACCCTCTGCAAGTACCAAATGTTGCCTCCAGCTGTCCCCAGGAATCCCTGGGACTCTTGCCCTGCTGCCACGCCCTGGGGAACACCGTTGCCTTCATGCCAAGTCCAGCCTAGTGAAACCTCGCACTCTCTCCCCTGCCTTCCAGAGCCCTGTCCCAGATGGCTGGGTGCCCACTCCAGCTTGGTGGGGAAGCTCCTTCTTGGGCTGATCATCCAGGCTCATCTGATTGGCTTCCCACCAGCTGATGTCCAGCCATTGATCTGATGGATCAATGCAGTCCAATCGTCTTAATGAGAAAACTAACCAGGATGGGCTCGGGGATTTCAATTGTGCAGGCAACCTGAGCGGATCAAGCCCAGGGTCCTGACCCCTGCTTAGAACTTAATGGTTACAACACTCCAGGAAAAAAACAACAACAAGAATCGACCTGGAAATGATCGGTATGGAAGCTGGAGTCAGACTCAACCTCCATGGTCCAAGACTTCAGGTCCCAATGCCCAGAGTGAGGCGGTAAGTTGTGGGGCTCCCCGCAGGTAGCCTCTAACATAGGCTGGAAGCCAGGCTCACAGGAAGCCCCAGAGCCTGTTTGGTCTAAGAAACCAGAGCCAACTGGAAGGACCGATCTTCTGCCTCCTCTTTGCCTCATACATTCAGCCCCGAAGTTTGCTCCCACCTGCTCTGAGCAGGCCCAGGGCTGGACCCAGGAAGCAGGATGCTTGAGCATTGCACTGCCCTCCAGAAACACACAGTGGGGACACACATTCACACTCAGTGGGGTGAGTATAATGGTAGGATGAAAATGGGGGTTTATGGGAGGGGAGAGGGGAAACATGGCACAGCCTGGACGATCAGTGAAGTCCTCAAGTCCAGCCAGGTCCCAAAGCATGACAAACAAGGAGGCTGCCCTCAGGAGGATGAACTCCAGTGAGAGAGAAGACTCTGGGGCAAGTTAAGCCCAAGTGTGAAATAGCAATAACGGCTCACATTTCCATGGCACTGGGCTAAGTGCTTAATACACACACACCTATTTCATTGTCACGACCATCCTGGGAGAGAGGAACTGGTATCATTCCCACTTTCCATGGGGAAATGGAAAAGTGAAGCAACCTGCCAAGATCACACAGCTATAAGGGTGGCAGAGCTGGCATTCGAACCCAGAACTTCTGTTATGAGCACCACGCTCTATCCAGTCTCTCTAGTGATGGGAGAGGTGAGAAAAGGGCCAGCAAACATTTCATAGTTAGCCCTGAGGAGGGCTACTTGGGGGGCCAGGGCAGGAGTCCAGGACCTGATCCCATCTGCTACCATTCCCAGCCTGAGGATGACCTCTTGGCTCCCCTTTCCGGTGGTGCTGCCCTTGTCTGGGGAGGGGGCGGTGTCTCACCTTTGAAGCTACAGCTAAGAGCTGAGCATCATCAGCCCAGGTGGCTGAGGAGCTCAAGACCAGAGAAGGCCCCCTCTGACCGGCAGGAGGCTGAAAGGATACATTCTCGGAGGCATACATCTTCCAGTCCGTTCAAGGTGGGGGCAAGTGGTAAGAGCCTTTGGGGCTAGCCGGAGCAGGATGGGGGTGTCAGCTTGCAGGGTCACCATCGGTTGGCAAGCCACGGGGGAGTTATGGTGTGAGGCTGGCGGGGTTTCAGGAATGGTTGCACATCTGGTAACCGGTGGTAGTGCCAGGAGCACCCATGGGTGTAGCAGATGTCTGGGGCAATGGGACTCACAGGGGCATGCCAGGCTGAGAGCAGAGAACAGCCAGCCCACGGCACAGTGGAGAGAGGGAGTCCTTGGGACCCCAGGAGAGGAGAGAGAATGAGAAGGTGGGTGCATGAGGGCGGAGGTTCTGACGCCTTAGGACAGCGTTTCCCGGAGTGAATAGAGAATAAGGAACTTCTGACAGACATTTCAGGCAAAAAGATTTCTAGTAGCAACTGAGTGTGCAAAACATGGGGTTAAACAAAATTAGACAGGTTCCTTTCCTTCAAGACGTCTCAAAACCGTTCCCTCCTTCCTTTTTCCTATCTTGCCTTCATTTGTGAAAAACTATTGATTGAGAAACTTTTCAGTACCAGGCAGCGTTCTAGGCCCTGGGGACACATGGGGAGAACAGGAACCTGCTCTCACGGAGCTGATGCTCCAGCAGAGCAGACGATAAACAAATAAACAAGCAAAGGGAAACATGTCAAGTGGTGCAAGTGGAATGAAGGGTACGTGCAAATCAGGGTAAAGCAGCAGAGAATAATGGGGGTGGGATTCCTCTGGATGGGGTGGCCTAGGGGACCTCTCTGAGGAGGCCCGAATAAAGGAGAGGGTGAACCACGTGGGTAAGTAGAGGGGAGCATTCCAGGCAGAGGACACCACACACACGCACAGGCCCGGAAGCTGGAGTGCGCTCAGAGTACACCGTGACTCTCCACATTTCGGCCATGGCAGATTGTTTTGTAACACTGTGCCCTCTGGAGCTCATCTTTGGCTGGGCATCTTATAGGACTAGAATCAGGGCTGGGATGAGGGTGAGGCAAGCGAGGTGTCTAGGGTGCAAAATGAAAGGAGGCCTCCACTCCTACTGCAGGACCCTGAGTCCCGCGGCTTCCCCCTCACCCTGGCCCTGCGAGAGTCCACTGGAACAAGCGTTAGGAAACACCTCGTTAGGCTCAGGCAGAAGTGACTGTGTTTCCTGTTCCCTGAGGTCCCCTACTTGGAGCCACAGAGGATGGGGGCAGGGTGGACCACTCCTAGCTAAGCTCCCTGTCATCTCAGCCCTGGGGGAGCTGACGGAGCGGGCTCCCTGTGCCAGGGCAGGTAGAAGGCCTCTGCTATGAGGACTGAGACCTCCTGCCCTGGCACATGCCACTTTCCAGTTTTCCTAGCACTTTTGCTCCGAGGTTCTCATCAACCGCTGCAGGCTTTGTAAGATGCTGCGATCACTGCGTATGTCACACTGGAGTGCCATTATCCATTTGCACGTCTGTCTCTCCTTCTGGAATGCGAGTTCCATTAATATCAGTAGAGTAGGAACATCGGAATCGGACAAGTGCTGCTTTTTGAGCTTTCTTATGTGCCCGCAGTCTCGCGCCTCACACCACCCTGTGATGATTCCCGTCACCGAGGAAGGGCTGTGGTCCAGAGCCGGAAAGTGCTTCCCTCAATACTGCTGCGGTGTACGTGGCAAAGCCGAGATTTGAACCCAGGTCTGCTTGACTCTGAAGCCAATTTCTTTCCACCACCTCTGCTACCACCCGAAGCTGAGTTATGTAATGTGCTGAGGTCATGAGGGAATTCTGGGGGTAGCCCCCACCCCACATTTGCCACTGCACTGACTGCATCTGCACCAGGGGTCTGGCTTTCAGATAGGGCACACGGCCCATGCAGAGACCGCAAGCGCAAGCCCAGAACTGCACACTGAGCGGCAGATGGCAAACACAGAGGTCTGGGGCTGGCATCAGGCTCAGGGAGGGATGGTGGGCAGAGGGGAGACCCCACTCCCTCAGGACTTGACCTCATTGCCTCACAATGACCTGTGGGCTCCCCACACCTCTCCCATCCAAGGCCAGACAAGCCTCAGACGACGCGTGGGCTCTGAGCCTCAGGCCTGGAGGAAGGATTACTGGCTGGGACGTACCGGGCGAGGAGTGGATCAACACCTGGATCACAGGTGAGAAATCACCTTCCCAGACACAGACACACATGGGCGAGGGGACAGCAAGGATTCATGGCCAAGGAGTTCTTGGCAAAAGGAAAACACAGGAAAGTTCTTTTCTAGGTCCAACCGACATTCTTCCAGCTCCTATTTCACCTTCGAATACTCTGTATTGCTTCTTTCTCTGAAAATTCTCTCTCTCACTTTCCTTGCTTCTCCCACCCACCTGCCTCCAGCAAATTTGAAGTCAGTTCACTGGTTCAAGTTTCTCTCTAGCACTCAGCCGTGTCCTGGGCAAGGGATTTGGCCCCCACTGGACTCAGTTTCCCCACGTGAAGTGTGGACACGGGAACAATTCCAGGGTCCAACGTGGTGAAGCATGTCCTTGGGTTGTGTTCATCATGAGCCCTGCCACCCAGGTGGGTGTCCCTGAGCAGGGTGAGGCGGTCCCATGCGTCCCAGGCCCCAGACCTCTACTTTCTCCCACTTCCCACTGTTCAGTTGAGGAAAGATGGTCTGGGGTGGAGGTGGGAAGCGTGCCGTCTGACATCGGGAAACTGGGTAGGGAGTGGAAGATTCAGACATGGCCAGCTCAGCCAGACGTCCCATCTGGACTGGGATCAGAGCCAGGAGACCCAGGTGGAATCCCCCCTCCCGCAAGACAGAGGACAGAATGCCAGAGAGAGGTGATCCAAGATGGCCTTCGGCTGCCAGGACCCCACATCCAGCCTGCAGGCCAGTGGGAAGGTGCAGCTAAGCAGGCAGGTGTAGGGGGAGATGCAAGTGGATACAGTCGAAAGAGCACAAGAGACAGGAATTCTGGGCTCAGCCATGCTGCCAACCAGCTCTGGGACCTCAGGCAGGTTGTCACCTTCTCTGGGCCTCAATTTCCTCATCTGTAAAATGAGGGGTGAACTGGATTTTTAGGGCCTTCCAGCTCCAATCAATCCTATGTCAGATGTTAACTGAGCCCAAATCTTGCCGCCATCACTCCTGGTACGACTCAACGCCATTTCTCTGAGAAGTGAATCTGCCAATTAGTCAGACAACAGCTAAAGACACAGCTCTGTCTTTTTCAGCATTAAATTTGCCACCAATCAGCCCCAGTTCGTAACCCACCCACCCCCACATGCGGTATCAAGACGCCGGATCAGGAGTGGCACGGATTCATCTTAACTAAGCAGTTCATTATCCCCGAATGCCACCATCACTCTCCTCTCTATCTCTGACAGCATTTATACTACTCCCGTTAAGATACATTTAGCAAAATCGCAGGCAATATTTAGGAACCAGGCGCCTTCCCAATGAGGTGATGACAAATAGCTCCTCTGTCCGGAAACTCGCCTTGCAATATCCCAGCAGTGCTCCCCTCCCCTTTTCCAGCTCAGAGGGGATGTTTCTAGAGGGCCAGCTCATGTCTGGCTCCAGGGGTAGACCGGAATTGGCAAAGGTTTCTGTGGGAGGAGTACAGTGAAAAGAGACATACATTATATGCGGGTGACCCGATGTCTCAGTCTGCCCAGGATCAAGGGGTTTCCTGGGACAAGGGTGGCAAACTAGAACAAGTTGGTCAGGATGCAGCCGTAGCTCTGTGCCCGGACACCGTGGGCCATGGTGGCTCTGGGTAACTCACTTAAACCTCTTTACCTATTTCAGTAATAAGGAGAACCATGCCTCCCTTAGCCAACTGTCAGGATAAGTGAGTGCAAACGCTGACCTCCTCTTCGGTGCTTGGGTGTTCAATAGATGAGGGTGCCGGTTAAGGAAGCAACTTGTGAGATCGAGATTTGTCTGTTCTTCCTCTATCCATTCACATCCTTCACTCGTCCTCCACCAGCAGCCACAATGATTTCTCTACAGTACACACCCCTAGGCTTCTAGGGCCTTCGGCGCTTCCCTTTGCTCCGTAGGAAAAGTTGCAAATGCTCCCTGGGGTTTTCTGGCTGTGCCGAGCTCTCCAGATCCTCACGCCCCACCCAGTCCTGCTGTGTTCTCCTCTTCCTCACGTGCAGCTTCTCTCTCACCTCTGGGCCACAGTCCCGGCCGCCCCCTCCGTCCCAAGCCCTCACTCTTTGCTTGGGTAATTCCTGATGATCCTTCAAGGATGAATGAAAATCACTTCTTCAAGAAGACTCTCCCTGACTCCCCAGACTATCCTTGTCCCAAACACCCTCCCCTTCCTCGCACTAGCGCACCGCAAACCTCCAGGAAGCATGCATGCAGTACACATGCACCGCTACACAATGCCACCAATGGTTTCTACTTTCCATGTCACCCATGTGCGTAGAATCGGACCTGGATCAGAGCACGCACTGAATGAACAAATAAATCCTGCCCATCCCCTCGACTGCTCCGTCATTAGAGTGGACGGTGTTCCCGGGAAGGCCCTCTCAGAGCGCCTCGTCCCTGTGGGCCTTGTCCTGGGCAGTCCAACCCCCCCCTCAGTCCTTAGGTGCCTTCTGAACTTCCTCGCTGACCATATCTTCTTGGACTGGTGTTGGCGCCCCCTTAGAGTATCCAATAGCCTCTTGTGGAGGCCAGTCAGGGGGACTATTCAACAGAGGAAATTGGCACTGGGTGGGGAGTGGTCGCCTCATTAGCGATGGTAGGATATAAGACAACATACGGCAAAGACCATCGGCGGCAGAAGCCGTGAATTGAGGCGGCAGAATCCAGGTAGGAGCTTGTTGAACCACCGTGCAGCAGGGCCCTGGAGCAGGCGGCTCCGTCAGGCTTGGAAGGAGGGCCACTGATTCTGAATGCAGTACTCCTCCATCATGCTGCAGGGGCCCCGCCCCCTTGCTTTCAAATGGAGAAGCGGGAAACAGGAGTGGGCAGAGGGCTTCGGTGACCAGAAGTACACAAGAAATCTTGCTTGGGGTGTAATGGGATCAGATACCAGGTTCGGCCAGCAGGACACAGCACCTCCACAAGGAGGCAGTAGAATGACTGATGGATGAATCCATTTTCAAGTTCAAAGCCAGTAGAGGGTGCTAGGAAGGCCAGGAAGATGTGTCTGAGAATTTTCCAGGACCTTGAGAGACTTGAGGCTAGATGGGCGAATTTCTTCCATCGCATCCTTGACATACAGTCCTGTGAACTCAGCCCTGGGCCCAGAAGTGTCTGTCTTGTGTCACCCAAGCCATCACTTGTTGATACAAAGTAAGTAGAGAAGAATCAACAGCAACAAACTACCACCTTCCTATCGGAGGGCAGGGACTGTGTCTGCCGTCAGACTAGAATGGACTCCCTGAAGGCAGGGACTTCTGTGCCAGAAGATGGTGCAGGGAATCCCAGGAGAACGAGTGTGGACCACACCAAGACTTGACCTGGGGCAGACAGATGGCACCAGCTGGATATAAAGCCCTGCCAGGGTGGACTGTGGGAGTGAGAGTCACATTAATTCCTCAAGCTACCTTTTCCCTCCTGTGGGTCTGGGATTGATCTCCATGGGATAACAGGAGCCCCATGCACTGCCACTCATGAAGAAAAAGGTCACCCCGCCTCATGAAGAAAAATACCATAGCATGGCCCTGATGACAGTCTCCCTGGGCTTCCTGTGCCACATAATTACTATCATAATAAATATTATTACAACAAGCCAGTTACTGGAACCATATCTGCAGGCAGATACAGAGGGTTCTGTGAAATACATCCTTCCATGCTGGCCTAGCAGGTACTCCAGCCATCATGTCCTTAGTAGCAGAAACTGGGGCGAGAGGTGGGTCACAGAGAAGGGGGGGCTTTCAAAAAAAGAAAGCCTCTGAGCCAAGAGGGGAAGCTAACAGCTCGTCTCGAAGATGCTCAATTCTTCCTCTCAAATCGATCTCAAAACCATCCGTGCCCCACACCAATCCTCCCTTGGACCCTTACAATCCTGCGCAGGACGCTGCACAGCTGGCTCGCGGGTCTCTAGCCTCCAGCTTTGTCCCACCAATGCACCCACCACACTAGAGTCTCAATGATATTTCTCAAACACAAATGTGAGGTTGCCACGTCTCTGGTTAATGCCATTCAATTTACCCCCCCCCCCCCGCCCCACCATTGCCTTCCAATTCAAGATCAAGTTCTGTCAAGATCAAGACTCTGGCGTGGCCAGCCAGGCCCCTAATGATCTTGCCTCTCTGGGCCTCTCCAGCTCCATCAGTCTCATGCCATGTTTGTGCTACCTTGCCACCCAGCCACCAGCCCTTCCAGATCTCAGGTCCTTCTTGTTGCCTGTGCTCTTTCCTCTTCCTGGAATGCCCTTCTCCGCTGAATGCACCAGGTGACATCTGTACACGTCCTTCCAGGTTCAGTGCAACGGTCACCTCCTGCCTGATTTATATGAGTCGGATACTCCCTCTCCCGAGCTCACAGCCCCTAGTAAACATCAGCCATAGCCTGTCCACATTACGTTGTAATATAAGGTATGTTCTCTGTATAAGGTATGTTCGATGTATCTCCTCCATCAGACTGGGAGCGTCTTATGGCCGGGGACCGGGGGTGCGTCTCCACTTCCCTCTATCGTGCTTGGCATGTGTACTGCACGAATAAAGTAGTGCATGAACCAGACGTGAACACTGCGTGTGGCAGGGTTCCGTGAGCCGTGTAGCCCTGCAACAATGTGTATCATGCCACAGCCCAGAGACCTGATGTCACATCCCGGACGCACATCCTTCTTCCCGCTGCCTTTGGGTGAAGTCCAAAGCCCCTCCCCTCACGCTCAGGGCCGGCCTCCTCCTCAGCTCATCTCTTGCCCCTCTGCCTTGTGTGCTGAGCCTCAGCCATCCTGAATTCCTTAGAGCTCCCCGGATAATGACAGGCTTTGTCTGGCTACGGGGCCTATGCACCTGCCATCCTCTGCTGGGGACAGCTTCCATCACTTGACCCCCATCACTCTGATAAACCTGTAACGTCATTTACCTTAGGGGCCTCTCCTGACACACACTCCAACGTCACCTACCACCCCACGTGCCCCTCTCACAGCGTCTACCACAGCCCTGACACACTGCGTGGCGACATCCTGTTCTGGACTGTGAGCTCCAGGAGGGCCCAAAGCGTGTCTCAGGAACTGCATTCTCAGGGCTTAGCATCCTGCTGACACATGGCTCATATTCAGGGCAGAATGAATGAATGAATGAATGAATGAACGAACGAACCCATGGATAAACAAATAAATTCTACAGACATCTTCAGCTGGCCTCGCTTGGTTATACCATCCAATTCTCTTGGGGCTGAATGTTTTTTGTCTTATTGTGCTATGAATTTCCCACCTTAAATTTGGGCCCTGAAAGAACATCTAGAGGGGAGGGCCCATGCTCACTCCTGGTTCTCACCTCTAGCAGCCCGCTCAGCTCTGGCCCGTCAGGGACCTCAAACACTTGGCAGCCTTTGTAGAGAGACGTGCCTGCGACTTTCAGGTGTCCATCCCTGGCCCTGACGTCCCGGGCTCTCTGAAATATACCCCCTCTGTGATCTCCAGCCAGCGAATCCAATTCCCCTGTCAAAGGCAATAGATCCTCAAAAGCCTTGTAGTGTTAATGTATTATTCACGACATATGTATTATTTATCATTAGTTTGTTTATTTATTATTAATTTGTGTTTCATTATTGATAATGATGTGGTTATACTGTTAATAAGAAGGGCTTGAGAAGGCTGTTCTATGGCCCTTTGTGGACACCTGCTGCCCCTCCGATTCCCTGGAAAGCCAGAGTGGGGCATGTTTCATCCCATTTGATGGATGGGAGATACTGAGGCCAGGGCGGGGAGGACTTGTTCAGTCAGTGTTTTTGCCTCTGAGATGTCTGCAAAGGAAGGTGACGGGACTTGGGAAAAGCTTCATTAGGCAGCACATCCCAGGTTGACAACAGGGCTGATGGCATAGATTCCTGCAGGAGGCTGACGCTCGACCTGCCAACCACGTCTCCATCTGGATGGACCCTCATGTTCTCCTGCTGGTCCCAGTGCCTGCTTTGCACTGTGGGTGCTCCCCAAACTCATACAGAATGCTGGGTGCTCCCCAAACCCAATTACCTTTGCCTCTCAGGTACTCAGCCCGACTACATTTCCCATCACCCCTTGCAGTCGGTGGGACCATGTGACTAAATCCTGGCCAGGGGCATATGGCTTCCAGGCCCGGCCCCTAGAAACCTCCCGTGCCATCCTCCACGTCCTCTTTCTCCACCTGCTGCTTGGATAGATAGGGCTCTGCGGGCCTGGAGGAGGGCAGAGCCATACGATGGAAAGAACTTGGGCACTTGGATGATGGCAGGAACAATGTCTTCCCATTGCCCCCAGCAGTCAGTGATATGAGTGAAAAATAAAATATTGTGTTACGCCACTGAGATTCTGGACTGCCTGGTTACACCAGTTATTTGACTAAGACATTCTACTAATATATTGCACAGAGTAGGTACTCAGTAGGTTCTTGATGAAAAAACAAGTAAATGAAAAAATAAATGAAGAGGCAACAAAATAAATCAACGGGTTGGGCTATACTGCCATTGAGCTGGATCCCCAAACCATGGCTCCCCGGCACAGAATATCACAGGGAAGTGGCCTTCGTGATCTTGAATTCAAACCCGTTTGTTATACAGATGGGTAAGCTGAGGCCCAGAGAATGGAAGGTCACGGAGACAATCAACAGGCAATGTTCATACCAGGACCCAAGCCCCCTGAAGCACAGTCCTGTGACCCTTCCACCACACCAGCATTTTGTCTTTGACTGTCTTTCACCTGACAGCCTGCTGTGACCCTCTGGAACTTTCTCTGTGTCCTTGAGAGTAGGTGAGGGGGAATCACAATTTCCTTATCCCTGGGTCAGTCCAGCATCCACAGAATAGGCAGAACTGCTGGCAGGAAAAAGGATGAGAGACTGAAGTGATGCAGGATGCCTGTGAGATGCCCTGACAGCTATGGCTGTCTCTGCAGTGCCCTCTCTGCGACCAAGCCCACCAGGTGCAGCCAACAATAGAGAAGCCACAGATAGCAGCAGGAAGAAAAGGACACAGCCCAGACCTTGAAGCCAAGGGCCTGGGTGTAGCCCTTGTTCTACCAAGGACACAGAAGGCAAGTCCCTCCCCCTGTCTGGGCCTCAGCCAACTCATCTGAATGAAGGGGCTCCTGGTGCTTATTTCTCAGGGCAATAGTGATGCTGAGATCAGAGGGGAAAGTGATCAGAAAAGCTGACGAGTGATTGGAAAAGTTGCTCTCCTTCTTTGCATGGGGACATTATCAGGGACCACTGGTGCCAAGAAACTATGACCTTGGGCTTGGGAACCAGACAGACCTGGGCACAGCTTCTGACTCTTATCACAGCAGCCCCGAGGAAGTCGTTTCACTGCTCTGAGCCTCAGTTTCCACCTCTGCCAAATGGGGATAATTGCCCTTCCTTCTTAGGGCTGGGCAGGACGTGGGGGGTGGATGCAGGGAGACGGCCCCGGCAAGGGGCTTAGTGCAGTGCCTGGCACGCAGTGACAGTGCCCATCTGGAGAGTCTGGCCGTCACTCCTGCCTCAGCACCCCACTTCTCCGTGCCCTCCATCCTCTTCTACCCGCAAGGCTGTTTCAAGGAGTTTCCTAGAAAGCTGTGGGAGCAGATGGCCCATTTTTTGTTGGTTGTTTCAGATCAGTCTCAGGAGCACAGAGGCTGAGAAGTCAGCCCTCGATGCTGTTTTGTTTCCTCGCGGAGATTTTTGAAGCAGAGCGCACAGAGGGCCCGGCAGCCCTGCGTCCTCTGACATGACTCAGAATCATGAGGACAGACTCATGAGCAACAGGGAGAGTTCTCTGACTTGGAATAAAATGTAAAATATGGATGATAGGTTATTAAGGAATATTTAAGAAAAATCGTTATTACTCAAGGAACAGTCTAAGCTAGGTTGCAAACTGCTCTTAATCAGTAAAACGAGGCAACTTAATGAAAAAAATTGCAATTTAAAATAGGCCTACATGAAATAATAATGCCTTATAAACACAGATGTCCTTTAGCATATTGGAATTAATTGCTGGGCTCAGAAGCTAAAGGCACAATAAAGGAATCCTTAATTTTTTTGGTCTTTTATTTTTCTCTCCCTAAAAGGCAACCCCCATTAGACTAGAGTTTTCTCAGGTTGGTAGCAAAGGGCATGGAAATTTGCAAAGGGACTTTTCTCAGCAACAATTCTGTTTCCTTCAACCCATTGTTTTAAGAGACCGTTAGAAGGAAGTGTGGCTTTGCGCTGGATCTGCCTCAGTTCTAAATAAACTCGTGTGACAGAGTCATCCCACTGATGAATTAGGGAACAGGCTCATTTCGCAGAATGGAAGCCCCTGAGTTCAGACCCGTCAAGCTTGGCAGCTCAGTTATCAGGGTCGCCGTCCCACTGGTCCAGCGAGATTCTACATCTGCATTCTAGCAGCTGTTAGAAATAGTCTGAGAAAGCAGAGTGGTCCCAATCACGGGTGATTTTTGTCCCTACCTCCCAGGGGACATTGGGCAATGTCTGGAGGTATTTTTGGTATTTTTGGTTGTCACAACTGGTGTGGGAGGAGAGGGGCTGCTACTGGCAACTCTCGGGTACAGGCCAGGGTTTGCTGTTAAACATCCTACAAAGCATAGACTGACCCCCACAACCAAAAATTGTTGGGCCCCAAATGTCAGTAGTGCCGATGTTGAGAAACCCTGCAGTGAAGGAAGAAAAGCAATCCTCTGGAAGGTGTGTTGGGTACTCGGAGTTCCCAGGCTCAGGAGATGGAGAGACTCTCCAAACCTCAGGACCAGCCATGTGAAGCTGGGACTACACATCGCTGAAAAGTTCTCGCTCAGCGTGACCCCAGCACCAGTTATGCCTACACCTGCCTTCCACCCAGATTACTGTGCTGCTGAAATGGATCAACGCATTCCACCCAAGCATCGTACCCGCGCTCCCTGACCTATTTTCCTTTCGTGCTGAAATCCTAGGAGAAACTCCTTTTATGGTCACCTCTGGCAAAATACATTGATTCTGCAAAGCAAAGAAATCCTAGCTCATAAAGGAGAGTCTTTGGGGCGCCGTCCTCCCCAGAGAGCACTCAGAGCCTCCCTCCTTGCCAATCTCACTCAGACTGCTTGGCAAAAGAAGCAATCTGGTCTTCATATTAATACTTTATTAAACACACGCATCGTGCCAGATAAACATCAGCCCATCACAGCTGTTCTGTTACAGAATGCCTGCTTGTCACCCAAAGGCTATTCGGGTCTGATTTGCTCACCATCGCACTTCTTCCTGCTGGAGACCAAGGCATACACTGTAGACATCTTACTGAGTGGGGGGCTTAGGTGGGGAGCAGGTGGGCTGGGAGGTATTTTATTCCCATCCTCCAGGGCCCAAGGCTTCCATCTTTCTAGTGAAGACAGAAAGGTGTTAGTGTCTCTATGCAAGCGTTGCGTGGACCACATCTAGAGCCAGGTTGTCCCCAGGGACAAAAAATTCAGGAAGAAGGAAGGCACACTCCCCACAATTGGATCATTCTGGTTCAACTTAGAAAAGAATGGTGAGCCTTCTGTGGCAAGCATTGGGTAGGCTGAGCCGAGACCGGCTGCCTTTCTGGTCAGGCCATGAGAACAGGTTGAAATTTTGCCGTGCTTCTACCTCATTCTAGGCTCTTGGAAGACGGAGCTTCAGTCTTTTTACATATGAAGGAGGACTCCTGAAGCTTACCTCCTAGGGTTGAAGATAATAGATTTACCGTGCGAATGTATCGTTCAATACAAGGTTGATGGTACCACTGCTGGAATGATTTTACTCCTTTTTATAGGTATGATTTGTAGCAAAATGCACAAACCTCAAGTGAACAACTTGAGGAATTTTCAGATTACACACACCTGTAACCACCACCGAGATCAAAAGATAACACGTTGCTGGCATCCCAGGAAGTTTCCTTGGGCTCTTCACCAGTCACCACCTGCCCCATGCGCCCAGGATAACCTCTGCTGGCTTGTCCATCACAAGTTATCTTTGTTGTCTCTTGATGCTCATATAAATAGAATCATGCAAGATGTGCCTTTCGGTGTCTGGCCACTTCTTCTCAATGTGATGTTTGTGACATTTATCCATGTGCCGCATTTATCAGTCGTTTGTGCTTTAAAAAAAAAAGTGTTTCCTGAGAAGTATTCCCTTATATGAAATACCACAATTCACTTATCCAGTCTACCACGGAGAGACATTTAGGTGGTTTGTAGTTTGGGGATATTCTGAATAAAGCCTGTTGTCGTTAAACTATTAGTCCTAGACCCAAGGGACAACTGGTCAACCCCTTTCTTCAAGGGCAGAACTGACCTTCGTCCTTAGCCAGCTCCAGGCAGGGAGGCCCTGTGTTGGGTTATGTATGTAGGAGGTGAAGGTTGCCTTCATCATGCCCACCCTGCCCTCTGAGACCCTTGCCCTTCCCCCTAGGGGCCCTTGGGACATCCCTTAGGAATGCTGGCCACTTGTTAGCCTTTGATATGAACGGTCTTCCCACATCTCTCTCCTAGGGGCATGTGAAAGCCAACCTCCAAAATAAATGATGCTGCCATTTGAACCTGCTTTGCTTTTTGCCAAGTGTACACGTTCTTCTGTGTCTGGTCTTCCCACAAGCCTGTGGGCAGGCCAATATCCCTTTTTCAGGTTGGAAAACTGAAGCACACTGGCTCATCCTCATTTACTTCCTGGACACATATGTATGAAACACCTGCTAGCTGCTGGGCCAGGCACCTGAAAAGAGCTAGGAACGGGTCTGGTGGGAGATGTGAAGACAGAAGCACGGCCCTGCCAGGTCCTCCCCACTTTGCATCCTTTAGCACTGAGCGCTTGTATTTTACCAAATCCACTGCCTGCTTTCTGCATCATTAGTTTCAGCTTCCCAGTGAGATGAAATCTTCTGTTGTAGGTTTTGTTTTTCTTTTCCAACCCTGCCACAATACACAACACTCTTAGGACTACAGAAGTGCTTAATAAATGCTCTGAAAGAGTGCAACGGAGACTGGTGTTGTCGACCGTATCACTCCAGATTTTCAAGGTCCACATTAGAGAGACACACACATACCCAAATAGCTTTCCCGCAAGTAGAGCTAAACCATCCATCACGTGTGTAGGTCAAAGAGATTCAAGGTCCAAGGACTCCACATACCCTTTGCTGGCTTTGAGGAAGGAATGTGGGAAGCCTACAGGAGCGGAGAGCAATCCCCATCAATAGCTAGCAAGCAAACACGCACCTCAGCCCTACTCCCATGTGGGGGTTCAGACAAGCCACCCCAAGATGTGCCTCAGTGGTGTCCAAATTATTTTGAGCTAAAGGCAATTTTAGCTTCAAGCTCGAGAGGAACTTCTGCCCCTCCCTTGACTACCTGGAAGAACTTGAATTAGGGGCTTTAACCATTATAAGCGATTATCAGAGATAACTTCTTTTGACCCATCTATAGGGTAGAACAAGCTTCTATTTACTAAGCATCTCATCTTATCGTCCTACAATGACCCGTGGCAGCCCCCAAGGCACCTTACCTCAGCCCTAGCTCAGGATGTCTCATATACCCTTTCTATCTCTGAACCTCTCCTGCCTGTGGGGTCTTGGACTCTCTCATGTATGTGGGGTTCCCATACATACATATGTGTTCAACTTGGTTACTTTCTCTGGTTAATTTGTCTCATGTCTATTTGATTAGTAGACCAGCCAGAAGAACCTTGTGGGTAGAGGAAATTTGTTTTTCCCTTCACACCTGCAAGGAACTGGATTCTGCCACAACCTGAATGACTTTGGAAGGGGCTTCTCCCTCAGAGCCTTGAGATAAGAGCCCACTTGGCCAACACCTTGGTTTTGACCTTGTGAGACCTGGAACAGAGAACAGAGCCTAGCCTACTCAGACTTCTGACCTATAGAACTCTGAGATTAGAAAAATGGGTGGTTTTTTTAGAGCTGCTGAGTTTGTGGTAATTTGTTGCACAGCAATAGTGGACTAATACAACATATTTATCTGAGATCTCAGCCACCAGGGGACCCTTTTGAAGCATCCATCAGCTCATGCCATTCCCCTGCTCCAGGCACTCAATAGATCCCATCTCACTGCACAGTGAGAGGAAAAGCCTTCTCGTGGTCCAGAAGGCTGGCACGGTCTGGCCCCGGCTCTCACTGCAACCTCACTACTTCCCACTCCCTCTGGCTCACTCCATTCCAGTCACTTTGGCTTCTTTGCTCTTCCCTAAACATCCCACGCTCATTCCTACCCCAGGGCCTTTGCACTGACTTTCTTCGCCTTGGAACACTCTCATCCCAGCTACGTACATGGCTTGCCTTCTCATTTCATCTTAATCTCTGTTCACTGTCAAATCCTCACAGAAGCCTTCCCCAATCACCCAGGGTAAAATTCTCCAAAATTCCCACCAAACTTCTCTCTCTATCCTTAAAGGTGCTTTATATTTCATAATGCCATTTCTCTGCCTGACGTTGCATTTTAAATGTATCCCCTTTTTTATTATCAATTCTATATACCCTCCTACTGCCCTGACTAGAATGTCAGCCACATGAGGGGATGGACTTTGTTTTGTTCACTGGAGTGTCTATAACACCAGGCAGGACGTCTGGGACTTGTTGACATTTTATAGTGCCCACAAGGGGCTAGGCATTGCATTAAGTGCCATCTACTGCTTTAATGAAAAGGACAAATCAACACGACCATTCTTCAACATTTAAACAGATCATCTGACAGAGCAAGAACTGCCACAGGTAGGATCCAACAGCTTTCACACTAATCCTTGACCTCTGGCATTCACAGTTTTTCCCCTAACTCTGGTTCTACATTTTGATTAGACTCTTGCGTACAGGTCACCTTGAGTCAGTTGTCAGTTGGGTTCCAATGGGACTCTAGGGTTTCCACAGAGCTTGGAATCAAAATGCTCAGCTGGCATCCCCTGGCGAGAAGACCTGGCATTGTATTTTATTTCCCAAACTGCTTCTTGTGATTACCTCCTGTCACGATGGGCTGCTTGAGTCATGCTCCTGTAGGCTTCACTCGCTCAGGGCCCCTTCTCCATCCTTCTCTTTGTCAGCAAGATAAGAGGAAGTCAGGGAAAGACCTGGATGACAAACATCCCCTGTACAAAAAGGATGGTTTTTCCACGGAGAAGGTAACATCACACTGGGTTCTGGAAGAAGAGATGCAGCCCTGCTCCTATCAATATTTTTATCTGTAATGACTTTTCCCTTTGGGGATTTTAAGATTAATATTTGTTTATTATAGAAAATAAAAAAAAATAATGCAAGTAATTGTACAGAAAAATAAATCCCATCCTGTAAAGCACCACACAAAGAAAGCCATTGTTAGTATTTTGGAATTCCCATTCTCTCTCTCTCTCTCTCTCTCTCCCTCCTCCTTTTTCCTCCCTTCCCTTCTCTTTTCATCAAATCTTTAGCAGGACTCTGTGATACTGGTATCACTTGATACGCAAATACAAACCCTCTCCTGCCCAGTTGTGTGGGTTACTCTTCTGTGTCAACTTGTGTGGGTCACGGAGGGCCCAGTTTCTGGGTGTGTCTGTGAGGGTGTTTCTGGATGCGGTTAGCCTTTGAAATGGTGCACTCTGTAAATGAGATCACCCTCCCCAATGTGGGTGGGTACCACCCAATCCATCCACAGAACAAAAGGCAGAGGAGGGAGGAATTCCTCCCTTTTTTCCTGCCTCCCTGGGAAGTCCCAGATCAAGGTGCTGACAGATTTGGTGTGCGGTGGTGACGCTCTTCCTGCCTCATGGATGGGTGTCTTCTCACCGTGTTCTCACAAGGGTGAGGGAGCCCTCTCGAGCCTCCTGTAGGAGGGCACTGATCCCATTCATGCGGGCTCCACCCTCCTGACCTAACACCCCAACGGCCCGACCTCCTAACACCATCACACTGGGGGTTAAGATTCCAACATATGAATTTTGCTGGGACCCACACGTATTCGGTCCACAACACCAATACCGTAGTCACCTAAAACTTTTCCAGACCAGCGGACAGATAGGGAGCATTTGTAAATACTCTCAGATCCCGGATCTCCAACCTCAGTCCATTTTATTAGGTCGGTGCAAAAGTAATTGTGGTGTTTGCAATTATTTTTCACCTTTTAAACTGCAATAACTTTTGCATCAAGCTAATAAACAAAATTTAAAAGCGGGGGGTTGAGCAGCAAACTGTAAGGATGACACGTGCACCTGTGAAGTAGCAGGGAGGGGGTGCAGCCCTGAGAGGTCAACTTGTCCATTCCTCTGCCTCCAGGCTGAAGCCAGGCTATGAATTGGATGCAAATTGCACTCTTTGACAATTTCCCTCCACTTCCTGTTCTTGGTCTGCCGGAGTCCTTCTTTTCAGGATTGAGAGAAACCAACCTTCCTGATCCAAGGTCAATCAGACTTGGACGGTTTTGTCTGCATGCTTGTAAACTGGATGACTCTTCTACTCAACTGAACCATCCCTGGAAGGTCTCCCCTGCCTCTCCTTCCCATCCCCCAGCCTGTGCTCAGAGATGTCAAACCAACAGACCCAGGCATTTGTAACTCAGGAGATAAATCGGTGGCCAACAACACTAACAAATGCACACCATACCCACATAGTTGTGTGTCACCTGTTGTTCGGCGACAATCTGTGTCCTGGGTGACTTTAGATGCCTTTGGATCATTGAGAATGAGAATTAACAGCAGCAACAAAGACTGCTAGAGCAGTTGAACATGGTGGCTAAGAACACAGACTCTGGAGCCCGGCTACCTGGGTTCAAATCCCACCTCTGCCTCGGGCAAGTGACTGCACCACTCTGAGCCTCAGTTTCCTCATCTGTAAAATGGAGCTCATAATAGTATGATCTTCATAGGGTTGGAGGAGTTCATGAATTCATATTCTCAGAGCAGCACTTGGGACCTGGGAAACTCTCCACACTGTGGTGCTTTTAGGATTGTGTTGTTATCATATACTAAACGCTGCCAGACATCTTGTATCTGAGGTATGGATTCTCCACAACCACGGATAAGACAAGGGTTGGTCACAACTTACAGAGGAAGGAACCAAGGCTTAGAGCAGCGCTCACCCAACGATGGCCCCTGGGGTCAAATCCTGCCCGCCATCTGTTTCTATAAGGCCTGCCAGCTAAGAATAATTTTTATATTTTTAAATGATTACATTTGAAATGGTTATATAAGTACTCACATAATACCTTTGATTTTACCTCTGGGCCTGCAAAGCCATTTGGCCCTCTATAGAAAAAGTTTGCCTACCCCAGGCTTAGAAAGGGTTAAAGGCTAGAGAGAGGATTCTGACTCCAGATTTGTCCCCTTTCATATAGACTCTGCTGCTTTCCTTCCAGTGACTGTATCTCCTTTAGCCCAAGCTGGAGGGTATTCAAACACCACTCATTCATTCATTCATTCATTCAACAACTATCTATCGAGGGCCAGAGGCAGAACCAGCCATATATCTGCACTGATGAGGTTTATAGTCGGGGAGACACAGAGCAGTTCCCTGCTGGATGTTGGAGCCTCCCTCAGTTAGCCTGGTAACAACTGGACTCTTCAGGGAGGAGCCTGAGGTGTCTGGTAAAATTAGATTGATCAGAAAGCTTCTCTGGATAACTGACATCTGACACCCCTCGGCAAAAGCCCACCTACCCACCCAGAAGCTCAGGGACTTCAAATCCCACCGTCACACTGCTGCCCGCTGCATCCTGCTCCTTCCCGAGGTCCCTAGAATTTTGTAGAGCATCAGGGTGGTATCCCTCGCCCAGAGCCCAACCCAGCGGCCAAGCCAGGCCAAGATTCCTCTTCCCGGGGTGATGAGGGCTTGGGGGACGTACGCTCTACGCATGCAGTTTTTGCTGTTTGTCCATTCCCTGGACTCAGTAGTCTAGCAGGTTTGGATGGCGCCAGTCAGAAACAGAGACACTGACTTAGGCGTGGAAGGAAGAAGGAGGGCCACCAAAATATAGGGAAAGTGGCCACCCAATGCACGACAAAGACAACACCTACGAGTGGTGGCTACTAGTGTTTGTCCTGGGCCAACTTTCCGAGCCTGTCCCCTCCAGCCCCAGGAGTGGGAGACGGTATCCCTGATCTACTTTGAATACATACAGAACTATAATAGGCTTATGAAAATATGGGTGTTTACAGCCTTATTCTCATCGTGGGAGAATTGACATTAGGAAAGTACATGATAGAAATCTTATGTACTCTCCAGAATGTAAATAGAGTTAAAAGTGAAACTGTCAGGAGGCAGCAGGGTGCTCGGCGGTGGGAAATGAGCTGAGCAGGCCCAGATGGCATTTTCCGATCGCTCAGTGCTGTCCTGGATGAAACTGACCACTTTTGGGGTGAAAAGAGTGGATGGAGGGTCAGGGAGAAGTGAGGTCATAGATTTCGTATCTGGCTCATTTGCAGGTGGGTTTAATCACGATTAGAGGGCAGGAATAAATGATTCTACTTACAAGGCACAGAAATCTATGCCTGGGCCTTGTGGGGCCCTATCACTGCTGATTTCTGGGAGGTTCTACCAGGAAAGCTTAGCCTTGGATGTACAAGGTAAAATCTTGGAAGTGGAGTGGGGGAGAGATGCCAGTGAAGAAGGACAGATATTCGTGACCTATCAGGGACCAAGGAGGCCAGGCCCCAGTGATATGTGCCCCCTTTGCTACTTCCCTGAGGAGGGAGAACCGCTGGGTGCCAGCCCCTGGATATCCTGGGCCAAATCTGGTGTCCATCATCACCGTGAAGAAGCAATCAGGGCCAGAAGGCTGAGTCAGCGTGGGAGCGGTAAGCCCAGCTGGGCGGAAGACCCCGCGGGGAAATTTCTAGTTGACAGACTTCTCCAGACTTCTTCTTTAAAATTCCAGTGACAATCATGTCCCTAGCTGGGAAACCCTTCCCTTCAGCAAAACCTTAAGAAGTCCTTGCTGCTGGATTAGCTCTCTGAGCCATCGTTCCGAGCCCACCATTTCCTTGCTCTACAACATTCACTGGCTGCCCACTGCCCTCAGGATCAAGTCCGTACTCCTTAGCCTGGTCCTTCCAGGTATTGGGCCAGCTGTCCCTTAGAGCCATCTCTCCAAGGAGCTCCATCTGCCCCCAGCACACACTCAACCCAACCTCCAGGGCGGCCCACCCACCGCGGGACAGGTCAAGAGCACCTTTCTCCAGTCCTTTGCTTGATCTGCTTCTTCCGCCCGGAATGTCCTTCTCATCTCTGCGTCCTTCCGCGCGCAACAAGGGATCCCTCAAGAGCTTTCCTAATTTCATTTCCCCTTAGTATGAAAGAGACACTGTATCTTTGCTCCCATAAATACTCATCTCTCTGGCATGGCCCCCATTTCATGTAAACACCATTCTGTGTTTACACACCCCTTCCTGGCTTAGAACAAGATGAGATGGCAGAGGAGAGAATGGGGACCCGTAAGAGCATACCCCTGGGGCTGTGCTGGGATAGATGAAACAATGTGATACTCTGAGCAGGGTGAGCTAAGCGAGAGAGGCTGCTTCCAAGGGCAACAAAAATCGGCACTAGCCGAGTCAGGAGGGCGTGGCCAAAGAGTGGCATTATGGGTAAATTGTACCCCTGCCCCCACCCCCCCAAAAAAAGATATGCTAAAATTCTCCTCCCCGGTACCTGTGACCCTATTTGGAAATAGGGTCTTTGCAGACATGATCAAGTTCAGATGAAGATGGGCCCAATCGAATATGACTGGTGTCCTTATAAGAAGAGGGGAATCTGGACACAGACAGAGACACAGATGTGCCGAGGGAGGACGCCATGTGAGGACGGAGGCAGAGATGGGAGTGATGTATCTATAAGCCAAGGAACACCAAGGACGGCTGGCAACCACCCGAAGCTGCAAGAGGCAAGGAAGGATTCTTCCTGGAGTCCTCATGGGGAGCATGGCCCTGGCAACACTTTGATTTTGGACTTCTAGCCTCCAGAACTGTGTGAGAATAAATGTCTGCTGTTTTAAGCCACTTTGTTATTGGCAGCTCGAGAAAACTAATATAGGTTGGAAGGGAAGAAGGACAACTGTCTACCCACTAAGCTCCAGATAATTTCGTGTCCATAGTTAGGACACGAAATTATCTGGAGCTTGTAGTTAGGAAGAGGCAGAGGCAGGATTTGAACCTAGAACCCGTGCAAGCCCTTTCCCCTCCCCCAGAGCTAACAGAGTCTCAGAGCCTCCTTAGCCAGCAGGGGAAGTGGCAGAACCCATGAGTGGGCCTTCCTCTGGCTGCTCAGAACCCCTGGGATAGGCCCCTAGCCAACTGCCTGTTATCCTGCCGCAGACAGTGCCGTTGCCCGGGAATGGATTCCCGAAAGAGCATATTCCCAAGCAGGAGCCCAGGAAGCGTTAGCATCTTATCTGACCAAGCAGGGAGGGGAAGCCGGCTCCGATAAAACTTTGCCCATTTGTTAACATGTGTTCCAAGCCAAGATTACCCTGCATGGAGCAGACAATAGAGGCGATTAAATAACGGTTGGGAGCGGTGAGGCTGTGACTGCTGTAGGTAAGAGATAGAGAAGGAGGGAGACCTGGGGAGCAGAAGACGGGGGAAGGGGGCTGCTGCCCGCTCCCTCTGGGCTGTATTACCACAACCACAGGGAAAGTGGCACAAGGCACAGATCCCCTCACGCAAAGACAGGATCGCCAAAGAAGCGACCCGTGGAGTCACGGGGGCTGGGATGTTGAGAGCTTTAGAGGCAGACGAGGCTCCAAGTGACAGGCCGTCTTGGAGACGTTTCGAGGGGTGGTGCCCAAGCTGTGCCCAGCAGAGCCGGGCAGTCCGAGGGTGGCGGGGCGTGATGGAGTCCAATAATAGTCATTGTTGGAATGGGGACATTTGTGGCAGTTTTACTCTGGGTCAGGCACATCTTTTGTCTTGTTTAATCTTCACCGTGTGAGATAAATTCTAGCATTATCCCCATTTTACAGATGATGAAATGGGTTTAGAGAGGTCAAACCATTTAAACACATCATCCAGCTGGTGAGGGGCAGGGGCAGGATTTGAACTTGGGGGCACCTCATAGGCGGGGCTCAGGGTCCCAGTGCACTCTTTAACCAAAGAAGCTCCCCTTTGATCTGTCTGACAAATTGGGGTGCCTCACAAAGCTGTGTATTAAAAAAGTTTGCTTTAGAAGGACATCGGTCCTGTTTATTCACCTCATTTACAGGCACAGAGAGGCATGGAGCAGCCATCCACTCTCTGTTGGGGTCTCCTTACTCCTCACAGCTGAGGCAACAGGTGCCCCGAGAAAGCTGCTGCGGGGCCCCTCTCCTCAATGCCAGGACCGCCAGTCTCAGTCTCTCTGCGCTGTGTGCCACTGCCTCAAGCCCAACGCTCCTCTCTTCTCAGCCCTGTGGGGCGCACACTGCAATGGCACTACTGCTCTCTCCAAAGTGCTCCTGGCTGAGTGTCCTCCTTGGCTACCTCTGCACAGGCCCCCAGGCCTGCATGTGGCCTCACCCCTGGGGTACAACGTCCCAGCCTGAGTCCAGGACCCACTGGGGAGGGGATCAGGCAGAAGGAAGGGGGAGAACAGACCAACTGCGGGCCCCATCAAGTCACCCTTTTCTGTCCCATGGAGTGTGTCACTGTCACATGCTCCTGCTTTTTTTGGTGGCATCTGCAGAGGAGGAAGGAGCGGTCTTCCCACTGTCTTTTTATGCTAATTCTTTGTAAATAGCAAAGCCTTTTACCTCCGCGATCTCATTAGATCCTCACAACACCCCAGGAGTTAAGTGGGGCCAGGAGGGAGATGATGGACCTGAGGTCGCCATCCACTGTCAAGTGACAGCCAGGCCTGCGAGCTGCCTGGCGCCGAGTCTGGGGCTCTTCCTTCCATTCTCTGCTCTCTCTCTTGATCCCGTGCATTTTACACTGCCAGCCTGCTCCCTAATTTTAGATTTTTTTTCTGGCCAGGGAGGGCTATTCGTTTTGCTACAGCACAAGGAAAGCTCCTGGCCGTTCTTGTCTGACACACAAACTCATCTGGAGGCCATCTGTATTTTTAAATTCCTGGCTATGCTGTTTGTCTGTGTTTTATAGTCAGGAAAATAAAAATGGGGAGACAAATGATGAACGTCCCCCGGGCAGCCTGGGGGCCAGGCTCATACTCTCTCAATGTTCTTGCTCTGGAGACTGCTCCCCTTTCTGCACAGGTGGGGGCCACCCTCCGGGTCCACCAGCATTCCAGGAAGAAGGACCCCTGTCCCAGGGACACTGGACGTACTGGCAACTGAGACTGGGGCATTTGCTGCTACCTCCTGGAGCCCGCTCGGGGCATTCTCCCCGAGCCCTGACCGTAAAAGACTCTTACTCTGCTAAAGAGACTCCCCCAGGAAACCCTCATCATGGCCACTGGAAAAATGGCACATGCTAGTCAATCCAATGTTGATATGAAGATATATTCCATTAGACACGTCTTCACTATAAATTTGCAAATGATTGTAACACATCAGCTACACAAATGCTGAAATCTTATTTAAAAATGTCTTTCTGCAAAGAGCAAGAATAATGTCTGTGAGTGATTGAGAGCCTACTATGTGCCAAGCATTTCAGTACTTTGACTTTTTAAATCCTCATTCCCTTTTTCCAGATCAAGAAACCAAGGCTTGATGACATGAGGAGACCTGCCCAGTCAGCATAACTAAGATGTAGTCACCATGACAAGACCGACATTTGCTGAAGACAGACGCAGGTGCCAGGCATTCTTCTAAGCCCTTAGCTTTCACCACAGCCCCCCTGTGATGTAGGTTTTCTCATGTCCCTAGTTAATAGATGAGGAAACAGAGGCTCAGAGTGGGTAAGCCACAAACCTAAGGTTGCACAGCATGAGTGGCAGAACCAGGTTTGCCCAATTCCAGAGACTGGATTCAAGTCCATCTCTGGGATGCTCCAAGTCCACCCTCTTCCTCTACAGCCAGTGGCCTCTCAGTAAATTCCCCTGCCTGGTCATCCTTGAGCGTCGGTCAGCGTCAGACAAACTCAGTTATTAGAATATCTTGGTTAGATAAAAGGCATAGCTGAAGTCAGAGTTTGAAGCACTGTATATGTATATATATATATATATGGAGGGAGATTCCCAAGGCCCAGAAATGTTAAGTATCTTGTCAAAGGTCACACAGCTTACTGTGGACTGACGGAGACCTGGAATCCCAGACCAGCCTTCCTCTTAGGTTCTCACACCTTCTGCATCCAGAGGACCCCTCCTGGGCCCAGAGTCCCCTGGGTTTGCTGTCCGGGGCCACATCACATCTCCTCTCTGGTCTCACTGTCCTCCAGGTGCTGACAAGGCTGGGATGCCTGCCAGTGACCTTGGGAAGGGACTGGAGTAGTTTTAACAATCTAAACACACTCCTTCCTTGCGTTGAGACACCGAGCGCTGAGTGATTTGTATGCTCCAAGCACGTCACCTCCTTTCAGGAGACAGAGAGGCTGCCTGAAAAGTCATTTTTCAGCATTTGACACAAAGTCTCTTTCGCTCTCTCGTGAAGCCAGATAACCATCAGTAGCTGGGCCGATTAGAAAAAATATATACTTGGTACCGGGAAGCCAGGAAAAGAGAGGAAACCAGCCCGCCAGTCTTTTGTCACTCATGTGGACAGGGGGCATGGGATGGCTTTCCCACTGGGCTCTGTGGCTCAGGGTAAAGGTGATCTTCCAGAGAAAGTAGGCTCCTGGGAAAATGGCATCTTTCTAAGATGGGAGCGCAGGCCTGGGCTTGCAAATCATGAGGATGAGTGTTCAAGTCCCAGCTCTGCCACTTCCTAAGGGTGTGATGGGCAAGTCACTTCCCCTCTCAGAGCCTCAGTTTCTTCATCTGTCAAATGGGTATAATAAGCGTATCCACCTCATGGGGCTGTGATGTGGCTCAGATGAGATAATACATAGAGCACTTCCTTGCAACAGGTACTGGAGAACAGTGAGCCATCAATAAATGTCAGCCCCGACAGGGATTGTTTTCAGGGTGGCACCTTCAGGACCCCGTGGGGGACCGTGCTAAGCATTGTCTGGGAAGATAGACCCTGGGCTGTTTTGCTAACATCTAAGTATATTGGTTGTTAAGTCCTGGGCCATGCAGTGTACACGCTGGCCACTGTCCTCTGGGGGCTTTCATGCAAGGCAGAGAGCCTGACCACATAGGGGATGGGCAGATAGGCCCCATCACTAATGTATGGCAGAGGCCCTTTTTCTGCCTTCCTCGGGCTTAACCCAACTTCCATCTCCCCACCGGAAGGAAGGAACCCCCCAGCAGGAACTCAGGGGGTGTCTAAGACAAGGCTCTTCCTCCCTGCGCTGAGGTCAAATCGAGTCCTGCAGGTCAATATTGAATCCAGCTCAATGAGTGTTTAGTGGTATCTAAGTCTCTCCCTTCTTTCCCCTCCCTCCCTGTCCACCACTGAATAATCCACTCAGCCCACTGGCCTCTCTACTGGATCACAGGATGGACTCCTTCCTGCCTCCCTGCCTCTAGCCTCACTCCACCCTATTACCAGGAAGAGCTTTCTGCCACATTCAATACTCCGCTTAAAACTCTAATGGCCCCTCTCACCCCAATGTCTATTTCAAGGGAAGAGCTATCCCGGGAGAAAGCCCTCACCTTCTCATCGGGACTTCTCCATCAAACCTTCTCCTTCCCACCTTCTCTCTGACACACACACCGGCCTCACCAAGCCGCCTGCAGTTCCAGAAGGCTCTGAGCCCTCGCTCCTGCTGCAAGGGCTCTGCACCTGCTGCTCACTCCAGCTGTCGTGACCTTTCCTCTCCTTCTCCATCTCTGCACTGCCTCACCTGTCACTCTGGACGTCACCTCCTCCAGGAAGCCTTCTCTGCCTCTCTCTCACTCCCTAATCTGGACTGGGCTCCCGACTGGGCTCCCATGATCCCCTGCACTTCCCCCATGGCCTGTCTGTTTGCATGTCTGTCTCCCCACCATTCCAGTCTGTGTTTCAGTTTCCAGCACATATTCACGCTTAATAACTATTTGTGGAATGAATGAATGAATTTACAGTACACTTACTATGAGTTGTTGCCGGCACTAGTCACAGGGAACATGGAAGAATAAAGCACAGATCCTTGCATGGAGGAGGTCAAGACAAAGCGCCAAGGTGAGTCTGAGTCAGAGCATCTAAGGTGCAGAGAGAATGGGATTCATTCTAGAGAGAAACAAGCACCAGGGCTGGGGCAGCTCAGAACAAGGGCTGACACAGCCTGACAGGGCAAGGGAATCTGGGAGGCTTTAGAGGGAAGGCCGTCTCTGGTAGGTTCAGAAGGATCTCGAAGGTGAAGAAGGAGGGGCCCCTCCATGCCTGTTCTGATCCTCGTTCCAACTCTGTTTCAGCCCGTCTCCCACCATGGCACACTCCAGCCACTCTGCTCTCTCTATCTCTGAGCCCTGAGAACCCCAAGTTGCCTCGCACCATTCTGTTGACCGACACGTCAGTCTCTCTACGGAAGGCACGAGAGTGAACCTTCATCAAAGACACTCGGGTTCAAATCCAGCCTTGCCACTTTATAGCTGCGTGAGCTTGAGTAGGTTATTTAACCTTCTGGAGGTTCTGTGAAATTGGGTGACACTATTATCCGCTTCGAAAGAGTAGGTGTACCGGGTTGAGCAGTATCCCCCATCATTCACATCCACCTGGAACACCAGAACGTGATTTTATGTGGAAGTAAGGTCTTTGCAGATGTAATTAGTTAAGATGAAGTCATTGGTTTTGGATGGGCCCTTAACCCAATACAACTGGCGTCCTTATAAGGAGAGCAGACACAGAGACAGACACACAGGGAGCGCACCATATGGTGATGACAGAGGCGGACATGGGAGTGATGCGTCTACAAGCTAAGGATGCCAAGGATTGCTGACAACCCCCGGAAGCTGTAAGAGGCAAGAAAGGATCCTTCCCTAAAGCGCTGGCAGAGAGCATGGCCCTGCCGACACGTTGATTTCAGACTTCTCGCCTTCCAAGCTACAAGAGAATAAATTTCTGTTGTTTTTAGCCACCCAGGTTGTGGTAATTTGTCAGGGCAGCCCTACCAAACTAATACAGTGGGTGTAAGAGCCAGAAGATGGATTTCGTGTAGAGTGGTGAGCACGGAGCCTGCACATACTAAATGCTCCAAACACGTTAGCCCTCGCTGCTTTTTATTAATTCAATATGCGTGTCTCCGTTCCCTTCTTCCCCCAGAGGCAGAGACCTCCGCCTCCCCTGCTGACCTGTTCACTAAGCATCTTTCACACCCAGCTTCATCCTCAATTCTTATTATCCTAAATTCACTCATGGTCTGGGGACTTGAAAAACAAGCGACATGACCGTTTCTTTATAAAATCACAGTCTCTGAGTCAAAAGGAATCTCAGAGGCTTGATTCATCCAGTCCTTTTCAGGTTCCTAAATGTCCTTTAAACCACGGCATGTCACCTCACACTCACACGCACACACACACACACGCGCGCGCACACACACACAGAGGAAAATTTCTTTTCCTTCTTCTCATCCCATCATAGGCTGACTAATATTTGTATATCACTTGAGTGTAATAGACAAACATCCCACCAGACCATGTCTCTCCCTGTCCAAATCCCCCCCATGGCTCCCATCTCCCTTGGAATAGATTGCAGACTCTGAGCCTGGCTCACAAAGCCCTACAGGAGCTGGCCCTGGGCCACACAGCAAACTCCTCCACCCACTGCCACTGTCTCTTGAACAGGCTCACTGCCGCCACCTTTACGCTGCACTTCCCTCTGCTCATTATTCCTTGACCCCATATGTCTGTGGGCTTGTCCCCACTTCATTCAGCTATCATAGCAAATGTCACCTCCTCACGTCGCCCTCCCTGATGGCCCCCTGACATGGCCCCCAGCCCCTCCCGTGCTGAACACTTCTGTCAGCACCATGAACTTGGAGAGTTCATTCCCAGCCTGGTTGTGCTGCCTGCCACCCCCTCTAGAGTGCAGGCACTGTGGGGAGCGGGAGCCGGTCTGTCCTGTTCACCCCAGACCCCAGTGTCAGGGCAGTGCTTCCCACTCAGCAGAAGCTCGGCAGATACATGATGAATAAATGCATGGAACTGGTCCAAATGCACTGTGCTTTTTTCTTTTTTAAGTGTTTACATTTATTTTCTTCATTCTCACACATGCTTCAGGAGGAAGATTACCCCAGTTTTCTGGCAAAAGAAAACAAAAACGGAACTCATAACAGGTCTTGGTGTTGAAGTAACCAGCTAGCGTCCACCCAGACAATAGCAAGGGGAGAGACTTGAACCTGGGTCTTCTGATTCTACCTCCTCCCTTCCCCTCCACCCCCACCCCCCCGACGCACACACCTACACACACAGAGAATCAAATCTTAACTGGAGGTTTGATCCCAGCTCAGAGGCTGAACCTTGCTGGTCCTCAGTGTGCCCTGCTGCTGACGGGGCCATGACCTCTGTCCTCTCCACAGCCCCAGGGCAGCCCAGGGCACTAATGATGCTCGAGGTGATGACGATAAAGCACCAGGCACAGTTCTAGGCACTTTACAGATACAGAAGCTCATTGACTGCTCCCATCAGCTCTGCGAGGCAGGTCTTGTTCCCATCTTGTGGATGAGAAAACTGAGGCAGAGAGAGGTTCACTAATGTGCCCTGGCAGAACCAGGATGCAGCCTCCAGTGGCCTGGCCCAGAGTTGTGCCAGCCCTCGGGCAGAGGAGCACTGCAGGAGCCCAGTCCTATCGCACCCTCGTGAGAGTGCCAGACATGTTGCACAGAGGTAGGAAACAGGCTCCTGGAGACATGAAGGATGTACAGCGGGTGAGGGACAGAGCCAAGGGGCAAACCCAGGCTCGCTTGGCTCCAAAGCGAATCCTTGGAATGCCGGGCTTTTCTGCTGCCTGAAGCCTGGTCAGGGAGAGACAGACATGCATGATGGAGAAGCGGAAGCCCATGGTGGCCCCCCAGGACGCAAGGGAGGAAGGAAAGCTGCTGGCTCAACTCTCAGAAGAGGCAGGTGCCACATGCTCAGGGACAAGCAGGACCAACCCCTCCAACGAAGGCCTCTGCCTTCACCCCACCCATCCCTGGTTCCATCTTCATAACCTGCTGAGGAAGCCGGAACCACCTACTGCCTAAGACCAGGTGTCCAGGTTGCAAACAGATCTGAGCATCAGAACGCAGGAGGCGGGGACCGGATGGAGCCCCAAACAGATGCCAAGTTCAAAAGAGAATCACAGGGAAACAGTGACAAACGGGGAATTCAGCACAAAAGCATCCAAACGACAGGAGAAAAACAGAGCCAGATGGGCCTGACCTTCCTGACCAGCAAGGCTGCCACCAGCCAGCATTGTGAGGGCTCCACCGAGTGCCCCTACCCTGCCGGTCTTTGTGGACGTCATGCCCTTTGCCTGGAATGCCCTCTCCTCTTTCTTTTACCCCCTCCCTTCCCCCACCCCCGGAGTAAACCCTTAGCACACTCTGTTCCCACTCACAGAATTCTGCTCTGGCTCCTGGGACTTCCTCAGCCCTCTTTTTGCTAATCCTCAAGGTGTGTAATCCACGTGCAAGGTTATCCTTTGATCACATCCTTCCTAGGGGCGCAGGACTTCACAGTTTATAAGGTAGCTCTTTCACATCCACAAGGGACTCTACTAGTAACCTGGTGAGATGGGTACTATTATTCCCTTGGACACATGAGGCTCAGACAGGGCACGTGACTAGCCTAGGTCAGACAGCCAGAAACCATGAGAGGCAGAGCTGGAAGCCTGAGTTTAAGTCAGTCCAGCGCTCTGGGCAGCCAAGAGAGGTGTCTGGCACACAGTAGGTGCTTAACAAGGAATGGATGAATAAAGGGAGGCACTGAGGTTGATGCTACCATCCTTCTTTTTATCCCTAGAATTTTCTCCTTCAGGGTTCCTAGAACCTCTCAAGGTTACCCCAAGTCTGAAATCCCTATGCAGAGAAGAGGAAAAGGGGACACGCATTCTGCTTTGTCCACTCTGATGTCACCTTAACCCCTGGCAGGCCAGACTCGATGAGCCCTAGCTTCTCTGGAAGCTATCTTGACTGCCATCTGTCCCAAATAACCCGGCTTTCCCCTCAATCACAGGCCAAGATCACCCACTGAGAAGGCTAAGCTGAGAGCACCCTGCCCGCAGAGAGATGACGTGATAGCAGCCCTGTTTTACAATCTCACAAATCCCTGAGAAGCCCTGGCCAGTAGGCAGCTCCAGTGAGGTAAGGGAACGCCCACCTCTCCCTACTGGCCAAGCACCCCTGCCAGGCGGAGACAGATGGGGCCAGAACTAGCTCTGATTGTTATCTGCTCTGACCCCCACGGCCTCCTCAATGCCTCCACAGACAGACACTACAACAACCCCTGGGGCCCGTTTATGGGCCCCACTTTGTAGATGAAAGGACGTAAAGTGAATTGCTGGGGATCCCCTGGTAGGGATTTTGGCCAATGTTACCGAATACTTACTGTGTTCCAGGATCCGGGCTAAGCACCTCACACACACACACACACACACACACACACACACACACACACACACACCCCCACCATCACGCTTGCCTCTAACAGACCCTGAGGTAGCTGTGCTCATATTCCCATTTCATAGACAAGAAACTAAGGTATAGAGAGGTGAACAAGTAAGTGTCTGCCGTAGGTTGAGCTCTGGGGAACAGGCCCAGAGACCGAGAGCTGTGCCCAGGAGGTTTTTTGGGGTGTTTGGGACCAGAACCTACGAAGGAGTGTGGGAAGAGGGACAGGCAGAGGCGAGCTGGGCTGTAGTGCCTCAGCCAGTCCCACTGGGGGCGCTGGAGCTGAGATGACGCTTCAGAGCCGCCCTGAATTGAGGCAGGAGCTAGGACTCCTGTTCCTATGGGACAGGGCTGCCTCTGCACAGGCACGACCTGGGGTTAGGTGGTGGCCTTCAGGGGCAATCCTCGAAGAGAGGCTCAGGTGTGAGCAGCACCTGGGGAAGCAGGGCCTTGGCCCCCACAAGGCCAGGGCCAGCCCACAGCGTTCCAAGGGGGAGCTGGGAGTCCAACCCACGTCTGAGTGACCCCGCCCAGCCTCTGAATTAGTACAAGAAACCATGCTGCTAAAGAAACTCAGGATCCAAATGTCATTTTCTGCTCCTTTCAGAGAGATTTACTGAGCAAGTGGGAGATGTTTGCCTCAAAGGGAGGCGACCTTGGCTTCTAGGCCTGGTTCTGCCACTGCTTCTGGTGAAATGCAGGGACACGCCCAGCCAGTGTCTTCCTGGGCTCTGACTCTGGGCTTCTCTGTGCTGATCCCACCTAGAGAGGCCCGGGGGCAGCACCTGCCACCTCTGACTCTTGCAGGGATCCCCACCCCTCACCCCTGCAACAGCAGAGAGCCGGTGGGGGCCATATGTCCCTAACACCACAGGCCCGGCCAGGGGTAGCAGCAGCTTGACCAACCAAAGGCAGTGCTTAGGGACAGATGACCCAGGTTCAAACCCCAGCTCTGACACATTCCAGTTACGTCCTTGAGCAAGGGACTTCACTTTTCTGTGCCTCAGTTCCCCCCTGTAACTGAGAACTGTAATGACGTCACTTCCCTCGAGGGACCGTGAACCAACCCTCATAAAGATTTCAGCAAAGGGCCCCAGATACCAGCTATCACCACCACCAGTGTCACCCAGCTGAGAGGGGTGCCAGCATGGCAGGATGAGTCTCCATGCCTGCGTCTGTCCTTGTCCCCTCCCCTTACCCTGACAACTTCCAAGAAAGTCCAAGTTTCAAAATGTCACTGTTATTAATTTACCTTCTCTGCTTTCTCTTCCTCTCCATATATTTATATTCTATTTTGTGAGGATGTGGTAAAAATCCCCACTCCCAGCAAGCGACTCGGCCTTCCCTGCAGTGATCTAATCAAAGGCCATATTTTACCGGCATGCACTAACCCAAAGGCCATATTTCATGGGGGCGATCTAATCAGCAAACCATATTTCCAAGGTGGGGATCTAAATTCACGGTTATATTTCAATGCTTGAGATCTAATCACAGGACAATATTTTACAGCAGGGATCTAATCCCAGGGGTATATTTCATGGTTGGGAGATCAGAGCAGTTCAACATGACTTTTTCCTTTCCTTTTTCTTTAATTTATATTTATGTTTCAGGAAAAGCGAAGTTATCCTGGCAAGCCAGAACTCTTGCCAGCAGTTAGGTCACTGAAAATGAAAAGTAGAGTCTTTCCTAAATACTGAATCTTCCAGCCTTCTCTGGTGTCACAAAAACCTCTTGGGACGTAAGTAGGTTTGCAGGATTCCTCTCAAATCTAGGAGGGACCTCCAGATTCAATGTCCAAGCAGTAGTTCAATTCTTTATTTGTTCATTCATTCATTCGTTCGTTCGTTTGTTCATTCATTCATTCATTCATTCGTTCATTCATTCATCAAATGTTCTGAGTGCCGTCTTAGTGGCAAGAATTGTGCTTGGAATCAGTGATCCAGAGAGGAACAAGATACAGACCACCTGTTATGGACTGAAGGTTTGTGTCCCCCAAAGTTCATTTGTGGAAGCCTAACCCGATGTGATTGTATTAGATTGGTGCAAAAGTAATTGCGATTTAAAAGGTTAAAAATAATTGCAAAAACCGCAATTACTTTTGTACCCACCTAGTATTTGGAGGTGGGGCTTTAGGAAGGTGACTAGGGTTACATGGGGTTAGGAGGGTGGGGCCCCCATTGTAGGATTCGTGCCCTAATAAGAAGAGAAAGACCAGAAAGAGAGACCCTGCCATGTGAAGACATGGTGAAAAGGTGGCCGAATGCAAGCCAGGAAGAGCATTCTCACTGGGAACCAAATCTGCTGGCACCTTGATCTTGAACTCCAAGCTCCCAGAACTGTGAGAAATAAATGTCTGTGGTATTTTGTTATAGCAGCCCAAGCTGACTGAGACGTCACTCTCGCCATCTAGATATTGCGCTACCAGGAGAGATAGATATGCAACAAATCGTCACAGAAGGATGAAACAATTAGGAAAAGTGCACTGAAGAAAGGGTGAGGGGCTGTGGGCGTGTAGACCCCAGGCCCAGCTGGGGAGACCTCCCTTGGCAAGTGTGGTGGACATGATGACCTGAAGAAGGAGGAGGAGACACTCAGATAACATTAGGTGGCGTTAGGGTGACAACGAGAGGAGGTAAGAGAATTCCAGGTGTTGGGAAAGGCATGTGCAAAGCCTCTGAGGTTAGATGCAACTTGTTCAGTCAGAGGGAACTTGTTCAGTCAGTGGCTTGAGAGGAGGCTGGAGAGGTGGACAAACCACAGCTGCTGGGGTACAGATCCTGGCTCCTCTGGGGCCAGACCTACTTAACTGGATTGGGCTTCGGTTTCCTCACCTGTAAAATGGGACCATAACATGACATACTTCAGAGGACTTGAAACTTTTTTCTATAAACCAAGGGAAGCTACCAAAGCGTTTGGGGAAGGATCAGATTAGCATTTTTTAAAGACCCTGCCAACGGCTCCTTGGAGAATGGATTCTTGGAGGACAAGAAAGGAAGCAAGGGGTCCAGCTGGGATGCTACTGAAGGCGTTCAGGATAAAAATGCTGGACTCTGTGGTCGAGGAGGGGGACAGCTCTGAGTGATTTTCTAAAGGGATCTTTATAGTCCATGGTAGTGATGGACCCAGGAGCGTGAGGGAGAGGAAAGTGCGGAGAGTGACTTCCAGGTACTTGGCACTGAGACAGATGGTCTCCATCTCATTCCTCAACAGTTCTAGGGGAGGGAGGGAGGGAGAGAAAAATACAGAGAGGGAGGGCGGGAGACTGATTCTACAATCTATTCCCCACTCATCTAGCAACTCTCTGTTGGGGGAAGACGTACAAGTCGCCCTCCCTTCGCCCCTTCTTAATAGCTTTGCCTTCCCCAAGCCAATCTTGTGAGTGAACCGGACTCCCAGGTAGAGAATGGACAGCTACGAGGCGTTCCCATACAATAAGTGTTTGGGGACGTGGCATAAAGGCTTCTGGGGCGCTTAGGCATTCTCATTTAAATATCACAGCTCATCACTCACCTCATTGCCAGCACATTTATGCAGGCATCTCTCAAATAATCTTCTGACATGCGTGATGCTTTGCCACATGCAAAGCACTTTCACTCACTTTATTCCACCTGATTCTCACAACAGCGCCTGGGGGGACAAGTAGCAGCATCCCTATTTTATAGATGGAGAAACTGAGGCTCAGAGACGGGAAATGAGTTACCCAGCCCCAGTGAAGTGACGGTAACTACAGCAGCAGCGAACACATACCGAGCCTTAGTGCTATGCCTGGTCCTCCGAGAGATACTTTTAGACATTTTGGTTTATTTATTCACCCTTACAGCAACTCTTTGAGATAGGTATTATTATTATTATCCCCATTTTTTCAGAGGGGGAAACTGAGGCACAGAGACACCAAGTTGCTTGCCCAAGGTCACATAGCTAGTAAAGTGCTTCATCCCGACCCAGGAAGTCTCACTCCAAAATCTATCTTCAGCCACTGGGTCACATGTCCTACAGTTAGGAAGGAGGAATTCTGCTTGGATCTGCCCAATGTCCGGGTAACAATAGTTCAGCTGTCTGTGGGCTACACAACCCACGAGTTAAATGATTGCAAAATGCCATAAGGAATTCCAAATCAACATGGATCCCGTGGCCTGGAGGAACTCGGGCTGGAACATGCTTTGTTTCGTGTTTCTCCTTGGTCATCGACTTTTATATTTGGAAACCATTTTGAAGCTCGGTCGGAGGACGATTTCCTAGAAGGTCATAGAAATAAGCAGCCAGCTTCTAATCCCGCATCCCAGAGATTGACAGCAGGATGGACTGGGCGTGCACCTGACATTTTGCTAGTCCCAGATCATGGGTGTAGCCCCCAGGTGGGCCTGTCGGTCCTACACATTGTCCAGTGTGTGGTGACACCTTGCTCCCTTTCTGCAAGAGTGAGATAGGGAGTGGGGACCACTCCCAGGCTTTGGAGCTGCCCAAAGAGCTAGGTTCTAATGTCTTAGGATTAAGATAGAAGACTGTGTACAAGACAGGACACATATCCCATATAAGGGATAAATGGCGGCCAGCTGCCACAGGGGGCCTGGGTGAAGGACCATGCATGTGTCCCCACAGCAAAAAACACAGATAGAGGCAGTCCTTCCACTTGTGGGCAGGACACCAACAACAATTCAAGCTGGCCTCTGGTCGAGGTTAGACTTCCTGACGCCCAAATCTTATCTCTGGAGCAGCCTGGGGTGCCCTCCTTGCGGGACAAGAAACTTGTCAGCATGACAGCCTGTCGCTGAACTGCAGCCTGTGTACGGTGGGAGCCCAGATATGTGTTTCACTGAATCTTGTTCGAGGAAAATGATTAAAGGTTCAGAGGGATTAATTTATAAGGAAAGATTAAAGGAACTAAATCTGTGTCGCTTGGCTTAACCATGACCAAGATTGGGAACTTTGAGGGATGGTTCCAAATTATTTGAAGACAGTGGAGACCCTGGGGAGAGTGAGAGGGGAGGGTGATTTGACCCAGAAGAAGGAAATAAGGGGGAAGAAGACCACGATTGATGACAAAGCTGAAACTGGAATATCTCTTGTCATCTTTGGAACAATGGCTGACATGGGGGCTCATTTTGTGTGAAGCCCGAGGCTAGGAAGCTTGATGGACATTATGTGATTTAATAGTCTATGCCTGATGATATCTGCTTTTCCGGTGGGGAAACTGAGGCACAGAGCGGGAATGCTCCTTGCCAGAAGTCACGTGGCTGATGAGGATCAGAACGTGGACTCATATTAGCCTGACTCTTACCCATAACGCTGAGTTACCCTGTGATCACCTGAACTGCTGTACAGCAAATACTCACTCCCCCCGCTTCTCCCTGCATACGGCCCCACCCATTAAGCTAGGGCATGGCCATGTGACTTGTTCCTGCCAATGGGACGTTAGATGCCAGCAAAAGCTTGAAATGGGCTTGCACAGAGGGACTCACCCTCTTGTGCGTCTGCCTTCTCTATGAGAAGAGTTTCCTCAGGAGCCAGTGGTACCTCAGCAGGGACCCCAGAATGAACACACGTAGGGCAGAGTTGAGCTCACCTCGCAACCTGGAGTCAAGCCCAGCTGGACCCACAGATTACACAGCCCAACAAGCCCAGCCCAGGTCACTGACCCCCACTCAACCGCGCCTCCATGGTGATGAGCACAAACGAGGATGCTTTCAGCCGCTGAGACTGCCGCTGGTTATTTCACTGTGATAGCTGTTATATATCTCATGATATTAGGATGCTGCTCAAGGCCTCCCGTGACCAGGGCTGATGCCAGCTTTCTGAGCTCATCTCTGACCTCATGCCCATTGGTATCCGATGCACAAGATTCTCATTGTTTCTAGAATATTCTTTTGACTGCCCCGTATATTCTTCCATTGCATTCATTTCGGCCAGCTCTGTAGAGGTATAATTTACATAACATAAAATTCACCGATTCACAGATATGGCCTGTCCTCATGGAGTTTACAACTTCCTGGGAAAGGGAGAGCCCCCAGATCTCAGAGACGGATAACACCTCAATGAGTGGGATGAAGCCATAGAATGAAGCCCCTTTGTTTTATTGCCAATGGGGAGACTGAGTGCAGAGAGTGGGTGTGGGGTAGAGCCGGGCACCTTGACTCCTAGCTTAGTGCTCTGTCTGCTGGCCCAACAGCGCCCCTCAAACCACCCGAGGAGGAAACCGCTTCAGCCAGCCAGCAGGTTCAGACACGGAGTGCAAGGTAAGATCGTGCCTCAGCCACAAGCGTTACCAGCTGCGAGGCTGCTGCTAGAACAGCACATAGGATTCAGGTCTCCCCACTGGAAAAAGGATATTACCGAGGTGAGGGAAGCCAGGCTGGGGAGGGCGGGGGTGGCTTCCTGTAATCGTGGGCCGCCTGTTAGCGTCGGGTAAAGAAGGGTGATGTCGTGTCTGCTGGGTAAGGACAGTGACGGGACGCGTGTGATTCATCAGAGGAATAAGAGGCGAGGGCATGGAGGCCCGCAGCGTGGGTCAAGTGGATGGACACAGACGTGGAATCCACAGGCAAGTTCATCCGGCGGGGCAGCCTCCAACTCCATTCAGCACATTAGCCTGGTTCCCACCTCTTTGGGGACCACCCCCTCCCAGGCAGTAACCGAGGGCACAGCTCGGTGGGATGATGCAATTCAGGAATGTGTCTCATGTTTCATTCATTCAATCATTCATGCATTCATTCACTCAACAATAATGACCAAGACAGACACAGCATCTTTTTTCTCCTGAGACTCACAAGTTACTCAATTAGAGCTTGGGCAGCTGCTCTCGGGGAAGATTGGGGTTCTGTGACGGCATACAGCAGGCAGATGGGAGCCAGGCATGGGTTCCGGAAAGGTAGGAACAAGTTACTCTCCAGAGACACGTTCTGGAAATTGTAGTGAGCCATTTCACTCTCTGGTGCTAAGGAAGCGTGACCTGCCAGACAGATGCTCGGAGCCTTGTCCGCGTACGTGAAGGCTTCAGACCCAGCTTCAAGGACAGCGAATGGCAGTGCCTGGCCTCCACGGATCTGCATCACAGTCCAGCTCTGGAACTTTCGAGCTGGGAAACTTTGGACAAGTTTCTTAACTTCTCTGAATGCACTTTTCTCATTTATAGCTGAGCTCACCAGCCCCCAGATGGATGTAAGCCGCCGTCCCACTGAGTGTCTGTTTGGGGACAGCGGCGGCATCGAGATGGGAATGTGTACTTACTAAAGGCCCTCACACCGTCCCGGATGCTGCCGGGACCCAGGGACCCTGCCTTGGGTGCCCCCCCCAAATGCTGCCAGGCCACACATGCCCCTGGAAGGGAGGGAAAGGTCAGTATCTTCAGAAGGCCTTCCCCACCACCAACCCCTGTGGACATCTGGAGGACAAATTCAAGAGACAACAAGCTGACACTTTGTCCGGATGGAGTGAGAGGGTGGGGGTCACCTTTCTATGGCGTCGTTGGGCCTCTCTCTCAGGAGCAGAAAGTGGCTTGGACTTGAGGGCGGGTCTCTGAGAGAACCATGCACTATCTTATTGAATCCTCACCACCATCTAAAGGTCATTATTGTTATCATCACAGACAGTCTGGGTTGCTCAAGCCAGAAAATCCTGAGCCAAAGTAGTGTTTGGGTCAGTGTGTGTGGTCCTCTGATAGCATGTACCCTGTCACATTGATGTCACAGCCATAATTAGATAAGAAGCTGAGCAGGGCTGTGGCTCACGTGTGTTTGGTGTTGCCAGAACAGCACATTCACTGTTACGCGAAGGATGGGCCTTGGGAAATGGCAGGCAGAGGCTGACTGGTGCCAGAACACATCTGTCCAATGACTGAGGGCCTACCCGCTCCTGCAGGCATCAGGCAGGGACCAGGAGAAGGGGGCAGAAGAGAGGAAGAGCCAGCAGAGGGGAGTCCTGGGGAGTGTGGGAATCACAGACGGGGACACTGAGGCCCAAAGGGCAGGAGACCCGCCCAGGTTCCACGGGGCAGACACTTCAACCACAGCCCAGACTCCTGATCACCTCTGTACCCCCAACTTCCAAAAGAGAGCCTAGAAGGCTCCGGAGCAGCGAGAAACTGAAATGTGGAGCCTGGAGTAGGAGGGGAAATCCAGTCAGCCCCCTGTGCCCCACCCTTCCTTATCTGCACCTTCCTGATCCCTTCTTGCCCCACACTTTGGACCCTTTCACACTTTGTTTTATCCTGGGACACTGCTGATCTACTAACCGTGTTACTTGGGGGCAAGCTTGTTCGTCTTTCCAGACCTCAGCATTCCCGACGGTGGAATGAGCTAATATTATCCCTTTCCTATGGAGTGGTGAGGACTCCACAACCCAACGTGCCAGGTACCCTGACTGTTGTACCTCCCATGTGCCAGGAATGCCCCATTTATTCATTCAGCAAATATTCACTGAGCACACACTGGACGCCGGGCACTGTTCTAGATGCTAAGGGTCCAGGAATGAGTGAGTCACATTCCTACCTTCATGGAGCGGATACTCCAGTGGACCACAACCAGGTACAATTCTACAACATCTACCCGATGTGGTATATATGATACCATATGCCTATATTTGTCACATAATGTGAAATCAGGAAGGGATAAATGCTATGGAGAAAATTAAGCAGGGTGGGGGCACAGAGAGTGAAAGGGGTGGGAGGGGCTATTTAGATACAAAGGTCAGGAAGGACCCCACTGAGGCAGTGACATTAGAAACCCCCAAGAGGCGAGGGAGGGAGCAAGGCAAGAGGATTCCAGGGGATGAGGCTTCCAGGCGAAGGGAGAGAAATGCCAAGGCCCTCAGCCTACAGTCTGCTCGGTGGCTCTTGAAGTCAGGGCAACACAGTGAGTCACTATTATTACTATTACTTTTGTTACTAATAATAACCTGCTATTATTCCTCAATATAAAATGGCGTCTAGGCCTGAAAGATGGGATCTGAGCTTCCAAATCCTCACGACCTGTAGGTGGTTCTGCCTTCCCTGGGGACCCTCACCCACAGGGGATCCCCCCCGTCACCAGACCCTGCTTCCCGGGGTCAAGCATCAACCCCCACCCCAGTTAGGGGGCACCAACGCATCCATCTGGGCCAGCAGGCGCAGTATCCAGGGCCCATGAAAATGTTCTAATTTTGATTCCTTCTACAATCAGGGGGGAAAAAAAGAATATAATAATAATGAATACATAACCATGAATCCAGCCTGGATTACATTTGCTTTTCTACCAGTGTGGTCATAAAACATACATTGTAATATTTTTATGTGGAGGAAGGGGCCCCTGGAGAACAGTGCTAGGCCTCTGAAAGTCACGTGGGGCTCCTCTCCGAGGGGTGGGAGGCCTGCGTTGGCTGCCCTCGGGCTGCCCCTTAGCCCTCCAAGACCTTGCCAGAGAAGCCTGCAGCTCAAATGAGCTACCTGTTGAGCTGCCATGAACCTCTGCCACCTGCCCGGGTCCCTGATGGATGGAGCCTCTGTCCAGCTCGGACACGAACGAGTGACTGATGGCCTGCTGCTCCTAATTCCCGCCCCCATGTCTCACTTTTTTGAACCACGCACAGTGGCGTCTCTGGGAGAGCCGCTGCCTCCATTTCTTGGTGAGTCCCCCTTCCACCCCTTAAATCTAGGGAAGCAGTGATTTAATATTAATATTTATTCATGTACTCAATTCTTTCCCTGTTAAATAATTTCTCAGCTGTCGGAGGCTTCTGAAGGCTAATTTAAAACAGGTGTCACGGTTATCTAACTTATGCCCTCAGATTCTCAGAGAGAAGGGGTGGGGGGATCCATAACCCTGTACACACCACGTGTACTGCTCTCTGCTTCGAGGGGTCTGGGTAACGTGGACAGACCTCCTCCATGAGCAAACCCCCAGGGTGGGAGGTGGGAGGTACCCACATCGCTGGTTGGCTGGAGAAGCTGACACCAGGCTTAACTCTAAAAGGGAGGAGGATCTGGAAGGAAGGGGTGTTGGGGAGAAAGAAAAGAAAAGGATTTGCGAGGAGGTGCTGAATACACCACCCTCACAAAACAATAATAACAGAATGATAGTCAACACTTGTACAGAATTTAGATACGCCCGGCACTGTTCCATGCAGTTTACATATATGAACTCATTTAATACTTTCACAACCCCAGTGAGTTCTGTAGTATTGTCCCCCTTTCACAGGTGAGGAAATTGAGGCAACAAAAAGTTAAATAACTTGTCCGATATCACATGATCGTAAGAGGTGGATCAGGGGTGTGAACCCAGGAAGACAGACGCGTGGCTGAAACCTGAGTCTCCCTCTTAGTGGCCAAGAGACCTCTCTAAGGGTCCACTTCCTCATGTGTAAAATGGAGGAAACACAGTTTAATCGCAAAGGGTAATAAAGAGGGTAAGAAGACCCGGGCAAGACCTGACTGTGTGCATCTCTGGACTGGCCGGCAGCAGGGCATCAAGAAATGGATGGAGGCTTGACACATAGTAGGCATTCAGGTGACCTCCTCCCCTCTGCTCTTCTTCCAGCCTGTGTGCTTCTCTCTCTCCCTCCCTCCCATTCTCTCTCTGTCTCTCTCTCTCTCTCCCCCCACGTTCTTTCTTCTTTCTCAACAACCTCACACTTCAAGGTTATGTTTGTTACAGCTGATTGAAATCTAAGTGATGGCTGTAGCCCCGGCCAAGGAGAGCTTGCAAAACAAACGAGCCTTGTCCCGCTGCTGCTGCTGCCGCCTTCACATCCCAACCTGCAGCTCCTGGCACGCTGACTCTGGGAGGCTTCTCCACCATAACCCCCTGCCCTTTTAGATAGACTCATGACCTCAGAGCCTCTCTATCCTGCCCCCCGCCCCCGACAAGGAGGTTCAAATTCAGAGTTTCATTGTCTGCTTCCCGCACCTAGAAGCGTGATTTGCTATAGAACATACACGGAAGACAACGGGCATGTTCAATACTGCTTTTAAAAGCACATGTGCCCCCTCCCTCAGTCCCATCTCTAGGACACAGGCGTCCTGGCTTGCACAGGATCATTGCTCTCAAGGGAGGGAATTCCCAACTTGCGTGTTGATGACCAGAGAAGAGCAAGACATTCAGTCCTCGCTCGGGCAGTATGCAAAGCCAGGCAAAGAACGAAGTGCAGACCACATTCATAAGTGTGTTTGTGAACAGAGACGAGGACGGGGCAAGGCAATATGCAGCTGGAAACAAATTTCATCTGAGAAAGCTTGTGAGTGGGCAATGACGTGATTATGTTTTATGCACACGTGAGGAGAGAGTACAGGCAGATTCAAGCGTGTGCACCGATGTGTGTACACACACTACACATACACACACACGCTCACACTTACACACACACTCACATGCCCACAGTTCTTCTCAGCCATACCTGGGTATGTGCTCTGAGCTCTGTTGTACTTTTCTGGGCAGAGGCCAAACCTGGAGCCTCGGAACACCTGTCCTGTGACCTGGGCCCATCAGAAAGTGACCACTGACTGGATAACTACTGGCTCTTGATCCTACAGGCCACCAGAGAGTATGCAACCCTTAGTTTATGGAAGCATCTGTCCCCAAAGTTCACTTGCAAGTCAGCTTCTTGGATCAAGCAATATATCTTCCCAGAGAATCAGTGTCAGTGGATGCAATAAATAGAGTCCTGGTGAAAAGCACCGACATTGAGAATGGCAAACTTCAGGAAGAAATCGAACCATTCCACATCTTCATCTCTAAAAGGGGGGTAATAAAAATATCCACCAACCTCAAATGGGTTGAAAAATGAAAGGACATAACGCATGCCGAGTGGCCAGAACCCAGTCAGTGCTCAATAAACCGTGGGTGTGGCTATTGGCAGCATTGCTCAGGTAGCGACACTGCTATCGTTATTGATGATGGTTAGAGCCCCAGGGTGCCCCCCAAGGCCTCCTCAGTGTGTGTGTGTGGGGGGGGAGGGGGTGAGGGGTAGCTGACAAAAGCTTTCTTTGTATTTGTGGCTACCAATGATTGGAAACACTGTTCCCTCGGGAATTGCTCTGGGTTCTAAATTCTCTCTTGAGACCCAGGAACTCCTCCCACGTCACCCAGGAAGAGGAGGCAAGCCCTTCAGAGTGGGGAGGAGAGGAAGACAGGGAGGGGGAATACTCCTCACCACCAGGACATGTAAACTGTCCGCATCAACGCAATAGCAAGAAAGGACTTCTCGCCTTGCAGAAATGTACCCTTGCAGAGCACCCATCCTGTGCCACGAGGTACCCTCCTTACAGTGTATCCTTCAATCTGGACAACAGTTCTAGGAGGTGGAGCATCACTGCCCCCTTTTCCCACTGGGGCTTCTGAAGCTCAGAGAAGTGGAGTCGGTTACTCCCAAAATCGCTGTCAGAGCCTGGTGGAGCCCAGACTGGAATTCAGTCTGTTTGGGTCCAGAGTCCATGCTCCTTTTTTAACTTTGCCATGATGCCTCCAGGTGTCTAAAACATAAGGTCCCAGATGTCCCGGTGTTCACAGCACAGATATTTGTAAGCTGGGGATGCCTCCCAGGCCTCCTCTGTCAGTTATCTGATCAAAACAAAGTCGTGTCTTTTCTAAAGTAGCTCACTCCTATAATGCCGCCTGGCAAATCCTCCTTGCCTCCACCCTCTAGACTTAGCCATGGCCCGAGGAGCAGGAAACCTGGTTCCCAACCAGGCTCATTGCTGTGTGTCCAGAGTTAAGACCTTTGATGTCTCTGAGCCTCATTCTGCGGGTTCATAAGTCCAAGCCAGTCACCAGTCCTTCCTTCTCCACCGGGGGTGGAGTGGGAGTGGGGGCACACAGCCAGGGGAGTGAGCCCCACCCACGGGGTGCTCAGGGATTGGCAGAGCCAGCGTCCTACACTTGCACCTGTCTGTGGAACACGATCTAGCACCAGGAGCAGGGAACAGGCACTGGCCTCCACCAGGGGCCCCTGTGCCTCTTCACCAAAAGGGCTGGGAGAATTAATATTAGCACAATCATTTTAATCAGGGCGTGATTAACAGGCGCATACATAATTCACCGGGCCCTCCCTCCGCCTTGCTCTTTGCTTGCAGAGGTGGACAGAACATGACACTGGCTCATTAGTTCTCCCTCCCTCATCCGCCCTCCTCTGCGCTGGGGGAAGCGGGCTCTCGATGAGCCAGCCCTTATGGGAAGGAGGACCTGGAGCATCCTCTGTTCTGGGGACTCCACGCAATGGACAGAACAGAGGGAGCCCTCTCCCAGGTTCTCTCCAGAACACTTCCAGGCAAGAAAGAAGGATTTGGAGGAGCAGAACCAGGCTGAGCCCCTGGCGTTCACCTTGGACATCTAAACCCCCCCCCCTACCCCCCAATGTCCCTCTAGGGGTGGCCTTGTTCCTCTGTGGTCAACTTCCCCTGAATCCTCGATAGCTCTTTCTCTTTTCCCTCCCTACTATTCACTGGCGTTAACTCTACACACTTATTCCCCACTGGGTGAAATAGGGGCCTATTAGTTGTCCTAAAACCACTTTCTTCAACCTTAGATTTTACCAAATGTCAGAGATAGACGGGCCTGTTTATATCAAGCAATCCAATCCCTCCAGACGGTAATGGGGAAACAGAGCCCAGAAAGAGCAAGTGACAGGCCTAAAGCCACACAGTACATATGTGGCACAGCTGGGACCGAATTCTGATTTTGGACTCTGAAGATAGAGTGCTTTACTCCAACTCTAGATGAAGGTCACGTAGATATTTGAGTGTGTGTGTGTGTGTCAGGGACAGGGTAAGTGCAAGATTGAAAGCTGGCTTGTCTATTTACTGTGTGACTTCCAACAAGTTACTCATCCTCTCTATCCTTGGTCATGTCATTTGCAAAATGACAGTAATAGGATCGGTCCCACCCCAGGGGACTGTGGTGATAAGAATAATGGAGAAAGCATTTAGCCCAGAGCCTCACAGACCATAAGTGCTCAATAAATGGTACCATTTGGCTCAGGATGGGTCCCCCAGAAGGAGACCTGAGATAAGGATTCCACTGCATTATTTGGGGGGAAATTTCAGGAAACACTGTCCGCCCTGGAGAAGCCAGACGGAGTGTGTTACCAGGGCAGCTTACCACTGAGGGCGACGGAGGCTCGGCCCCTGGGACAACTCTGGGAACCAGTGTTGCACATGAGCTTCTGGGCCATCCCACTCGAGGGAGAAGGCCACGGGGCATAGGGGGGGCAAAGTGGGCTCTACCAGGCCCTTAGGCCAAGAGGTGCTGGCGCTGGCAGCTGGAAGTCAGGCGGCACGCTCTGAAGTGAGGAGAGCAAGGGGATATATATGAGTGGTCCTGAGAGCATCTGCCACACTATTCAACAGCTTATTGTGTAACCAGGGACATGGAGAGGGACTTCTGGGTCCTCTTATCGGTACCCCTTGTGCCTTCAGACCCATGCATTTCCCTCACTTCAAAACTTCCATTTCATCAGCAGCAGGAAGGATAGTAATGAAGCCTGAAGGTTTGGGACTAGATAAAAGAAGAACCACCCATCCGTGAAGATGCTTAAACACGGGCTACGGGGACTTGAGGAACAGGTGGAATTCCTTCCCCGAGGAGCTCTCTGGTAACACAAGGGAGCTGAAGCCGTGTAGAGTCAGCCCCTCGGCAGCGCAGACCCCCTCACCGCCCTGAGCACAGCGGCCTGCGGTGGGCATGTCCTGCAGAAACGCGGTGGTGAGGGGGCAACACGAAGCCACCGACAAACAGGGCTGAGCTTCCGGGAGCACCCAGGTGTGTCAGGGATTATTTTTATATTCGAATAAACCCAGAAATGGTATATCCTTAGAACAGAATACCACTCAGCAATAAAAAAGGACAAAGTACTGATACCTAAAACCACAGGGTCAATCTCAAAAGCATCATGCTGAGCTAAAGAAGACAGACCTAGAAGACACAAACGATGGTCCCCTTTATGTGAAATTCTACAAAAGGCCAAGCCACAGTGACTGGAAGCAGATCGATGGTTGCCTGGGCCCAGGGGTGGGGACAAAGGGGCATGAAGGGACTTTGGGGGGTGGGTGATGGTTTTCTTCTAGATCTTAATTGTGGTGGCCTTGGCATGACTGCATACATTTGCCAAAATTCCTCTAATTGGACAGTGAAAATTGGCAACTTTTCTGTACGTAAATTACACCTCGACTGAAGCTGATTTAAAAAATAAGAAACATAAATAAACCCAGAATGGGTCTGACTTGTGGATCAAGTAAAATCTCAGAGTGGGATGACTTGTGGATCAAGAAACACACACACACACACACACACACACACACTCCCCAGAGGTCCTTGGCTGGTTGAGAGAGCACAGATCTTAGAACACATGCAAATCTTACATTCAAATCGCAGCTGTGTCCCCTTGCAAGCCATGTAACTTGGATAAGTCATATTACCTCTACAAGCCTAAATATTCTTGTAGGTACATAGTGCTATTCACTGAATTGTGTTCCCCCAAAATCACACGTTGAAGCCCTGTCCCCCAATGTGACTATATTTGGAGAGAGGGCTTTTAGCGGGCAATTAAGGAATTAAGGTGAAATGAGGTAATAAGACTGGGGTCCTAACTCAATAGGATTGGTGGCCTTATAAGAAGAAGGAGAGATGTCTCTCTCTCCATGAACACGCACAAGGAAAGGGCAGGTGCGCACTCAGCAAGAAGGTGGCCGTCTATAAGCCGGGAAGAGAGCCCTCACCAGAAATTGACCAGGCTGGCACCCCGATTCTCCAGCCTCCAGACTGTGAGAAAATAAATGTCTGTCGGGAAGCCACCCAGTCTGTGGTATTTTGTTATGGCAGCCCCAGCTGACTAAGACAGATGGGAATACTAATTCTGTTGTATCGTTGTCCGTTACATGTATTATTATATATACTGTATCTATTGTGAGGATAATATGAGATGACATGTGCGTAAATGCCTTGCGCCAGGACACACAGGTGCTTAGCAAACTTTAATTATTTAATACAGGGTTTTAGGAACTTTCCAGCTCAGGTAATAGGAGACTTCAACTTGGCTGAAACAATGTTGAAAATGTATTATTTCACATAAGAAATCATGAGCGAGGGGAATTGTAGGGCTGATTAATTCAGTAGCCCAGGCCCTCATCGAGGTCCCACGTCTCATTTATCTTCCTTTCCTGCCATCTTCAGCCTGTTAGCTTAGTTCCCCTCCTGGCTGTGAGAAGGCTGCAGCAATTCCAGCCACACTGCAGACCCAATTCTGTCCTGGGAAGAAGAGGGACCGTTTCTTTCTATGTGCTGCTTTTTGTTAGTGAGATCTTTTCCCAGAAGCCCCTTTGCAGACTTCTTCCCATTGGCCAGAACTGTGTTAGGTGCCAGTAACTCCAGCAATGACTAGCAGAGGGAACAGGATAGCCAAGATTGGCTTAGCCTTAGACCAATCGTGACTCAGTCCTTGGGGCTGGAGGTGGTGCCACCTCCTATGTCCACATGGAGGAAGGTGAATTCCCAAACAAAACTAAAGTCTTGTTAGAAAGGAGAAATGAACAAGAATGGTTGTCAAGTAGGTGACCAAGAGAGTTTGTGACAAGATATAATAATGGCTTTTGTGTATTGAGTGCTTATGAGGAGCACTGTGCATCATCTCACCCTAGCAGGTGATACGAATTCCCATTTTACAGCAAAAGAAACTGAGGCTCAGAGAGGAAGTCATTTGAACACGTCACACAGCTTGTGACTGGCAGAGCCAGAACTAGAACTTTCCATCTCTGAGGACTGGTTTCTTCACTGCTGTGCTATGCCGCCACTTTCTTGGCACGCCTATGCCTTCATCTAGTATTATTTTTACACTTGCCGGGAGTTCATAACCCATCAGTTGCCTCCTGGTCCTGAGCAGTGAGGAGAGCGATGTCCCCTCCAGGTTGCTATGGAAGCCTGAGGGCCACATTCTGCACACAGCCCCCTGACTCCAGGGAGCCCAGGGAGTCCTATCGGGTCATTTCTAAGTGATGGGACCAGTGGTTCCTTTCTAGGCTGGTCTTTGCACCATGGACAGATTTTCACTGAGCCTGGGGAAATTCTGGAAAAGAAGGGGTCTCAGGGCGTACGATCCACTGAGTCTTCCTATGCTACATGTGAGAGAAATCTCTCCAGAGCCTCCAAAGCCCACCCTATGCACCCAGCCTCACCTCCAAAGCCCACACTGTGCACCCAGCCTCACCTCCAAAGCCCACACCGTGCACCCAGCCTCGCCTCCAAAGCCCACACCGTGCACCCAGCCTCACCTCCAAAGCCCACACTATGCACCCAGCCTCACCTCCAAAGCCCACTCTGTACACCCAGCCTCACCTCCAAAGCCCACTCTGTACACCCAGCCTCACCTCCAAAGCCCACACCGTGCACCCAGCCTCACCTCCAAAGCCCACACTATGCACCCAGCCTCACCTCCAAAGCCCACTCTGTACACCCAGCCTCACCTCCAAAGCCCACACTCTATACCCAGCCTCACCTCCAAAGCCCACACTGTGCACCCAGCCTCACCTCCAAAGCCCACACCGTGCACCCAGCCTCACCTCCAAAGCCCACACTATGCACCCAGCCTCACCTCCAAAGCCCACACTGTGCACCCAGCCTCACCTCCAAAGCCCACACCATGCACCCAGCCTCACCTCCAAAGCCCACACTATGCACCCAGCCTCACCTCCAAAGCCCACTCTGTACACCCAGCCTCACCTCCAAAGCCCACACTCTATACCCAGCCTCACCTCCAAAGCCCACACCGTGCACCCAGCCTCACCTCCAAAGCCCACACCGTGCACCCAGCCTCACCTCCAAAGCCCACACCGTGCACCCAGCCTCACCTCCAAAGCCCACACCGTGCACCCAGCCTCACCTCCAAAGCCCACACCGTGCACCCAGCCTCACCTCCAAAGCCCACACCGTGCACCCAGCCTCACCTCCAAAGCCCACACCGTGCACCCAGCCTCATCTCCAAAGCCCACACTGTGCACCCAGCCTCACCTCCAAAGCCCACTCTGTACACCCAGCCTCACCTCCAAAGCCCACACCGTGCACCCAGCCTCACCTCCAAAGCCCACACTATGCACCCAGCCTCACCTCCAAAGCCCACTCTGTACACCCAGCCTCACCTCCAAAGCCCACACCGTGCACCCAGCCTCACCTCCAAAGCCCACACTATGCACCCAGCCTCACCTCCAAAGCCCACACCGTGCACCCAGCCTCACCTCCAAAGCCCACACCGTGCACCCAGCCTCACCTCCAAAGCCCACACCGTGCACCCAGCCTCACCTCCAAAGCCCACACCGTGCACCCAGCCTCACCTCCAAAGCCCACACCCTGCACCCAGCCTCACCTCCAAAGCCCACACCGTGCACCCAGCCTCACCTCCAAAGCCCACACCGTGCACCCAGCCTCACCTCCAAAGCCCACACCGTGCACCCAGCCTCACCTCCAAAGCCCACACCGTGCACCCAGCCTCACCTCCAAAGCCCACACTGTGCACCCAGCCTCACCTCCAAAGCCCACACTGTGCACCCAGCCTCACCTCCAAAGCCCACACTGTACACCCAGCCTCACCTCCAAAGTCCACACTGTGCACCCAGCCTCACCTCCAAAGTCCACACTGTGCACCCAGCCTCACCTCCAAAGCCCACACTGTGCACCCAGCCTCACCTCCAAAGCCCACACTGTGCACCCAGCCTCACCTCCAAAGCCCACACTGTGCACCCAGCCTTTCCCATTGGCCTGCGTGTCTGTCTCCCCTGGCTTTTGTTCCTGCTGTGCCTCTCACCCAGAATGCCCTCCTCCCCGTTTCCCTGCATCCACCCCAACCTGACCCCCTCAAGTCCATCTCCTCCAGGAGGCTCTTCCTGATGGTGCCACCTATTCTGACCTGTCCCTTCCCTGAGAGCAAGGGCACTTGTAAACAATGCCAGTAGGTCCCAAATCTGCATCCTGTGAGAATCATGGGGGAGGGGGAGTGTTCCGTAAAGTAAGATTTCCCCAGCTTGCAGAAGAGCCAGGAGAGCAGTGTGGTTAAAAGCATGAGCTCTGGAGTTAGGCAGCCTCAGTTCAAATCCTCGTTCTGACAATTGCTGCTGTGCAACCTTAAGCAAGTTACTTAATCTCTCTGTGTTTCCCTTTCCCAACGCGAAAAAATGGGGATAAAAACATAGGATGGTTATGAGGACTCTATGAGGTCATAAAAAAATAAAGTACATAGAATAAAATCAAGTCGAATACACTCGATACATATTAGGGATTTTTGCCTGTTGAATCAGACTCTAGAAGTGAAGCCCTGGGCTCTGTCTATCATCCCAAATGGGCGGTCTTTTTGTAGCCAGGCAACCAGGGTGCTAGGTTTCTAGGGTGGCCATTTGAGTACTGATCTTACATCACACCGGATTCCAGAATCCCTGCTCAGAAATGGTCATCAGCTCCCTTTGGCCCATAACACATTCCTCAACTAGACGTTTAGATCCCAACCTCCTTTTCTCACCTCACCTCTGATCCTTGTTCCCTGCCTTTGCATAGTTTAATCACAGTATAGCTCCCCCTAAATGCAGCTTCCAGGTTCAGTTATGCCTTTGCCCATGCTGTTCCCTTTAACTGGAATGCCCTTCCCTTCCTTTCCCACCATACACCACCACGGCTACTGACTGGGTGCCTACTGTGTGCCTGGGGGCCTACTGTGTGCTGTGGGTTGTGACAGAGCCTGGGTTTGAATGCAGAACTACGCGATCTCGAGGCCTGTGCCCGTAAGCGTTAGCTGCGCTGCCTCACTGGCACATCTGTTCTGTGAAACCCTCCTGGTCCCATGTCCTGCAGAATAACGTACCCACCCACACTTGCAGAGACCCTGCTCCACTCCTGGCTTACGGAGCTCACGCATTTCCAGGCTTGTCCGCCGCCCCACGAGAGAGGCAGCTTAGCTCTAGCGCCAAGCACCCAGACTGTGGACCCCCAGTGCTTTGCACCAGGAAGCCCATTTACAATCCTTTCCTCCTCCACAGGACTCTGAGATTTGAAAGCTCATTCTCCCCACCAAACAAGTAGCACATAATCCATGGCAATAAACCGGTCTTCATTTTTGTTAATCAGGTGCCCGTGAGAACTCCCTACCCTGGGCTTGGGGTGGGTGGGGGTGGGAGACAGTCTCCAGCCACAAGCAAAGGCTCTCACTAACTTGACCACCTGTGCCACTGCCCTCAGGTTTGGTGGAGGTGGCAAAGCAGGCAGGTGATTTCCCTGAGGCCTTAGGACAAAATCGAATCAGCTCTTGAGCCCTGAGGCTATCTTTGTGAGTCGGAAAGAGCTGGAGACCCCAGCATAATAGCTGGTATCTCAGTCAGTGTTGGAAAGAGAGGAGGAGGATTAGTGAAGAGGAAGAAGGGAGAAATATCATCTGGGCTTTACCTTCAGCTGCCCCTCAGGCACAAATGGAATTCCCCAAGCACAGTGACTTCACAGCTGTCTGCTCTTCCCGCAGCCCCAGGACCTAACACTGGCCCAGGCTCCTGAAGCTGCTCCAAGGGTGCCTGCCTTAATGTGAGTCCTGCCATGGCGCGCTCACTCGGCGGGGACGGGGGCTGGGCCCGTGCCAGCGGGTCCCTACCTGGGTCCTGAGCCCTCTGCTGAGGGCCGAGCCAGAGAATCGCTGAGTAAGCAGCAATTCCCCCACAGCCATCATCACTCATTAAATATGAACACTGTCCATTTGCTTGTACGTGAGTGCACCCCGTGAGTGAGCACTGCACCCTTGCCTGCACCCACACAGAAAAGCTCCCACGCACGGCCTGTCCTCCCTCCTCTCCCGTCACTGTTTTTATGACCCCCCACGGGGCTCCTCAGTTCCCTCAGAGCTGTCCACCTGTCCACTCGCGCCAGGCCCTGCTCCCACCCCAGAGCTTTGTGTTGCTTACAGACGACGTTTATGCAAGGCGCAGGGGCAGGTTCACATCCCAGCTTCGCCACTTACGAGCTGCATGACCTTGGGCATTACCGCAAATGAGCGAAACACCTCTAGGACTGTGTAAAATCGAGCATCTGATGCGATCATGTGCGTCCAGGGCCTGGCCCGTCGTAGGCTGATTGCGATCCGTGGGAAAGCCTTTCCTGTTCCATTCCCTGTCCGTCACGCAACATAGAAGGGTCGTGGAGGAAAAGGCTGAGCTAAAGAAGGAAGGCGGGGTGGGGGACATAGAGTAACAGGGTCTCCTGGAATATCCAGCTGTGGCGACGTCATGGGAATCCAGAGGTCCAGCTCTGGGCCAGTCCGTCTGTCCGTGGCGCCCCTCACCAAATGGCAGTGACTCATGATGTGGGGAGGGGGTTCTGTGTGGCGCAGAAGCCTGGACACCAAGCTGACTGATGCTTCACTATCACAGCGATTCTTATTTATGCACCAATGTGTGTGTTCAGCATGCTGCTAAGTCCTTAAGCTGCCCAGTACCAGCCATAAAAGCCTCCATATATCACCCTGAAGTCCCTTCCTGGGTAGTTTAAAAGAATGAGAGGTGACTTAATGGCTGTGTTTAAGGATTATTATATATAAGTTACCGGCCAGATGCTCTTCCGTGGCGTGCAGAGGGACGTGGAGGGGACTCTGACAGCAGCAGCAGAGACCCTCGCTGGAGTCTCAGAGGGTTCACTGTCTCTTGACCCCACCCCCACCCAAAAGCAGCAGGGTGCACCCACGGAACCCTCAGGGTGTCCTCCAGCTCCTGGGAGATAGTTTGGACCATGATGCTTGGCTGGCTGGTCTCCTCCCATGAAGGAGATGCTTGGAAGGAGAGCAGGTGTTCCTTTAACATGATGAGGTGTTTGGATGACCTGGAGCAGGGAGAAGAATGAAGGACCACTTCCTTCTGGGAGGAGACTGGCCCTGGGCTCCGCAGCCAAAGGAGATAATTCAGAGCCCCACAGAAAGTGAAAGTGCCCTGGCCACCCAGCCTCTCTTGCTATGGGGAACAGGGAGAGCGTTCACTGGGGTGGGGGGAGTCCCTCCCTCCTCTGTTTCAGCAGGAGTAGGGTCAAAGGGGAGGCTCAGTGTATGCTCGCCTCCCCCAGTCAGGTCACGACGGTGAAGGTACAAAGTGAGATTCCAGCAACAGTTCAAAAGGAAGGTGTCCTGTTTTCCTAAGAAAGTCCCTGACATGGGGCCTGCTCTCACGAGCCCTGTGGGACAGAGACCCCTTCCACCCAGCACAGGGGGCACAGAGGCAACGTAGGCACCTTGGACTCTAAGCAGGGCTCCTCCACCTCGTCCTTAAGTGACTGTTTTGCCTTTTTGAACTTGTTCCCTCCTTCGAGTAAGGGCGTCCATAAGACCTACACTGCAGGTCTGAAGCTAGACTTCGAAGAGATCAAGTACCAGACACTGAGGTTCTTTCCTTCCCATTGTCTTGGTGGACCACTTCCACCCAGTGTGGTCCCTGGAACCAATCCCCACCATCTTGCTGACGTCCTTGGTCATGCCGTACGCCCGATCAGGACACACCCTTCCCAGGTCCCCAGCGACCCGTGCCAGGCTGTGCCCTCTCTTCCTGCAAGCTCAGCCTCAGACAGGACACCCTGCGGTTGACCCAGAGGACACTGATGTGGACTTTTGCTTGATCACGTGACCATTCCCTCAGCGAGCACGTACAGCGTCACGGTCAAACCCCATCAAACACTCGTGTGGTCTGCCTGCTTCCAGGAAAGGGGGTTCTATTTGCCCAACAGATTTCCCACATCGCCTCTCACTTTCGATCACTTCCATTCCTTCCAGATACCTCCCCGAGTGGAAGGAGACACCATCCCACGAAGGTGGTCTCCACTTTCCTGCTCCCTGCCCTGGAGCAGACTGGCCCTTCCTCCAGCAATGCCCTCCGCAGCTCCTCCTTGCCACCTGCAGAAATCCTCCTCCACATTTGAGACTCAGATATGTGCCTGCGCATCCTCAAATGCCTCCCTTCCCATTTTCGCTTTGGAGGACAGCAGGGCCAGGCCCACCTGTTCCCGCTATCCCCCCAGACCGCCAGCCCCTACAAGCAAAGACCTGCCCACACTCACCTCTGCATCCCCTCCCCTTGTGCCCTGTATGTCCTGGATGCTTGATACATGGCCGTTATTCATAAATTCACAATAGCTACAAAATACCGCGGCCCTGTTATGGGCCAGACACGGAGCTCCACATCTGATAGACATCAGCTCATTTTGTCCTCAGCGCACCCTCCCAGCTAGCTATGATGGTCCTTATTTAGAGAAGCAAGACTCTGGGACTCAGAGGCGTGACATACCCAAGGTCACCCTGCTGCCATGGCAAGTGCCAGGACGTCAGGCCAGGTCGCAGTGACTCCCAAGTCTGCCACACCCTTCCCTCTGGCCCACGCTGTCTCGGAAGACAGGTTAGGGGAACAGAGCGAAGAGAAACACTCAGTTTTCTGGATCAGACCAGATTCCACATATTCAAATTCAGGAATTGAAGGAGGTTTTATGACACAGTAAGAAAAAATATATAAGTAAGGTTAATAAAAAAAAGGCCAACTGAGAAAAAATATGTGGGACTCTGTTATGGCTTGACTTGTGTCCCCCCCCAAATTCATATGTTGAAGTCCTAACCCCGCTATCTCAAGATGTGCTTTATTTGGATACAGCACCTTTAAAGAGGTGATTAAATTAAAATTCGGCCTTTAGGGTGGGCTCTAATCTAATCTGACTAGTGTGCTTATAAGAAGAGGAGATTTGGGCACAGAGACACCAGGGACATGTGTGCACAGGGAAAAGACCATGTCAGGACACAGTAAGAAGACAGCCATTTGCAAGCCAGGCAGAGAGGCTTCAGAAGAAACCAACCCTGCTGACACCTTGAGAAAATGAATTTCGATTGTTAAGGCCACCTCGTCTGTGGTATTTTGTCATGGCAGCCTGAGCAAACTCATGCAGTCTCCTATTACAGATAATACCCTTAATATATAAAAAGTTCCTAGAAATCAATAAATAAAAGACCAACAAAAACTTATATTAAAAATGGGCAAAGAATATGGTAGGTATTCACCAGAAAAAAGGAAATACAACTGACTCTTTATAAACATACGAAAGATGTTCAACTTCTTTCATGATAAAACTGCATCTTTCACTCATTGGACAGACCAATTTCCAAAGGTTTGCCGACACCGTGTTTGGCAAGAACTGTGGTGCACTAGGGAAGGACTCTCCTACGGTGCTGCTGGGAGTATAAATTGTGCAACCCTGTAGAGGGCGATTTGGCAATAGCCACCAGAAAGAAGGAAGGAAAAAAGAAGGGCAGGAGGGATGGAGAGAGGGAGGGAGGAAGGGAAAAGGCAAGGAAAAATGTGTGCTCTGGAGTCAGTCACATCTCGGTTCCAATCGCAGCTCTGCCGCTTTTTAGCTGTACAATCTTGGACAGTCACGTCCCCACTCTGTGCCTCCGTTTCCTCTGTATAGGGGAACAGCAATAGCACATTCCACCTCGAGTGCTACATAGATGGAGCTAGAATTGTTCTATTATTGTGTTACCGTCATCATCCTTCACTGTGCCAGCCACGGGGTGGTCTCACACTGGTGGATTCTGTACTTCGGTTCGTGTTCTTTCCTTCTTTTCAGGAAAGTAATTCACCCAATCAGTAACCAAACTGGATTTGATATCAGTCATGGCTATCTTTGTACTTCCCTTTTCCTAGAAATACATTTTCAGGAGTTGGAAGACACTCCTTGTGAGATTCTGACCCGATACTGGGCGTTGATGTTACAGTCTCCATACTTAACCCAGTACGTGCCCCAGGCTGTCTTCACGCTCTGAAGTCAGAGAAGACCCCGGTGGGCACTTCTGTTCCTTCCCATCTCCCACCCCAAAGGGGCAGTGGGTGGAAGGGGGGGTTCCCTACCCACCAAAGCGGGCTGTACTGGTGGTGTTTCAGGGAAGCTGGTGAAGTGCTGGTCTTCAACACCAACCCGAGTGGATGGACAGGATAGGCTTGTCTCAGGAGCCTCGTCTCCTATGGGGGAAACTGAGGCCCATGTGCATAAAAGGTATCTGTGTGGGCTTATCCAGATCTTTGGAGAGCTGCCCCGGCCCTGGGTAAGTGGAGCATGACCCACATAGAAGAATCTCCTCCCCTGTGCCCAGGAAATGAAGGTTTAGATACACAGGAACTTCATCTCCCATCATGCACCTGACACCTAACTCCTCCCTCCACTCTCTCATCCCGTCCATTCCTCTAACGTCTCCCTGTGACAGCAACACCAACAACACAATAATAATCACTATTTGCTGAGCACTTCCCACTTGACACTAACTTTTTTCTTTCTTTCTTTCTTTCTTTCTTTCTTTCTTTCTTTCTTTCTTTCTTTCTTTCTTTCTTTCTTTCTTTCTTTCTTTCTTTTCTTTTCTTTTCCTTTTTTTTTTTTGCAACGACTCTACACAGTAAGTATTATGGTCCTCCTTTTACAGTTTAGGAAACAGCCTCAGAGAAGAGAAACAGTTTTGTCCAAGGTCAGCAGTTAGTAACCAGAGGAACCAAGCTTGGAGCTCAGGCCTTCTGACCCCAGAATGCAACACCCAGCCTCTGCCACAGGGTCCCCAAGCCCCATGGAGACCTCTTCAACTCAGAAGAGTCACCCCAGAATGATCGGGGATCGAATTGAACCTCCTCCTGTCAACATCCTGCATGGCCAACTTCAAGTCAGCCGCAGTGACCACAGTAACAGGCTCTTCCTGCAGTAGGACACCAGCATGAGTCTCCCCAAGCCCCTGAGCTCCCCAAGTCCAAAGGCTCCTCTGGGATGTAGCCCTCCTGCCTTCAGGACCTCGCTTTCTGTCATTATTCACAGAGTGCCCTGCTCCCATCAGCCTGGGCTGTAGGACAAATACTGGTAAGTTTTATATCCTTAGCTTGCCAAAGCCTCTATAAATTAGGGGAAGAGAATGAACATTTGTTGAGTAGGCACTATAGGCCAGGGCCTATGCTACGTTCCTCATATGTATTAATAAGCCCTAAAAGGTGGGTATGATGATTTTCTTTCGCAGCTGAGAAAACTGAGATTCAGAGAGGTTAAGTGACATGCCCAAGGTCACACAGCACTCCGAGAGGGAGCTGGGATTCAAACCCAGGCCTGCTTCATGCTTGAATCCAAAGCCCTTGTGCCTTTGGTCCCACCGTGTTGCTTCTGGCAGTAAATGCTTAATAAATATTTGGCTACCGAACACAAGAACAGAGCCTCTTTTCACCACCACATTTCATGGTAGCAGTGTGAACTGGGAGCACATCTGTCTGGCATCTGCTTTCCTTTCAAACAAATGGTTTTTGTTTTTTGTTTTTGTTTTAACGCCTGTTTCATAGCTTTTCTATCCTTTCAAACTCTGGCAGGCCTTTCAGCCAGGGGATTCCTGAGGGCTCCGACTCGTTTGTTCTCCTGTCACTGGAGGGTACTTGGAACAAGCACTTGCAATGTGAACAGCTGCCTTGGCCTCTGCCTGATAAGCCCTAACAAAGTATTCTGGGAGGAAGGTAACTAAGGCTTTCGGTGGCTTGGGTACACTTTTGGAATTCTAGCAGGTGTCCATAGGCCCAGAGGACAGAGCACGGCGTTGGATTCAGACGGGCCTGGGCTGGCATCCCAGCTCTGGTGTCCACTCGCTGTGCCACAGCCCCACAAGCGGCCTCAGTTTCCTCATCTGTGGCATGGGGATGTTAACACTGCCTGCCATAGATACAGCAGGTGGCCAGTAGGCTGTCTTCCCCCCTTCATCCCAGTGGGGTTGGGAGGGCCCCGTAGGGACTTTTAGGGAAAGGCAGCAGGGCTGAGAGGTGGGAGAACACAATCCTTTTCTTATCTCAATCCCTAGGTCAAGGAGTTTGCTGATCTCAGCTGCAGGCACGGAGGCGCCCCAGCCAGTCCCCGGCCATTCCCCAGGAGAACCACAGGCCCAGGGTTTGCAGCGGGTCTCCTGTGCCCACCATTCCTTCCTGGTGACCACTGGTGGCGTGAGGTCACAGCCACCTCAGACCTGGCCCAGCTCAGTCAGCTTACAGAAAAGGCCGCCTCTGCCCTGCAAACCTTACCCACCCCACCACGCCCTCTGTTATCCGGACCCTCAGAGCCCACGTTTGCTGAGTCCTAACCGTTTCGGAAGACGACGCATCGACCCCTTGTGCTGGTTGTGCCATGCATGATTCTGGGAGGGCATCTGTGCGGGGGCTGTGCTCCCACATAGAGCACGGAAGCTGAAGTTCCCAGGGGGAGAACGACTTGCCTACTTCCCTCGTAAGTGGGTTACAACCACGAGGACAGGCTCAAGGGCGGTGCCTACAATGCAGCAGCAGGAGCTGGGACTTGGGGGCTGGGCGCGGAGTGGAGGGAAGAGGGAAAGAGGAAGGGGATCCCCCTCCCTCTGGAATGCCCCTCCCTGTCCCACGGAAATCCATGAGGCCCTTCCCATGGATTTCCTCGTTTAAAACTCCTAGACCCAGTGATTAGGTACTATACGATTCCCGTTCCAATAAAGAAATTATGTCTTAGAGGGGGAAACCTAGGCAAGGTCACCCAGGTAGAACGTGGCAGAGCCAGGGGTGCTGTAAGTCAAAACCACCTGTGCTTCTCACCAGGAAGCTGCACCCAGGAGAACAAGTCCAGTCTCCTGCGAATTAAGTGTTTCTGTTCTCTCTCTCTCTCTCTCTCTCTCTCTCTCTCTCATTGTGGGAGACCTAATAACTATAACATCTACCATTTGTTGAACACCTACTGTGTGCTTGACACTGTGCTCTATTTGAAATACTTTGTCATTTGTTCCCCTCAACATAACCTGTAAGGTAGGGTCAGCCCATTTTATAGCTCAGTCTATTAAGGCACAGAAAGACTATAAAGCTGGTTAAGTCTCAAAGCTAGGTTCAAACTCCAGTGTGTTTTTGCAAGGAAGTTGCTGTTTGTATTACAAGGAACCCAGGCTGCAGTTTTTCTACCTGTTCAGTGAAGCTCCTGGGCGGGGGCGGGTCAGGGGGGCGGCGGGGGGTGGGGGGGGGACTTTCTTCTCTCTCTGCAGCCCAGCCCTTCCTGACTCTTGCCCCCATTGTGCCCCTCCTAGAGGATCCATACATGTTCTGAATTTGTCATCTGGAGACCTGGGGTCATGTCGAGATTTGGATGTTCAAAGGTGAGGGGAGTGGGACGGGGGTAGAGGGGCCTCACAAAGATGCCATTGGTCACACGTTCCATCAACTCCCGGTCTAGCGTCCTCCGTGGCTCACTATTGCCTACCTGCGCTAGAATCTAGACGGCACTCTGTTCTGGAGCATCTTCAGCAGACGGATCCAGCCTGAACCTGGCCCCACACACTGACCATGCTGGCACTGGACAAATTTGTCTCAGATGAATAAAGGGTCCCAGAGCTGCGCTGGACGCCGGGATACAGGCAAACAAATGGCGCTCTCAGTCTGATGGGACAGGATGGGAGGAGACAATGCCTGCTGAATGCACAGTGACAGCACCGAGTGACAGCCACTGTGAGGAAGAGGGATGCACAGAGAGGCCATCAGACCTCGGGCAGGGACCCTCAACCCAGGGACCCCCGGGGCAGGGCAAGTTCTGGGAGGAGGGGCAGCCCAAGCAGAGCCCTGAAGGATGAGTGGGAGAGGATCATCCTCAGCACCCCGTAACTCTGGAGGGGCACCCATCCCATCTCTCCTGAACACCCCACATTCCTCTCTCTTCCATGCTTTTCGCCTGGGCTACTCTCTCTTCGTCTCTTGATGCTACGTATCTCTCTGGAGCTCCCCATTCTGGAAAACCTCTCCTAACTGCACAAACCTGACGATTTCCCATGGCCCCTCATCCCTCATCCCATACCCTTTAGCCCTTAGCTTGAAGGACACGAGGCTCAGAGAGGGGAGGTGACGTGCCTGGGGTCACACAGTAAGTGGCAGTGTGGGGATTTGAACAAGAGTCCTAGGGCCCTGCAAAAGGGATATATATATAGAGAGAGAGAGAGAGAGGAGAGAGAGAGATTAGAAGTCTCCCCAGGAATTTCCAAGGCAAAGGCAGAGGGAGCCTCAGCATGTGCCCTGAGCAAGGACAGGTGCAGAAGCTCTGTTAGCCTAGGCTGCCCTGGGGTGGGTGGGTCAGCAGGACACCTGGGCCTGGGTGGGTGGGCAGCACAGGCTCAGACATCCTGTCAGGAGGACATTAACAAGCCATCCATCCAATTAGGAGCCAGTAATTAAAATTCATCTTCCTTCCTACGGCACAGTATTAAACCACAAACACTTCATTATATGCCTCTTACCTCGCTGATTTGCATAAATGGAAAGAAGTACTTAACAGCGCCAACGCTAATTAATGCCCGGGGTGTACTGTGGCTTTGCAGCCTGCTGGCATCTTCTGCTCTGGCCGAGGGCGAGTCCCACACAGGACACTGCCAGGGTCAGGGATGCTGCAGGCAGGGGCTCTTGGGGTGGGGTGAAGTACAAGGCAAGTGAGAGACACTGAGGGACTTCAGACTCACCCTGTCCTCAGGGAGCTCCCAGACTGAAGGGGGAGGCACGCGGCTTGCCCTTAGGGAGATCCCAGTCTGACGAGGGAGAAGCAACCCTACCCCAGGGTATTTCCAGTCTGCTGCGGGAGACACAGATCCTCCCTTTGGAGGGTCCCAGGCTGATGGCAGATGCACAGCTTCCACCCTTGGGAAGTTCACAGTTAAGTGGGAGAAACAGAGTTTCCACTCTGAGCAAGTGCCTACTCTGATAGAGGAGACCCAGCCCTTTCCTCAGGGAGCCCCGAGTCTGATGGGGGAATCAGCCCCTGCTCTGGAAGATCCATCCATCAGAGAAGCAATGTGATGAAGTGGAAAAAATCATCGTGTTTGGAGATAGGCAAACCAAATACGTGACCCTGGGAAAATTACTTAACCTCTCTTAATTGCAATTTCCTCATCTGCAAAATAGGCACTTAGCATCCCATTAGGGCTGCAGCCCAGAGGAAGAAGGGCCGCCTTGCAGGGTTGCTGAAGTTGAGTCTTAATGTGTGTACCAGGCCAGGCCAGGAGGCAGCAAGCCAATGCGGACACGCTGGGACCATGACAATGGCGTCCACGGCCTGGGGAGGCTGCAGGGGTGGGCCTGGGGTTACTGAAAGGACGAACGGGCCTGAAATCACCATGCCGTGAGTCACCATTGATAAAGGAGAGTTAGCATGTCCCTAGGTGGACAGGGAGGTCCCTGGTGGAATAAACAAAGACAGCCATATCCTAAAACTTCAGGTTTTGAAATCACTCCTTCGCTCCAGGTCATAATGTAACAAGGCCTTGAGGTTAATCATAAAATTCCTTTTGGCCTGACAAAGGGAGCAGATCTGATAGATAAGAGTGGGTTACTTTGCTAATTCCTCCAGGACGGACAAGCAGAACAAACCTGGCAGACGAATTTCATTAGAAGGCGCCAGTTCCCTTCTTCAAACAGCTCCCCTTCCCCAAGCAGGCAAGGGAAGGTATAAAAGTAAGAGCTTTTGCCTCAGTCAGGGGGCACCCCCATTCCGGACGCCCTCCCGCTCGGGAGCTGCAACCTCTTCTGCCTCTAATAAAATATCCTCTTTTTAAAACTTTTTGCCTCCCCCTGGTCGTGTTCCCATTCTTTGGCTTCACAAGACACGATCTCGGCCCACACCCAGAAACTGCGGGCAGATCTAACATCACCTGCATCACCATGATCGGGTCTTGCTCTAGCGCAGGCCCAGGGACAGACAGGGAAGCAGCATTAGAGCTCCCAGGAATGAGCTTGAACCTACCCGCCCCTGTACCCCCAAAAGTCCTCGAGGGCCAGAGAAGGGCAGAGGGCTGGGGGGTGGGGCCTGGGAAGGTACGTGGGCAACCAGTGCGGTTGGAAGTTATTTTGAATCTGAATTTTTTTTTTGACTCCAGGTCTCACTCCCACCTCACCCCACTCCTAGCCTCCCAACCTCCGCCCCTTCCATCCATGTCGCCTCCGGGCCACGCTGCACTTCCTGGGTGACACACACTCAGAAACGAAAGCTGTGTAGCTGGCTGTTAGGGGGACCTAGAGTTGCTGGGGTCTTCCCCAAACTCTCTTTATAAAACCACGCCTCTAAACTTTTAAGTTACATTCGGGAGAAAGACCCAGGAAGCTGCAGACCTCACTCAGGACCCTTCTTATAGGGGATCAAAGGGTGAGAGTGGTGGCCTTGACCTTGCCTTCCCCAAGAAATAGCACTCAGACCTGAAGCCTGGTAGCCCTGGATTTGAATCCAAGATCTGCTGTCCATTTGCTGTGCATACATCGGCAAGTTACTTAACCTCTCTGAACTTGTTTCCTCAGCTGCAAAGAGGAGAGGACGAGATGCAAATAGGAGCATGAAGTGGGATGATGTCTGTACAATGCTCAGCCCAGCCTGGTCTCCTTCCTTCCCTAACTGCTGCTTCTTAAAGGTCTGTGGCTCCTAGAGGCCCTGGAAGGACCCCTCCCACCCAGCAGACAGGTCCCCTGGGGGTAGACGAGGACAGCCGGAGCCCAGCCCCTCCCGACAGGGTGGAAGCTGGCCTGCTGTGTCTGAGAGGGGCCTACAAGCTGCTGGGGCCCACTTACCCAGATTAGTTCCCAGCTGGGTAACTATTTACATAGGCTGCCAGGCCGGTGGTACATCATAATTATATATTCTATGTATTAATACCTCACCTTTTAGCAGCATTGCATCTGGGCCCGTCAAAACACATATCAACATTAATCAATGAAGTTCCCAGCCTCCCCAACCAACTGAAATGATTAGCTTCTCTTTCTTCACCCTGGAGGGGGCTGGGAGCAAGGATCACCCAAGGTCACCACCCGCCTCTGGGGAGGCTCAGCCATGTGTCTGGGCCTTTGGCGCTGAAAGAGGGGCACTGGCTTGCTCCCCACTGGCCTCTCCCTGCCCCACTCAACGCTGCACCACAGGCTCCTCCCCAGCCCCTAACCCCCCGTCAGTCATTCTTGAGTTCAGGTTGCCAACATGGCCTCTCTGTCCCTGTAACTTGGAGGAGGACGGGGTCCCTCTGTTAGGCACCACAGCTCTGTTAGGAAACCCTGGACACCGTATGCCCTGACCCCTTCCCCTGGGGGCTCAGTAGAACTGCCCTGGAGAGGATGCGCGACCTGACCCCTTTGCCCTGTAGCTACAGTTCAATGAATCTTTAAGAAGTGCAAATCTCATCCTGTACAGATGCCGGGTTCCTATTTCCATAGCAACCCCACAAAGCGGGTATTATTGTCTCCATTTTACAGATGAAGGAGCAGAGGCCCAGAGAGGCTAATGCCTGTCCCACGTCACAAGGACTCAAAGTGGCAGAGCTGGACTGAAATGCAGATCACTCCTCAGTCAACTTCCATGCACAAGTGAGGGTCTCTTTGTGCCACACCCTGCGCTGGCCCTGCCCTCCAAGGGACAAAGGTAAGGAATGAGATCCGGGTGCATGCAAAGTGCCATGGAACTCAGGAAGCAGAGGGGAGCAGGGAGGCAGAGCAGTGGCTTCTTGGCCCGAACTTGAAGGACATAAGGAAGGTTGAGGGTGCGGCATACCCCAGGCAGGAACAATATGAGCTAAGTCATTTAAGATCAAAGAAAACGAAGCTGCCTGTGTAGCGAAATTTCATTGTCTCCCCTTACCCCCCTCTGTCCTCCCCTCCTCTCCCTTTCCCTCTGCTCCTGTCCCCTCCTTTCCTCTCACTTCCTTAGAGGAGGAACTCCCTAGAGACCCTTGAGACTGGCTAGAATCTGGAGAAGTCCTGGAAGGCTGCCTGGAGGAAGAGTGAATCTAGGAGTCCTAACCTCTTGACTCTGTCAGCCTCAGCTGGAACCTGCAAAAGACATGAGTGAGACCTCCACCAGCCCAGCCCCTCACAGCTGACCTTCCCCGGGGCCAGAACCCCTCTCTCACCCTGACTTAAGCACTCAGCACCAGTTGCATCATGGCCAGAACACATGTGCATTCTCTCAGGGTAGGACCCAGCACAGGGCAGGGAGGTGACAGAGCTGACCCCAGCCTCCTGAGCCAGGCTTTAAGGTCAGAGACCAGAAGGCTGAGTGGGCCGATTGCTTCTCGCCATTAAGCGTCTTCACTACTGACCAAAGTCAGGGGAAACTCCAGGAGTGGGACTTGGAACGGGGCAGTTTTCATGTGGGAGAGAGGTGTGAAAAAAGGCGTAAAATGGGAGTTGGGGCTGGCGAGGCTTGAAAGGGACAACAGTGTGCTCACCAGAAGGGGGATAAGCACCGAGGTCGGAGTGGAGCCGAGCCCCTCTAAGGAGAGCTCAGGCAGGGAGGCAAAGGCTGACCTGACCCTGTCAAACAGCAGGTAGGAACAAGAGACTCAGTCCAGGTGAAGGCAACAGGGCGCGGCGGGGATGGTGTGAAACGGGGACTGTGCGCCGCCCAGAGATACGAGAATTAGGTAACACACACAGACAGGTGGTGAGACGCCGACCCGGAAGGCATGAGACTGACTGCACCGACAATTAACTCCCTATGTGACAGCGGCAGGCCCTTCCCTGCCCTGGGCCTCGCTGCCTCTACCTGTTAAATGACCACGTGGACCACGTGGGCTACCTGAGGGCTGTCACCAGCAGTGAATGAGCTAAGGCACTGACCGTCCTGGGTAAATGGTGATGGACAACAGAAGCTGCATGGGGGCAAGGGGAAAAGCTGGGCCCCAGACCAACACCAACTGGTCCCGGGTCTCGCCCCCTCCACCAGCCACCACCCTCCCTCCATCCTCGGCCGCACCACCTTACAAGATTCTTGCTTTACTTCCCTGACCCCCAGTCACCTCATCTGTAAACAGCGGATCGTAACACTTAATCCACAGGGCGGTGAGGATTACAGGAGGAGATGCCCATTTGGCACCTGGCTCAGAGAAAACCCTACTCCCCCAACCCCTCGCCCTGAGCTCCATGGCTGCTGCTGTTTCGTTAGTCACTGTACTTTGTTCTTCCCTCCTTATTGCTTAGCCACAGCACCAGGGCTGGCTGCACGTGGGTGGTGTGTCCAGGCCCAGGCTGGGGCCTTTTGCTTTTGCAGGGCTGTGGCTGCCTGAGCTGCTCGGAGCGCTACGCCACCCCTCTGGCAGGTCCTCCTGTGCCGAGGGAAGGCAAGGATGTTGGCATAAGCTTTCCGAAGCCCATTACGGCCGTCTGCGGGCGGTAATGGGACAGACAGCGTGAGAGGACAAAACCATCCATAACTGTTACACGGTTTATGCGGAAGCTGAGGCAACGCCTGGGGCCGCCTCCATCACGCTCGCGGCCTTCTCACCGTCGGCAACCTGTTCTAAGTCAGCAGAGCACACTGGAAACAAACCTCCAGACACCCTTCTCCCTTCAGTGCCACAGAGCCCTGCGATTGCGGCTGGACGGGACCTGGGTGCCCTTCGGGACTCATACGCGGAGCCCCCCGGACGTAGGAATGTCACCATTGTTGGCTGGTACACGGAGAGCAATCAATCAATGTCAGCCCCGTGCTATTACATCATAGCTATGGGGCAGAAACGGTGCTAGGCTCTTTTAATCCTCACCTTAGCCCTGTAAGATAGCTTTGCATATCCCTAGTCCCAGGAAACTGAGGTTCAGAGAGCCTGAGTAAGCAGTCCAAGTTTACACAGCTACTGACTGACCCAGGTGAAACTGAAGCACGGAACCCCACACCAGGAAGCAGCATCCGGTGATAAGAGCTCCTGTTCTAGGGACTTGGGAGCTGTCTTTGGTGACCGTTAAGGGACTGCATATGAGCAAGGCAGGACCTCCATGTTCCCTACACAGGCAGAGGCCAAAATGCATAGTGATAGAAGCTCGAGTCTAAAATCTATATAAGAGAAATAACAAGGATGACAACCAATATCATTTGCTGAATCCCCACCAACATGCCAGGCTCTCACCAGCAAGATGGCATTCAAACATCACCTCCACCCTGAGAAGGCACAGACACTTGGTCTCACTTTGCAGATATGGAAACTACAGTTCAGAGAGGTCAAGCAACTCACTCAGACTTACATAGCATCTCAAAGGCCAAAAGACTGTGAGCTCAACTGTTTAGAACTGAGTCTGTGGTCTCAGCTTCTTAAATACCCTCAGCTCAAACATCACATCCACAGGGGATCTGCTCTGATCCCACTTGGAGCCCCTGAAATTGACTCTTCCTCATTCGTGTCTGATGTCCCCACTCGAGTTTAACTCTGGGAGGGCAGGACCACTGTGGGCTAACACACAGTTAGTCCTCAAAACATATGTGTGGGATGGTTGAGTAAATGCATTCATTCATACAACAAGCATCAGGAGGTGTCCCCAGTTCTAGGCATGGAGGGGATAGCAGTGTACTTAGAAAGGTCCCTGGCCCCACAGACGCTGCATCCTAGTGAAGAAGACAGACAATAGAGCAGTGAGTGAGCGCACCCATCGGTGGTAAATATCATGCAGAGACAAGGGGACGGAGAGTAGGGTGACCACACACCCTGGAAGACCTGGGGCAATCCTGGTTTAAAACTTTTGTTCATGGGTAATCATAGTGACTCCTGCTGCCTTAGAATCGTCCCCTCGTGATGGGAAACTCTACTAAGTTGTCTGTGATTAGGTGGTAGGACAGAAATTGTTAGTTTTCACCGACATCCACAAACTTCTCTCTATTTCCTAGCCACCCTGCAGTTAAGGAGGATACGAGTTATAGTCTATGGAAGGAGATCGTGAGTGTGGTATGCTACTTCCAGGCCTGGCCCCAGACGTCCCATGAAACCCTCTGCCAGTGTGAATTTCTGGTCAGCAAACACTCACGCCTCTCCCGCATCTGTTGTCGCGTGGACTGCACTTGTTCTCCCCACTGCGGTTGGGCTTGCCCAGGTGACCTGCTTTGGCCAACAGAATGTGGGTATAAGTGATGTTTGCCACTCTGGACTTGGCTGCTGAGTCGAGACCCTCTTACTCTTTTTCTTTGCTCTTCAGCAGGCTGAATACAGAGGATCCAGTGGGAAGTCCCAGGGGGCCCCAGGAGACGACAGAGACACAAAACGGAAGAGGCTGGGGTCCCTGAACCACTGCTTGGAGGTGAGTCACCCAAGGGAGCTTCTGAATAAATGCAGCAATAAGTGCTTTTGACTTTGCCTGAGCAAGAACTCCACTTTCGTTGTGCTATCACCAAGAGTTTGGAGTTGCTTATTACAGCGGCTAGTGCTAGTTACTTGACTATTACAAACAGTCAATGCCAGCCTCTCCGAGGAGGGAACATCTGAACAGAGACCTAACTGAAGTGAGAGAATATAACTATACACAGAGGGCACGGCACGTGCAAAGGCCCTGGGGAGCCAGAAGTCCCAGTGACTCATGGAGGCTGAGGTGCGTCCTTCACTGCCTGGCCACGTTGCTCAGGTCACATAACCTGCCTGACACTTTGTTTTCTCTAGTGCAGACTGGGACAGCCCCGGTCCCTGCTTTTTTCCCTGAAGGCACCAAGGGGGGGGGGCAGATGTGGTAATTGGCATGAGAGGGACTTAGGCACAGAGTTGCTTTGTCAGCTCAGGGTCACTTTTGCCCACTAGCAGACCACACACCCTCCACCTTGAACAGTCCAGAATGCACTGGCATGTGTGACCTCACTTGGTGAGAGCTCAGCAAGATGGCAGCTGCCCCAAAGGATGACAGTGGCCATGCTGGGGTAGCTAGACCACAGGGATGCCTGGGGGACACCACTCTGACTCCAGACATCTCAGTCCCCCAGAGGGGTCGGAGAAAGAGATTTAGACCCTCTGGAATCCTCGTTCCCAACTGGGTATTTACGTACCTTTCCTCACCAGCCCCATGAACAATTCTTCCAGGCCAGTGTTCCTGTCCCCGGCAGCCCAGCCTCAAACACGGGAGCTAAAACAGCATCCCAGAGGGCCAGGCATAGTGATTGGTGCACAGTAGGAACCTAACTTTAAGCCACCTGAAGTATTGGGTGCCAGGTGTTATATACGCACTACCTCTAATCTTCCTGACTTCCCATAAGGTAGCTATTATCCCCTACGCCAGATGAAGAGACTGAGGCTCGGAGAGGCTGAGGGTCAGAGTGAGTGACAGCAGGGGGTTTCCACCCAAGATCAAGTTGGTTCCAAAGCCTACATTCTTACTACTGCATAAATGAACACGTGACTTACCATAACAATAATTAGCAGATAGTGCAACCTGTGCCAGGTGTTCTACTCAGTGATACATTCATATTATCTCAAGAATCCTCAGAACTACCTTTGATGGTAGGCATGGCAGTACCCATTTTATAGATGAGGAACCGAAGGGGGCGGGAATGACTCACCCAAAGTCACACAGCTGGAAAATGATGGAACCAAGATGGAGAGATGGATGTAAAAAGCCAGGGTCCTTCCCTGGAGGAACCGAACTCTCAGAAAGACACCCAAGATTTCCATGACCTGCCCATGTTACAAAGACCAACTGGGGAAAGTTGTGTAGCTGGCCTGCCATGGAAAGTCCACGGTCTGAGCGGCACTGGGGAGTCAGGTCTGGCTGGCCGGGCACAGAGCCAGGGCAGAGGAGTCAGGATATAACACCCTTATTATTAGCGACATTAGCTCCGTGATTCGTAGTATTGACACTAATGATTAGCACAGCAATGCGTCTGAGTCTCTGAACCGTGCCGGGATACCTACCCCCTCCCTCTGTGCATATCATCCTTGTCTTGTCATGCCCGCTCAGGTCTGTCCCTTGCCCTGAAGCTTTGGGGACTGTCCCAGCCCCTGAAGTCGCCCCTGAACACCCACCACTCCCACTATGGTCACACACCCCGCTCCCGGCTCTCTGGTCCTGAGCCCTGCTGCTGGTCCTGTCTCAGTGCTGACTGGCATGGGCCGGGCACGTAGATGCCAGCACGTGTGGGTGACATACACCAGGCCTGGCTGTTGGTCCAAGTGAGGGGGGCCGCAGGAATCCTTTAGAGAACACAGACCCCTGCACCCTCTCTCTCTGTGCATTTAGCCCGTCACGAGTCCCTGGGCCAGAGCCAGACAAACGCGGCTGAGTATGTCTTGCTGCTGCCGTAAGAGCTCATGCACACTTAGTTTAAGCGTTGGGTTTGTGCTCTGGCTTTCTAATGCGTACAAAACATTAATTTGTTTGCATGGGGGCAGGAAGGCTCCGCTGTTCTTGAATAGAAACAACCTCACTCATTCAAGGATAAAACATTCGTTCTTTATACAGGCTTGGTTTTTCCACTTCTTAATTTCCTCATGTCTTCTGAGCAATGAAATAAGCTGTAACGTGAGATCGTTTGCTCATTGTGGTCCACACTCCTTCACTCAACAAACATCTATTGAGTACCTTCTCCGTGCCAGACTTTGTGCCAGGCCCTGGGGCTACAGTGGGGAATAAGACAGATCTGGCCTCTGCCTTGGTGCCGCTTATAGTCTGGTGTTACGGTTGGGAAGCTGGATGCTGGAGCTAGGTTGCCTGGGCTAACATCCCAGTTTGATCACTACTCAGCTGTGTGGCCTTGGACAAGTTACTTAACCTCTCTGGGCTTCAGTGTCCTCATCTGTAAATGGATATAATAATAGTACCTCTCGCACAGAGTTGTGAATTTAAATAAGTCATATATATACCTATATATATACATCTATATATATCAATATCTATATATCTAGAATAGTCCTGTTATGTAGGAGGTACAGATTTTTCAATAACTGTAATAATGATGATGATAATAATAATAATAATAATAATAATAATAGTAATAAAACAGAGGGTACCAAAACACTGTATACACATTTTAAGAAAGGAAAATTATATTAGAATTGTAATACTCAATACATACTGATAACAAAAGATGAATACAAGTCACGTTTGACTTCTGCAATTACAGGAGGTGCTCAAAATAGTTACAAGGCAAACTGCTGCTTGAGCATCGTTGACCAAAACGTACACTTGTACACATTTTTTTGGCACTCCCGGTATATTCTAGTGGGGAATCATGATGAACAAGCAAATGACCAAACAAAATTCTTAATGATAGAAGGCCCTGAAGGATGGCTCAGATGTGTTACTAGAGAGGCAGAATGGAGGGAGGAGACAACATTTTGATGGGGTACAGGGAAGACATCTCCTAGTCCTAGATACTTAAATTGAGCCCTGGAGGAAGGGAAGGTGGCAGCCATGGAAAGATCCTGCTACGGGTGATCCAAGCAGAGGAAACTTCAAGTTCCAAGGCCCGCAGGGTGGACAGCTCCTAACATGCTAAGGAAGAAAGCAAGCAAGGAGGCCAGAGTGGCTAGAGCAGTGTGAGCGGGGAAGATAGCCAGACCAGGTGAGGTCAGAGAAGGCAGCCACCATCAGAGTGAGGAGACAGGGTAAGAGTGGGATTTGACTTCAAGTACAAAGGCAAACCTTGCAGGGTTTTAAGCCTGGAAGCAATCTGATCTGATTTACATTTTAATAACATCTCTGGATGCAGTGAGGAGCTGAGTGCGGGAGGGTGAGGGTGGCAGTCACTGAGACCAGCTGGGAGGCTGGGCAGACACAGACTGACGGTGGCCTGGACTGGGGGTGGCAGTGGCAACAGAGAGAAGCAGCCAGATTTGGAATGTGTTGGGGGAAGAGCTGCCAGAACTTGTTCTCAGACCGGATGCAGACAGCGAAGGAAAGAAAGGAATCAAGGATGACTCCTTTTTTTTTTTTTGGCATCTGCTAGAAGACATATATTTTATTTCTGACCCTGCCATTAACTAGCTGTGTGACCTTGAATACATCACCTAACTTCTCTGAGCCTTGTTGCCCTCATTTATGAATCTGGGGTAATGTTATCTGGTCTTTTATGGGGTTTGCTATGAGGATCAATTAAGATAAGACACAAAGATGTGTCCCTCTCTGCCTGGTTCCTCACTCAATCCATATAATATTCTTGTTTTTCTCCACTAGATGGATATCTAAATGGGATCAGAGAGGATGAGTGATTTGCCCAAGGTCACACAGCAGAGCCAGGTTCAGGGCCAAATCTATGAGTTGTTCACTGCCCTAGTAGAAGCCACACATTTCTTCCCTAAAAGACCAAACTGGGCTTCTGTCCCTTTCTGTCTGGGAGGGCTTGGGCAAGAGATGGAACAGAGCCTGGAAATATTTATTGGAGGGATGAATAAAAGAGTGGCTGAAGTCCTTCCCAGTCCTGGGTCTCATCCTGTAACAGAGCCTGAAGCTCAGTAGGGGAGCCCAAGGGCAGCGGTTGGATTTATCTAACCTCCATCCTTGGGTAGCAAGTGTCCCACGTGTTATGAACCTGCTATGTTCCCTGCCCTGAGAAGCCGACATGAGGGATATCATCTCATTAGTCTCTCCTCACCCCTTGGTTTGGACTCCAAAACATCTACATAAATTACAGTCCCGATATTTATTGCTTCTGTGTTGTGCCAGCAAGAGCGTGTGTGTGCTCTGTGTCCTGGCGGAGGGAAGGTCACCCCTAGGACTCTCTCCCGGGCCCCCTCCCTCAGTCCCCCGTCCCAGGGCCCAGTGCCAGCTGGAGCAGCAGGAAATGGGCTGCCTCACAGGGCCCGGGAGTGGCAGGGGCACTTGGGCACCGGGGAGGGAGGGAGGGAGATTCGACAGCGGGGTTTTCACATGGTTGGTTTTGCCATTAACTTTGAATGCTTTTGTGGGTCTATAAAGTTCCCCAGGGTGGTTTCTAAAGAGTATGAATTGAGGAAATTGGTGGCAAAAACAGGGTAATGGGCAGCTTGCAGACACCCACATAAGGGTCACGGAACAAAAGCAAGGAGGTGCCATCTCAACACAAAACTCCTCCAATGATAACTTTAAAAAAAAAAATCACATAAATTCCTTTCTGTCCCCCCCCGCCCCAAATTCTATGTCTCCATGCACAAAAACGGCTGGCAGATAATCACCGCAGAGTTAACAGCGGTCATCTCTGAGTAGTGGTATTTTCTTTTTTGCGCCTTTCTAAATGCTCCAAATTATCTCTGGCTCTCGGGTATTACTTTCGTAATCGAAAAAAAGTGATTTTTTTAAAAGTCAGATAATTCAAAACAGCAGGAAGGAATGTTTTCCCAGGCACCCGCGATTCACCCATGATAATAAGCCCATTGCTGGAGCTTCTATGCTGCCATCTTGTTTTGTGCTCACCATGATCCTCCAGCCTGACAGATGGGGAAACTGAGGCACCAAGCAATTAAATGTCTCACTCAAGGTCGCCCAGAAAAGGGGCCTCGACAGGAACCAGCACGCCACTGCTCCCAGCCTGGCCTTCACCCTTCTCTATCCGGATTCCCTGCTGGCCCAGGACTGGGAGGTTAAGGCTGATTGTCCTTGGATGGGGTGAGGGGGCCCTCACTTTGGAAGGTCCTGGTCCTTGTTTTTGTTGGTCTGAGGGTTGTGTTTACTGGAGGCTTCTTTGGTCAGACTTAGAACATCTGTTGGTGTCTTCCCAGGACTGGGAGGGGTGGTGGGGGGTGGGGGCTGGACCCAAATGCTTTCAGAAGGTTCCAGACCCAGGCTAGGCTAGGTCAGGAATGAGCAGAGGCAAAAACTGGGTGTGGAACGAAAGGTGGACCAGGTTCCCCCAGGGTTGGGAAGTGGAGCCGAATCATCTGCTTCTGTCACAAGCGACATGGGCAGGGTCCCAATGGCGAGCAGCCCCACCTCTGGGCAGTACCTGGCTGGGCGGGGTGCAGGGGCTGTGCGGGCTCTGGGCTCCCCACGTGGAGCAGAGGAGGAGTCTGTGAGCCACCTGTGGACCCCAGTCCTTTGCAGTCCATTCACACTTACTGAGAGACTGCCCTGCACCAGTGAGGGCTGGTGGCCCAGGCCCGGGGACGGGGGACAGAGAGCTCCCTGTATCCTGCCTCCTTCCTCGGCCTGTGTCTTCCGGAGACGACCCGGCAGCAACATCATGGAACCGAAATGGAGACAGAACGGGCACTCATGTTCCCCTTAGACTGAAATGTGATAGTGTCTGAGGTCACTGACCCTACCCTCAGGGGGCTCCCAATCTTATGTGGGGAGACCGTGCCCCTGCCATCATGAAGCCATAGTCTGATGGAGGAAACCCCCGCCCCCAGGAGAGCTCTCAAGTCTGATGGGGGAGACACAGCCCTCTACAATTTGAGAACTCCCAATCTAACAGAGAAGACAAGACTCTTATCCAGAAAAGGGACCTAGAACCTTTAATAGAGATATAGAAATGAGTATTACGAGGTCAGACAATTAAGTTCTCATCCTAGAAAAAGTGCTACATACCTCATAGCTGAATATCACTACGGTCACCTTCAAAGTACTCCCCTTGGGAAGGTATGCACTGACACCAGCACCTAGTCCACCCTTCAAAGCAGTTTTGGAACTCTTTATGGAATGGCCATCAGAGCTGTTGTTGTATTACCCTTGATGTTCTGAATGTCATCAAAATGTCTTCCTTTGAATATTTCCTTTATCTTCGGGTAAAGAAAGAAGTCACTGGGGGCCAGATCAGGTGAGTAGGGAGGGTGTTCCAATACAGTTATTTGTTTACTGGCTAAAAACTCCCTCACAGACAGTGCCATGTGAGCTGGTGCATTGTCGTGATGCAAGAGCCATGAATTGTCGACAAAAAGTTCAGATCATCTAACTTTTTCACGTAGCCTTTTCAGCACTTCCAAATAGTAAACTTGGTTAACTGTTTGTCCAGTTGGTACAAATTCATAATGAATAATCCCTCTGATATCAATAAAGGTTAGCAACATCGTTGCAACTAGTTCACAAACTTAATTGCCAGACCTTGGTAGGTGATGAGTTCCTGAGGGACTCGAAATCCGGACAGAGAAAATCTTATGGAGAGCATCCAGGAAGGTCCCTGGGAAGGTGATTTCTCTGGCCTCTAAAAGTCCCACTCGGCTCTGCCAGGTTCTGAGGACACATTAACCAACAAGACTGGGTCCCTGCCCTCAAGGAATTCATGGTGTGTGTGTGTGTGGGGGGGGGTGTTGCCGGACATTAACAAGGAAAGCAGGGACTGGAAGCCCATGTAATGGACACAGGCCAGGTTAGGAGTTTGGACTTTATGCCTGGACATTGGAGAGCCATGGAAAGTTTTAAGCAGAGGAGAGGGTGATCAGATTTGTAGTTTGAAAAGAACAGCTGGGCTGCCAACGGGAGAAGAGAGTGGGGGAAGAAATGGAGGCAGGAGACCACGGATGAGACTGTTGTGTCATCCAGGCAAGAGGAGATCAGCCTAAGGGCCTGGCTGTGGGACGAAGGGACAGCCCCTGCAGTGGAGGACGTTGCACAGAAGTCTTGAAGCTCAGTACTCTGAGTCCGGCCTAACAGAAGAGCCAAAGAGGTTCAATGACGTCTGTCCTCTGAGCAGCTGCCTGGCAGAGCTCAAGGATGCAGGCCCAGACCCTCCTCTGCAGATGCCCGTTGGTCTGCGGGAGCTCTTGCAGCTGGACAGTGGGCATCTGCTGTTACTGGGCTCGTGTGGGGTCAAGGTCAAATTCATGAGTCTTAAGCCTGAGAGGAGAAGGCCTAGGGCAAGCCCTGGGATATCCCGTGGTCCCCCAGATTGGGAGAGCCAGAGGATCATCAGACCACAGCCTCCAGTTCCCCCATAGGCACACTCAGGTCCCAGTTGGACCTTCCAGCTGCCAAGGCCACAGGCCGTCTCTGCCTGCTGAGTCCTCCATCTGGATGGGCATTTGTCCCAATAGCTAGTGAAGCCTTTAAACCAGACAGTGCAGGGGTCAAGCTGAGGCCTGAACTGACCCATCTGGGAGAAGAGCTAATAAGCCCCCAATTTGCATATATGCAAATAAGGTCCACTGTCCACAGAGCAATTAGCATAGCCTGCTGCCTGGCCAAGCCACCATGATTGGCTGCCATGCCTGAGATCTTATCTGTTGGGCTCAGAGCCCAGTTCCTTCCCAGCTGAAGCCTGGTTGGGTGAATGATGAAGTCCCAGATTGGCCCAGGTGCCCCCATCCAGAGGGCAGGGGTCCTGTGCAGGGCTTTCTGGGGGGGGGGGGGACAGAGAGAGCCCAAAGACCTGAGAAGATTCCCTATGTCTTTTCTTATCTTTTATTTTGAGCTGGGGGAGAAGAGCCATCAGGTCTTCTGTGAGTGTGGGAGATCTGACCATCCCAGCTCTGATAAGGTGGCAAAGGGGAACAAGCCAGGGCTTTGACTTAGAGAAGCCTTACTTCTAATCCAGACTCTACCCCTTGCTGCTGTGTGACTCTAGATAAGTTAATTGACCTCTCTGGGCCTCAGTAGTCTCCTTTGTAAAATGGAGACGATTCCTCCCACATAGGCTGTTGTGAGGATTAAAAGAATCCTCACAGGTGAAGGGCTAGGCACAGATTAGCTGCTCATTCAATGGAATCCCCTTGACACCAGACATGGTTTGCAGAAAAATAAGAAGCATATACTTGGTTCTCTTCTGCTTCTCCTCTCCTCACCCTGTTGGTCTTGTTTTGTTCATTGTTTTAACTTTACTGTGTATAAAGCACATTTCTTGCCAATAACTTAGGAAATAGCTGCTGAAGTTGGCTGAGGATGTATCCCCATTTTATGGATAAAGAAACTGAAGCCCAGAGAGGTGAAGCAACTTGCCTACAGTCATCCAGCAAGCTGGCAGTAGAGTAGGGAATTCCGTCTCCAGGCCCCTCACTCTCATGTGCTCTTTCTGGCTGCAGCAGCTGCTACAGACCTACTGACCTCCGCATGTCAGCCTGTCCCCTCCTCTCTCCTCTCTATCACTTCTCAGGTCTTCATTCTCTCTCCGCATCTCTGTGGTCCAGGCTCTCTTTTCTCTGAGTCTGTCATTCTGCTGACTGCCTGCTGAGAACCTGATGACAGCCAACTTTGCTCAGCCAGAGAGTGGGAAGTTCTTTCTTGTGTCTGACTACAATTTCTCTTGCTTTAAAGGCAACCTGTATCCTCTTTTCTCATCATTGGCAGATGGGGAAAACTTTGACCCACTATTCTCCTATTAAATCATCATTAGCATTATGCACAGAAACAAAACAAAGCAGGGCTCGAAGTTTTCATCTCTCTGTCATGCCACGACTGAGGAAGAAAGCCTGTAGAAGCACAGAGGAGGGATACCTGACCTAGCCAAGTACAGTAGGTGGTCAGGAAAGGCTTCCAAGAAGAAATGATTTCTGAGCCGAATCCAGAAGGACATCTTGGTACGAGCCAGGTGAAGAGGAAAAGAAAGGCAGAGCAGGTAGACGGAACAGCAGGAGAAAAAGCATAGGGACCAGACGGAGTGGGACGTGTTTGATAAACTGGAATAAGTTACTTAGACGGCAGTTGAACAAGCAGGCTCTGTTCTATGCTTCACACATACTCACGAAATCCCCACAGCGGCCCCAAAATGTACGTACAACAATGGCTTGGTTTGGGTTCCCTAGATGGAGAGTCAGAAGAGAATTCAAGTGCAGGTAGCTTCTTTGGGATGTGACCCAGGAAACCTCGGTGAGGGAGCCCTGAGATCTGAGGCTGAATCAGGCCTTTCCCTCTGTTTAGTAACCACATTTTCCCAGCCCGATCTAGAATGTCATGTTAGACACAGCTTTCCCAGGGGGCAGGGAAGAGTGAAATTTATTCATGTGAAAAGTCTTACAAAGGTTTAAACGTTAGTGTGCATTTGGTTATATATGTCACAAATTGTCTTTATTGAAAAGGATAAAAATACTTGCAAATGAGACCATCCTGGAGAATCTAGAAAATATAGTCTCCCGCCCTGGAGGAAGGAGAACTCATACACGGAGAAGTGCGAGGTCAGTGGTTACGAATGTGGGTCTTAGAGTCCTAGCCAGGACCAAGCACGTGGTCAAGTGCTTATCAAGTGCTTGGTGACTCAGTGCCTGGGTCTGAATCTCAGCTCTCCCACAGACTCTGGGCACGACCCTCTCTGTGTCTCAGTTTCCTCACCTGGAGGAAGAAGACGATAATGTCCATTGAAAGGGGATTTAGGTGAGATAATTCAGGGAAGGCCATTACCGGAGCCTGGCTCATGGAAGTGTTGGGTTATCGGTGGTGGTGGCAGTAGTAACACAGTAACGGAGTGAGGGAACAGATGCCAGCTGGTGTCTGCACCTCTACACCTAAGAGGAGATGCCACCATGGCATGCTTGGCCCACACATGGCAGGCCAGAGCAGTAACGCCGCAAAGAGACGTTCATCAATGAGGGATGCGGATTGGTGGATAAATACCCCAGCTTGCTCCCCCATGGGGGAGATTCTGAGCTACATGCCACACTTCTCAGATGGTGGAGTCCCAGCTTTACCTTGTTCCAGGTTCCTTCCTTCTCCTGTCTCACCGCACCCCTCCCTGCTGGTATTTCCTGGAGTCACTCCCAAATATACTCTCTGCACCCAAATCCTTGTCTCAGGCTCATTTTGATGGGAACCCCAAAAGCAAATAAGAGCAATAGTAGTAGAAATACGCCCCCCAGCCCTAAATAGCTGAGAAGTGAGTGACAGTGCAATTCCACCCTCGTTCCTGCTGCTTCTCAGGCCGTGGTAAGGTGAGGACAGATGGAGATAAACAGCTGAACAAAGCTGAGGAGAAGAAGAAAAGTGAGGCCACATGTCCTGCGAGGGATTATTATATGTCCGCCGTGAGATAAGGATCTTTAAACCTCGTTGATTCTGTAGCCGGCGTGTGGGGCTCAGGCGCAGACTGTCTCCTCCAGCTCTATTAATCCCGCTCGGTCCTGCTTGTCACTCAGGGCCTCGTTCTCTTCAACCCCAGTCCTGGGGCAGATAAACGCTTCTCTGAAATGGATCCAACCTCATCAACCTTGGCCTTGCGACAACAGAACCATCCACACTAGGGACTTGGTGGGCCCAGAACCGCTCCCTCATCTACTGTCCCCAAGTCAGGCCCCATTCAAGGCTCAGCCCTGCCACTTCCCCACTGCCCATCCTGGAGAAGGTCACTCCCTGCTCTGAGCCTAACCTTTTCTCCTCTACGACGTGGAGGATCATGGCAGCAGCAAAGCAAGAGATAAGAGCCAGGAGCTAGACTGCTAGAGATGGAATCCCAGCTCTGTTACTCCTCTCTAGCTGTGTGGCCTTGAGTCGGGTTCTTAACCTCTCTGTGCTTCTGTTCCTTCATTTATAAAATGGGGAAAATAATAGAGCCTACCTCATAGAGTTTTTAATTCAGGTTAAACACATTAATATTTATAAAGTGCTTAGAAGATGCTCTATGCACAGTAAGTACTACATAAATATTTGTTAAGCAAACACCGATATTGCTTACCTCAAAGGGTTGTGGTGGAATTACTGGATGATAAATATCTGAAAATCCTTTGTATGTGGCAGAAATCCATGCAAATATATTATAGTTATGAATTCTCTTTATGTCTCCATTTCCCAAAAGTGGCTTCCCTCTGTGGCTTCTCCATGGCTTTACAGAGTAAAGCCACAGTGCTGTACACAGACAAGGGACTTTGAAGTTTCCCAGAGCCAGGTGTGAAGTATGGGACCTCAAGTAAGTGACTTCACACATCGGAGCCTCAGTTTCCCCATCAGGGATAATAATGGTGCCCATCCCTTAGAGAGAAGTGAGCATTAGGCCCCGGCTCTGCCCGCCGAGACTCCCAAGTCAATATGAGTTTCACTCCCCAGTTCCCGGAAGGCAGTCACTTCACTTCTTTGGGGCTTGGGGCCCTCACCTGTAATAGGAGCCCGATACACCAGTCCAGTGGGCTGGTGGGCGTGTGCACAGGCTGAGGCACGTGACCGCTTGAAGTCCAGGCCTGGCAGAGAGCATATGCTCAGTGACAGCCCCCTCTTCCTCCAGAAAAATCTGTTGATCAATCTAAATCACAGAGAATCCTCTAATCTCCGAGGCATGGCCATGGAACTCTATGTAGGATTTCTCTGCCTCGCTGTGATTGGCTGAGGCCCCGGTCGGAGTGCATCTGCTCACTAAGCAGGCTGGTGGGGGAGGCGGCCAGGCCGGAGCTCAAGCTTGCTGCACATGGTCCCTGGGGTGGAGGACCCGGATTTGGAAGCCTGGAATTTTCAGGTCCTGCACGGCCATCCTGGAGGTGTGGGCTGGGTAGCAAGGGTCATCAAGGAGCACAGGGCAACCTCCGTCTGTGAACGTCCTCCGTGGCCAAGGGAAGCCCAGAGACGTTTGTCAAAAGGCTCTGGTTGGTTCCCACATGCCTGGCCTGTTTGGCCTAATGTGTGTGCGTGAATGCTTATGTCCCAGATAAGAGGTCTGGGGGGAGCTGAGCCGATAACACCTGTAAGTAATTAACCCTCTCCCTGGGAGTTGAGCTGGTGTCAGCGCCAGACCTAGAGAAGAACCAGACCGGGAGGAGATGAGTGGTGACAAGATATTGATCCCCAAAGCTCCTGAGGCCCTGTCTACAAAGGACCAGGACGTCCCTCCCTGCTCTAATGGGATGTGAGATCATAGCCCCACCCCCTCTTACAGATGAGAACACTGAGGCCCAGAGAGGGCAAGGGACCCAGCCAGGCAACACAATCAGAGCAGAACCAAGTCTCTAACCTGTCAGCACAAAAGTGAACTTCTTCAGATAATATGTAGTGGAAACGCTACAGGTGAGAGTTAAGGGGACTCACAGATGGGAGGTGATATTCCTTTCATTCATTCATTCATTCATTCATTCACTCACTCACTCACTCATTCATCATTGCATTTAAGGTAACTGACAGGGCACTCTCCAAGGTGCTAAGACATACATTGTCTCCCACTAGTTTGTAGCTCCTTGAAGGTATGGGCCACTGCTATGCTGCTTCCTGCTATATCCCCGAGCCTGGCATAAGACCTTGAAAAGACCTCCCAAATAGTGGGTTTATCACACTTAATTCTCACCTGAAAAGAAACATTCTCATTCTCATTTTACAGTTAGAAAACTGAGACTCTGAGAAGTAAAGTGATTGGGGCATGTTGTCAGGAATATATTCAGTCAAGAAACAAATAGGAGAAAGATCCAAAATGGCAGAGTAGATAAACACTACTTACTACTTCCTTCCATGAACACATCAAAATTACAACTAAATTATAGAACAATCAACCTGGAGAACCATCTGAAATCTGGCTAAACAAAAGTATTATAACAAACGTATATAAGGGTATAAAGAAGCCACCTGGAGACTGGTAGGAGGGGTGGAGACGTGAAACAGGCTGGCCCCAAACCTCCGTGCAATGATTGAGAACCAGGAGGGATATCTCAGCCACTGAGGTTCCCCCCTAAAAGACCCCAGCCCCACAGTGGCTTCCCCAGAGTACTGGTACTAGGAAGAGGAGTGCCCACAACATCTGGCTGTAAAAAACAGTAGGGATTCCAACCATCCAGGTGGGATGGAAGGCTGCGGGAAACCCAGACGGCCTCTTAAACGGCCCGTGCACAGACTCTCTCACTCCCAGGCACTCACCTTGGGCTCCAGCGCAGGGACAGTTAGTCGGGGGTGGGGGACATCAGAGGCATACGGGGGTCAGACTGAGTGGTGTGGCTTTGCAATGAGTCATGAAGGACAATCGCCATTTTCCCTATATGGGGTCTTTCTCCCGTGCAGCCAGCAGGTCGGTGCCATCTTTCCTGTGTTGAGTCTGCCCACACAGGCCAAATTTGAATCTGATTGGCCTATTGAGCTCCATTGCTCTGCCCTGCTCACTCAGCTGGGACCCCACCCAACCCAACTCAGGCACCGCTGAAGCCAATTTCTCCTCGAGCAGCCAGCCCTTCCCACATTGCACTCTTTCTAGGAAAACTATTGGAGTCCATGGGTCCCAGGCAGGTGGTGACTGGCCTTGGGGTGTGCTGAGACGTTTGCTGAGCCACTTCAGGCTCAGCACTGGCACCAAACCAGAGTCTATATTAACCTGTTGACCACAATCCTTCCCCCTTCTGTGACTCCCTGAGATCTTGCTTCACCCAACTCGTGTACCACACAAGGCTTTACCAGGAGCTAAATCTTAAGGCAGGTGGCAGCAGGCCTCAGGTGTCCTGGATTTTTGTGGAGCTACCCCAAGCCTGGTATTGGTGGCAGCCATTCTCAGTTTGCAGTGTGGCCTCTCCCATACACCTCCTGGGTTAGCACAAGCAGCGAACAACTGCAGAGCACTTTGTAGCTCCTACCTGGTAGTCCCTGGCTGGTCACAGGCAGTGGGTGACCTGGAGCCCCTCGCAAAAGGCCCCAGAAACAACATACTTGGAGGTTATCTTCAGGCCACAGCAGAGCACCGCTCAATTATCCCCACAAGTGGTACACACAGAGGGTGATCTCAACAGGTACTAGAGCCCGCTGGGGTGAATCCCATTAAGTGGGGTAAGCCCCCTGAGCAGCAGTCCGTAAGCTGTGGACATGGCCAATCAGCCTGAAGGTTAATCCCACACACTGACGTGCCAATACCTATCAAGACTCAACTATAACAGGAGGGCATGCACAACCCACACAAAGGAAACTCCTGGAGCAACCAAAGCAGGTGACCGGGGAGACTGTGCCAGGGCTCCACAGGGCACCTACTACGTTACTACCTAAGGTCACCTGACCAAGACTGGGAGACACAGCAGATCTACCCAATACATAAAAACACGGAAGGGCAGCCAAAAATGAGGAAACAAAGAAATCACGTCCCAAATGAAAGAACAGGAGAAAACTCCAGAAACAGAATTAAACTAACTGGAGACAAGCAACCTACCACAGACAGAGTTCAAAACAATGGTTATAAGGATGCTCAAGGAACTTCGTGAGAACTTCAACAAAGAGATAGGAAGCATAAAAAAGGACATAGAAACCATAAAAAAGAACCAGTCAGAAGTGAAGCATACAATAACTGAAATGAAGAACACTAGAAGGAATCACCAGCAGACTAGATGAAGCAGAGGGCTGAATCAGTGATTTGGAAAACAAGGTAGCAGAAAACACCCATGCAGAGCAGCAAAAAGAAAAAAGAATCCAACAAAATTGAGGATAGTTTAAGAGACCTCGGGGACAACATCAAGTGTAACAGCATTCGCATCATAGGGGTACCAGAAAGTGAAGAGAGAAAGCAAGGGACTGAGAACCTATTTGAAGAAATAGTGACTGAAAACTTTCACCACCTGCTGAAGGAAATAGATGCACAAGTCCAGGAAGTACAGAGAGCCCCAAACAAGATGAACCCAACCAGGCCCACCAAGACACATTATAATTGGAATGACAAACATTAAAGACAAGGAGAGAATCCTAAAAGCAGCAGGAGGAAGGCAACTAGTAACTTATAAAGGAGCTCCCATAAGATTGTCAGCTGATTTCTCAACAGAAACTTTGCAGGCCAGAAGGAATTGGCACAAAATATTCAACGTGATGAAAAGCAAGGATCTACAACCACGATTACTCTACCCAGAAAAACTGTCATTTAGAATGGAAAGACAGATAAAGAGCTTGCCAGACAAGAAAAAATTAAAGGGTTCATCATCACCAAACCAGTATTACAGGAATCTTAGAGGGAATTCTTTAAGAAGGAAAAAAAAAAAAAGATCAAAATTATGAATAATAAAATGGCAATAGCTACATATCTATCAACAATAACTTTCCATGTAAATGGATTACATCCTCCACTCAAAAGACTAGGAGGGCTGAATGAATAAGAAAACAAAACCCTTAAATATGCGAGAGAATCACTTCAGATTGAAAGACACACAGAGACAGAAAGTAAAAGGATAGAAAAAGATATTTCATGAAAATGGAAACAACAACAACAGAAAGCTGGGGTACCAATACTTATATCAGAAAAAGTGGACTTTAAAACAAAGGCTGAAACACGAGAAAAAGAAGGACCAAATAATCCCACTTCAGGGTATATCTGAAGAAACCCAAATGCTACTTTGAGGGGACATGTGCATCCATATGTTCATTGCAGCATTGTTTACAATGGCCAAGATGTGGAGGCAGCCTGGGTGTCTGTCAATGGAAGAATGAATAAAAAGGAGGTGGTACATATATACAATAGAATATTGCTCAGCCACGGAAGGGTTCTTGCCATCTGCAGCAGCATGGATGGACCTGGAGGGTACTGTGCTGAGCGGAGTGTAAGATAAAGAAAGACAGATGCAGTGTGATTTCACTTATATGTGGAATCTAAGGAACAAAATAAACAAACAGAACAGAAACAAACTCATAGATACCAGAGAACATACTGATGGTTGCCAGATGGAAGGAGGTTTGGGGTGATTTGAAAAGGGGGAGGGATTAAGATGTACAAAGTGGTTGTTACACAGTAGTCATGGGGATGGAGGGTGTAACATAAGGAATCTAGTCAATAATATTGTAATAACTGTGTGGTGTCACATGGGTACCAGATTTGTCGGGGTGATAGATGGGAGGGGGTTGGGGGGCAGGGTGCAAAAGGTGAAGGGATCAAGAAGCACAAACTGGTAGTTACAAAACAGTCCTGGGGATGTAAAGTAAAGCACAGGGAATATAGTCAATAACATGGTAATAACTCTGTATAGTGCCAGGTGGGTACTAGACTAGTCAGGGGGATCACTTCTTAAATTATATAAATGTCTAATCACTGTGCTGTACTCCTGAAATTAACATGAAATAATATTCAATGTCAACTATAATTGAAAAATTTTAAAAGGGGGGAAAAGGTGAAGGGGAATAAGAGGTCCAAAATTGCAGGCGTAACACAAATAAGTCCTGGGGATGTCATGTACAGCATGGGAATACAGTCAATAATATTGTGCTAGCGGGTACGGTGTCAGATGGTTGCAGGATTTATCATGGTGATCACTCCTTTAAGTATACACATGTGGAATAACTATGGTGTACACCTGAAACTAATATAATATTGTATGTTAGCTATATTTTAATAAAGATCTTAAAATAAATTTAAAAGAAAAAAAATTGTTTGTGCCTGTATGATGCGCCAGCAGTGAACAAGCAGGCAGACAAGGCCCTCGGGGGCTTCCAGCCCAGTGGAGGGGTCAGCGGGGGTCAAATAGTGACTGTGCTGATGATGTGTAATTATGAGCCGAGGGAGGGGTCACGGGAAGAAGGGCTGTATTTTGTATCCTGAGCTGTGTGGGTCCAAAGCCTGCACCTGGGTAGTCAGGTGGTAGAGACAAGGCCTGAAGGAGAGAGTGGTATTTGTCTGACATAGAAATTAGGGGCTCAGAGAGGTGAAGTGACTTACGTAGGGTCACACAGTAGCTGTGTGGTGAAGCTGGAGGTCAAGCCCAGTCACTCTGCAAACCCACTCTCTCTCCATCGTATCAGGGAATGGGGAAAGACCTGAGATGGGGGTGCACCAGAAAGGGTGTTCTATTGACCAGAGACCAGATGGGGCGAGGGTCCCTGGCTCCCCTTGACCTGGTGCAGATCTGGAAAGGGGCCTGGCTTCACCCCCAGCCTCACTGAATGGATATCTTGAGGCCAAATCCAGTTTCCTCTCCCCACCGCCTCCCCCTCCTTTATGAAGACACTAATTTTAGCCAGCCACAAAGTCAGCCTGAGCTTTTAAAAACGGACTGATTTATGCTTTTCCTTAATTGCTCCAAAAAAGTACTTTGCATCTAGTGGGAGAGAGCATGAATATAACTCTATTTAGGTTAAAAATTAAAGCCAAATTCTCACTGGTCTGGCAAGAGAAGAGGGATGCACTTAACTTCGTCTCAGCAGCACCCCCCTACTGCCCTCTTCCACCCGCTCATGTCTGCCGCATGTCTGCCCCACAGGCCCAGACCCTGCCAGAGGAGAAAGTAGGAAACATCAGGGGTCCTGACCAGGCACTCCAGTGAGGGCAAGGGACTTTTTAAGGATGCTCTGGAGAGATCTGTGAAATCTCCTTCCCTTACAGCCCTCAGAGGTTGCCTGGGCCCAGAATCCACTGATGAGGCAAGAGTCTGCAGCATTTCTAAGTTCTGGGAATTAGTACATACCCAGGTCATCTCGGCCATCCCTCTGCCTGAAGACTGGAGCAGCCAAGGCTTAGCCCAGGTTCAGATACTGACCTTTCCAAAGGATCTCTAAGAATTCCATTCAACAAATACTGAACACCTGCCATTTGCCACGTATCATGCCTAGTGATGGAAACCTAACAGTCCCTGTGGCTGGAATGTTCACAGGGCTAACCATAAATGTATTAGTTCCCCTAGTCATACGTCACAGTGGTTTGATTCACTATCATTTCATCCATCCACCTATCCATCTATCATCTATCCATCCATCTTCCACACATCCATCCATCTGTCCATCCATCCATCCATCCACTCATCCATCTATCATCTATCCATGCATCTTCCAAACATCCATTCATCCATCCATCATTCATCATCTATTCATTATTCATCCATCTTTTACCCATCCATCCATCTATCCTCCATCCCTACATCCATCCGTCCATCTATCCATCCATCCATCATCTATCCATCATCTATCATCCATCCACAAAGCCATTCTTCACTATCTATCCTCCACCCATGCATCCATTATCCATCAATCCAAATATTTAATACATATATATTCAGTGCCCAGAGCAGTGCTAGGTGCTAAGATTACAGAAATTAATAAGATAGGGTAAATAAGACAAACACGGACACTGTCCTTATTGCTTTCAGAGTAGGTGTGGCAAACAAGTAAATAGGACATTTATTGAAGCAGAGGCATCAGCTGGATACCAAAAATCCACGCACAAAAACATACACCCCTCCACTCCCGCCCCACCATATAATATACGGTTGTCTTTAAGTGGCAACTGCCATGCTTCTCCCCCATGGATGACATTTCCCAGATGCTTCTCTGCTTTCTCTTTCCTCTTCCACTGGCCGGGAAGGGGGACTCTGAAGCCCCAAGAGATGGCAGAGTCATAAGATGAAAGGAGCCTGGATCCCTCAGTCTCCACATGGAGGAAAGGCACCCACTTACAAAGATACCCGCAATGTAAGCTAAAAACAAACTTTTATTGAGCTTGCACCAGTAAAATTTCAGAGTGGTTTGTTACTGCAGCAAGTTCTACCCCACCTAATATACGTAATTACATTTTACAAAGCACCATTCTGCAAACCCACTCTCTTTCCACTATTATAAAGTGAATGAAGGGATAAAAGCATGTCATTTGATTCTTATAACAACTACATGCAGCAGCTAATTGCTGCCCCCATTTTGGGGATGAAAACAATCAAGGCTCAGAGAGGTAAAGTACCTTGCCCCGGGTAACACAACTGGTAGGTGGTAGGACCAGGATTTGAACCCGACTCCCACATCCAATCACTTTATATGACAATAGGTTTTTAGTTGGGGGTACAGATAGGGAACCACAGCATGGAACAAGAAGGCGTCATGTCTTCGTCTGCCTCTGGCTGCAGGGACTGGGTGTTTATCCATGAGCCACCAGTGTGGTTTCTGTTACCAAGATACATGGAGAAGAAAAACAAAAAGTTGGACCCTGGAGTTCATCCACCCCAAGCAGGGACTAGAATGTCCCCAGGTTGGCCCTCTTCCTCTGGCAATTTCTATCTTTCTGGAGCAGCTTTCTCTATACATAGGACCCCCCTTTCCCTCCTCCCAGGACAAGAGGAAGCGAGATTGTCAAGACACTGGGTTTCCACCCCTGGGAGTAGCCAGCTCCCTTCAAAGGCCTGGCCCAGTTCTTGACAACCCAGGCAGGCCTCCAAGACATCTTCATTGGTTGGCCTGAGGTTGCCAGAGCTGAGGGGTGCTCCGGGTCCCCTGTCCAGGCTGTCAAAGCCACTTACAGGACTGGCTCGGCCATCAGAGCAGGTTGGTTGACAAGGGGCAGCCAGAAATGGACAGACCCTAGAAGCAGGTAGATGGCAAGAAGTCCCACTGCACGCCCACAAAAAGGCTGCTGCTCTCCACTGATGGCCTGGAGTCAAGTTCCTTCTCAGGGAACATGTTTTCCTCCATGATTTTCTGGCTGTCAAACAAGGAGATGGTGGTGTTATGTAATGAAAGGTGTTGAACTTGTGAGAGCAGACTGACCTAGGTTTGATTCTGGGCTCTGACGCTGACTGGCTGTGAAACCTTGGTCAAGTAACTAACCCTCTCTGAGCCCCTCAGTTTACCTATCAGTAAAATTGGGTTGATAATACTTGCATCACCGGGGCTATGGAGAGGATTAAATGACGCAGTGGGCAACAGATAATTTAATAAGGGAGAAACACAGAATTGGAGAATGTCCAGCTAGAAGGACCTGGTAAGGAAAATGAAGCCCAGAGAGAGTCAGCTGCTTACGCTGAGTGGAACAGAAAATCAGGTACTCCTAAGCTATCCTAGCTGCTGTTTTTTCCACCTTTTCCTCTTCCTCCCAGTCTCCTTCCCAGGGCACTTCGCGCCATGGAGCGGAGAGTGGAACTGAGGAAGGGGAGAGGTAGAAGAAGAGGTGTTCCATCCCTAAGCCCCGTGTCACACTCAAAAGGCTGGATCTCGGGGCCAGCCCGGTGGCTCAGGCAGTTGGAGCTCCATGCTCCTAACTCCGAAGGCTGCCGGTTCGATTCCCACCTGGGCCAGTGGGCTCTCAACCACAAGGTTGCTGGTTCAACTCCTCGAGTCCCACAAGGGATGGTGGGCTCTGCCCCCTGCAACTAAGATTGAACACGGCACCTTGAGCTGAGCTGCCGCTGAGCTCCCAGATGGCTCAGTTGGTTGGAGCGCGTCCTCTCAACCACAAGCTTGCCGGTTCGACTCCCGCAAGGGATGGTGGGCTGCGCCCCCTGCAACTAGTAACAGCAACTGGACCTGGAGCTGAGCTGCACTCAACACAACTAAGACTGAAAGGACGACAACTTGAAGCTGAAGGGCACCCTCCACAACTAAGATTGAAAGGACAAACAACTTGATTTGGAAAAAAGGCCTGGAAGTACACACTGTTCCCCAATAAAGTCCTGTTCCCCTTCCCGAATAAAATCTTTAAAAAAAAAAAAAAGGCTGGATCTCATGGGTTTTCCCATGGCTTTTGCTGGAGGTGGTCTGGTGCTAGAGTGGAAAGGATGCAGGCTTTCGCAATTCAAAGATGGGCTCCAATCCTGGTGCTGCTGTACCTGGGCAGGTCCCTTCACTTCCTGCACCTGTTCCCCTCCGAACATGACAATAAGGCACCTCCCATGATGGCTGCTAGGACTAAAGGTCATGTTGCTTGAGGTGTGACAGCACCTGATGTGTGGGGGGAGGGGCACTTGCCACATGGCTCCCCAATCACCATCCCACTCCGTCCTCTTCCTCTTCCTCACACCTCACACCCAACAGGGTGCTGGCTCCCACCTTCCACCTACCACCCTGTTTCTCAGCCTGAGTCTTCCCCATGGGTGGGGACGGAGAACTCAGCCAGAACCCCATACAGGCCCAGCAGTTGAACCAAACTCCGACCCAGAGCCCCCATTCATGGGGAGGGCCTGGAGGGGTGCACAACAGGACTAAGTAGGTGAAGTGTGGGGCGAAGACCCTTGGGAAGACTGGAGGGTCCCCCTCTGCTGACATGATACCCTTTTCCCATCTTCCAGCTCCTCTCCCACCTCCCATCCCTGTGCCATTTCCCAACAGGGGTCAAAATTCTCCACCCTCATGCCCTCCCAGCTGGTCCAAACCCCATCTCTCCCTCATTTCCGACCCAGGCCCCTCAAGTGAGGGCTCCTCCCGCCTCGCCTCGCTCCCGTAATGCTACACCACTAATAAGATTAAAACATATCTCTTCTTACAGCATCGATTCATAGCACTGATTTACTGTTGCTGCTCGGCTGCTACAAAACGGATGCGCGGGCCGCCACCTTAATCTCTATCCATCTCCTCACTGCCGGGGACTAACTGCTAATTAATACCTCTCTGCCTCCCGATGCCTGCCAGCTTTGAGGGCCATCAATACTCTGTGGGCACCCTGCCACCCAGCCCACTCACTCCAGGTTCCAGCCCCAGCCCCCAGAGGTTTCCAGGTGGAACAAGAGGGAGTGAGGGTGGGTTTTTACCCTCTCCTCGTCCTCCCACTAGACACATGGCTACACACAGCGAACGAACAAGAGGCAGTGGCTAATGCACAAAGGACAGAGCCAGACAGACGTCGGTTCAAATCCCAGCTCCTCCTCCAACTGTGAGATTTTTCATTTCTGAGTCTCGGGCTCCTTGACTGCAAAATGGAGACACCCACAGGACCCAGCTCCTCCAGGTCTGCAGGAGTTAAATGAGGACAGGAAAGAGCATGTCTAACATAGTCCCTGGCCTTCTGCTGCCCCAGCCTTTGCCTCAGGGCTGAGGAGGGTGCCATCAGGGGCCAGGAGAGTTTGCAGCACTGGGGTCGGGAATGGCAGGTGACCCATCCCCAGTGACAGGAGCAGGGTCCAGAGGAGGCCCCATCAGGAGAAGGAGATAGCTATAAACACGCAGCCTGGTCAGGAGACGCCAGGGTCGGAGTTGAAGCTGACTTCCTGCTTCTTTTCTTCTCCTTTTTTTAGCTCAAAGTCACCTCCTCCAAGAAGCCTTCCTTGACCACCCAATGTAGAGAAACTGCTCTATCCCCAAGCTCCTCACTATCCCCTGGCATTGCTTCATTCTCCTCACAGGATGGCACCATTTAGAGTTAGGTTATTTATGCATTTGTTTAATTCTGTCTCATCCACCAGAATGTCAGCCCCATGAGGCCAAGGCTCTAGACGACCTTGTTTGACGCCATCTCCTCGGGCACTTAAGTATTTGATAGATGACTAACAAGTTCTCCATTAGTATTAGCTAATAATAATAACAATAATAATAAGCAAGATTGTCTCTTCCTTCTTCCCTCAAGTGAAGATCTAATTAAATGCCCTCTCTCCGTTAGTAAGGGATCCCATTAAAAACCATCACCACCGTGATTAAATGTCTACTTGGTGTCAGATGCCTCATGTGAGCTCCCAAGATAGCTATTGTTACTCTCATTTTACAGATGAGAAGCTGAAGCTCAGAGCGTCTAGCAGGTGACTCAGCTGCCATTCAGACCTAAGTGAGTCACACTCTAAGCCTTCCACCTGGCCCCCTGATATGGCACAGCACCTCCCACCAAGAAGGAAAGGGGCTGCTGCTTCTCCACCAGAAATATCTGGAGGCAGGGGTTTTCCTCCTGGCTCCCAGAGTGAGACCAACAGCCTGCTGAGAGCAAGGCATTCCCTGTGGCCACCGGTGAAGCCCAGCGATTACGCTGAGTGGAACAGAAAATCAGGTACTCCTGATACGTGACCCGCTGGGGGAGGAACAGCAGCCTGAGCTTGGATTTGCACAGGCGCATGGGGAGGGTCAAGACCGCAGGACTAAGGACATCTAAGGTGCTGTGCAACTTTGGACCTGCCCGTCCACCTCTCTGAGCCAGGCCCCTCCAGGGGTAGCTGCAGGCCCAGACGGGGTTAGGGACGTGTGAACACATCAGATTATCATTCTAAGTCCCCAATCTGTCCTCACCTGCAGGATTCCCCTTTATCTCATCTACACCTGACAGCCCAGCTGGGGCCCAGCTCTGTGAAGGGGCGCTGTCTGTCTCCCGGGCTGTGGGAGGTGGGGGTGGAGAGGGAGAGGAAGCCCCCGGAATGGGCCTGACAGATGTGCCAGTGAAGCCAGCAAGCTTTTAATAAAACATAACGAAGCATGGGATCATAAAATGTCATCTAATTTGTGGCTCCCATGAGGGTGGGGCAGAGGAGTGGGGCTGGCAAAGGAGAAAGGTTTATAGGGGGTGCCCTACAGCTGATTTGGGGATGGGACAGGCACAAGGTTGGGGGCCATAGCCCCCAAGCCTCTGTCCAGGATCAGGGTTCTCTCCCAGTTTGGAAAGAGGCAGAAATCGGAGGCTCTTGTCCCAGATACGGCCCCCTCCAGTGGGTGACTTGGGACAAGACACTGGCCGCTCTGCACCTCAGTTTCCCCACAGAGTGAAAGGAGGGTTGAACCTAAACAGAAAAGCTCCAGAACCTCCTCCAGCCCTGACATCTTCCCCATCATCCAATCCACAAATTTCCAAATTCCTTTCTTGGCTGTCAGACCCTTCATTCAAAGTAAAGCTTAAGTAGAAGGCTTGTCTGTAAAAGAGGCAAAGCAGAGCTCTCGGTTTGATTGGGGACAAGGGCACCCTCAGCCATCACCTTGACCCACATGCTGGACTCCCAAACTGGTGCCAGGGGGTACCTTCATAAGAAACTGGGTTCCAAGGAACGCAGTTTGAGAACCATGAGTCAGCCAGCTCCTGCCTAAAGCTACTCTCTCTCTAAGGCCCAGCTCGTGTCTCAGGACCTCACTGGAGGCTGCCTTAACGGTGCAACTCTCCTAGTCACTACCAAACATATCCTGGCTAATCTATCCTAATGTTTATTGTAGTCAGTGATTACGCTTCTGGATTTGTTTGCAGCTCAGGACCTGCACAGGGGCTGGGACATAGTAGATGTTCAATAAATAGGGCTCCTCACTAAGCCTGCACCTCTACACTTTGCCATCACTCTTACCAGGCCTTATTCTTCATAGCAGTTATCAGCAGTTCCTGTCCTCCATTATATGTTCATGTGTACTATCTGCCTAGTCGTACATGCTAGAAGGTAAGCTCCAGGAGGGCAGGCTTTATCTTTTTCTTTTTCTATTCACTGCTGCGTCTCCAGCGCCTAGCACACTACCTAGAACATAGTAGGTGTCCAGATTGTCAGATGAATGGATGAACAGATGGATGGATGGATGGACAGATGGATGATGGATGGATGGGCGGGCAGAAGAAGGAAGGAAGCAATTCTCCCTTCCTTCCCTGAATGGAAGTGGCTCTGCCGCCAAATCAGCAACTTCAGAGTTCCCACTGTCTTTGGGATGAATCCCCAAGGATGGCAACCTCAGTCTTCTTCCAGATCCCACAGCACCCGCATAGGCTTTTATTAGTTCCATAAACACGGGTGCCTGCTCTGCACCAGGACCTGTGCCAGACACAGGGACATGAGGATGGGTCACAAATGGCCTCTGTGTCCCATTAGTTCTATGAACGTAGTAGATGCAAACAAAATATTTGTTGAATGAATGAATCAAGCGATGTCTAAGACGCGACCTGAATGATGAACAGGACCTGGTCCAAAGAAGGAGGTGGGTCCCAGCAGACGGAACAGCATGTGCAAAGAGCCTGGGGCAGCTAGGAGTACCTTGTCTTCGGGGGTGAGGCCCCGGCTGGCAGGAGGATGGGGCTTTTCGTCGCGCTTTATGTCTCCCCAGTGGTTGCCCTCAGTGGCATCCCTCTTTCTCCTCCCAGCACATTCGGTTTCCTCGGAGGCCACACTCTCTGGGGAAGGAGAGGGAGGGAGACCAGCTGCAGACCGGGTCACCTCCACTCCCACTGAACCCCACACTCGTCTGCTCAGACCCACACACTGCACTAAATATAACCGGCACATATGCCTCTTCTGTCTCCAAGGGAAATAACATTGTTTAAGTAAAGCCCTTTAAATTTTAAAGAGCTGGGTTGTGTGCTCTCTGCGGGAAGCTTTTAGCAGCATGCTGGAAAGAAATAATAATAATAGCAAGGCCAGAGACAACAAAGCAGAACCGAGTTACCACCAATGACTGCCAAGGCAGGGAGAAGCTCAGCCTGTGGCCTTCTGCAGCAGCTCAGCCCTGGGGTGCAGGGCCGGCTCCAGCTGCTCCTGGACCCCTGAGCCCCTGAGAGCCACATAGGATCAAGATGGAAGGTGTGGAGAGCCCCAGAATCACAAAAGCTCAAGTTGGAAGGGATCTCTGCCATAAAAAGCAGTTAAAATGTTAGACATCCTGGGTTCAAAACTCAGCACAGCTACTTACTGTGTGACCCTGAGCAAGTGGCTTAACATCTCTGTGCTTCAGTTTCTTCTTCTGTAAAATGGGGCTACTAGCAGCACATACCTCCCGAAGATGGTATAATGAGTAGTTAATACAAGCAGGAGCTGATCACAGTGACTATGCACACACAAGTGTTCAATAGACATCTGCTGTTGGTACCACTTGGTAGGTGAGGCCCACGGGGCCCAGGCAGAGAGCCTGGACCTAGTCACACACCTTTGACTTGAAGTCCAGGAGTCTTTCCCTGGACCCACGCAGCTGAGAAGAGCCACTTTATAACCAGGTGGCTGTCCCAGGTACAGGGCCTGAGTTCATAGGAGGGGTCATCTCTTAAAGAGACCAACCCGGATTAAAATTCATCTCTGCTTCCAGACCTGAAGTCCTGTCCCTACCCCCATCCCCACAGCATTTCCCCGTGTGCAAGGGGCAAACGGCTCCAGGGGTCTTTACAATGGGAAAGGAGGGCCACTCGTTTGTCAGGTTGGGACCCGCTGCTGTGAGTGCCAGTAGGTCTGGGGGTCCAGACCTGGGACATCTATCTAATTGCAAGACTAACTCACCTCCAGCAAATGCACTTGGTCTGCCCCTGTGTCACCTCCAGCCTCACTTCTTTCCTGCAGCACACGCCCTCCACTCCGGCCTCCCAGACTCCCCCAGGTACCCCTGGCCCTTTCCAGCCTATGAGTCTTGTCTTTGCCGTTACCTGCTCCTAAAAGGCCTCTATTCCTTTCTTAAGCTGGCACACTGCTATGCATCTTTCAAGACACAGTCATGTGTCCACACTTCTAGTGATATATAACTTCCCCCAACACCTCAGGCAGATTAGTTATTTCCTCTTCTGCCTTCCTGAAAGGACTTGGTGGCTATTTCAATTTTAGAATTGCTAATTTTATACCATAACTTATTTGTTTGCCTGCTCTCTGCCCTAGGAGACGGTGAACTCCTTAAGGACAGGCTCTGGGTCTTACTTATCCCTGTAGGGACAGCCCTAGCACAGGGCCCAACCAGAGCAGGTGCCGGATGGAACTGAAGTGAGGCCATGTCTGTGCTCCAGGGAAATGAGTGGCTCCTGGACTGTCCCCCTGTCACTTGACACAGCTGCTCTTTAGCAAGGTCCACTGGAGCTCCATCGCAAAGGAGGGGATCTGGGGGCATCAAATGTGTCTTAAAGCAAATATTTTGGACATAGATGGGACTCCCCTTCCCAATCCCATTATCCATCAAAGAATCTTAAATGGGTCCATCCAGACTCACTTCGTTTTATGGTCCTAAGGGGGGTGGGGGCAGGAAGCCAGGCACCAGGCAGTAAGTTAACGAGGAGTTGAAATCCAACCCTGGGGCTCCTAACTCTGAGGCTGGTGCCTTTCTACCAAACCAGTGTTTTCCACTGTGGCTCTCAGGACGACACTAGGTTACAGGATGGAGAAGCATTTTTTAAAATTCAAATAGTCACATGTTTATTTTAATATGAATTAAGAGAAAAATACATGCAGTATAAAAACCTATACATTATACCCTTGTACAAAGCCAACAACAAAAAAAGAGGGAATCCATTTAAACTTGATTTTAAGAAAATTATGATGTCAATAAACATTCGGATAGGAGGTAGATATGACAAAAATTGTTCCCGCTGTGCGGTGTGCCCAGGCTCAGACCAGGCTGCGGTTCAGAGCTGGCCAACCAGAGGGCAGCCCTGCCCCCACCCAGGCAGATGAGAGTCATGAGTGACAAAACCTACCCCTGAGACCCAGGGCCGTGCCCAAGGAGCCAGAAGTGAAACCCCTGTGCTCTGATGGAGGCCCCGAAGCCAACACACTAGGAGGGCCAGCCTTTTGGGCATTGCCCCAAATTCATCTGGGAAATGAGTCGTCATCAAAGTAATTTGAACAGTCGGGTAGATGGAAAGGAGGCTGAACAAAAGAATGTCACCTTGGCCAACTTGGAAACTGAGACCCAAGGGGACTGCTGGTAGAATTTTTCCTAAGGAATATTTATCCCCAGTGAGCAATCGGTCCCCTACCCCCCAAAGGGTCACACTACCACTGAGCCAGTGGGCAGGGCTGAGACCTCCCTGCATCAGGCAGGGCAAGAAGACGGTGTGGTGTTGCCGACAGATGGCCTGCTGGCGAGGGGCAGGGGCACTCTGTCTTGCCCGGAGCACTTTAGAGAATGAGCCAGGAAAGAAATTGCCACTGGTATTTGTCACAGCGATCTCAGCAAAGCACAGAATGTGTAAGTGTCTCATGAATTGCAACCGGCAAAATTAGCCCTCATGAAAGTCAATTTGAACAGTCAAGGTAGATGGGAAAAAGGGCCGGACAAAGGAAAATAGAGGGGCAGAAGGAAAGTCCCCTCGGCCACCTGCGAAGCTGGGCGCTGACGGTGCTGTTGGTGGAAGGTTTCCCAAGAAATAGTTATTTCCACGTAGAAGGCAGCTACTCCCTGAACTCCAGATACTCCCCACGGAGAAGACCCCAGGTGTCTCTAAAAGGGGCAGTGCAGTTTTAGCTTGCACGTGGTGCAAGCTAAAGATCTGGTGGTGCAAAGGGCAAACTTACTCACTGGTGTCCCCCTTCTCCCACACCTGCAAGAGTGGAAGCACCCTCCTCGGGTTAAGTAGCTGAGATGTGGAGAGCACCTGCCTCCCCACGTGGAAGGAGGGAGTTCCCAGCCCATTACTGGCTGACATGGACCAGCTGTGCACTGTAAGAGCCAATGGGGATGGCAGGAAAGGTGACCTAACTGGATCTCAGGAGAAGGAACCTCTCCATAGGAAAATAGAGTGGAAAATAGACTGGGGAATGACGAATAGGTGTTCCCTAGGGTGGGCTCATCAGTGAGATGGACCAAGGGACAGGGGAGTTGTAGGGACATTGAAGGGTCTAGAGCAGAGATGACACATGGCAGGGTCCATACCAGCAGTGGAGGGTGCAGGCGCTTCCTCTCTGTGAAGGGCATTGTTCTCCCAAATTCAGGGGCCCCTGGAAAGTCAGTCCCATCTTCCTAAAGCCCCATACTCATATTTTACTTTTTGGCTCAGGAGAATCTAGCATCTAGCACAGGATTGGGCACAAGGGTAGGCATTTTATTACTGCTATTGTTATTAATATAAACAGCGGCCAATTATTAGCCCCACGCATTGCCTCCTGTCACCATTACCACAACTCTCTTACGTAGCACAATCCCCATTTTATAGATGGGGAAACTGAGGCTGAGCAGGATGGTGCGAGATCTCTGCTGTCTGCTCCCCAGCTCACTCTCCTCCCCGCTCCACCGGCTCTGTGCCTGGGATGCCAGCCTGTATGGACTTCCAACTGGATTTGGTCAATGGGTGATGCCAGCAAGAGACACAGTGGCAGAATAAGGGTGAAGTTGGGGTATTTCTCCTTCCAGCTCCTGCCCCACTGTGTACTTAGCATTTCTTTTTAACTCGACCCACTTCTTTTACTTACAGAAGCCATTTTTAAAAAAAGAGAATTTAAATCACGGCCCCAAATGGCAAACCAGTCTCCCTGGCCTTAAACAAAGGGCAACTGAAAAAGAATTACAACGAAAACAAAAGACATTCAAAGTCTTGCTCCCTCGGGCTTGCTGAAGCCACGTGCCCCAGACCTATAGGGTTTTGGGGGAAAGAGATTTACAAGTGATAGAGGGTGTTAAAGACATCATAGCACCAGCCTGGGGCTATCTCCTTGGCATAACTAGAAGGACGGGAGAAGCAAGAAACAGGGAAAGGCCCTCCCTCTCTGGAATTCCTCCTTATTTATTGCCAGTGGGCAGGCCCCACCTAAAACCGAGGACTGCCCTAGGCCCATGCTGGGCAGCAGAACTTTCTGCAATGATGGAAGCAATGTCCCGTCTACATCTGGGCAATCAACCCAGGAGCCCCCAGCCACGGGTGGCTAGTGAGCTCTTGAAATGTGGCTGCTTTGACTGAAGAACTAAATGTGGGTTAATTCCGTTAAATAAAAGCTGAGCCACCTTTGTTTAGTTTTAATGTAAATGTCAGTCCTCCCACGTGACCATTACACAACAGAGGCCTAGACTGTACGCCCCCTGAGGGCAAGGGTTGCCTATTCATTCTCTTCTGGATCTCTAGAATGACACGGGGCCTGACCCCCAGGAAGCTTTCAATTAATATTTGCTTCACCAATGAACAAGTCAGTGAACAAATGAGTGAATGAATGAATGAACGCACGAATGCACGAAGGAATTACACTGCTTCCTGCAACAAAAAATTGCTCTCTCTGCAACTCAGACTGTCGGGGGGAACCACTACCCTTCGCATTAGGTAATTGGTACCCCTCCCCTCTGGGCCTTGCTTTCCTCCTCCCACCAGGCCCCTCAGTCAGGAGGGGTTTTAGGAATTTGCCATCCAATGCTGCCTCTTCCCCTCCCGGCTGAGCTCCAGCCCACTTCTCTGCTGCCCAAGGGAACAAAGCAGTCTTTGTGATATGGTTGCCTTTGCCACCCCCACCTCACTCCCTTAGCCCGTCTGGGACATTCCATGCACGCCGACAATTATTGTATAAACCTGAATATCCACTTGACAAAACCTAGCTCAGGCCGTGAGCGCCAGCTCTAGACGCGGATGTCACCCACGCTCTGGCTGCCTTCACTCTACCAGTGCATCCGAGCCCCTGCACCCGCCCTCCTTCGCCTGGCCCAGCCCGAAGCCAGGGCTGCAGGTGATGGCTGCCGCCTTCCTCTGGGGCAGCATTAGGGAGAGGAGAGGAAGAGATGGTGCTGGGGAGATAATGGAGGCTCCAGCGATTGGTGACAAACAACCCCATCAGAGGAGCGTGGAGTGCCTCTGCAGAAAGAGAAACAAAAGGGCAAAGGGAACAGCTTGGCAAAGGAACAAAAAAACCCAATGGCTCAGCTGCTTCTCTCCCTGGCGACTCCCAAGCGGCTCCTGTGATTTATGAGGCTGGGGGTGGGGTCACTCCCCACTGCAGTGCTGCCAAGATTGCCACCCAAGTCTGGGGGACACTGATGCTCCCCGATGCAAGGCTCTTAGGGTGGTGGGTCTGCCTGACTGAGCCCTGGGATGGGCCCAGGACCTCAAGGGAGAAGGCATGTCCCCCCACATCATGCACAGTCATTCTTCTCTCTGGCCTCAGTGTTCTAAGCTTTAAAATGGGAGGAAGGCGACAGTGCAGATAATCTCTCAGCTCCCTCCGGCCCTGATGCTTTGTAATCCCAACCCTGAAGAATCCATGTGGGAAACCTACAACACGCCCACTCCTCCTGGCCACTGGGGCTTGTAAATACTTCTTCCTCTTCATGGTTGGGGGCTCCCACCGCATGGTGGGGAGCTAACCAGCATTATAACAGCAGCAGCCACTTTTCATACACTCACTATGTGTCAGACACGGTGCATGCAAACCCCTCGTATCATGAGACTCACTGTCCCAGCATGCCCCGCCTGCAAGACCATCATGACAGCCACATACTCAGTGGGACAAATCAAGGCTGAAACCAATGAAGAGGTTACCTGAGTTCACATGCTGGCTAAGTGGTGAAGACGGGATCTGAACCCTGGTCAGCCTCCAGAGCCCAGAGGGTCCAGGCTCCTGGGCATCTGGGAGCTTCTCCCCAGGTGGTCCCCCTCCTCCCATCACCCTTGGAGCAGCCCTATTCTAGGTTGTTCCATCTTAGGCAGGGGCCTGGTTTTCCCTCTTTGCTAGGTCTGGATACCCTGGAAGAGGTGGGCAAGGTATTTAAAATGATGGTATTTCTTCCTTGAGGCCGCTGTCTCTTTGGGGACCCCAGACAATCATTTATAACCCAATGGAGGTTTCAGCTTCAGGTGGCCCAGAAAAGGCAAATCAATCTTTCTAGAGTACTGCTGTGGGAATGTCACTCCTCTCTCTTCAACCGCTCCCCATAGACCCCAGGCTCTAATTCAGACCCCTGGTCCTGGCACGCCGGCCTCCACTAACACCAGCCTCCTTCCCAGCTTCTCGTTAATACCTCACGCCCAGGTGAGGTCAGCGACCTCACTGCCTCCCAACCCTCACACACCCACCCAGACAGCATTCTGATTGCCACCTCCAGGCCTTTGCCTGTCCCCTTCCCTAGCCAGGGTCTCCCTCTGGACCTGTCATGATTGATTCATGCCCTCACTGTCTTCCTGGGCCACTCCCTTTAAACTCCAAGGATTTATGCTTGGTATCCCTGTATTGGCCATTTATTACGCATGACCTTTTATTGTTCTCAAATGAGTTTGTATAGGGTTGCCAAGAATTGGAAAGTCCTTGAGGGAGGTCTTTGCCAGTCCAGAACGAGGCTGGGACAGCTGCTCAAGTAATGAAAGTGAATGGAGCCCCTGACTTGGCTCCAACGTCGGCCTCCAGGGGAGGGAGAAGAAAGTGTGAGGCCACTGCCTGCCTCCTCAGAGACACTCCAGGCCAGCTGACCCCAAAGGGAAGGGCTGATGACTCAGGTTCAATAATTACCTGTCAGGTGCTCTCATGTATTATCTCATTTAACCCCACAACCCCTTCCATTTTCAGAAGACAAGGAGACCACACCCTGCAGGGAAGAGGCCATGCCGGGATTCGAACCCAGTGCAGATGGAAACCAAAGTACGTTAACACCAGGCAGCTGTTCCACGGAGACAGTGATTGAGGAAGGATGGGTGTGCCCGGTGGCGTGCTGGTAAATGTTTACCAACCGGCCCTGGGGTGGGAGGAGTCCCGGTGAGGAGTCCTTGCGGATCCAGGGTGTAAATATTCCCGCCCTGGTCGATTTCAAGCTACCTAACAACCGTGTTTCCCCGAAACTAAGACCTAGCTGGACCATCAGCTCTAATGCGTCTTTTGGAGCAAAAAAATTAATATAAAATTAATTATATTAAAATAAGACTGGGTATAATATAATATAATATAATATAATGTAATACCGGGTCTAATATAATATAATACCGAGTCTTAAATCAATTTTTGCTCCAAAAGACTCATTAGAGCTGATGGTCCAGCTAGGTCTTATTTTCGGGGACACACGGAAGATCGATTCAGAGTTGGGAAGAGATATGCCAACCAATATGCCTAGGTGTGAATACAGCCCTGCCCCTCCCTCACTAGCAGTGGGGGCAAATCACAGCATCACCCTAAGCCTCACTCCTCATCTGTAAAGCAGGCAGAGTATCGCCTCCCAAACGGGAGTTTCTGGGAGGATTTATCATGACACTGTGTGGCACGCAGCTTGGCACATAGTAGCTGCTCAGTGCATGTTTTTCCCTTCCCCTTCCTTCCTAACTTCCTGACTACCTTCTTTTCTTTCCCAAACCCCACCCGTCACTAATCGAGGACCACCCCCGTCTCCCCCACCAAGGAGAACCCAGAGGGAAGAGGAAGTCCTTTGGCCTACCCACCACCATCTACTGTTGGCTCATCCCCCAAATGCCAGCCGGGATGCCACTGTGAATGATGGTGGCAGAGCTGGACATCCGACACATTCTCACACTAGAAGGGACTTCCAGAGGTGACTAAGCAGGGCCAGGAAACAGGCCCAGGCCTAGTGTCTGGACTGAACCTCCGGCTCAGGGGAGACCTCATTCATTCATTCATTCATTCATTCATTCAATAAACCCATCTTGAAGGTCTGCTCAGAGCCAGAACCCACATCGGGGCCAGGGGTATAGGGATTCTGCTCTCAAGAGCTCTGTTCAATAAGGAGGCCAACCCACAACCCTCTCCAGCCCCAGGGGAGGGTTGTTTTGACAGAGTCTTACCCAAAGTGCCACTGCCAACACTTAGGGGGATAGCTGAGTCAGCAGGGGCCGGGTAAGTTGTGGAGGGTAGGAAGTCTGCGAGCTGAGACCCGCAGGGAGGTTTATGGGGAGTCAGGGGCTGTGCTGGCTGAGGGCAGATGTCAGCTCTCTGAGCCAAGAAAGGGCAGAAATGGGGGAGGAGGTAAAGGGAAGGCCAGAAACCTCAGAGGCAGGCGGAGTCCGTGGGGCGGGGAGACAGTGGGCACGGGAGATGTAACACCCATTTGGACAGCTGGGAGCATTTAATGCATCGAGAGTATCCCACAGGTGCACAACAAATTGTACCTCCAGTAATATCACACTCTTCTTTCCCCCAGGCCTCAACTAGACTCTAAGGAGACAGCCTTGAGCGGAGCTGGTCCCACCCAGCTGGTCCCACCCTGCACGGTCCTGCCTCCGGCTCTAGGTTCACATGGGTTTCCCTCCCTGGCACATCTTCCCCCACAGCCCTTGGCTTATTAATGTCCTCTTTTTACTTCAAGGTCTAAAGTTCTTCCTCCTCTCTGAAGCATCCCCTGAACATCCAAGTCATTACTCTTCCCCCAGGAATTTCCTAGAGGGGACAGCAATTCACTTGGCATCTAGCAGGTATCAGCCAATTTCCACCTGGATGTCATTCATCTCTTCAGGACCACGCCCAACCTCTCACCGCGCCCCCCCCCCCACCATAAGGGTCACTGTCTTAGGTCTTTCTCTTTTCAGATGCGCCCACAACAGATGCCTATTCACTCTCTTGATGATGAGGATGGCTTTCAGACACACCCCCTCTCCCATCTGTGCAGATGAACACACTGGATAATTCTATTTCAATGAGGGTTTGGGAAGGAGTAAAACATCCAGACAGGGAATTCGATACATTGCAGCTGTCCACGTGGTTGGAGCCAAGGAAGGGACTGACGGTCGTTCTCACCAGGAGACAGTAGAACACAGAGGGAGTCAGACAGTCTTGTGTCTAAATCTTTGCTCGCCTCAGTTTCCTCATCTGCAAAATAAGGCTAATTTTACCTCTCAGGGTGGTTGTAAGGATTAAAGGAGACAAGAACCACAAATCGCATGGCACAGCGCTTGACATCTAGTGAGAGCTCAGTTAGAGTTAGAGATACAGCCCCTTCCTCCCTCTAAGTGAAGAATCAGTTTTCCACTAAGCTTGAACACCCACCCTAAAGACAGGGACTCCCTGCTGTGTTCAGGGCTGAGTTCCCCATGCTTAGCACTGTTTCTGGCACACAGTCAGAAACATTTGTTGTGTGTGTGAATAAATGAATTTCAAGGGGCCTGGGGATGTAGCAGAGGTGGGCAGGGTGGTAAGCCAGGTTAGAGATGTACATGGATCTCAGGAAACCCAGTTAACAGAACCAGCTTCCTCTTTGTTCAGCTCTTTGTTTGGCTTCTGCCTTTGAAGTCACAGACTGCAGCTTATCCAGAAACCTGAGTAAGTCACTCCAACTCCTCCACCTCCTTCCCCTACCACCCCTCCCCTGAATTGCAGTAGGGTTCAAGCATCTGTGAGACATGTTCTGTACAGTCAGGGTGGCTAGGCCAATACAAGGCATCACTGGTACCTTTCCCGCCCCTGTCCACAGGTCCTGTCCACAGACTTCTCTGCCTCCCCAGAGGGATCACTGGAGGAAAAGAGGGAGCCTGGGGCTGGACCTGGTGACGACTGGAAGGAGCTGTAGTCCTGTCATGAACAAATCTTAAAACCCTGAACCTCACTTCCTAAACTGTGACGAAAGGAGCTTAAACCCATCGTGCAGCGTGCATGAGGGCTGTGAAGCAGGGAGCACGTGCTGGACACATTGCAGCTGATCCACATAATTGTGACTATCGCAAAAACAAAGATCCCGCTATGATATCGGACAAGAGCAATCTTTGTTAGAGACTTGTGTGGCAGGATCGTTTGTTGCAGGGGTCTCATCATTGCATGGACTAGGGCAGCTCTCCTTTTGTACCTATCCTCTTGCCTTAGGATTTGGGGGCGGGAGGTAATCCCTAAAAAATAAAATAATAATCCCTAAAAAAATAAAATAGAAGTTTCAGAACCACTGAGGTAAGTGATCCTGGAAGTCCCTTGCAGCTCTAACGTTCTCTGCGCTTAAAAATGAAAACCCACTTCAACCTTTGGGGGAGGAGGGGGGCTCTGGCTTGCATCTGGGGTGAGAAGGGGGTGGAGTTTGTGGCTGGGGTGGGGTCGGGGTGGGGGTGGGGCGGCTGGGGAGCAGGGGCGGAGCAGCGTGCACACAGCGGGCCCCTTAATACAGCAGTCTAGGGCTGAGAAGGAGCCCTGCGGTGCTGGAGCCCTCTCCAGCCCCGAGCGGGGTGGGGTTGGGAGGGAGGATATATATATAAAGTAGTCACAGCAGCTCCCGGAGCACAGCTCCCGCCGTCTCAATGTGCAGCCCAGCCGAGCCAGCCACCCCCATCCAACCCACCTGCGGACAGGCGTCTGCGAAGAGAGAACTGGCAGGGCCTCTGGATGGGGACTTTGGCTCCACCTGACTGGGCCTGCCCACCCTCTATACTCTTCACAGATAACTTACTAGGGCCCAATGAGGCAGGTCCAAGAACCATTCTCTCCCTGCTCCCCAAACTCCCAATCCCCGATGCTCCCTCTTTTCTGGGCCACTGTACAGGCCCAAGTGTAGGACTTCCTTCCCAGAAGTGCCCAAGCCCGGTAAGCTGGGGCCTGAGGCGTTAAAAACGCCATTTAGGCACTCCTGCGTTATCAGGGAGACCAGAGAAGTGTGGGTTTCTCTTCTGTAGAGTCAGATACTGGGGAGTAGAGAGACAGGGGCAGGACCTTCCTGCCCAGGCAGTCAAGTGTGCAAGGAATTCTTTTTTCTTCCCAAGGCACAGACCCACCTCTCCAAAGTTGAGTCTCTTTGCTCTGCAACCCAAACGGGCAGAGCAAGCCAGGGCGCACTGGCCAGGCCCCTCCCTGGGAGTAATCGCCATCACCCCCTACTAGGCAGTCCTGTTTCTGAATACTTGCTCTAGACTCTACCCTCCCCGCTCTCCGAGGCAGTTCCTGGCAGGTGTCCCGGCAGAGCCAACTGCCAGGTGCACGGCTCTCGGTCACATCCCAGAAGGGCGCCCTCCTCCGGCAAGCTGGCCTCTTGCATCCCTCACGAACTCTTCTTGTATCCCCGCCCCCTTGTGGGCACTGACTTGGAAGGGGGAAGGAGGGACCCTGCCCTCGTGCACTCTTCTCTCCTCTGCGAAGGAGAGACTGCTCCCGGGTGGTACCAGACCCCCGCCCACGCCCCCAGCTCAGAAAGTTTCTGGTCCGCGATCCCGTCGGAGCTCATCCTTCATCCTAAGCAGTGGAGCTCAAGGGCCACGCCTGCACCCCCGCCCATATAGTCTCACCCCTGGAACCCAACCCCCCCAACCCCGCCTCCGACAGCCTGCAGAGGTGGGCGAGGGGAACAGGGGTGCCGGGATGAGGGAGCAGCTTTCCACAGCTCTGTAGCCCAAAGACCACTGCTCACATGTTCCGGAGCTCACAGGGTGGAGTCCTGACGGAGCAGGTTTCCCACCAAAGCCTTTCCCACTCCTCTTCACCATCCCCTCTCCTGCTGCGTCCCTGGTTCTACGCATTCCGGGGGGAAGGGGTGCTCCCCTCCTGCTTCTAATTCCCATCCCTCGCTCCCTGCGATGTCCAGGTGAGGGCTCCAATGCCTTTCAACAAAGCCCAGTGCCCTCTGCTTAGCACTGGACCCGGGACCTCCCCCCAGCTCCACTCCCCGTATAACCCTCCGGAGACATCCGAGCGAGGGATCCCTCACCCCAAAGTTGGGGGCAGATTTTGATCCACTTTGAAAAGTCTCTTGTTCCAAGGATGGGGGACAAAGCACAGAGCTTGCATTCCTTCTGGGTTACCCAACCTCTCCCCGCTTTCTGCCAGCAGGACCACCATTCAGGCTCAATCAAATTCTGCAGCTTCTGGCATCCGCAGACCCAGCACTCTCCAAGGACCTCCGGGTAGAAGCGGGCGCGGTTATTGCGGGGGGAGGAGGAGCACCCCTTCCTGGCAGGCACTTTCTGAGTCTGGTTAGGCACCTCCAGTTAGGGCAGGGCATACCGCAGAGGACAGAGTTGACCCTCCCACACACACTTCCATCACCCAGTTGGGGTTGGTTGGGCCTGAGACATTACTGGTCACAATGGCTACTTTTTGGCACCCCGCGTCCCTTTCCTCCAACGCCTCGGAACCAGGCTGTGACTCCTGACCCGCTGGAGTCCAGGCACTCAGGTTTGGCACTAGGCTTGGGGGGGGGGACGGAATCTTGGGCGCGAACCCTCTAGTCTCCTTGCCCAAGGCTCTTCACTGATCCTGCCTCCCTCCCGCTGGGCTCGTAGCTAGTATGTGGGTTCACTGACCAAAAGGTGCCGGAGTCGCCAGGTTTGGCTCCCGCAGCATTTAAGACCCACCAGCCGGAGGCGTCAGGCGGGAGCCACGGAGGCGACCGCCAACCTGGGACTCTGGAGCTGCGAAGCCACGGATAGCTCGCTCTGAGGACCCCGCTTGGCTTATCCTCCTTCCAGCCGATTCAGACTAGCGGGACCAAGTCCAGGCGGGACACACACACACACCGCTGCTCACACCTCCTGTGCCCCCACGACGAATCCATACCTCTCTCCACACTAGAAACACACGCTCCATCGCAAGCACACACACTCTCAGCCCACGAAGCAACATAATCCCCGTGCGCCTGCACCTCCACGCATCCCAGATACACACTCCGGCCCAAGTGTCACATTCTCACCTCCTATGCACGCTCGCTTGCCTCCACAGTAATAGTCATCTGCTGTCACACACCCCTCAAGAGACCCGCACTTGGGACACGCGTGAAACGCCACACCTCACATGCCCACCCTTTAACACGCTCACACACAATGACTGAAGCTCACACACTTCACACCCTCACTGAGAAGCTGGCACCCGCTCACACCCCCAAACACTCGCTCACACTCTTTCTCACACACACACCTCCGTGTAAGGGACACACTCAAGCACCCCTCCAGACGCTCACTCACACCATCACACACACACTCACACCTCTAAATACACTCCCGCACCCTCTCCACACCAGCTCCTTCCCGGACACCCTCACACATAGACGCAACAAAGACACACGCTTGTACACACACACACACACATACACACACACACACACACACACACACACACACACTATCGCAGACCCAGAGGGGAAATCCTCCCTCCCTCGCCAAGCAGAGCAGCTCCACAGACCCCCACGCCAAGACCGACGCTGGCACCCGGAGCCTCCCCGCTCCGCCGCGACCCCAGCCCGCGCCCCTCCCCGGCGGCCCGCCCCCCCCCCCGCAGGTCCCCCGCCCCCCGCCCGGGCTCCAGCCCGGCGCCCGCGCACTCACCGCGCGCCAGGTCCAGAATCGCGGCGAGCAGCAGGCAGACGCAGTGGCGGAGGCTCGGGGCGGCTCGCATGGTGCCGGGGCGCTGGCGGCGGTGGCGGGGCGGCGGAGGTGAAGGAGGCGGCGGCTGCAGGTCCCCTCGCCATGGGCTCAGGCGCGCTCCTGCCTCCGGCCACCGGCCGAGACCGTAGAGAACAGCGCGGGGCGCCGCGGGGGCGCCCCCATGCCGCCGCGGCCGGGCAGCCCGCGCACCCGGCTCGACTCGGCTCAGGCTCTGCGGGGCGCTGCGACTCTCGCACTCCGGGCGTCCTCCCCGCGAGCCGCGGCTGCTGGTCCCCGGCTCCCCGAGTGCGAGCGGCACCCAGCGCGGCCCGGTGTCGGATGCGCGGCAGCGCGGGAGTTTGGAGCTGAATCGCGCTCTCTCTGCCTCGCGCTCGCCTCTCCGGCGGCGCGAGCGCCCCCCTCCCCGCGCCCTCCCTCCCTCCCGTCCCCTCTCCCCGCCCCCCCGCCCTCCCCGCCCTTCCCTCGCGCGCTCTCCGCTGTATTATACAGACTTTTCTTTAATCCTTTCTGGGCTGTTCGGTTCTCCTCTGCTAAGCCGCTTTATTGCAGGGAGAAGGAGAGCTGTCCCCATCCCGGTCCTCCTCCCCTTCCTACCGGTCTCCCACCCCCTCTCCTCCCCCCAGGTTCCCCACCTCACAACTGGATAGCTGCCCTTAGCTTCCTAACCAACAGCTAGCTAACCGAGCTCCCTCGCCCTCCAGAAGCCACGCTCTATCGGTCCCCTTTCGCCTAATCCCATCCCTGGGACCACCCCGCACCCCTAGGCTGATGGAGGAAGGCAGCGTCCGTGAGTGATGCCATCTCCCCCGGAGCAAGTGGGCAGGGTGTGGCCCGGGAGTACTGGCCTTGCCACCTATCAATGCCCTTAGTGGGAAAGATTAGGGCCATCAGTGTTCTGAAAGTTCCCGAATTATGGATGCCCTCCTCCAGGAACCCACGGAAATGGGATATGTTTTGTCCTTTTTTCCAAGAATAGCCCGGAATGGGTAAGGAATTGGTTGTTTCCCCCTGGCAGAGATCATGTTTTCACCTTTTTGGCCAGCCTGATTCCTTTTCCATCCCAAGCCAGAGAAGTGGGATTTGGGACTTGTATCATATCATTATCCTCCCACCAACACACACACACACACACACACACACACCATTGAACCTCAGGCTTGGCTCTGGGCCTTGAGGTTACCTAGGTGGGGAGAGACACTCTAGCACTTGAGGTGGGCTGGGGGTGAGGTTAGATGGGGAAGTTCAGAGCATGGAATTTCACCACGGCAAGAACACAGGAGACTGGCAAACTGAGGCCCAGAAAGGACCCCCCAGCCAGGGTCAGGACTGCGATCAGAATGCCAGTCTCTGGCTCTTGACCCACTGTTCTTTCTACAACATTCCATGGAGAATTCCCAGGTTCCCTCACTCTGTCAGGTTGCTCTGTTTACCTAGATGGGCAATGGGTACATAGCCAGTTCTGTCTCCAGCAGCCCTTTGAGGGGATGTAGGGAGTAGGGTCGGCAGTGGGTGGTTCTAAGCTGTCTTTTGGGGAGCCCTGTGCAGAAATGCCCTATGGCAGGGAGCAGCTTCCTCCATCTGCCCTCTCCAAGCCTCACTACAGGCTTCCCAAGGCGGCTCCGCTGCAGCTCAGGCCCGCCAGCCCCAGAGAAGGAGTGATTTGCATTTATGAAGATCTGAAAGCAAACGTTCACCTGACAGGCTTTAGAAGGATCTTCTCAGTAAAATAATAATAATGATGATAATAAACCCTTATAAACAGGTGTTTGATTACAGTTTGTCCCTACATGGTTTTTTTTTGAATCCGACTAATTGGCTGCCAGGCTGATTGGGCTGGAGAAGCCTTGAACGCCAGAGTCTTAGGCCCTTTCTTTCCCTTTGGCTGGCTGTTCTTTGCTCCCTCTCACTTCCTGCCCCCCAGGTGTCCCCTTCTCCAAGTTGCTGAGGGTCAGCGTGAGGTCACCTCTCCCCCCACAACCACTTTTTGGGATGATCCGGCCATGCCCTGGGGCACAGTCCCTGACTGCCTCCTCCCTGTCCCTCCCTGTTCCTACCACCTCTGGCCCAGGAAAAAGCCAACAGAACCCAAATCCATCCCAGGTGCCAAGCTATCTGTGGAAGGACCTTCCTGACTGGGGACCAGTGTCAAGCTGAAAGACCCTCATCTTGGCAGGTTGGTCTGAGTCCTCAGGGCAATGCCAGACACCACTGTGTGGGCATTTCTGCTGTGGGCCCCACTGCAAATCAGAGTGCAGCCAGGCAGGTGGACAGGCAACAGTTTGCCAGGTGAAGCCTGAATAGGTGAGGCTTCCTGACTGCACTCACTGCAGCCCAGGCATTATAGAGGACAGCCAGGGGTCAGGTGGGATTCCAGCTCCCTCCCCCACCATGGGTCCATACCAGCTGGGGAAAAAAATCCCCAGGGAGCAGCAGGAAGGGGCTAGAGAGTCACCTCCATCATGCCAGCTGTGAATGACATCTAGCAAGAAAGAAAAAAGGTTTGAGAGCCAGCCAAGGAAAGGTTGCCTCCTAGGGCCAACAATTGGACCAGAAGGGGGATGGTGACGACCTCAGTTAATCTTCCTTCAGCCCCAGGACTTCCGAATCATTCTCACTCTCTTTTAAGATCACTCTGTATTATAATTGTTGGTCTCCCTAGCCAGTTCCTGGCTCATAGTAGGCCATTAATAAGTAATTGTTGGATGGATGGATGGAGGAATGAGGGCAGGGCACTTTGCTATATCCACTCCATTCCTCAGCTCTTAGCAGGAGGCTAAACTTGGCAGGTGCTAGCAGGCATCCTGTGGCAGGAACTTCTTCAGAGAACCAACACCCCCCTGGATTGCACATTCAGGGAAAGGACATCCTGCCCAGGTGCACAGTTGGTTTCCCAAAAGAGGTTCGGCTGCGATGTGCGTCTTTATTGCCATATGGTAATTATTCATAGTAATTCTGCCATCTCCGGAACCCTTTTGGGGAGCCCGCTCTTCGAGTTCTGTTTTATAAAACACAGACCTAGAATCTTTCTTTTGCCCCAAGAAAGGCATATTCCAAGCACTGAGAGGCACAATCAGCAGAGGGCACATGGTGACTTAGCCAAAGGAAAAGTCACCCAGGGCAGCCACACGCTTTTAATTTGTTTAACATCCCTTGGCTCCTGTCTTCTAATGGATGGGCCGCCAGCAGCATGGCCTCCACTTTGCAGTCCTGGCACTCAGACCCATGAGTCACAGCGGGACATGCCTCCTCTTTGGGCACTAGCTGAGCAGGAGTCTTGGACCTCCTGGGGGCGAATGTGTGGCTGTCCGTCCCCAGCCTCCCTCTGTCCATGGTGCTGAGCTAGGCTCTCCCAACAGAGGGCGCTACAGCACAAAGCAAATTTCTCTTCTCCCTGACCCTAGGGAACACCCCCAAAGGTCAAAGGGGTCCTCTGTGACCTCTAGTTTGTTTGTTTTCAGGAGGGGGGGATTAGGTATATTATTACCTCCCACAGCCTGGCTTCCAAAAGGATGGACTCTCTCGGCTGGGGAAGAACCTCCCGTGAAGTTTGATAATGATGCTGAGTCGTAAGCATTTATGAAAGTGCTTTTCCTATGCCAGGCACTCACTGAATTTTCCTAATAACATATGAGGTTGGTGCTCTCGTTATTCTTATTTTACAGATGAGAAAACTGAGGCACAGAGAAACTAAGCAACTTGCCCAGTACAACACAGTTAGTGATACAGCCAGATTTGAACCCAGGAAGAGGCCAGCGCTCTTAAATACTCTTCCAGGCCAAGATACATGCATGCACACATGACATGGCACACACACACAGGCACACACACAAGTGTACACATTCCCTGGAAGCCAGTATTTCCATAAGAAATGAGGTGACAACAACAACAAAAATCTTTCATATGCTCAGTGTGATCCACCTCTCTCATCCCACTTAATCCTAAGAGCCCTCTGTGGCAGTTTTACATATGCCCAATTTACTGATAAGTAAACTAAGTCTTGGAGAAGTGAAAAGAATTGCCCAAAATGGCTAAGATAGAGGAAGGCTGGAATGTGGATTCCAGAGATCCACACATGTATTCTTTCTTTCTTTTCATTTCTCTCTCTCTCTCTCTCTCTCTCTCTCTCTCTCTCTCTCTCTCTCTCTCTCTCCCCCCCCACCTTTCTCTCCTGCCTCCCCCCCCACTCACACAGTCCTGAGGTAGGCTTCTTCCTACCTCAGCCTCCGCCTCTCCGTGCGGGAAATTAAACATCCACAAGACCACATCCCAGACAGGACCGAGTCTTTCACTGTTTACTTAAATTAAACGCAACTGAAAGTGACGCCATAACACTGGTGACCCAAATCGATACGGAGTCGGTCACTTGGAATTAAGTCCAAACTGTGTCCTTAATGGACCTCAACGCCACCTGGACTCCCAAGCTCCAGCTCTAGCATGTCTTCCCACAGGAGGACCCCAGCAGGTTTCCCATGGGGACTCGGAGGCTGAATGGGCCTCAGCATTACAGGCCAGAGAAAGGAACTGGACCCTGTGAAGGAGTCAGTGTCAGGAAGTTAAACCCCGGGGACCAGCAAGGGCAGAGGGAAGAAGGTCAAGATAGGACATCAACGTTCCAAAACTGGGTCCCACTAATCATTTGCTTTGCAAATTTGTAATAAGCATTCCTGCAAAGAGGGTTCCATAGTTAAATATATTTGAGCAATGCCGTATATTAGGCCATTCCCCACTTCTTGGGGATTTACTATTTGCATGAGTATATCAAAGACTATGAGAAATCCTGCAGAGTTTCTCAGTTTTATTTACTTGAAACCCAAACTTGTTTGGCCCCAGAACTATCTTTGCATAACATCTCATGAGCAAGAGTTCTGTAGATCACAGGATGGATGGGAGATGCTGGTCTAGCCCTGGACAAGTCTGATCTCTTCCTAAATTACCATAGTAAGAGCAGTAGTAGCAGTAAGGATAATGAGAAAAACAGCAACCACTGTCAATGGACGGCATTTATTGAGCGCTTACCATGTACCGGGTACTGTTCTGAGTTCTTAGCTTGTACTAATTCATTGAATTCTCTCCATAATCCTATGAGGCAGGTTCTGTTTTTAATTCCCCCAAATAGACCAAAAACAACAACAACAACAACAACAACAAAACTGAGGTCCAGAGGTCACTTTGCTCTTATGCAGTTCTGAGACTGTAAGACACACGAGGATAAGAACCAAAGCTGATTCATCTCTTCATTCCCTGTGGTAGGTGCTCAACAAAGTGTTGAGTGAATGGCTGGAAGGAAGGAAAACTGATGAATAGAAAGATTAATAGGTGAAAGAACGACTGGATGGATGGGTGGATGAATGGATACACTGATGTAAGAAATATTGGGAAGATACATGGATGAATGGATGGGTAGATGGTGGGTGGGTGGAAGAACAGATGGAAAGATAGAAGGGTGGGAGGCTGGTGAATGGGTGATGTGGGTGGGTGTGTAGACAGATGGATTAGAGAAGGTATTGATGGGTGGATGAGCACATGGATGAAAGAGTGGGTGGATGAATCCAGATTAGAAAGCATCAGCAAGATTTGTACTTTTTCCTGTATTACTGAATTTGGTAGGAGGGAAGGAAGGAAGGAAGGAAGGAAGGAAGGAAGGAAGGATGGAAGGAAGGAAGGAAGGAAGGAAGGAAGGAAGGAAGGAAGGAAGGAAGGAAAGGGAAGGAGGAAGGAAAGAAAGGGAAGAAGGAAGGGAGGAAAGAAAGGAGGGAGGGAGGAATGGGAGGGAAGGAGGGAGGAAGGATTTGCTCTAAGAACTTGAGAAAATTACTTATCCTCCCTGTGCTTTGATTTCCTCATCTGTGAAAGGGGAATGGGGGCAAGAGCACCGACGTCCCTGAGTTGTGCTGATTAAATAGGACAATGCTTCAGATGATGTCAGCACTCAGTCAATATTAGCGATAACAAATATTACCCACTAGGCAGCCATCTAATGCCATAATTACCCCACGCTGAGGTTCCTTCTTTTCTTCCTTACTTCCTGTACTCTGTAGTGGAGAGCGGTGGGTGAAGACTCCAGGGTCAAGATCTTAAGGGACTCGGCACATATTTGCCGTGACCATGAACCAAAAGAAAAGGTCAGTTACAGACTCCCCCAAAAGGGATCCGTAATTCACTTCTTCTCGGTGGCATTTTACAGTGTTAGTCAGTCTGTTCCTAGCTTTGGACTCCTGCCTCCACGACTGTCAAGTCAGACCAGGAATCTTCTGAGGTCACCCTTGGAGCCTCCGCCTTTCCTCCATTCTTTGCTAAACTGCAACACCACCCATTGACAACAGGTGGCGCCATCGAATATGTGATTTGTTCCCATTTTTACAACCTTTCAAGTTTGAGGGCCTATAACCCGTAAAATGAACCAGCTTCCTATTTCAGAAATTTGTGAAGCTTTCGTATACTCACAATTATGCATGCTGTCATAAAACATGTATACGTAAGCTCCCTAGTCACAATTTTGTGATGGGTCCATAATACTATAGATGAGGAAAGTTATACCCAAAGCAAGATTGTCTCTGCGTTCTCACTGTTTGAGATGTATATTGTCTGCACTATACAGCAAAGTAATATCCTCTTCAGTCTATTCACTTTTGCGTCTTGTCTCTTCAGGTCATAATGCGAGCTGTGGAAGGTCTGGGCCCATTTCACTTTGCCCCTTGGCACCTCCAATGCCACCCTGCTCAGGCCTGGGTCACATGGTTCTGGAGAGGCCTGGAAGCAAAAAAGGAAGGTCCAGCTAGCTAGACTAGTCATCCATTTGGGAGTATACAGGTATTTGTAACTAAAGGGCTCTAGTTAATTACAAAAGCCATCTGATAGAAATAGGTAATTTCCTTCTCTCCCCCTCAGCCTGTTTTCTGTCTTGAGTTTCTAGGTCCTGAAACAGTTGAGAAAATTCCAATTTGATTTATAGTATAGGGAGCCAGTTTCATTCCTCTGGGCTTCAGAGTTTCCATTTGTAAGAGGCAAAAGGCCGGGCTAGGACCCCACGGACCCTGACAAGTGGTGTTCCCTGGACATGAATCTACCTCCACCTTCCTTCTCTTTATCTCTCCCTTCTTGTGCCACTCGATGAAGCAGATACCCTGTACCTGACACTGAGCTAGGACGTGGGAGACTGGCTTTCTGGAGGAGGTGAGACCTGAAGCTTTGACGGACGCCTAAGGGTGAGAGAAGAGTTTTTTGGGCAGCATGCATGTGCAAAGCCCTACAAACATGCGGCAGAGGTTGTCATGCAGGCAGCAGCAGGTGGTGTAGGGAGTCTGGGACCAGGGGTGTGTAGGGAGGCGTGGCTGTAAGATTAGGCAGGGTCTTTGTAGGCCACCGAAGGCAATGAAGGCTGAGACAGAGTGACACAGCAAGGAAAACTGCTTTACAAACCTGCCTTGAACAAAATGCCCTGAACACATCTGCCTATCTTGAGATTCTGTGACTCTGGATGTTAGGTTTCTCTGAACTGACCAGTCTCTTCCTAGCCGCCAGAGGAAACTTTATCATCATCGGAGCCTTTGCGTCTCAGCGAAGTTGCTCTTTTCCTCCCCTTCTCTCCCCAACTATTGATCAGTGGGAACAATCCTGCTAACCCTGCACCCCTAGTCAGCCACCTGACTCCATCCCTTCTCCCTGCCTTCCTGTGTCACATCACTGCTGCCCATGCCCTGCCTCCTGTCCTCCTTTCCATTCAAGATGAGGGTATCACGAGGGTGACCCTGCAAAGAGGCAGCTAGTGAATCAGGCCGGAATTATTTCCCTGGAAGTGAAAGATATTGGGAGGTACAAAGGGGGAGGCCCTCAACGCTCAAAGTTATCCATCCCTCAAAAGGGACGCTAATGGACCATGGGAATCACACAGGCTTTGTGTGATTCCTTCCCGGGCATTCCACCAGGCATTGCGGGCAGGACAGCCCAAAGGGGCACAGGTACAGGGGCCCCACACCCTAAGGTGCTACTCCAGTGCCCGTAAATAAATGGTTCTAATGGGTCTCCACCTCCATGGAGGGCAGTAAGCCTAAGCATGTGCATTGTTCTCGGCACCAGGTGCTGAGCTGGGTGCTAGGGATACAGGCACAAAAAGACACAGTCTGTGCCTTGAGGAGCTCACAGTGGGCAGGGGTTGGTAGCCTGTTGAGACACCTGAGAGGCAGCCTCAGAGCTGCTCACCCTGCATCTGTTCACCAGGCCTCTTTGCCATCAGGGTCCTACACCCACCTGCCTGCTCCACTTGGTTCTTTCTTCCCAGATGTCCCCCCGGGCTCCCCATCTCCTGGTGTGCCGCTAGTCCTCACCCCACGCAGGCTTCCACTAAAGGAAGGACCGTTGGGTCCCCTCAGAACTGACACCCGCACAATTCCTCGAACCTTATCTTGCAAATAAAGCACAAGCCCTGCCTGTCCACACCCCACTTCATCAAGCTCCCTTGGCTCTAGGCCATTATACATGCTGTTCTCTCTGCCGGAAACACCCTGCCCCCCTCCAACTTCCCACTGTCCTCACTCCCACCTCCCTTACGCTGCCCCCCGTTCCCTATGCATGCCCTTTAAGCTGGCTAGCTTCTACTCATGCCCCAGGGCTCAGATTTAGCTGTCACTAGTTCAGGAAGTCTGTGTGAGATGCCTTTTTTGTGCTGGCCCAGGGAGTTAAGAGTATGGTGGTAAGCTGGGCAAAGCACAGGGAGAGGGAAGGAGGGAGGGTAGGAGGGACGGACGGAAGGAGGGATCCACAAGTCTGAATCTATAGCAAGGCTCAACCCAGAGTCAGGATGCCACTGGAAAGTTTGAATGGCCAGAAAAGATGTTCAGCTTCTCCAGAATGATACCTTTCTGAACTAGGGCTGCCAAGAATGGACCCCCCAGCAAAGGTGCTCATCCTCGTCCTCACTCTAAGACATATGAGATCCCTGAAGCCTCCTGACATCTCCCTTTAAAGGGAAAAGTGGTCCACGGTAGGTCACTGGGCTTAGGAGAACAGAGGGCTGGAGTCCGTAATACCTGCAGGCGGGCTCTCAGGCAGTGAGGCTCAGAGGTGCGTGTGAAGGGGTGTATGTTGAGGGGCCCTCACTCCCCTTTCTACAGTACTGTCTCCTCTGGCAGGACCAGCTCTCCACCCCAGGGAGGCTCCAGGGCATCCTGGGTGCCTGGGGACCAGCTGTCTTCCTGGCTCCTGTGTCCAAGTCCAACACTTACTTATCAAGATAATTAAATTCCACCTCCTTTCAGCTGCCCCTTGCAATGCCACAGGGACAGGAGCCTCTCCCTGAGAGCCGCTCCTTGCGGCTGTTCGATAAGCCCCATATTCTACACCCCGAGTGGCTGCATTTCAGCGGTGGGTGAAGTGGTTTTATTTTTATCGCACACGCAGGCATATAAATATGTACGAGGAGCTCAGAAGCACTTTAGGGTCTCTCTGGAAGGCGTCACTGTGAGTGAGAGGGAGCATGGCAATTATTAGTTTGGTACAAACGTAATTGCAGTTTAAAAGGTTAAAAACAATTGCACACACCGCAATTACTTGTGCACCAACCTAATAGTTCAACCAGGGCATGGGTTCTACTGGGTCCGAAGGTGCTGTCCCTTCCAGCATGGCGGGCCCCAGTCTCCTTGGAATGGGATCTGCCTCCCTAGGCTTCTGAGAACAGAGTGGTGCCTTGGCAAACTTTCCAGAACTAAATTTGAAAAAAAGATCTGGGTTCCCACCTTAACTCTGCCACTTAGCAGCTGTGTGACCTTGGATAAGGTCCTTTCCCTCTCTGGTCTCGGCACCTACCTCTGTAAAATGGGGTTCATCATGCCTTCCCCGTCAGCCTCCCAGGTCTTTTTTTTTAAAGAACACATATGACAAAGAATTTGAAATGGGTTCTGAGAACTGTAATATACAACTGTAAGAGGCTTTTCATTATTCCTCCCAGCCATTCATTTGGAGCAGTTTAGTGAACGGACAAGACATACCGGCAATGGATGCCAGAGGTGTTACAGGCGTCCTCGCCCGTCATGGCGTGGAGGAAGGGAAATAGCATCATTGACCTCCTGCTACAGGGCTGGGTGCTTTACATGTGTCATCGCATTTGAACATGAGAGGAACACCGTGGGGAAGTGTTATTGCTGTTCATTGAGGAGGAAGCTGAAGCGCAGCAAGACAAAGGAATGTGGGTACCGCCCCAAGGCTAGTGAGCAGCGGAGCCCAGGTCAGTGCTAACAAACCTTCTTCTGCGGGAGGGGCCGTAGGGAATGCAATCTCGGGTTGACTGCCTGCCACGAGGGCTGGTCTGGGCACGTGGGCCAGGGCAGGTGTTGTCCTGTGGTGTGTCCCCTAGAGCAGCTCAGGTGTGGTGCTGGCTAAAGAGCGAGTAAGCGGTCCTAAAGGAAGCTTGTGAGGCTGTCCCTCCCTCTGAAATGGGGGTCCAGCTTTTCTCACGTGCAGGCTGAAGGAGAGAGGACGGCTTTCATCTCCCAGGCCCTGGAGTCAGACAGACAGGAACCAAAGGCTTTGTTTGGTGGGGATGTGCTAGTGGAAGGTAGAAGATAGATTATAGAGCAATTAGAGTTCTCTGATGGCCAAGGGTGGGGGGCCAAAGGACTCTGAGCTCTGGCCTCTCATCCCTTGAGCTCACAAGCCAGCGTATGAAGAGCAGGAATGGAAGCAGGCTGCTCTTCCCAGGGGCTGTCATCCCTGAGGCCTAGGGTCCAGGGGCCTGGCCCCTGCTGCCTTTCTCTCCCCAAAGGGCTCTCCTGGTCCCAGGGCCCTGGGCAGGGGAGCTCAGCAGCTAATGAGGAAATGCCCCCGCCCTCAACTGTATCTTGAAGGCCCAGTGAAGGCTCGACCTACAAGGGCAAAGGCCAAGTTTCAGGGCCCAGACACCAGGCTGGATTGGGCACGGAAGTCACCCAGCACCCCAGCCCCAATGTGCCAGGAGGGTGAACCCCCAGAACAACAGGGAACGCAGAGGCAGGCCTCTGGGGCAGGCAGTGGTCTGTGGAACGAGGCGAGCCTTGGCAGTGAGAACGAAAGGAACTTGGTAACAGCCAAGCCTGCTTTACTGATAGGAAAAAGCATCCTGATTTGTAAACGAAGAATTAAGTGAGGCTGTCAGAGGGAGGCCCGTGTGGAATCGAGCAGAGCTCAGAATCTGGAGAAGCAGGTTGGTGGTTATTGGATCAGAAACCTGTTCTCTCCAGTTTGATTTTTCTCTCTTTATTTCCTTTCTAATTTATTTCTGTTTTCGAGAAAGCTGGAAAACACCAGCCCCAGTCAGCCGTTAAGGAATGCCAAGGGGAAAGGACTTGCGTCCACACTGTGGCCACTGAGGAAGAAGAGAGAACGGGTGAGTCTGGAGAGAGTAAGTGAAAGCTGGAGGACTCTTGGGAGAAGGTGGGGCTCAGAGGCCGCGGTCAGATCCCACAGGGCCATGCCTACCTGCCCAGGTGTTATTTCCCAGGAGGGCTTCTCTGCTTCTCTCTCTTTCTCTCTCTAAATTATGTTCAAGAACACATAACATAAAATTTACCATCTAACAATTGTTAAGTGTATGCTCCAGTAGCATTAACTGTATTCACATTATCGTGCAATCGATCGCCAGACTTTTTTCACTTTGCAAAACGGAAACTCCAGACCCGTTGAACAGGAACGCCTCCTTCTCCCTTCCCACAGCCTGTGGCAACCACCGTTCTACTCTCTCTCGGTGAATTTGACGACTCTAAGCACCTCATATAAGCGGAATCAGACAGCATTTGTCTACTGGTGACTGGCTTATTTCACATAGCATAATACCCTCAAGGCTCATCCGTTTTGTAGAAGGTGTCACAATTTCCTTCCTTTCTTAGGCTGAATAGTGCTCCATTGTATGCAGATACCACATTTTGTTTATCCATCCAATGTTGATGGGCTCTTGGGTGGCTTCCACCTTTTGGCCATTGTGAATAGTGCTGCTAGGAACAGGGGTGTACACCTATCTCTGGGAGACTCTGCTTTCAATTCACTTGGCTATTCACCTAGAAGTGGGATTGCTGGATCACAAGGTCCTCTTTAAGGAAGGAGGCCCTGTGGGACCAGCTGCGAGGCACCCAGCTACCTCTGAAGGTGCTGATCCTGGTCCAAGAGGCCTGGTTGCACACAGGAGACGGGGAGGCAGGGAACTCCTGACACTCGCCCTGGCTGCAGAGGGTCGTGTTGGATTTCCGTCCTCTGCCTGCGTGGGGCCTGGGTCTCTTGGGCCTCATGGTAGGCATGAAGTAGAGCTGAGAGGAACAAAACCCAGAACACCTGGAGCTCCAGGAAAGAGGGACCCAGGGACCCTTGGCATCTGCTAACAAGTACTTTACTGGGGTAACTAGTACACACACGACGTGGCAGGCAGATGTTTGCTGACCAAATGAATGGTGGTAGTTCCAAAATTGTAGAAAACACATTCTACAGGGGCATGAAGCGTGGCTCTCTTGCTCACATGATGGGAGCTCAGTGAATGAATGAATGAATGAATGAATGAATGAACCAATCAATCAATCAATAAGCATAACATTGTATCATGTTGTTGTACTCTATAAAGGAAGAATATCCAGATAAGAAGAAAGGTCAAGAACATTTAACAAACTCTTTCCGTGAACGATATTTGGTGCAAAACAAGTGCCTTGGTCGGCAGGGTAAGGGAATGGAGAGGAAGAAGGTATGGTCCTGCCCAGACATGGCTCATACAGCAGTGGGGACAGGAAAACACATCCACCATCAGGTGCATTGCAGGAGAACTATGTGTGAGGGCGACACACAAGTCACCAGGAGTCCTGGGCTGAGACCGCTCTCATCCATTTTGCATCTCGTTTGGGCCAGGCCCTTTCTTATCATGTACCCCACGCAGCAACTCTGACGGCTGGGACCACTCCCTCTGAACAGGTTCAGACACATAGGGGGACTCTCCCAGGGTCACACACAGGCAAATGGCAGAACAGGGACACGAATCCAGGCTTGACTCCAAACCCCAAGTATGTCCCTCTTTACCAACAGTGGTGGCCAGGGACGAGCTCCTGGCTGAGTCCCCACATCCGCTGCCAGGAAAGGAAAAGGTTTTCTAGGTGGAGGGGGAAACACCAGCCTAAGTGCAGAGATAGGAAAGGACAAGGAATGCTCGCGAAAACAGCAAATATTCCAGATGGACAGAGGATGGAATACAAGTAAGGTCACGTTAGGAAATGATGGGCTGGGCTGAGCCTTGAACCTGAGCCCAGGTGTCCTTGACACTGTTAGGGCCGATGAGATGGGAGTGACATACTCAGAGCTCTGCTTTCCCTCGATCCCTCCGCAGCTTGTACAGCATGGACCAGAGGAGGTGAGCCTGCAGGCAGAAAGGGAGGTTGGGATGCTCCGGAAAGGGGGAATTCGTTTGTCCCATTGCATGCTGGCACCAGGGGCTAACACTGTGAGCAGTCAGACCCTCACGGAGCCCTCATGGAGCTGACTGTCATGGACAAAACAGACAATAAACAAGGTAACAACGAAAGCAAAATGACTATAGGTTGTAATCTGTACCAGGACGTGCACAAACAAGATGATGTGGACAGTAAAAATGGCAGCATGTTGCAATCAGGGAAGGCTCCTCTGAAGAGGGGGCGATTGAGCTGGATAAAAAGGATCAGAAGGAGCTGGCATTGCAGAGAGCAGAGGGAAGAACGGAGACAAGTCCTGAAGGAGGAGGAAGCTTCCAGAGCCCCGGGAACTGGCAGACAGTGCCTGGGGCAAGTTGGAGAAGAGCTACAAGAGCAGCCGGGGGTAAGAGTTGGGATTTTGTTCCAGAGAGATGGGAAGCCATCGAAAGGCTCGAAGCAGGACACTGGTGTGATCTGATTTGCGTTTTTGAAAGACCTCTCTGGCTGCTGTGTGAAAAATGGGAAGGAGAGGGAGCTGGTGGAGAGACGATACCAAGATAGTAAGGGCCGGAGAAAGAGGCGAAGGTGCCCTGGACCAGGGCAGTGGTGAGAGAATGGACAGGAGGGAACTGGCTGAGGCTCACAGGCTGATTCCAGAGGGGAGGGGCCACGAATGAGAGGTATCATTTGGAGAAACACTCTCTGTTTCAAAGGCAGGTGACAGCCAGGATAAAGCACTGCAAAGTTTGACCCTGGCAGCAAATCCAATTTCCACACATCTCTTCTGGATGAAATTTGCCTTCCCCCAGAGTGGGAGGTCAAAGCAAAACACTGCAATGCAACCAGAGCCTTCTCGAGGTGGGGAGAGCCTCCACTGGGGGGATTATTCTGGGCTCTGGGCTGTAAAACCCTGTCTGGACGCTCAGAGAAGGACAGAGGGAAAGGAGGCCCCTTCCTACCCAGCTCCTGCCCCCCGGGGGCCCCTGTCTGGTATGCTGGACAAGTGTCATGCAGGCATTGTTCTGGGTGCTGGGGGTACAGTAGTGAAGGACAGGACAAAGCCCCTCTTTTCCAGCCCTTTCCCATACGTAGCCCCCAGTCTACAGGCGGTGGGCCCCTTCCCAGGTAGCCCCAGTGATGACTTCCTCCGGAAGTTCACACCTGTGTCATCTCCCCTCCCTGTGGGCTGTACCTAGTGACTGGCTTCCAATGAACAGAACAGGCAAAAGTGATGGGATGTCACTTCTGAGAGTAGGTTACAAAAGCCTGTGACGTCAGGAGCGCTGGCACTCGCTCTGGCCCCTCCCTTGCTCACTCCAATGACACCCGCAGCCATGTTACAAGCTGCTCCATGAAGAGACCCAAGTGGCGAGCACCTGAACGAGGGAGGACAGCAGTGGGATGGTAGCTCGTGAGGGGCTGAGGTCGCAGCCCGACAACCCTTGAGGCGCGGAACCTGCCAGCCACTGCAGGAGCAAGGTCCCAGGCTCCTCTTCCGGTCAGCTTGACAGGACCGCAGCCTCGGCCAATTGCAACCTGGGAGATACCCTGAGGCAGAGGACTCAGCTAAACTACGCCTAGATTCCTGATCCCTGATTCTTTTGAGACAGTAAATGTTGTCTCAATCTACCATGTTTGGGGTAATAGTTATGCAGCAATTGACGACTGATACACTAGTGAACACTTATTAAACACTGCATGTGAGCTTTACATGTAGACATTTTATGGAATAGGTGCCACTATTATCCCCATTTCACAGATATGGAAACTGAGGCTCAGAGAGGTTAAGTAACTTTCCCAAGGCCACACAGCTACAAAGTGGCAGAGAAAGGATTCAGACAGAAGCAGTTGGCTCCAGGTCTGTGCTGTTAAACACCGCACTGATGAGTGAGGCATAACCTGTTCCCTGCAGAGGGCCTAGTCTGATGGAGGAAGCACTTTCTCCACATGGAGGGCACTGCCATCTAGTCAGGAAGATACTTTCCCAACTAGCTTTGCACCCACCCTTAAGTCAGCCAACGCATCCCCGTCTTCCAACCTGAAGAACTTTCCAGACTGCCTTCCCTCATCTTGTCTTGGGCGGGGCTTCCTAGTCTTGTGTTGTGTTTCCTCCTTCAAACCTGATCTTTTGCAGTTTCCTAATACAGCCTTGAATTTACTCCTCGGGCCTAATTCTGGATCCTGCCACCCGGCGAGTCCTGGGCAGCCATTCTGGGCCTGGCCTTTGTAATACGCTACGCACATCGTCCTGTTTAACCATTAAACCATCCATTGACAGATGAAGAAGCTGAGGCCCAGGGACGTGAACTGCCTCCTCATGTGGCCAGTGACCGACACCTGGTGACCCACTGGGCTGTGCGGCCTTCCTGGTCCTGTGATTTAAAATTGTCCTTGATGTCACAACGCCCCAAACTGCAGGTCTCTTTCCAGCTCTTGTGGGATCTGGTGACGCGTGTGCCCTCCCGAGTGTGCCATGCCTGGAGATGCATGGGGGTCTCTCCGGTCTCCCCACTAGGCCATTCATTCCTTAAGTACAGCCCGAGGTGCCAGCAGCTAGTGTGCACCTAACACCTTCATCCTTGTTGAATGAAAGAAGGAAATTCGCTTATGAAGTAGGTAAAGCATATTCCCTGACTGCCCAGCGTACCTCCCCGCTTCCTAGCAAGGCTCATTCCCTTTGGAGAAATCAATCCTTCTGTAATATGTCACTATGGGACTGTCACATCAGCCCCACCTTCCACTTGCCCAGGCGCAGGCAGGGAACCCAGCTCCCTCTTTAGAATTTGAATCTTGAGAAGAACAAAGAGCCTAGAGTAGGCAGATGCTGCAGCACCAGCCCTGCCTCTGCTCTGGCTTCCTGGTCTCCCGCCTGGCCTGGTCTCCCCGCCTGGCCTTGACACTCCTCCCTGCCTCCAGCCAATAGCCCTCCTGTGACCCTGGGCCCTCAGAACTGCCCAGGTGGCCTCTGCCTTTCTCACCAGGATGTTGGATCCACAAGCCACAGGCTCTCACAACCTGGACAAGGTGGGTGGGGTTTGTGTGTGGGTTCCTCGCAAGGTAGGGACACCCTCTGAGCCCCAGTCTGACATCCGGGGGCCAGTCCCCAGGAGGGAGAAGGCAGAACCTAATGTTACCCCACCTCCTGTGAGATCCACCCACGCCAATGCCCCAGAGATCTCAACTTTCTCTCGCTATCTACCCTGACCTTCTCCCGCCACCCCCACCACCCCCGCAAAGAAGTCTGTGTACTAATTAGGTAAGAAATAACATGGCAGGACTATGATTCCTCATTAGCTTGGGAGAGAGTCCCTGCTACATGACTGATAGGCGTCTACAAGAAAATTAACTCGAGTGCAAGGACTCCCTAATCAAGATGAATGAGGGGGTGGGGAGGGAGGTACAGCGGCCCAGAGCCCTCTGTGGGTCTCCCAGGGTGAAGGGGACGATGCCACGTGGGGACGCTGGGATATGGAAATGGGGAGACAAAAGGCCACAAGGCTAGTCTCAGAGTTCAAGGCTCTGCTCTGTCCCCTTAGGCACAATGGCCCACTAAGCGAATCAAAATATACAGCCTACTGTGTGCCAGGAGAAGACAGGACGCTGAAATAAGCAAGTCAAAGACCTTGCCCTTGTGCAGTTCACGATCTAGTTAAGTAGATAATTACAGTGCAGGGTGATAAGTGAGCTGACGCACGGAATAGCCAACATTTATTGAGCAATTATTATGTGCTCGGCATTATCCTAAGTGCTTAACATGTAGTAACATCTTTAATCCTCAGAATACAGCTGTTATTGGCCCCAATTTACAGATGAGGAAACTGAGGTATGGTGAAGTTACGCAAATAGGCCAAGGTCTCACAGCTAAGTAGACGGAGCAAGGGTGTGAACCCCGGCAGAGCAACTCTGGAGCCCAAACTCTTCAGCATCACCCTATAGCATGTCAACAGGTGCACCGTGATGGCGGTTGGGGTGGGTGTGAGGACAGGGTGTGATGGGAACCCAAGAGGTGGCCCAGACAATAGGCAAGGTTTCCACAAGTCAGCCTTTGAGCTGGGTCTTGACAGATGAACAGAAGCTCACCCAGTGGAGAGTTTATTGATTGGTTCAATGACTTATTCATTTATTCACCCCACAAACAACTGCCAGACCTCATCGGGAACACTGCAAACATAGTGGTGAACAAAAACTGACGTGGGGTAGCTGTGTAGACGGAGAGGCTGACATTTGACCAAATAGCCACAGGACCAGTTAGTCTACCCCCAGGCCGGGACGGGGGTTGTCGGGCACTCCTGAGAGTGGGGGTCTCCTTAACGTGGTGCCCCCCAGACGCCTCAGCCTAGTCCCAGCCCTGGCCTACCCCTGCCCCAGCAGTGGGAGCTGCACAGTGGTGAAAGCCCATTCATGAAGCCAAACCGTGCAGCCGGAGATCAACTTGTACCTAAATACTTACATTTGTCAAGTGTCTCTCAGGTACTTCCGCTGCCTGTTGTCTTCTGCTCTCCAAGTTCCCAGCTCCTTCACGCACTTGGCCAAGGCAAGACCACGGCAACGTGTACCTTTTTTTTTTTTTCCTTCCAGATCTCACAAAGCATTTAACTTATCCTTAACTCCCCACAACGAGAAAGAGACAGTCCTATGTCATGGAGACGGTTCTCCATTAACCTTCCTGAAGAGGCTTTGGCATTTTGTTTTTTCTCTTCCCGAAGGTGCTAATACCCACTCAGCTCAAGAGAACGGTTTAAATACAATGCCGCCCTCCACGCGCCTCAGCCGTGGAGCTGAATGGAGGACGCGGGCCCAGAGGTCTCACTGAGCAGGAGAAAGACTGGAATCGAACGAATGTGCCTGAGACACTGCCTTTCCCCCCAAGTTCTCTGCATTTATTAAGGAGCGGCACCCACAGGGTAATTGGCTGAAGCAACTCCCATTAATGGTAACGGGGCGACATCTGTTGTCGACTGCCCCTCTCATCCTTCTTCCGGTGCAGCTCCCCACCGGGGTTTGCTTGGCTGCCTCGCCTCATGTCCTTCCAAGTCACCATGTTCCACTTCTCAAACCCATTTTAATGAGGCAGCTTCTAAAAGTCCCGGAGGGAGAACTGTGGTCTCGGCTGATCCAGTGAGACCAAGAGAAAGTAGAGAAGGAGTGAGTGATGGTAAGCTGCTTCTCACGTGGTTCCCAATGATCCCCATTTCCTGCCTTCACACCCGCACGCAATCACCTCCCCTTGAGCGTGAGCTGGACCTGGTGACTCACTTCTAAACGGTACAACAGGCAAAAGTGATGAGAGGATGTCACTTCTGAGATTCGGTTACAAAAGACTGACTTCCGTCTTTCAGGCACTCTCTCTGGCTCCTCCTTTGCTTGCTCTGATTGAAGGCGCTAACCTGTGATGAGCTTCTTTATGGAGAGGTCCGTGTGGCAAGGAACGGAGGGAGGTCCCCAGACAACGGCTCGTGAGAAACCAAGGCCCTCAGTCCAAAAGCCCACAAGAAACGGAAACCTGCCAGCGACCATGAGCATGAGCTTAGACACAAATCCGTTTCCAGCTGCGCCTTAAGATGAGATCAAAGCTCCAGCTGATACCCTCAGCCAGAGGGCGTAGTTAAGCTGCACCTGGATTCCTGACTCGTAGAAACTCGTGTGCTGATTGAAGCCTCGAAGTTTTGAGATCATTTGTTTCATAGCAGTAGATAAGTAATACAGGAAACAACAGGAAAAGGAGTAATTCACGTAACAGAGGACACTCCATAGGAGCACAGACCTTAGAGAACCTTAGCCGGGCATTGTATAAACAAGCACATTTACAGGTAAAATAAATCTCTGCTATAGCTGATTTGTGGCTGAGCTGGATCCGGACAGATAAATGGAACTTGGCTCTTCTGTCTTTCTGTCCAGAACCCTTTCGGCTGGCACGTGAATTATTGAAGGTTGCCATTCAATTTCTTTGGGATTTTAAATATGGATTTAGAAAATGCACACATCTCTTGCTGAGAATGTGTTTCATGTGGTTAAATATGTTCTGTTTATGTCAGGACCTGTATTATGTTGGCTAATCCTGGGGTGCCGGCCAGGTGTGGTGGATTTGAGATATTTCTCTACCACACAGATTTTCAAAGGCCTGTTTGTAGCTCACTGGGAGGTCATGCGGGTCACCTGATGGGCCATGAATGAATGCAGAACGCAGGTCTTTTCATTTCCATTCTTCCAGGCAAATGGCTCCGATTTCCAGGAGCTTTTGTTTTGACATCAGACTAAGTCTTATTTATTACTAACCTACTCGGTGAGTTATTAACAGTGACTGTCAACTCGGAGCGCACATGTCTTTCTTTTTAAGATCTCTGGCTGCCTGGCCCACCTGACAGCGTCTCACAGCTCCTACCGTGCATGTGCCCATGCAGGGCGTGTCGATGCCCCCATTTCGGGGTGGGAACAGCGCCCTATTATTTATCAGTGAACCAGCAGACCGGTCTGGAGTAAGCTGTGGCTTTCCGTGGTTTCTCGCCTTGCTTTGCAGTTGGTAATGCCTTCCAGTTTAGCTTCACCATTTATCCATTTGGTTTGTTGGGGGTGGTTTGGTTCATTTTACAGTGTTCAGTTAGCCCTACTAGGTTTTCCAATGTGCGTGTGTTACAGTTAAAAATGAACCATCCATGCAGCCCTGGCCAAAGCAAAAAAAAAAAAACAATTGCTTGGATGGTGATGCTTGGATATTATCACCAATTTCATTTTTTTCAACTGCAAAGCGGGCACCCACAGGAGCCTTTTAACCCACTGATGTCATCTATGTACAAGAGTGTTAGGGTGTCAGTTACAGCCTAGTCCCCCTTTTAGGTTCGCGCCTGTGCCTCCAGGTATAAGCCAGATGTGTCCCATCCATGCAAAGACCCAGCAGGATTTGAGCCCCGCCCATCCCTCTGGCTTCGTCTCCCACCTGTCCCCTCAATCCCCTTATTATGAGCAGAATTGCACTCCTGCCAAATTTCTGGGTTGAAACCCTAACCCCCAGTGCCTCAGAATATGACTATGTTTGGAGACAGGGTCTTTAAAGAGATAATAATGTTAAAATGAGATCCTTGGGGGGTCCTAATCCAATACAACTGGTGTCCTTCCAGGAAGAGGAGATGGACACACACACACACACATAGCGGGAAGATCATGTGAAGACACAGGGAGAAGACCGCCATCTATTAGGTTGGTGCAAACGTAATGGCGGGTTTTGCCTTTATTTTTAACCTCTTAAACTGCAATGACGTTTGCACCAACCTAATACAAGCCAAGGAGAGAGGCCTCAGAAACTAATCCCTCTGACACCTTGATCTCGAACTTCTAGCCTACAAGATTATGAGACAATAAATTTCTGTCGTTAAAGCAACTCAGTCTGTGGTAATTTCTTATGGTAGCTCGAGCAAACTGTTATAATATAGCCCTGTTTGTGATTCCTGCACATAGTATGCTGCTCAGCAGCAAGGGAGCGTAGTAGGACCACACTCTAGCAGAGTGATTCCAAGTATGGGCCGTACTGCCAGGATCCTGCACTTTGAATCCCAGCTCTGCCGCTCACTAACTTATTCAAGTCACTTGACCTTGAGCAAGTTACTAAGTCTCTCTGTGCCTCTATTTCCCATCTGTGAAATGAGGACCATATAAACGTCTGCCTCATAGGACTGTTGTAAGGGTTAAATTAACCAGCAGTGTGGGGCCGGCCCAGTGGCTCAGGCAGTTAGAGCTCCATGCTCCTAACTCCGAAGGCTGCCGGTTCGATTCCCACATGGGCCAGTGGGCTCTCAACCACAAGGTTGCCGGTTCAATTCCTCGAGTCCCACAAGGGATGGTGGGCTCCGCCCCCTGCAAGTAAAATTGAACACGGCACCTTGAGCTGAGCTTGAGCTGAGCTGCTGCTGAGCTTCCGCTGAGCTCCTGGATGGCTTGGTTGGTTGGAGCACGTCCTCTCAACCACAGGGTTCCGGTTCGACTCCCACAAGGCAAGGGATGGTGGGCAGCGCCCCCTGCAACTAGCAACGGCAACTGGACCTGGAGCTGAGCTGTGCCCTCCACAACTAAGACTGAAAGGACAACAACTTGACTTGGAAGAAAGTCCTGGAAGTACACACTGTTCCCCAATAAAGTCCTGTTCCCCTTCCCCAATAAAATCTTTAAAAAAAAGTGATGCATTCAAAAATATATATATTAAAAAACAAGCAGTGTGCATTACCTTTATTTTTCAATTGGCAAATGTCTGTTGGGCACCTACAATGGCCAGGCATTACAATGATACATGCTAGAGTACTACAGTGAATGACATAGGTGGTAGACCATGCTTTTAATTTTCGTTCACTTTTCTTCCCTCTATAAGGAATACCTTACTTGTTTTTCTCGCCATCATTCTCCCTAACTTTTTTATCCATTGGGACTATCTCGGGGTCATCTCCTCCAGGCGGGTCCCTCCTCTGGCTCTCATAGTGTCCCTTATCTACCTTTGACTCAGCCTTACCACCTTGAACTGCCAAAAATGTGTCTCCTGCAGGCCCATGGCAAGGACTCTGGGTACTCAGCTCGGGGTCCCCAGCACTGGGGCTCCCTACATCCCTGTTACACTGACCTGGAAGAATTGTCTCCTAGCACTGTCAGTTCTTCACAGCTCATTCCGGTCTGTTTGGTGCATCTGTCCCCATCAATCATCACTATTCAGTCTTTGCTGAGCCCCTGCTATGGACACACTGTCGTGGAGCCTAAGCGGGGTGGTCCCTGTTCTCAGCTTGACCAGACACTGACATTGTAAGGCTGCTTTGCCGTCTATCTACGAGAGCAGAACAGAGGCGATTCAGTTAGGGCGGAGCTGTGAAGATGGAGCGGGATTGCAGAAGTCATCTCATTCACTTCCCTGCCCATGAAGAAGCCCCACGAACCTCCCTACCATGTGCTCAGCCAGCGGCTGCCCGTGGACTGCCCACTGCTCATGGTTGATGGCTCCGAATGACCATCCCTTGGTCCTGGTCCTGTCTGCCAGAGACGTAATGGGAAATTCCAGGAGGCAATAGCAGGGGCCTCGTTTGAGCCTATTTCTCTGCCCGTAGCAGTGATGCCACTTACTTCATTCATGTCTGTGCTGTCCCAGGCATGTTGGATCTTTGCAGTATCTGTGGAGCGAGTCTTATCGTCCCCATTTTACAGATGGGAAAATTCAGGCCCCAAAAGGGCCCAGTACGGGAAAATGACTCACCAAAATCACCCCACTGGTGTGTGACAGGAAGGGGCTGGACGCCTGTGGGGCTGAGTCCCGAGTATGGGCTCCGGGTGTTCTCCCACTGTTGCCCCTCAACCTCCAGCCTTCGATGAGGGGGGGTGTTGATTCTATGTGTGGCTGGTGGCTGGAGGGTCACCCCACCTCCCGAGCTGTGGGCTGGCAGCAAAGCAAGAAATCAGGCCCCTGGGCTTGCAGGGGTTCACCCACTTTATGGTACCTGTGCGACGGACCTTCTTCCTGCTGGCCTCAGACACCCAGGGCATGGCCCTGTCCTTTCTCACCCCAGAAGTCTCCTGGGCTAGCATTACAGTATGCAGCCAGCTGAGCTTACAGAACCAAGGTCAGTGCTCCTGGCATGTTCTGTGGAGACAGACCCGGAGGTCACTCTCTCTGGGGCCAGTGGTCCACCTTTCAGTGCTCCACAGGGAGACCTTTCGGAACCTCTGGAGAAAGTGGTGCCACAGCAAGTGACAATAAGTCCAAGAACACTTGGAGTTTACAGGACTAGTGCAAGTCTGGGGAAAGCTGACCAGATGAGAGGGTGTGCACGGGAGGATGCGGGGAGGGCGGTGGCCGTAAGGAGGCGTATGACGCTTTCTAGGCCCCCTCCCCTACCCCATGACTGAAGAAGACAGAGAAGTATATGACTGAGAGTCAGGTAGCTGAGGCTCTAATCCAAACTCAGCTACTTACTGTGTGTGATCGTGGGCCAGTCACCTAACCTTTTGTAAAAGGAACATCACAATGCCTACCTTTTCGGGTATTGTGTAGACTAAACCAAATTTTTATGCAACCCTGCTGAACCTCATGCCTGGCCTGGCCTGTGTACTCCATAAACTAGTTATAGTCTCCATAGTGATGGTACTATGCATCCGGAGGCTTCCCACCTGGTTGTCATTAAAAGAGCCCCCGTTTGTGGGGCCCTTTGCCGTTTACAAAACCTGTCCCTGACCATGGATTCCTTTCCTTTGTCTGAGACCTGCTGGGCTTGGTTAGAGATGCAGATTATCAGAGCCAGGGGCAATAACGGGAGGTCCTGGGGCTGTACTGAACATACATCCATTATCATTCCTGGCTTTAGTACCTGGAGGAGGGCTGCTGGGTGCATCTGGGAAACAGTGCAGAGACAAGGAGCTGAGAAAGTAGGTCAGTGTGTAAGCTGCGGGGCTGACACAGTGCCACCTGACGCCAGAGTTGAACACCCAGGTACTGTGCTGCCATAGAACACCTCCGTGGACCCGTCCTTGTGGTCCTCCCACTGTCCCCCAGCACGGCAGGCCCCACCCAATCACATCTCTGCATCAGCTCCAGGCAGCCCCTGACAGTCTTTCCCTGTCTCTTTAAAGTTCAAGGCCCAAGTTCGGCCTGCTGGGCAGGAGCCTATGACCTTTCGGAGGGCCAGCGGGGTCCAGGCCAAGTTTGAACAGGGCCCAGGAAAGCAGTGAGCCTGGAGGAGGCTGGGGTGGGGGCCAAGGGACCTGGGGCCTTTGTTTGGAGCGAGCTGCCCAGTGCCACGCTGACTGCAGCTATTAAAATGTCGATCGCTCCCCATCCACCTGCTGCCTCGTCTCAGCCCCTAGAGAAGGCAGGGGATCCACGGTTTTGTCTTTCTCGGCCCATCAATGTCTCCTTTGGGGAGCTCGGTCGATGATGGCTCCAGAAAGCCGCGTGGAACAGAGAGGCCAGAATTAAAACGGCTGCAGGAGGGACCCCCACAGACCCCCAATTTCCAGAGGCTTACAGATCAGAAGGCAAAAAAACGCTGCGTCTGTTCTTTTGCAAATGTCGATGGTTTTATTCATTGTCCTACCTCTGCCCGTCTTCCTGCCCTTCTCCTCCTCTTTATTTCCGCGCACCACGACTCTGCAAAGACCTTCTCTCATCTGTTTGGCACAGAGGCCTGGGGAAGGGAAGGCTGACAGGTGTCTGGTTACCTGTCGTCCAGCGCAGGGACTTTGTACGGAGATGCTGACCCTTTGTTCTCCAGTTCTGCCAGCAAAGGAGCGAGAGGGGAACGGCCAGCATCCAGCAGGTGTGTGGTTACACAGTAGGTAGAGACCCCGCGTGGGTGTCCACTGGAGCCCGCAGACCTGGGTGGGACGACGGCTCTGCAATGTCACTTAGAGGCACACGGCACAACCTCCCAGGTCTCAGCTGTGAGAATGAGGCCACTGATCCCTTCCTCCCAGGGTTGACACGATGACCAAGTGTGACAGTGGGTACAATTCACAGGAGCTCACACTCCACGTCACCCCCACCGCCATGCCATGCGTGCACCTTTTCCCTCTTCCTGGTTTCCTTTCCTTCCGTTCTGAGTCCTCGGCCTTTCTCTCTCCCTTCCTCTTTCCCTGCTGCTTTTAGAAAGGACGGTACACACCACACGACTGAGGTTCCAGAGTCCCCACCCCTTACTGCAAGGCACTTACTCACCTACTCAGCTTCCCTGCTGTCGTTTTCCTTGACTGTAGAACTAGACAGTCAAGGATTCCCCCAACCTCCAACCCCCCCCCCCCCCAGAAGAGATCACGGAGAGGCTTGAATGAGCCTGCACAGGACTTAGAAAAGGGCCTGGCACATTGGGGGTACCATAAATGCTTGCTGTTGCTTTCATCTTATGTGTGTGTGTGTGTGTGTCAGATTCAAGATGAATCCACAAATTGAACTTTGGGAGTGGAAGAGGCATCTCTGAAAGAGGGAGGCAGGACTGCCCCCTCACCTCCTCCTGACTCCATCATGATGCTTTCCAGGGGGCCCACGCACCCCTCCTCTCTATCTCCCTCACCCTCTCCTCTCAGAGTTACTTGCTAACCCACTGGCACTTTCTGAAAACCACCCCCTGGCCAGCAGACTTCAGGGGCTGGTGACCTCCCCTTTCCTTGCTGGCCTTGCTCTCCTTTCTGATCACATCCCCCTTGGGGTTGCTCCACGTACCTTCTCCTACTTGACATACACCGAGGAGGAGGGGGTCCCGGCACCCCACCCCCAATCCCACTGCTCTGTAGAGCCCCTGTGGGTCTGTGGGAAACGTGTCAACTGTGCCCCTCAAGGCCACGGACTGGAACACTCTGCATGTGCATACATGCACGCTTTTCTTAACACATGTGCACGTGTTTGTACAACTCATGCGACCAGGTCCACGTGTGCCCTTTTCAGGGCATGTGTGTGACAAGCCTGCATGTGTGAGAACACGCACCTGCCTAAATACTATGTGCTCATGTGTGCCCAGCGTCCCCTGCCTCTGCGGGGGAGGCTGCATGCGTGCTGGGCTCGTGTCCTGGGGAGAGCTGCGTGCAGGCGCGTGTACGGCTCCACCTGTATGCACGCTGGCGTGTGTGCATGGATGTGCCCACCGCTTCTTCAGCACGTGAGTAGCCAGACAGCCCCCGTTACTGTGTAGTCTTATTAAACACACGGCATGTTATTAGCACCGACGAAGTTGGTGATGAAAAGCTCTTTATTAAAAATAATAAGAAATGGCCCTCTTGTTCCACAACTTCTGAGCTGTGTTTGGCCTCGCGGGCTGGCAAGTTATTAAAGTGGGATCAAGCGTCTTTAATACGCCTTCTGCGGCGGCTGTTCGGTGGATCAGCCTCATTACCAGCTGGCCGGGCCCAGCTGCCTCGGTCTCCACAGCTTGACCCTCGGACACAGGAAAGTGGGAGGAAGCGTATGGGAGACCTGCCGGGGGGAACAGAGGCTCTGTCCCACTGGCCTGAGCTCTGAGGATTCTTGCTGGGTGGTGACAGTTTCCTGTCCCTGCAGGCCCCCTAGGCCCCGGGGCGGGTGGGGTGGAGGTAGCAGGCATGTTGCCATCCCAGAAGGTGTTCCCACATTCCTGAATGACGGTCCCCTTTGGGAGCATCTCCTCCCTCTTCTGTGGGTCTAAAGCAACCACACCCTCTCCTCCCATCACTGCCTTCTTGACCCACGAGAGGGCAGCGCCCACGGCACTGCCGAGTCAGGAGACTGACGACAAGGACCTGTGCTCCACACCAGCGTTTCCCAAGCTTGGATGTGCACGCAAATCCCCTGGGATCTTGTTACAGGGTGGATGCTGGTCCAGGAGGCCTGGGGTGGGCTTGATTCTGCATCTCTAACAAGGTCCCAGGAGATGCAGGGACCTGATGCTGCCGGTCCCTGGACCACACTCTGAGAAGCAGGGACCCATGTGCCTCTCCGGGAAGGACAAAAGGATAGCACCTTGATGGCCGAAGCTTTCAGCTCACCAAGGGCGTGCCCCTCAGACTGGGAGCTCCCCCAAACAAGGGGCTGCGCCTTCTGTTCCCCATTGACACGTCATGGTGCCCAAGCCAAGGCTCTGCTCGCAGGGCTGCCTGAATTTTGAGAAGAGGAAGGAACACTAATGGTTACTGAGCACCTACTATGTGCCAGGCCCTTTCATAGGATTGTCACTACTACAGCTGGAAAAGCAACTTTCATCCCCATTTTAGAGAGGAAGAAACTGAAACTCAGAGAGCGTGGCCACTTGCCCAAGGACACCTAGCAGACCCAGCCTTTGGCACCAGATCTGTCGGTCTCCCAAATCCTGCTTTCCCCACCAGAGCAGAGCAAAGAGCTCCTCACAGCATCCTCTCCACCGCTTGTCCAGCAGCTGCCTCCCAGTGGACCGAAGACATTGTTGAAAAGAATGGTGGGCCTGCCTCTTTACATCTCGGGGCATCCTCTCCCCGCTGGACCCCCAAACCCTTTACCAACAGGTTTGTAGTTTGAGTTTCAACTACAAACATGTCCCTCCACCTGTCTGAGACGCTCGGGGTCACGGAACATGGAAGCTTTGTTTGCAGACGGATTTCAAGGCATGAGGTGCAAACGGGGGTGCCTTGTTGAAAGGTCGGTCAGGCAGCTGGAGTCCAAGAAGGAGCCTTGTCAGCATTCTCCTTGCTCCAGGTGCCAATGGAACGAAAATGACACAACAATAATAGCAGAAATAGTAGGGTAGTCAAAGCTAGGATTTGTTGAGTGCTTCCTAAGTGCCGGACACTGCAGGTGTTATCCTTTTTCTCACCGGAAGTCTATTTTATTTCCACCTGCAGATGAAAGACCTGAGATCAGAGAGTTTAGGTAATTTGCTTGAGGATACATAGCTAATATGACCCTGAGCTGGGCTTTGCATCCAGGCATTTTAGCTTCAGGACCCACATATTTCACCATAGAAATAACTGAAACTGAAAGTGGTTTATGGAAAATCCCTGCCTATGTTGAGAACCACAGAATCATGTAATGAGTGGGGGCGAAAGGGGTCGCAGAGCCTGGGGTACCACCTCATTTTGCAGATGGGTAGACTGAGGCCTCGGGGAAGGGGCATGTGACCAAGGTCCCACAGCAAGTTAGGGGAGAGCTGGGACTTGAGCCCAGGTATCCTCTCATCCAGCCTGATTGCAACCTTGGAGGTGTCTCCCCAGGATACTCTTGGGGTGAGGTTATCCTGAGGCCGGCTGCTGTCTTCACCCGGAAAAGCCGGGCAACAGCATGTCCTGAGCTCAGCACAGAGCCTGGTTTTGCGATGGCACCCCATTCATGTTCCAGGTCCCCGATCTCCCTGAGGAGCTTACCCAAGGTGGCCAGACTATTGCCGAAATGTGAGAGGCCAGCTTTTAAGAGGAAAGCTGTGAGACCTCCAGGTAATCCTATAACCGGCTCAGGGACGCACTTCCAAAGAGACGCTTGCCAGTCCTCTCATCCATTAGTGGCGAGAGTACAAATCAATGCCACTTCTTTGGAGGTTGACTTGGCGATAATATCAACATTTGAATACCCATAGAGTCCCTCTTGCATTTGTAGTCCAGATAGGAGAGAGAGAGAGAGAGAGATTTATAACAGCAAAAAAGTGAAGCCAATCAGAATGGCCACTGGTAGGGAGCTGGTTAGTACAGTCTAGTTTATTTGCATAAGCAAACGCCACCTGGTTCAGGGTGGCAAACTGACTAAGGGCACGGTGCCCAGGCCCGCTTTTCTGGGTTCCAATCCCTGCTCTATCACTTACCAGCTAGGTGAAACTGGGCAAGTAACTTTACCCCTTTGGGCCCATTTCTTTCTGTATAAAACGGGGGTGGTGATAATTGGACTTGCTTCAGAAGGTTTGGGAAGATGAAGTATTATCACGGGATGATCATTTGGAATAATACCTGACCTAGAAAAAGGGCTCTAAAAATGGACACTCTTACTCGGATTGTGGAACTGTCGAAAAGGATGGTGTACCTGGCTGTGCAGGTTTAGAAAGACCTCCAAAGGTTACTTAGTGAACAAAGCAAGAGCCAGAATGGTATAAAAAGATCCTTTGGGTATCAATTTTTAAAAGTACGTATAAATTATGCTTTTCTATAATGTTTAAGTATTCCAACCATTTATGCCTATTACTTTTATTTTTGTACATATTTACACATGGGTGTCCAACCTATGGGAATTAAGGGTCTCTTTTATTTTCCTTGTTGTATTTTTGTGCGTTAAAAAATCTAACACATGAATAGTGTATCCTTTTTTGTTTTTCATTGTGGTAAAAAGCGCGTAAAATGAAATTTACCATTTGAACCATTTCTGTGTACAGTTCAGTAGTGTTCAGTATATTCACTTAGTTGTGCACCCATCTTCAGCACTTTTTTATCTTGCAAAACTGAACTCCACACCCATTAAACAACTTCCCATTTCCCTCTCCTCTTAACCCCTGGAAATCACCGTCTACTTTCTATCTCCATGAATTTGACCACTCTAAGTATCCCCTATAGCTGGAATCATACAGTATTTGTTTTTTGGTGACTGGCTTAGTTCACTTAGCTGAGTGTCCTCAAGTTTCATCCATGCGGCACCAGATCCTTCCTTTTTTTTTTTTTTTTTTTTTTTAAGATTTTATTGGGGAAGGGGAACAGGACTTTATTGGGGAACAGTGTGTACTTCCAGGCCCTTTTTCCAAGTCAAGTTGCTGTCCTTTCAATCTTAGTGGTGGAGGGTGCCGTTCAGCTTCAAGTTGTTGTCCTTTCAGCCTTAGTTGTGGAGGGCGCAGCCCAGCTCCAGGTCTAGTTGCCGCTGCCAGCTGCAGGGGGCACAGCCCACCATCCCTTGCGGAACTCGATGAATCAAACCGGCAACCTTGTGGTTGAGAGGACACACTCCAACCAACTGAGCCATCTGGGAGCTCAGTGGCAGCTCAGCTCAAGGTGCTGTGTTCAATCTTTAGTTGCAGGGGGCAGAGCCCACCATCCCTTGCGGGAGTTGAGGAATCAAACTGGCAACCCTGTGGTTGAGAGCCCACTGGCCCATGTGGGAATCGAACCGGCAGCCCTCGGAGTTAGGAGCATGGAGCTCCAACCGCCTGAGCCACCGGGCCGGCCCCATATCCTTCCTTTTTAAGGCTGAATACTATTCCGTTGTATGGATACACCTCATTTTATTTATCTCTTCATTTGTCGATGGACACTGGTGGCTTCCCCCCTTCGGCTATCGTAAAGAATGCCCTATGAACATGGGTGTTCGAATATCTCTTGGAGATCTTTAAATTCTTTTGGATATAAATTTAGAAATAGAATTGAGGGGTCATATGGAACGTACACCTTTTTGAAAGCCTGACTTATGGCTTGTCTGAGGCTGATGGAGACTACCCCTTTTCCTGGAGGAGAACAGCCATCAGTCCAGCCCTGGAGAGGGAAATGATTTTTCTCAGGGGCCCTCGTGGAGCAGACAGCTCTTACCACATTCCCTGAGAATGTAAATTTTTAAATATTCAGGAGAAATTTTTTTTTTTAAATATGCAGGAACATTGGAAAGATAGTTCTCTTTGGTTTTTGAATGTGCTTTGGGCTAACGTTTGGGATGTCTGGTGTCTTGGCCGACTCGATGTAAATAAAATGAAGCTATGTTGGTGGCTTCACGGCAGCCGTGGCTTCCTCTTTCTTACCTTGACGCTGCGGCTGGCCAGAATTTTCCAGACCAGGTTCAGACAGGTGCAACATTTCATCCTTTGCAAAGGTGGCTTGTTTGCTATCTTTCTCTTTGAAAGAAGGAAAGGAATGAGGATGTTAAGTGTTGAATTCTCAAAAGCCTTCTCCTGTTTTCTCGTGGATTTTGGATGAGTAGGGGCACCCACCTTAATGCTGACTGGGGCAGAGGTGGTAACCAAGAGATGACACAGTTAGGCCAGAAAGAGCGTTTTCTGGTCACTGTTCACTCTACAGGCAAGAGAAGCATTTATTGCATAGTCCTGAGAGGCAAAGCCAGGGTGAGAGATAAGAAGCCTTCACTAGGAAACTTGGGAGGGTCTTTTCAGGGAGTGCCGGGAGCCTTGAGTCAGGGCAGGCAGGCATTAAGTGTTGGGGACGCGGCTGGGCCCTGGGTTTTGGGGAGCAGCGTGATGACTCGGGCTCCACCTGATCCCGTTGCCCTGGCTGTTTAGGGGCAGCCCTCCACTCCTGCAGAGGATTCTGCCCTGGGGGTCTCAGAGATACTGTTCAATCTCAGCAGTTTGGGGGGAACGGAGGAGAGACAGGGTACCCATGTGCTGACAGGACTCAGCGGGCCCCGGGTTTAGCAGAGTGGGTGGCAGAGACGGTGAAGGCCAAAGCTGGCTTACTCCTAGTGGGCAGCCATCACTCTGAAAAGACCTGAGGGCTTGGAACTTCTTTCCCTAGGACTTATCTTGCCCTTGCCTTTGGCAAACTCTGTATCCGTTATCAAAAATGACAGGAAGTTGGCCAGAGAGACATGGTGACAATGTGACAATGACGGTGGCGTTGATGATGAAGACAGTTGTAGCATCTACCACCCGTTTACTTTGTGCCGCGCAACGACGCGTGTGGCACATGATGCCTGGGAGGCAGACGGGACCGGAGATAATCATAACGCACAGGCAAAGAGCTGTACTAGGGACACACAGGTTGGGTGCGGAGGCGCAGCACCAGAGACATGACCTGGGAACAAGGCTCCTTTGAACCAGTGACACCTCAGCTTGGTTTTGAGGATGAGTAAGTAGGAAGGAGTCAGAGAAAGACCAGATGAGGGTGAAAAGAGGGGATCAGGCAGAGGATGTGCATAGTGACAGCCTTGGGGTTGGGATGGAGAGAGAGAGAGAGAGAGAGAGAGAGCTGAAAGGAGCAGGACTGTGACAAGTCAGGTCAGGCACAGCACGGAAAAGCACACGAGCGCCCTGAGACTTTACCCTGAGGGTGATAGCGGGCCTCAAGGTTTTAACCAGCAAAAAGGCATGATCCCATTTGTGTTTATAAACGATCACCCCTGCTTCTGCCGTATAGAGAATAGATTGGAGACAGGTAGGAGGGCAAGCAGGGCAGCCAGTGAGGAGGCAGGTGTGGCTGTCGTGGATAGAGATGTTGGTTTTAAAAGAGGATGGATTTAATATTTAGTAGACAGAATTGACAGGCTTAGTGATGCACTGGATACAAGCAGTGAGGGAGAGAGGCACGGACAACGGTAATAGTGAACACTGGTTGAGCACCTACTGTGCGCCAAGTGTTTTCTAAGCACTCTGTATGTATCATCTCACAGACTCCTAATCACACCCCAACGATGCAGGTGTACTGTTGCCCCACCTTACAGGTTAGGAAACTGAGGCTCAGAGAGGTTAAGTAATTTGCTAATAGTCACACAGCCAGGAGTGGTGGAGCCAAGCTGCAAACTCAGGGGACTGACCACACAGCCCAGGTCCTTAATTCTTAGTCAGTGGTGCCTTCCTTTTCTGGAGGGAAGGAGATGCCATTTATTGAGACAGAAACCCAAAAAGGGGGAGTAGACTTAGGGACAAAGTTGAGTTTCCTTTGGTGTATGTTAAGTTTGCGGCACTCTAAAAGAGTCAAATATTCAGGTATGGAGAAATCGAGGCTAGGAAAGGCATCTGCCTTTGACTGATAAACCCAGGAAAGCATCATGGAAGAGGAGGAGGTCCAAAGTCCCTGGCCATTATAAGGAAGGAGGGTGTTACAGGCAGAGAACATTTCATTGAACACAGCCTCCAGGGCAGAAATTCTTTAACAAGGGTGCAAATCAGAACTAACCGGAAATGGGGAAAAAGCTTAAAAAACTACAGCCCTGAGCTCTAAATCAGACGTAGGGGTGGAGCCCAGTCTTATGTCTTTAAAGCTCCCCTAACCCCACAGGGCCCCCTGAAGATCCCTAAACCCTGGCCAGTCTCTTACTAAAGCAACCTCTTACCTCACCTGGCCTATCTGCCCCTCTCCAGCTGGTGCTGCCTTTTAGATATGAGCTCCGACTCCAAAGTTTAAAAATCCTCCTGGAGTCCGTCCCATAACGTGTCCTCAGAGGCCTGTCCCCAAATAAAAAACTGCTCACCTGCACCCTGCAGAGGGAGGGGACCGGGACACTGGGAACCTGGAGAGCATGTGGCAGGCCTCCGAAAGTAACTGAAGGCTTTGATGGCACTGCAGTGACACTTGTATCCTGAAGGTGTCACACACTAGAAAAGCAACTCTCTCCTGCTCTCTGAAGGGAAGTTTGTTCTGGAAATGCCTGGGTATGCAGAGCAGGTCAAGGGAAGGACAGGGCAGTGGCTTGAGAGCTTGAACTCTGGGGTCAGATGGACTTGAGTTTGAATTCACCACTACTTGTGTGAGCTCAAGCAAGTCATGACTTGACTACCCCATCTGCAAAATGGGTACAACAATAAAACTTCAATAGCGTAAGACAACTGAATTAGATACTATATGTTAACTACTCAGCCTGGTGCCTCGTCCAGAAAAAGAGCTTAATAGTAAAAATAACAATTAACAACAACAACTATAATAATAATGATAATTTTTATCTATGGTATGGGAGATAAAGGCACCTCTAGAATCTAGAATTGGAATGTGCTGGTTTTTAATTCTGGCTACACGTTTTAGCCTGGGTTCTCTGAGGGTGGAGCCTGCAGTCATGGTCTGGTCCCTGCCTGACACTGGGCATATTTCTGCTCCTTGAACACCCCCACTTGGTCCTGTCTCTGGGTCTTTTTCTCCTTTCTCTTCCTTCTGCCTGGTATGCTCACCCTTGAGAGAGTGAGGCAGTGGCCAGAGAGGGAGGCAGGGCCTCGTAGGTTAAAATAAGGAGTTTACAGTGTCTCCTGGTTTCAACAGGAAGCGGTATTAGTCAGATATCGCCACATAATGCTGCGTAACAAACCACCCAATGGCTTCAGGTAACAGTCAATTGTGCTCACTCACATGTCTGCGGGTCAGCTGCGGGTAGCCTTGCCTAGCCTGGGCTTGCCACCACCCGGAGGTGGGTTCCACGTTTGCTCCAATGTACATATGCTCTTCCCGGCCGTAATGCACGGCTCGGGGCACGCCCTTCTGTGGCGATCGCAGAAGTACAGGAGGGTAGGCAGAAACAGGTGACATCTCTAAAAGTCTGGTCTTGAAACTGACACACGATCACTTGCACTGTTGTTCCACTGGCCAAAGCAAGTTTTAAGTAATTCAGCAGTGGTTCTGAACTGGGGGCAAGGTTGCCCCCCAGAGGACATTTGGCAATATCTGGAGATATTTGGGGTCGTCGGGACTGGGGTGGGTGCTACTGGACTGTATTGGGTAGAGGCCAGCGATGCTGCCAAATATCCTAGAATGCACAGGACAATCCCAACAGCAAAAAAACGTACCTGGTCCAAAATGTCAACGAGAAACCTGCAATAGAGAGAAATCCTTAGAATTACGCCTCAAAGTCATGTTTCTGGCCGCTGTGCTGACAGTGATCCGTAAGGGGTGGTGGAAAGAGAGAAGCAAGGCATGATTTCCTCCTCCTCTTCTCACCGGCTCTATTCCCGCCTGCCACACTCTGGGGAAGCCAGGTGGGAGATGAGTTTGATCACCAGATAAGAACGAGTAGGACAAGACAGTTCCCCCGCTCCCGCGTTCCCACATAATGGCCTGAGTGCAGGCACTACTGACAAAAAATTAAAAACTCTGGGGATCAATGCGCAATGCTGTTCTGAGCTGGGGGGGGGAGGGGGGCAAGAATGAGCGCGTTTGGGAACATGATTTGAAGCAGAACAAACCAGTTTGGTGGGTCGGAGGCAAGTCCCTGGGGACAGGGCAGAGGCATACAGGGAAGAGCCACTCCCAATGCCAAGTTCAGAGGGCCAGACATGTAGCTGAGGCCGGACTGGAGCAGGAGCTGGTCTGGAGCACATGGCAGGGGGGAGTGGGTGAGGGCAGAGGAGATCGCTGTGAGCAGGCTCTGGGTGCAGCTGTACACAGGGTGGCCCTAAAAATGCAAATGCCCTACCCCAGACCATGAGTAGAAATCTCTGGGAGTGAGACCCTGCAGTCTGTGTTTTGGACATGCTCTCTGGTGATGCTGAAATGGCTAATCCAGGTACGAGCGTTTGGGAGCCACCAATGGAGACGGGGCTCACCCAGGCTGGTGACAGGTCACCCCTCGCTGGATCCTGAGCCTTCCCAGCACCTATCCTCCACTGTCACCCACCTTCCTCTCCCCCAATAGTCCTTCACAGGATAGGCAAGGGGCCTCCAGAGAGCTGGCAGCTCCATTTACGGAAAAGGAAACGGCGTCCCACGGCTTCCCACCAGCCTGAGTCACTCTCTAAGGCTGGCTCATATGTCTGAGTCTGGAGTAGGAACCCCTCCCTCAGAGGAGATCCTGCAGTCGGGTCCATGCATTGGTCCAAAGAGAACACGATTCATGAGAAAACAAGGCTCCTCTTTCTAACAGTTCCTCAGTCTTTCTGGGTGATGGGAGCTCATGGATACCCTGATCCTGAGGCCTGGGACTGATCCTAATTCTAGGGGGTGTGGAAGGAGCCCTGGACCACTGTCAGGTGTCTCTGCATCAAAGAAAGTTTGCTCTGACCTCTTACCAAGTAAGGAGTCACCTGCCTTGGCCCTCTAACCGAGGCACCAATCAGTTTTCCTTACTGACAATTGGTTCTGCCAAGTTCTTACTCTTAGTGGTCCACATACCACCTGGCTTCCTCCAAAACTTGCTCTTACCATCCCTTCCCTCGCTAGCCTCCAAACAGCAGCCATCCTGGCCGGTACAGAGGTGTTAATTGACGGGTTAATGTCCTGTGAATTAGCCCTGCTAGCTGGTTGGACGGTCCACATGCCAGCCACAAGCCTGGGACCACCCAGGGTTTGGCTGTCACCTTGGTGGGCATCAGAAATCCACGTGGTGCTCCAACTTCCCTCCTGGTCTGTTCTGGTCATGCCAAGTGGGCACAAGTAGAGTCTCACCTTCCGAGAAGATTGATGGTGGCTGCCTGCACTACCCAAGGGGCCCCGGGAGGCATCTTGGAAGTTGGTCAGCATCATCCAGGGCATTGTGTTCAGAGACGTCTTTGTCTTCTTATTGCTCCTGTAACAAATGACCGCACATTCAGTGCCTTGAGACAACACAAATTTATTCCCGTACAGTTCTGGAGATCAGAAGTTTGAAATGAGTCTTACAGGGCTAAAACCAAGATGTTGGCCGAGCTGGTTCCTTCTGGAGGCTCCAGGGGAGGATCTGCATTTTGTTTTGTTTTGTTTTGTTTTGTTTTGTTTTTCTTTGACCTTTTCCAGCTTCTGGAAGCCACTTGCATTCCTTGGTTCTCGGCCCCTTCCTCCATTTTCCATGCCAGTGGGGTAGCATCTTCCCTTATGGCTCCGTTTCCCACAGCTTCCATCGTCATATGGCCTTCTTCTCACTTCCCCTTCCCCAAACCCCGTCTTGTAGGGACCCTCGTGATTACCTCAGGCCCCCTGGACAATCCAGGATAATACCCTCATCTCACGACCTTTACTTCATCACATCTGCAGAGTCCCCTTTACCATAGAAGTGACATTTGCAGGGTCTGAGGACTAGGGCACGGACATTCGCAGGGTCATTATGCAGCTTCACGCAACAGGCACCATTTGCTGAATACTCACCACTGTAGCCCTGTGCTGAGTCCTTTCACACACATTAACTCATTGCGTTCCCCCAACACCCCTGTGAGGCAGGGGATAGCATCTCCTCGACTTTACACGGAAGAAAATGGATACACAAAGAGGTTAGGAAACAAATTCAAGGGAGCCAGAATTTGAACCCAGCTCTTCGTGCTAACAAAGCTGTACTCTGAAACTGTATGCCCCTCTCTGTGCTCCTCTCCGCTCCTTCAACGCTAGATTTTCCAGGTATGGCGTTTCAAGCCCTCTCCTCATCTACTACCCTGCCTCCCTTCCACACTTGCAGGGAATGGAGCCAAACTTCCACCCACAACACACAAAGAAGTCACCAAGGGAGACCCTACCACCTTCTCGTCCGTGCCCCGCTCGTTGTGAGGTGCCCACCTGGCCCCAAAGCAGCACCTCTGCTCCCGGAACAGCCTTCTCTCCTGTGGAGGAAAGGCAGACCTCCTGTGCTCTCCCAGGAGTCCTTCAAGGAGGAGGAGTGGAAATGTGCAGGCCAGCCCCTCGCAGCCAGTATGGGGAGGCCTTTGTCTTATCTCTGGAACTACAGTCACCTCACTCTCCCCTGTAGCGTGGGCTGGGGAGCTATTTCTGTCTCTGGATCAGATACGGAACCATGATTTATTGATTGTAATAAACATTGCTTAAACGCGCACGTTAGCCACACGGCTTACTCACCATTTAAATAAATCCCAGCCCCGGGGGCTGGTGGAGCCCTCTGTAATACAGAGTGCCAGGTTAGAAGGGAGCTGGGATTCTAGGCAGGGAGAACCACTGGGGTGAATGGACACGCTCAATTGCAGCCAGAGAATTAAGGCTCCTCTGCTCCCAAACCATGTGTCCTTATTGCCCTATTGGCTATTCCTTAAGAGGGTCTTCCTGAGGTGCTGCCGTAACCAGAGGCTGCCAGAGCCCTTTGCAAACCCCACTGTTCTCCTCAGCCCCAATCTGGCATCTCATGGCATTTTTCTCTTTTTATTTGGAAGGCCATAGTCTTTGTCTTATTTCCTTCCCTGCGCTGGGAGAATGCAGCTGCCTCGGAGATGAAACATCAGCTCCTTTTTGCACTGAAGGATTTCCAAGTAGGTCAGGCAGCCTTGTACCAGAAGCAGGTTTTGAGGGAGTAACATCTGGGGGAAAACTGGAGGTGTGGCCCTGCAAGGAGGGGTTTTCCTTCGTGCAGGTGATAGGGTAGGAAGCAGGAAATACTACACTGCAAGCACAGGTGTCGTTCTACATGTCAGCACTCGCCTGCTGTGCTACACGAGGTAGCTGCTCACTGAATGATGGCTGAGGATATTGTGACAACAGTGCGGGGTCGTCCAGATCCTAGGAGGAATAGTGAGGACAGGAGGTCCCTGGGAGCTGACACGAGTTTTGTTCACGGCTGTATTCCCAGCAGCTACAAGGGCACCCAGCACATCATAGGGGATCCGCAAACATTTGCTGAATAAATGAGTGAACGAGTGAACGAGGTGATGTAGGAAGTGGGGTGGTAAGGGCAGGCATGGTGTGAGTGACACGGAAATGACATCTGGGAAAATGATGTAACCAGGGTGGGGACGGATGGAAGAGTCGCTGGGAGGCTGCTGATGGCGGAGTGTGACAGTGGGGTTGGTGGTGGAGTGTGACAGTGGGGTTGGTGGCGGACTGTGACAGTGGGGTTGGTGGCAGAGTGTGACAGTGGGGTTGGTGGCAGAGCGTGACACTGGGGTTGGTGGTAGAGCGTGACAGTGGGGTTGGTGGCGGAGCGTGACAGTGGGGTTGGTGGCGGAGCGTGACAGTGGGGTTGGTGGCGGAGCGTGACAGTGGGGTTGGTGGTGGAGTGTGACACTGGGGTTGGTGGCAGAGCGTGATAGTGGGGTTGGTGGCGGAGCGTGACACGGGTTGGTGGCAGAGCGTGACAGTGGGGTTGGTGGCGGAGCGTAACACTGGGGTTGGTGGCAGAGCATGACAGTGGGGTTGGTGGCGGAGTGTGACAGTGGGGTTGGTGGCGGAGTATGACAGTGGGGTTGTTGGCAGTAATATTGAGTTGGCTTATTCAGGTTGCAAGGGGTGTAGACATGCTTGGGCGTCCTCAGGGGATGGGCACCCATCCCAGTTACTGCCAGACCAGGAGCCGTGGAACACAGGAGCTTTGTTCAGGAGTCATTGTCTGGCATAGCACTCTTGATCCCTGCTCTCGAGTTGAGGCTTCCGTCATCTCCTGGCTTCAGATCTCAGCCTTCTCTCCACATTTTTGGGTCATGTCTGTTTCTCTCCATTCCCTGAACCTTTCTCTCGCTCTCTTTCTCTCTCTCACACTCTCTCTCTCTGTCTGTCTGTCTGTCTCTCTCTCTCTCTCTCTCTCACACACACACACACACACATACACACACACACTTGTGGGAGGCAGGGGCACTCAGAGCTAGATGGTTCAAAAGGAGGGTCTGTGTACTTCAGCTAATCACCACCCCAAAGGAGAGGATAGCGTGGTATTCTCGGCGCCTGCTCTGGAGTCTGACAGATTTGGTTCAAATCCTGATGCCGGGCAAGATGCTTACACTTCACGACTGTTTCTACATCTGTGAAACGGGCATGATAATAACAGTACCAGCCTCAAAGGATCAAGGAGGCTGAGAGTCAAAGAGGTCACACGAGGGAGTACTCGGCACAGTGCCGGACATGCAGGACTTGTTCAATATGAGCCTGTTAGTGTTCCCAGTTTGGGGCTGAGCCCTGACCCCCGGCCCCTGATAGGCTTCCCACCAGCTGGTGGGGGACCTTTTTCAGGCCTTGATCCTGGACCAAGTCAGCCATGACCATGTGTGGGACCATGTGCGGCAAAGCTCAGAGCCCCACGTACGTGGAACCACTTGCGCCAGGTGCAGGACAGGCACCCCGAGGGCAGCTGGTATCCGTGTGAGGGAGGTGTCTGGTTCTGAAGGGCAGGTATAGAAGGGGAAGCTGTAGCTTTGAGGTCCCACGCTTGACTGAGGGGGCGGGGAGGAGGAAGAGGGTGGTAAAAGTAAGTTAACTAGTAATAATATCTGGTTCTTCTTGAGCCTGATTCTGTGCCAGGCACCCATGCTAAGTCCTTTGCTTGTATTAGCTCACTGAGTCCTCATATCAAGGCAGAAGGATGGGTATTATTATTATAACTGTTTGCAAAGAAGAAAGCCGAGGCTTGGAGAGCAAGTGCTCCCAGGAGGACAACAGAATAAGGTGGGGAAGGGGCTCTTTCCTAAGGCTCAAAGGAGTTCCTTCAGGCTCAGCTGCCATGCCCTCTGTTTCCAAGCAGGGCAGCCCCTCCCAGAGGCCAGGCTGGAGGGCAGACAGCTCCAGGGCTTCCAAACTCTTCCACCCCCCTCTTGCTGTAGAAACGCTATGCTGCAAAATGCGGAAATTGATCCATTTTGCAGTGTCAAAATGAAATGGGATCACGTCGACGTACACACCTGGCATATACTAAATGCTCAGTGAGAAACCCCCCTCTGCTCTGGTGAAGGTACCCTGTCCACACTTCCCAGAATACAAATGGGAAAACCATGGTTCATAGAGAGAAAGGATTTCCCTGAGGCCATGGAGCGAGTTGGCTGGGCCCAAGTCCTCTGACCATACTGCTCCTTATCCAAATATGTTGTTCCTAATTCCACTCAACTCAACAAGCTTTGATTTCTCTCCTGCTATGTCCAGAACTGCCCCCGTCATTTTGAGAGAGGTAAAAAGAAGCACGGCCATGATGTTGCACTTGACATCTGAGGCTGAACCTGCACAGAGACGCTCCCAGCACCAGGCAGCCTGAACACAAGCCTGAGGTGGAGCAGGCCTGACTCTGCCAGTGGTCAGGAAGTTAGGACACAGTGGAGGGGTCTTGCAAATGTGACAGTGGAGCGTCTTGAAAAGGTCTTCAGCTGGACTGTCTGCCTGCTGCTGCTGGCCAAGGAAAGAGCGAGCTGCAGCTGTGTTGGGTGTGTCCCACCAGAACCTGGGAAGGAGGATGAGAGAGGACAGACACGAAGGGTTGAGCAGGCGCTAGCCCAAGGCCCAAGACCTCAGGCTGGGCCCCTAAAGATGGGCCTTAGGAGGTAATCTCAGAGGAAGCAGTGTCCAGGATTGACCTGGAAAGCTTTCTGGGCTGTAAAGGATACATAGAGTTGGATAGAACAGGATTCCAAGGTAGCAGTAACAGCTAGAGCAAAATCAGAGGCAGGAATGAACAAAGCTCTGGGGAGTGAGAGGCAATGAGAGAGCAAAACAAAGCCAGATGTGAAAACACGCAGGGAGTAGACTAGGCTTGGTGCTGTCCAAGGTGCTGAAAACAGCAGTCAGCCATGTGACGAAGACCACCCCCCTCATGGAGCTGATCTTCTAGATGGGGCAGAGCAGCCTCTGTAACGAAAGACTATACGCAAATCAATAAATAATAGAATCTCCAGGAAGAGGGTGGAAAGAGCTGTGGGAGAAGCTGAAGCCAGGCCAGAGAAAGACAGGGTGTCATCCACTCAGTTGTCTCGTCCCCTAGGGGGCAGGTACTGTGATTGCCACCTTTACTTTACAGATGAGGAAATTGAGGCCAGAAAGTTTAAATAATTAACTGCTCACTGCCTCTTAAAGAAGGATTCAAAAACAGGTGGCGGGAGGCCACCACGTCCAGGCTCTTACCGCCTACCACCCCATCTGGTCTTAGGTGGAGTTTTCCAAAAAGAAGACCCTGAGACAGGAATTTCAGTGCATAGAGACTTTTGAAATGGATCCTGGACACACTTGTCGGAGCGTGCGGGAGGGAGACAGGGAAGGAAAGAGAAAGAAGCCAACTAAGAGAGTTATGAAGCAGACTTCTGCTGTGGATAATCAGGGCTCTAGCCCACTCGGGCAGAGTGAGGGAGAGTAGAGGACAGACCTCTGAGTTATTCCACCTGAAGGATGAGGGACCTGGGGTATTTATGCACCACCTGCCTTCAACTTTTTGTTGAGGGCTGCTCCTACCTCCAGCCTGTCCCTGTGGCAGGTGAGTGGGCTCTGGCACCCAGAGAAAGCCCTCCAGTACATGCTGGCTGGTGTAAGCTGTAGGGTTGACTCACACAAGAAAGGTGAGCACCAAGGAGATTGAAAGGGCACCAACAGCATCAGCCATCCCAAATAAACTATACATTTCCAGGCACAGTGAGAAGATAATTTCTGGAGGAAGGGTGATCAAGGACCACCTAGCTGAGGATCTCAAGTGTCAAGCCAGGGAATTTTAACTTTATCTTATAGACCTTTTGGAGCCACGTGGAGGTATGGAATGGAGAAAGAGGAGAATGATAGTAACTACCAACAAATAAGCACCTACTATGAACAAAGAGCTTTAAATTCATTACATCAATTAAAGTTTGCAACAGCTCTGTGAGAAAAAGGCCTCTTGTTAGCTGAGAAAACTGAGACTCAGCTCTGGACTATTTTCCAAAGCCACACAGCTCCCCATTGTCGGGTTTGGATTTGAACCCTGGACTCGCTGAGCTTCTCCACTTTCTGCCACATCAGGCCCCAAGTTAAGGAAACTGAGTCCTGGAGAGGCCTGGGAGCAAAGCCAGCACCTCGCTGACTTAGCACCCACATTTTCTTCACAGTGTGAATGTCAGCTACCTAAATAGCTTCGGTTATTTGGCTAAATTAATCCTCAGAGGAACTGCATAAATATAACTGGGAAGGCACACACATCCACACGGAGACGCATATATATTTAACACGTACGAGGAGTGCTTCGCTGTGTACTGATAAACAGCCTGATGACAAGCAAAGGAAATATATAAATACAAAATCTTATAACCGGGGGCTGTGTGCAGGGCGCCAACGGCACGGGAGCCCATGAGGGTGCCTCCAGGGAGTCAGTGAAGGGTTTTGGGGGCCCACGCAGGAGAGGAAGGGCAAAGCGGCCTCAGGCACATGCCCCACAGCCAGACACATGCATCCCCTGAACTGGTGGGCCCAACCCCCACCATTTCCTTCAGTGTGTGACTTTTAGGCAAGCCACACCACCTCTCTGAGCCTCAGGTTCCTCATCTGTTAAATGGAAGTAACTAATACATTTATAAAGATGAAATGAAATATTAATAACATGCATAAAGCACCCAGAATTTGCCAAATAACTTGACAGTCAATGAAGAAATGTCAAAAGGGTGGCCCAATCAGGGTTGCTAGGAGATTGGATTGTAGTGACAAGACCCAACAGCTGAGAAGTACTGCCGCCCATCTTTTCACTCCCTCCATCAAGAATTAAAGGGACCAACGGGCGCCGTCCCAGAAGGTCAGGGCCCTCCCCCAAAGAGGAACTCATAGCAGCTCCAGTTAGTGAGTCTGGTACCTGCTAGTCCAGGACCAACCGCCTTAAATACATTTTCCTATTTAATCCTTAAAACAATAGCATGAGGACTTCGCTATGTTTACTCCCATTTTCAAGATGATCATTTCTGAGGCCCCGAGAGGTGACGTGACGTGTCCAAGGCTACACAGCTCGTGTTACGGGGTGGATTGTGTCTCTCAAAAATTCACATGCTGAACTTCTAAACCCTAGTACCTCAGAATGTGATTTTACTTGGAAATAGGGCCATGGCAGATGCAATTAATTAAGATGAGGTCATATGGAGTAGTGTGGGACCCCTAGTCCATGATGATGTGGCCTCACGAAAAGGAGGAATTTGGACACAGAGACAGGCGCACACACACAGAGAGAGGACACCATGAAGATAAGATTGGAGCGACGCTTCTGTGAGCCACGTAACACTAAAGACGGCCAGCAAACAACCAAAAGTGAGGAGAGAGGCCTGCAACAGAGTCTTCCATAGTCCCTCAGGAGGAACCAAGACCTTAACCTCATCTGCCAGCCTCCAGAAATGTGAGACAACAAATGTCTGCTCTCTAAGCCCCCCGAGTGTGGCCTCCTTTGTTATGGCAGCCCTGGGAAACTAAGACAGTTGAAAATGCAGAGCTAAGATTTGAACCTGAATCCCTCTGAATTCAGTGCCTGCCACGTCTCGAGGCATGAGACATCCCTTTCACCCAGATCCAGCCTGCCCAAGTGAGAGGATCTGGAGAGAGGATTTGCTGAGCGGAGGCAGGGCATAGAAAGAAGGTGAATGCTACAGGGAAGCGCTCTCCAAATGTCAGTTCTGGCTTGGTCCAGCTTTCTAATGAGAGAGTAAAGCTGATCCAGGTGGGTTCCAGGGGGTAAGGGCACAGGAGGGCAGAGTCTCTGCTGGCAGGGGAGAAGGAGAGCCTGTGCTGGCTGAGAAAAGCCCATTATGCCCACTGAGTCCTAAAGCCCTTAAAAATCTCCCCATGGCAGGCGGTCAGCTGCAAGAGGAAGTGCCGGCTGAGCGTGAGCCAATCCGACCGCCTTGGCAGCTGCGGGAGCTGAGCTGGGCTGGGCTGGGCTGGGTGCAGGAGAGGAGAGTGGCTGAGTGGGGTAAACAGGGACCAGGACCTGCGCTGCCCATGAGTTGCCATGGTAACCATGATCTTCTAAGTGCTAGCCAAAGGTGCTGAGGTCTGAGGGGGATTTGGTGAGGACGTGGGTGCACGTGTCGAGCACTGGGATAGGGAGGAACAGCGTCTCCCAAGAGCCAACTGTGTGCCAGACACCATGCCAGGCGCTCTCCTGAAGTTCTCGTTTAAAACCCCACAACAGCCTTTTGAATGGAATATTTTTATCTCTCTTTTACAGACGAGGAAACTGAGACCAGGAGAAGGGGAGAGCTTTGAATCAGGCCACACAGCTTGCGAGAAAATGAGCCAGAATTGGAACTTGTATGTTCTGTCTCCAGGGTCCCTGCTTTTTCGAAATTTCCAATCCATCAGGCCACCTCCGGGACTCAGTAAGGGTTTGCTTTGAGGACCAAGGAAAAAACACTAGAGCTTTCAGCCTTGCTTCGGGCTGATAGAGACCCAGGAGTCAGCAAGCCCCTCCCACATATTGGAGTAAACACAAATGTTTACTAAATAGCAACACTTCCTTGGCTCCCAAGCCTACTAGCTAGCTAACACCCTGGACTGCCTCCACCAGCCAAGTTAATTTGACGGATGAGGAGAAAGTGTGGTCTAAATAAAGCACTCAACAATTCCCACAGGTCAAGCTGGGGCTATGCAGGGTGTCCCAGGGTAAGCCAGGCGGTGACTGGGTAATGGGTATGGCTGGAGTGAGACCCATCCTGGCCGCCTCTACTTTCTGCTGGAGGTGGTGACCGAAGGCAGCAAACGGCGAGGCTGGAGGCTGGGATCCTTCCTCACAGACGAGGAAAGTGAGGCACAATCAACTTGCCTGGTGCTGCAGTGACCACAGCCATATCGTACAATGAGGAGTGCTGTGAACTCCACAAGCCCCTTCCCCCTCTGACCTTCCGTCTGCAATAGCCAAGCAGCTGAATTGGACAGAAAGGATTAGACTCACTCTGGTGGCTTCCTAAAGGTGGACTGGAACTTATGAGTAGAAGTCACAGATTTGCCAATTTGGTCTCCATCGAAGGAAAACCATGTGAGAGTCAGGTTTCTCAGGAATGGGCTTGCTCTTCAGGTAGTGAGCTCCCTGTCTTTGGAGGCATTTAAGTGAGGCTGAAAGAGGTATACCCTGCCAGTCATTTCCAACTCTGTGCCCAACCAGTAGGATGCCTTATTCTCTGATGATAGATTTTCTTCCCAACTATGATGAGATCTGGAGCCAGAGGCAGAGAGAAGTCAATGGAGTAACAATTCCAATGTTCACTTGTAGCCCCTACTCTAACCGCTTGTGGCTCCAATACCCAATCAGACGGGAGAAGGTGGCCTGTGGCTCCTTCAGAGAAGCACTTGATCATGTCACGTTGACCCTCCGTTGTAAGCTCCAGGAAGGCAGACACACTGTTTGGTGCCTATTTGGAGCAGATGAAGACCTTCCCCCAGACATCATGTCTTCTGTTATGAAAACAATCCAATCGTTAACATGTGAGTTGCTTTGTTTTACAGGCACTTCTATTCACGCCACTCTAAGACCACACACACTGAGTGATCTTGAGAGAGGATAAGAGGAATTTTACATCCTGAAGGCACAGGTAAGCTTGATACCCACAATGGTGGTGGGCAGCCGCAGAGGGGAGCAGATTCCTGGGGGCGTGCACGGGTGCCCAGCATGGTCTGAGCTGGAAAGGTCAGGAAGTGTCCAGGGGAGGTGATTCCAGATGTGTGGAATGACGGTACTGATGAGGTTTGGCAAGGTGGGGGAGAGGACAGACCCGGGAGGTGACTCCAGAAGCCTCCCTCTGCTCCTCACTGGCTCTGTTCTCCTGGGCAAGTTACGAATGCTCTGAGCCACACTTTCCTCACCTGTAAAATGGGATAATAAATAGCACTTACTTCATGCGGCCATCAATAATAATATTTATTGGGCGCTTTTAATAAAGACTGCACAGTATGACTTCTTTGTTCCTCGCGCTAAGCGAAAGGCAGGAATTAGTGTTAGCCCCATTTCATCAATGCAGCAGTAAGTGTGAGTCACCGGCCAAGGTCACGGCTTGTGGAGGGGCTGGGAGGCCGATGGAAGCACTCGGAGTCTGTGTTCCCAAGCCCTCTGACCCCAGCGTCTACGAGGATAACGTGAGATCATACGCTGGAATCCATCCCAGAAGGTCTGGGCTTAGCCCTTCTTCCTCTCCCTCTTTGCCTTCATCTTTCACACCTCGGAAGTCTCATCCTTCTTTTTATCATTAGCATCATTACAATGAATAAACATGCCCTGTAACCTGATGGGCAGAAGAGAATGTCCAGCCCTTTCGTCTACGGCTAAACTCTCACAGGGTGCAAGCATCTGGTACAGTGCATGGCGCACGATCAGCGCTAGTACATTTGCGTTGAATGAATAAATGAATGAAACGAGAGGATGACTTATAGTCCCCATAGGAGAACCTAGGAAGATTTGCTGGAGGACGGGGAGCTCAGAGCACCCTCAGAGCCTCCTCCCCGCCTCTGTGGGCCTCAAGGGGCATGCCCCTCAGAGACCCTAAGCCTCTCTGCTCTCTTGGGAGAGCTACGTCTGCTCTCTGAGCCACACCTGCCTTACCTGTCGATGGGTTCAAGCGCGGTACCTCATTCATATGGTTACCGTAATATTTATTGGGTGCTTTCAATAAATATTGTATACAAGTGCGATTTCTTTATTCCTGGACAAAAATGGGACCACCAGGACTTCTCCGCGTGGTTCTTCTCATGGCGCAGCCACCAAAATCCAGGGCCCCTGGGCAGAGAGCCTGCTGCCAGCTGGCGCGGAGACAGAAACGCCATCTCCAAGTCCAGATGCTCTCGTGGTCGGCAAAGAGTAGAACAAATCCCACAGGAGTATTGATCGAAACCATTACGGATTCATGGAGACAACATGCAGGCTGGGGACGGGAGTCAGCTGCCACTGTCTATTTCCATACGGTAATATTAACACGCGCCTTTGCTTTATGAAGTAGAATTTGTTACGGCTGATGAGCCGTAAAAATTTCCGGGGGGGGAAAAAAAAGGAAAGGAAAAAAACTATAAATACATTTGTAATTGTAACAGGGATTACCATGTAACTGAGAGGGGAAGATAGCTAATGACAGAGGCAGAGGCCAGCTCAGCCGGGAGGGTCTTGGCTCCGGGGCAAAGCTGAGAGGCGATGCTGAAGCAGAATCATTCCTGGGAGGCTCCGGAAGGAAAAGCTAACAGGCACGGAGCTCAGGGAGCAGACCAAGAAGAAGGGGGAGCTAATTCCTTTGGAAACTGCTTATTGAGAGCCTACTATGCACCTGGCAGAGGGGAGAGGATGCAATGGGATTGGCCCCCAGTGGACATCAGTCGGGCGCCAGGATGGAATTTAAACAAGAGAATCACGTGATCAGCTTCTTCCTCCGGGAAGCTCACTCTGGCTGGAACATGCAAAATGACTGGAAGGGACAAGAGTGAGCATAGGGAGGTGTCACCGCCTGGCCTCAAGTCTGAACAAGTGGTGGCCTGAATTAACACAGAGAGGAGACAGAAGGGAGACTGTCCAGGGGCGTTAAGAAGTGGAGGATTTGGGGACTGGCAATGAGTGGCTGTGATAATTTCGACAAAGTCAAGTATGATGGCCTAGGTTTCTGGCTTTAGCCACCTGTGGGGGGGATGGGACCCTCACTGAGACGGCGGGATGTTTAGCTCAATCGTTGCCAGATTACATTGGAGAGAATACACATATACCCATGGAGACGTCCAGTGGACGGCTAGTCAGGAGTGATCCGAGCTGGAATAGAGACTGTAAAGTTGCCAAGAGGAAAACGATCATTAGAGCCGAGCAGGGAGGGGGCGAGAGGTGAGAGAGCCCAGGAAGAGCGAAAGGACGAAGGAGAGAGGCGGTCCAAGACCAAAGTGGAGGTCATTTTGATGTTTAAGGAGCTGGCAGAGGAAAAATGGAAGGGACTGAGGAGGCGGGTAAGAGAAGTAAAGAGGTTGTGGTGCCAGGACAGCTGAGGCTTGCTCTGGCCTGGACCCCCTATGGCCAGAGGTGGGTGTCTGCAGGACACTTAGTCAGGCCATGGCTGCTGTCAGTGGACAGACAGTTCTGGGGGCTATTCTTCTTGACCGGAAAAGTCATCAGCATCTTGAGAATCCCAGGCCCTTCAGTTTTATGCAATGTTGGAGGGAAAGGCATCTTTGGAGGTTTGAATCAAGGCTCTTCCATTTAGTGGCTCCAGACCTTGGATGCGCAGAGTGCCATTTTAGAGCCTCAGCTTTCTCTTCTGTAAAACCCTACCCTTCAAGACAGTTGTGGGGTCTGAATGAGATGGGCGGAAGGAGCTTGCCTGCTGTACTCAACACATTTCAGTTTGGTTTCATCCAACACACTGAGCTATCTGGCCCAGGACAATGTGATCTTAAAAGAAGCATGAGGGTAAATCATCTTTAAAATGGGCAGAGTGTGGAGGGTGCTTAAGAGAGAGTGGATGCCGGGGTGCAGCCTGAGTAGTCATGGGAGCTCCCTAGAAGAGGTGCGCTTCTAGTAGCTTCCAGGAATGATGGAGAGTGGCTCAAAGGAGCATGAGGAGGTGAATGTTCGGAGGTGAGCCTGAGGTCTCTAGGAGGCAGACGAGCGCGTAGAGAGGAGGATGGTCTGGCTGGATGAAGAATTCAGCCCTAGGAGAATGTGATGACCAGCTGAAGGGAGCGTGCACAGCCAGGTGGCCCCAAGTCAGCTGCGGACAGCATGTACCACCCACGGTCTCAATTCCTTCCAGGAGTGAGAAAGAGAATCCTGTCTCCAGGGAACTCCCTCTGGTAGGAAGGCTGCATTTTTCATTCCTTGTTTACACTTTGGAGTTAAAAATTTTTGCTTCTTCCCTTCTCCCCTAAGCCCATGTGGCCCTATACACAAACATCTCAATATACAAAGATAAAATGGTAATCCGAATTTCCTAAGCTTCAGGATCCAAACAAAGAAGAGCGGGGAGGGCCAGGGTGGGGAGGAGGTGGGACTTGGACAAAATCTAGAGCATACCAGCCCTGCTCTCTGGTCATGATCAATATGTTCTCCAAAGTGCCTTTTAAATTACTGTCGGAGGCAATGTGCCATATTTATGTATATACATGCTTAGAGGTGACACGAGGGAGAAATGCAATTTCTATTATGAAATCATAATGTACATTTATCTTCAGGAATAACACATCGAAATGTTGGAGTGAGAAAAGTTGAAAAGCAATCTGTCTATAAATAAAGACCGCAGACATCCTGACATTTTACGATGTGGGGAATTTTAGCAAGAATTTCTCCTTTGGACACATTCCCCCAAGGGATCGTGTTCAAACTCCAACTTCCTGGAGGACAGCATTCGGAAGTCAAGAAGACTCCTTGCTCGTGGGCAAAGCCCAGGAAGTAGACTTTGCTTGTCTGAGGACGGGGTTGGGCTGGGGCCAAGGGTACGTGCCAATTCACGATAAACTCCGTTCTTAGCCTGGCAAGAGTATCTTGAGAAGATGCTCAGATACTGAGTATGTAGATTTCAGGTTCTTGTGGTATATGTATCCTTCTCTCAGGGACTAGCCAAGTGGTATGAAAACGCAGGCAAATGCACAGGAAGTCTCGGGTGTCTCAGGGATCGCCCTCCCCCATGTCATGTCACACTGGCTCCGTGACCTCTAGACTGCACCCTTGGCCTGGGGCTGCAGAGTCCAGAGGTCACTGCGGTCGTGACCTTCTAGACTCATGGCCAAGCAGCAACCTCTGCAAGAACAACAGGCAAATTTCAATGCTGAGAAGAGGAGTGTGGTTGGGGGACACCTGGGGACGGAGAAGGGTTCTGTCATCCTTGTTTCTGACCCCAAACACTTCAGGCCAGGGAATGCTGCTCCTGCTGATTCGCCTGTCATTCAGTCAGTTAGTCCTTCCTCTGCTTACTTGCTCATTCGCTTTGCCACCTTGGCAGAGCACCTTCCAAGTGCTGCACAGAGCTGAGGATGCAAGACGACTATGACGCCCTCTCTGCCCCTGGGGAGCTCACAGTACTCCAGACCGACGTGTGAGTGGCAATTACCAGGAAGAGAGAGATGTTAAAGGTACTATGGGGCCCCACACGGGAGGGGGCACGTCTGACTCAGCCTAGGGAATCAGACAAGGTTTCCTGAAGGACCGTCTGGAAGGATGAGTAGAAAATAGTCAGGTGGGAAAAGAGAGGAGATACCAGGTAGAGGAATGGCAGAAGGTCCCAACAGGCAAATGGGTCCTGGCTAAATGCAAGGAACCCCCAGGCCTGGAGAGATGAGTCCAAGTTTATGCTGTGTCTCGGGTAGATATGAGGTAAAGCACGAGGTGGTCTAGCTTCTTCAAAGGAGCATGGACTTTGGAGTCAGACCCAACTTCAAACCCAGCCCTGCTGCCCATTAGCCGGGAGAGCCTGGGCAAATGTCAGTCTGCCTTTTTCCCTCTGGTACAACGAAGCTGGTAAAATGGTCCCTTCCCAGAAGTGGAATGATGACCTGTTGTGAGGGTGACTGAGCGGTCTGTCAGCCTCCAAGCCAGTGTCCGGCACAGAGAAGGGGCTCAGGAAACTTCCTGTAACAATCAGTAGTCGTAGGATCGTTATGGCTTTGAGGCACTACAGCCACTGAGGAGGGCGGGCGGGGTGGTGACAGGAGTGGGCGCTGCCTCTCTCTGGGCCTCAGTCGTTCTATCTGCAGAGTCCGGGCTCAGAGCCCCTGGGCCTGCTGTCCCCGGACTCCCACACTCCCCTGAGGAGCCCCAAGGGCCCAGCCCAGGAACCAAGATGGCAGCAATGCCACCTGGTCTCCAGGTGCTCTTCCATCAGCATTGCCAAACTTTGGTCTGTCCGAAGAGGAGCGGCCAGAGCCAATTATATCTGGTCCCCAAGTGTCTAATGGACCCTATAAGGAGAGGGCCTGCTCCCCTGGACAAGTCTGGCAGCCCTCGGGGCTCTGGCACCTTAACCCTCGCCAGGCAACGCACACTCAGCAGCCCTCAGTCTCCCTGGCAAATCTTAACTGGAGCGCTGCCTTTATCACCCCCAGGCCTTGTAGGCATTAGCACCCCGTTTTAACAGGGAGGTGGCTTGCCCAGTGCTCCCCCATAACTTAGGGCACTCAGGCTACCGCTGTGGATCAGACCCGTGCCCTGCCCCTAAAGCGCTCTGCCGGCTGCGGGGCGTCACTTCACGCATTTGGGCCTGTCTGGGAGCGTGAGCAAACAACGGCGGCTGCCTCGTTGGATCTGGCAATGGTGATGTGAGACCATTTGGGGGAGGCATGTAGGAACCAGTTACGACGCAGAAGCTGTTGTCTCTATTGTAACGTATATTGGCACGACTATTTCTGTTCTTAAAAGAAATCAGCCACCTGCCCGCGAAGACTCGTTTCTAGAAGCTAGAAGTCCTTTACCTCGCCAGGGTTGGAAGGCAGCAGCTAAGATCAGTAGTGAAGCTGGAGCAGAAGGAAGGCCTGGGCAGTCCGACCACCACGGACAAGGGCAGCAGCAAACACGTACTTACACCTGTTGCTTACTGTCTGCCAGGCATGATGAAAGCGATTCCCATTTGTCCACTTATTTAGACCTCCCAACAGCCCTGTAGTAGGGACTACTGTCCTATTTCATAAGCGATGAGACCAAAGCTGCTGGAAGCTCACACACACACACACACACACACACACATACACGGGCTCGGACCCTCCCTGTCCCCACAGTGTTTCTGAGCAGAGTTTATGGGAACAATGCTTTGGGCTTCCTTACATTTGTTTTGTGTCTGAGCAGGAGGTGAACTTAGGAGCAGGGGGAGCAATCTCTGCCTAGGAGGTTCCCTGGGGAGGCTCATTTACTCAGAACGAGCTCTTCCTAAGTTCCTGGCACTGAGTGGGAGACGGAAATCAGCAGGGCATGGTCCCTTCCCCGTCTTAGTGGAAGACGGATGAGGATGAGTTGGGTGGGTGTGCCATGACAGGGAGGGTTCCTACAGACCTCGCTTCCTGGAGATGGGGTGATGGACTTGGCAAGGAGTGTAGGAGAGGGGAGCTCCTGCTCACTAAATGACTGACCCTCCCTTAGGGCTGTAAGCTGGGATCAAAGTGAGGCTTCCCCAAGTGAAGAGGTTGAGACAGGACTTAGCACAGAATCTGGGTTCCAGATGGGCCCACCACAGGCTCTAGGAGAGGCCAGTGCAGTGTCATCTTGGAGAAAGGTAAAATTGGCTCTGATAGCAGGAGGACAACAGTCCCCCAAACCTGGAGAGAAAGAGCAAAGGAGATGGTCAGCACCATGGAAAGATGGAGCTGCTGGCAGATGACAGCAGAAGGAAGGGGAGGAAAGGGAAGGAGAGAGGCTTAGGGAAGAGATACAGCTGGGAATGAAAAGGTTGGGGGAAGGAAGGAAAGACAATGAGTGCCAGGGTTGGGAGCTGAGCAGAGCTGCTTTGTCTGCGGGTGGGGTGGGCACTGAAGAGGGGCAAACACAGTTTATCTGCCCCCACCCCAAAATGTCATCCTCCCCCTTGGCCTGGGAAACTCACTTCACAGGGATTCTGAGTGCCTCACCCCAGGTTTCCGTCGCTCCCAGATCCCTGAGCATGCACCTGACCCTTACACATGGACGTCTCTTGTCTCATTCCATCCTCTAGGTGAAATAAGAAGTACCCTCAATTAAAGATGACAAACAGAGACTCGAGGATGTGTAGACACTGACCTAGGATCCCCCACCTGTGTCTACCTCCCAAGCCTTGGCATTCCTTCTTGTGTGTGTGTGTGTGTGGGGGCAGTCAGGTCCCCATCTCTTCTGGGGACTTGGGCTCACAAGAGCAGCAGTCTGGGGTCCTGGAGGGGGCAGCAGGCCTGAGTTCTGGCTAGGAGTTCCTACTCTCCTTGACCTCAGTTTCTGCATCTGTACAATGGGGATCCTAACCCAGGAAACCTTGAGACAGCTGGTGGCTCCAGTAAGGGGGTGGGTGTGGATGTGGTCCATGCTGTCTTCATCATCATTGGAACCATCACCTCTCTTCAACCTCCCATCTCCACCCCAGCCACCCCTCCCACTCTACCAGCTTGAACCATCATGGGTCCATAAGGCTCCCTCAGCGCAGTGCCTTTAGGGGGGGGCCTGCTGGGGCTGGGGGCTCCTGCTTTCCCCCAACGGGTCACAGGAGTTTAGCCTCCGCTTCCTTGTTTCCTAGAGGTTGTTTTTACTGCACAGGTTTCTTCTTCTTTTTTCTCTTTATTTATGTGGGGTTTTTTTATGGGGATTACTTTACGATCAGAAATTTTGTTTTTTTGTGGCAGCAGCCAGGCCCGGTGTTTATGAGAGCTTTCAGGAAGGTATATGAGGCTGTGGCCCAGACCGTTCCTTCTGGATCCCGCCAGTCCAGGGCAGTGGGAGGTGGGGGCAGATGGAGCTGTTTGTGTGTGGGTTTCCCCATCCGCCTCCTTGGGTCCAAGGCTGTTCCCAGGGCAGGGATCCCTCATGACTTGTCTGGGAAGAGAAAACCAAGAGAGATGTAGGTCGGTCCCCCACTCACACACGGTCTCATTCATTTCTTCCCTCCCTCTGGGAGTTTCTTTACTTGTAAAGTGGATGTGTTTGGAGTAGCTATTTGGGAAATTGTTGCGACCTCCTTGGCACAGGACTGGCAGGTAGAATACAGAATAGATCTGAGTCCCTCTGCTCTTTCCCTCTCCCTCAGACATACGGAAATACAGGTCCAGCCTCACTTCACACTTATAACTTTCTGTGATTCCATAATGATAACAGATAATGTTTTCTGCATATTCACCCAGAGCTAGACACTTTGCCGAGCCCTGTATGTCTTTGGTTGTACTTGCTCCTCACACCAATCTCATGAGGTGAGAACTATCATCATACCCATTGACAGATGAGCAAACTGAGGTTCAGAGAGGTTCTGCCCCTTACCCAAGGTCACCCTGCCCGTCAGAGGTGAGGCAGTGATCAGCACCTGAGAAGTCTGACTCCAGAAACCACATTCTCAGATTTGAACCCCATCTAGGAATTGTGACAGGAGACAGGAAGTAGAGTTGGGCACGCCGTCTGGAGGGGGGAGTTTCATCCCAGTTTCTAGCAGGGAGCTCCTGGTCCCCAGGACACCCAGTCCCCACCCTAAGGAAACAGAGAGCAGTGGTGCCCAAGGCTCTGGACACTGAGATCGACGCTGGGCCTCGTGGGATGACGGCTTGAAGGAGGGTACCCTGAACCGCGGTGGACATTTGTCTCGTTTTGACCAAAGACAACACACTAGCAATGGGATGACGCAAAGGCAGAAGGAAGGACTTCCAGATAAAGTGGGCAGCAGGAGAAATATAAAGCAACGATGCTCCTACATGGGAATTTTCTAAGAGAAGGACTGATTTCCAAGGGGTGTGTGTGGAGGCAGAGGGTCTGGAAGAGATTCCCTCACAGCCTTTTCTGCCTGGGCAGAGAACAGAAACCCCCTGCTGCGGAATAACTGTGAAACGACAGCGTGCCAGTCTCCAGGGCCTCCTCTTCCCACCCACCCACCCCAGGGCCCTCTCTCCCCTCCTGGCCTCCTGGGCCCTGGAACAGCTATTTAATGGGTGGTGATGCCGCGCTGATCGCGCACAGTCTTGTCTGCCAGCAGGACGGCCCTGGGAGCGGGATGCAGCAATGCGGCTGTGTATCCTGCTAAGAGATATTTAATAAATATGCAAATTGCTGCCTCTACCTCCTCAGGCAGGTAAGGCACGGGTTGAGGCTGGAGTTAAGTATTAAATCTCTGCATAGCATGGAACGCTCAGCACCGAGGCAGGGACTAGAGCTACACTTCCTGGGAAGACTTCCATCTGGCACCTTAGAGCCACTGCTTGGAGGATGGAAGAGAGCATGAGAGGCAGAGAAGTGCCTACAAAGGGCTATTGTACGTAAGGAGGCTGCGCGTGCTGTTGGCAGACGGAAAGGCAATTTACTCAGCCATGCAAACAGTACCCTACCAGCCATCTACCCTCCATCCCATGGAGATCCATCTAGTTATTCACCATCCATCCATATCCACTAAACTCACCCTCCAAACCATCACTCCACGCATCCAACCTTGTACCCATCCATCCGTTCATCCTTTCACTTCCCCACATCCAAACACCCAACCACGCGTCATTGTTCCATCCATCCATCCGTGTCCATGTACTAACTCATCTATAAATCTGCCATCCATCTATCCACTCACTGAACTATTAAACCATCATCCAACCAGATGCCTACCACACATCCATCTACCTTCTTACCTGTACATTAACCATCCATCCGTCCGTCCGTCCATCCATCCATCCATCCTTATTCTATTTCTTATATGCCTGTTCTAGGCACTGAGAATGCAGAAAAAAATCGGACAGGTTCCCTTCCCTTGAGGACTCGACAGCATATTGATGGAGACTAAGTGTACAAGACGGAATGTGATTGGGGGCACCCAATGCCTCCTGCTCTATGTGGCTGAGGGGAAGATCTCATCTAAGATCTCCCTTCTGGGAAAATCAAGAAACTCTTCCTGGACGAGGAAGCCTTCTACTGGAACGACGCGCACTGATTGCTCTGCTGCTCCCAATCCGAAGTTAGCTCAGTTTATGGCACCTATTTTTCTTGAGCACGGGATGGAGAGATGAGTCAGTCATGACCTCTGCCCCTACGATGCTCCTGGTCTGGGACGGGAGAGAGCTATAGAAAACACAAATCACATGCAGTAATAGAGGACCACAGAGCCCGCGAGCAGCAAAATGGAGCGTATGGCCATCCTGGATGCCTGGGGATGGGTGTCGGGAGAGCAGGGCAATTTCCAGTTAGGCCTTAACTCACGTGGGACACACACACCTCACCTGGCATTTAGGTCACGGCGTGTAGGTGTGTGTCTGCACATTCTGGAATCCAGGCCTGGCTTAATCTTGAACTGATCATGAGTTGCCGACGTGTAAGGGAGAGGCTGTCTGAGATACGCTTGCTTTGTTCATTAACTTTGCAAGTCAGGGATAGCCTGAGAGGCTTGGCAAGAGGGCTGGTTTGAGAGTCTGGCAGACTTTCATTCCAGTTCAGGCTCTGCTCTTTACTAAAGGTGAGACCCGGCAGCTCCTGGTTCCTCCTCTTGTAAATGAGGGGAGTGATGTCTCCCTAGAGAGTGGCGGGACCACGCAATGAAACGCGCCTTGTGGGGAATACAGGCAGAAGGCTCCCAGGCAGAGCCTGTGGGGGGCTAGGCCCTTGGGGGCAGAGGCTCCTCTGCTGCTGCTCTGCAGATGGCCCCACCCCTCTCCCATCCCCCTCTGCCTGCCTCCACCAGAATCAGAGCCGCCTCCTGATGGAGCTTCAGCGGGTCCAACTTGGTCACTATTTGATTCACTAATTCGCATACCACATGCCCGGATGGACGACCCTCTCTGCCCAGTGACCAGTAAAACACCCCCTTCCCATCCCCTCACCGAGTGCAGAAGGCCCTGAAATTTCCTGCAAGTACCCTCCCTCCCTGAAGTACTCCTCCTTCCTCCCTCCTCCCTTCCAAGCTGGAATGGAATTATATAGGTTTTTTTTTTTTTTTTTGCCATCGTCTTCTATAGACTGTGTGTTCCAGGGAACCATGGGTAATCTCAGATGCAAATGTCCTATGCAAATTCAACTGCCAGTTAAAATTAGGAAGCCCAAGGCAGACGTGGGTTTCGAGGCTGTAACTGGAATCTCCACAGAGCCTTGATTTAAACGTGCAAGTGACGCTGGCAGCTTGCAAGATGGAGCAACCGGCCCAGTTCAGGATCATGACGTTCTGTCTCTCTCTCCTTCTCTCTCTGTCTGTGTGTTGGTAAAGCAAGTGTGGGCCACTTACCTAGAAGATTTGCAGCCGTTTTTCAGGCTTGTATTCCCACTCAGTGGTTCTCAACCAGGGGCAATTTTGTCCCCGAGGGGACATCTGGCAATGTCTGGAGACATGTTGGTTGTCACAACTCGGTGGGAGCTCCTGGCAGCTGGTGGGGATCTAGCCGGATGCTGTTAAACCTCCCGTGATACACAGGATGGCCCCCACAGCAAAACGCCAACAATACTGCAGCTGAGGAGTCTTGTCCAAATCTCCTTTAAGCCCATGAGAATCACGGGAATCAGGAGGACAGGGGGAGGCGGAAGACAGGTGATTAGTCGGTTGTTCCCTTTGCCGTGAAAGGAGAGTTGAGTTCACCACACCTGTCAGCTCACCGCCTGTTATCATGTTCTTACACCGCCTCCCTCTTTTTCTGCGTCCTTTGATTTTTCTCTCTTATCCCCCCAAGTCTGCCCCAGCCCCCTCCCACCTGCCGCTCCACCAGCCCAGTCCAACACCTCTAATATATGTCCTGAGATATGGATGCTTCCTGTAAAATCCATGGGTTGTTGATCATGCAAACGCGTTTTAATTTACATAAATGGTATTGGGCTATACATCTCATTCTGTTGCTTAAGTTTTTCACTTAATGCTGTGTTTTTAAGATCTACCTGCGTTGCTGTGTGTAAATCTCATTCGATGCTTCTGACTGCTACGGAAGTTTCTAGGGAGAAACCTGTCCCCCTAACCATGGACACCCAGACTGCCCCCTGGCACCTATGAGATGGTTTTCCTGGGGTCTTCCAAGAGTGGGACGGTGGAGGCAGAGGCACGTGATACTTCATTTGCCTAAATTCTGCCAGGTTTCTTCCAGAACATGGGACTCCCCACATTACTGTGAACACATATCACTACCCAAATTTCTCATGTTTTCCAATCTGAGTGGTATGGTGGTATATGATATTATTGCTTCACTTTGGGGAAGAAAAGTGAAATTTTTGAAAAGTATTTTCTAGGACCTAAAAATAAGTCATCTATTTAACAGGGAGCTGGCCCGTGGGACCTGTTTTCCACCTATGTGCACCTGAGGCAGTTGAAGTTTAGAGAGAGAGCTCATCAGTACGCTTGTCACTCCTCAAGTAAATATTTATTGGGGGTCTTCTCTGAGCTAGCATCCATGCTGAGCATTCAGGATGGAGTGGTTAGCAATGTAGATGTGTCCCCTTCCCCTGTGGTGCCATGGATGTGTGGGGAGACCGTGAGCCTTCACAAGTGATGTCGGGGGCAGGGGACAGGGAGCCAGAGAGAACTTTCTCAGGAAGGGACGAGAGATGGCAGGAATTACCCAGGCAATAGGGGAGCGAGTTCCCAGGCTTCTCAGAGCGTTGACCTCCCGTCTATGGATGAGACGGCACACCTGGGCCCGGTACGGAGCCCACATTTAAGAAATGTGAGATGAACATCATGGCCGGGCTCTAGGGCAGGTGCTGACAGAAGAAGATGAGGAATCAGAAGTCCTGCCCTACACAGGTGAGGGGCACACAGACGGCCTCCCGTTCCTGGAAGCTGTGTGCAAGGTGAGGACCCATTGGGGAGACAGGGAGGGAAAGATGGGGATGGACAGGAAGGTAGGGGGTTCAGTGGATGTGAGAGGGGGTCAGGAGGACGGGGCATCCAGAGAATTGAGGACGGATTGGGCGGGACCAAGCCTGGAGGCCACCTCAGAGGCGGCAGCAATGAGATCGGGAAGCACAGCAGGCACCTCTCTCGCCTAAGAGGCCCCTCCATGGAAGCTTCGGGCTGGGTTATCATTGCCAGGTTTGGTAGGTGGGGAGTTAAGACTGAGGAGGATGTCTCCTGGGCCCGTGGTTTTCATGCTCATGTGAGTCCTTCCTGTCCTGCGTTACCTGGGACTTCCGGGGGACGAGGACTAGAACTTCCTCCTCAGCCTGGAGCTCCCTGAGGTCAGCGGCCTCACCTCCTCCATCAGACTGGGAGCTCCCTGCAGGCAGAGTTCTACGCCCCTCCTGGACTTGCAGACTCACGGATATCCAGCACTGTACCAGCAGGGCCTCGTGGCCCCAGCGCGCTGGCTGAGTGTTTGCACTTGGGGTGACGTCCCCCTCCAAGCAGCCGTATTGGAAGGGGGTGACGAAGGCCAACTCCTGCTCCCCCCTCCACCCCCACCTGCATACATGTACCTGTATTCCACGAGAACCTGTGAACACAAAACCTCAACGGCTCCCCGTCCTGACCTTTTCCCTGGGTACCCAGATGTCCTCGGAAGCCTTGGGGTGCACAGAACACTCTTTTCCCCTCTCTGTTTTGAGAGGGAACCTCCAAAGACCTAGCCTCTGAGAGATCCAACCCCCTTTCAGAGCCTCCATGGGGACCGCCTCCTCCTGGGGCCCATCCTACCGCCTCTCCTTGTGGGGACCCCGCCCTCCCCTCGGAGCAGCCCAGGTCTCCTTCCCTCCGGCCTCCCTCTGTCGCCCAAGGAGGGGGCTGTCCCTGCAGAAGCACAGTCTTCCCAGCTCCAGCCTCCACTCCATCTGCATACTTATCAAGCCTGGGGCCCGAGGCCATTAGACTTCAAAGACTATATAAAATGTGTTTAGTTATTGTGTGTTTCTTTTTAATATCAGAAAGCTGTATTATCAGGGGGAGAGGGCCAGAGCCACGGAGAGAAATAAAGAAGAAAAAAACCACTCAGGAAAAAGATTGTGGCTGCGAGGGGGGAAAGGGAGAAGGAGCTTCCTGCCCATAGGGGCTGTGAGCTGGTTTAAAGCAAACCTGGGTGCATTCGTGGGCCAGGGAGGTGGGGGCGGGGAGGGAGCTCTCTATTCCCAGAATAAAAGAGAGAGGGAAGAACGGAACGGAGGTGAAATCCACCTCCAGCCTCTTTGCAGACCTTGCAGTGAAGTCGCAGTCCTGGAATCCAATAGCCTGGCATGTGCTAGTGACTTTCAGATTTCTAAGCTTTGATTTCCTCAGCTGTAAAATGAGGTAACAATGGTGCCCAAACTCAGGGTTCTTTGGAGAATGCAGTGGGCTGATGGCTGGAAAACATTTGATGAGCAATAGTTTACTTTTGGAGAATGGAGGCCGAGCTTAGGCTGACTGGCTTCCCTGTGATTCTGCAGGGCAGGGATGGACAGCCAGCCAGAGGTGTGTATATGAAAATGTCCCTGAAATGTCTCCAAGACGGGTCACAGGTGAAGGGGCTTGGAGGCAGGGCCTTACGTGCTCGCATCAGCTGAGTCCCAGACGCCGCTGAGCACCTGCTCAGCCTTGTGTCACCTCAACACCATCGTGGCAAGAGCCGGCCATGGAGGAGGCTGCCTCGATGTGTACCTGGAGACTGCGCGTGAGCAAAAGGATGCGTGAGCAAAAGGATGCTTAAAGACAGACCGTGCCAGGAGACGCTTCCCACGTACCGTCTCAACGCATCTTCACCCCCACCCTGCGAGGTAGGACATGACTCCCACTTTTCCAGACAAGGTGAAGCTCAGGGGAGGGTCCCCTGGATGTGGGGGTGCTCCAGCTACCCCAGCTCCTCCATCTTTTCTATAAGTCTCCCCTTCTCTGCCTTTTCCAAGTCCTGCTGTTCCTTCAAGGGCTTTTCAGCCTTGTGCTGTCTAAACCTCCAGAGGCAACCTGGGGTGTCCACTTAGGCAATGAGGGGAGGCTGAAAGAGCTGAACGAGCCCAGGAGGGGAGGAAAATGCTCCCCCAACAGCACGCAGCCCCTGGCACCAGGGCGACACTGGCCAACGTCCTGCTCAGAATCAAACCTCAAACCTAAACAGATGGAAGCCCAACAAACCTGTTCCTTTACCTTTTCAGGGCACTGAAAATGCAATTACCTTCTCCCTAGTCTAGGAGGAGCTCATAAAGAGACTGATCAGAGATAAAGCCTCTGCCACGAGTAAGCGGCCATAACTCATTCAACAAGCACACATTAGGGGTCTATTATATACCAAATGCTTTGCTAGGCACTAGACATGATCTAGAAGTGACCTCAAGAATGCACCTAGCAATGCGTGTTTGTCTCTACCTCTATTTCTCCAGTCGAGTCCTCTCTCTCTCTCTTTCTCTCTCTCGTTATCTTTGTAAATTATACACACATCGTGTGTGTGTATACTTGTATATGTATACAAATATATATACATATGCATCATGTAGATCTTTAGGGATGGATGGGATAAGATATATTCCAACAAATACCAGTAAATAAGGACGGAGTGCCCAGCTCCCAATGGCTAGGCACCGGTATTCTGAAGCAGCTGTCACATCAACCCTCACCAGCCACTTGCAGTTTGCCCCATGCACGCACATCTCTGGCCTCACTTAACTTTGCAGAAAGCCTGTGAGGCAGACAATGAGATAGGCTCAAGGAGGTTACGTGACTTGCTCAAGGTCCTACAGCTAAGAGCTGGAAAGCCTGTGTCCGCTATAAAAGCTTGAGGACAGACCAGTACATTAGGACAATCTGACTCCGAAGGTCATTGTGCTTCTGTTATTTTACGTCATTCCAGGCAGTCGTCTATCTTTCCCTAGAACCCTCCTTTGGATCACTCCATCTCCATGGCTTATCATGTGGGCTCCAGGGACTCTCGGAAGTAGGATGCACGGCTTCAAACATAGGCTGGATCTGCAGTGTGAAGTCTGATGCTTCTGGGCCCCGAGCAAGACAAATAAATCCAGGGGCGTGGATCACCGAGGCGAGGGCTTGCAGCCTCTCAGTGCTTGGCAGAGACGGAGAGGGATGATCCATGTGGAGAGTCGAGTGGAGGACATCCCTGAACAGCCAATGAAACCACTTTTAATGATTTCGAAGAATATATGTTCAAGTTCCAAACCAATCTCAAGACCTAGTGAAGCAGAGATAACTGGGGCTTCGGCCATGCAAGATAAACTAGCAAAATCTAAAATGCAGGCAATTCTGTTTTACATTAAGGCAAGTGAAAATCAACAGGATTCCTCTCCTTCTCTCATTGCTGTTTGACGCGCAGTTACCCACAAGAAAATGCTCCCGCGTCTAGAAGACAGCCTGGCACGGAGGAAATACTGAATGAATGAATGAACGAATGAATGAATGAGCGGCTTGCTTTGTGTCTGATCATTGCAGCCAGAGGCTTGAGCATAAGCTGATTAGGGGATGCAATAAGGAAAGTGGACATTTGGGATTAAAGAGGAAAATGTGAACAGTACACCGATCTAATCACTGGTTTGTAAAATGCAATATTAATTAATGAATGCAATTAATTTCGTAAATGCTTATTTAACTTGTGTAAACTGGGATTATGCTCCAGGAGAAGGTTTTTCATTTTAGGCCCCTGATGTGCTGCTGTGTAGTCTCCGAGCTGGTTGTCCTTCAGTTGGACACCTGCCCCCAATCCAAGCACTTCTGACCCAAGGAACAGAATGGTGTCATCCTTGTTCTAGAAAGAGTCCAGGGTGGGGCCTACCGGTGGGTGGAGCCACTTCCCTTGAGAGGAGCTTGTGATCAAGGCAGGTGCCTCCATACACCTGCAAGGGGCTTCGTTACCCTGCCTGCACCTCTTCCTTTTCCCATGACTCTAAAGATGCCTCTTCTTCCCTCTTTCATTCTGAGTGGCTTGTGGCTCTGCCCAGGGGCTGGAGTCAGGCCGCCTTCATTCAGATTCTGACTCTACCACTTCCTCGCCATGTGGCCTTGGACAGACTAGTTAACCTTTCTGAGAATCTGCTCTCGCATCTGCAAAGTGGGCCTGCTGCTAGTAACCACCTCCTAGAGCTCATGGAAGGGTTAGATGAGATGGGGCGTGGAAAGCCACGCCCCCTTCTACCCCCGGCTGTATGTGAGTCATCTGGAGAGCTTTTGAAGAAAGCCAGCGTCCAGGTTGTACTCTAAACCAATTAAAACAGAATATCTGGGGAACTGGGCTTGGATGTGGGTGTCTTTTCAGTCTCCCGAAGTAGTTCTGTATGCTGTTGAGTTTGCACACCACTGATGTAAAGTTCTGAGCAGACTGTCTGGTACCTAAGGAGGACCCAGTAAATGTGAGCTACTTCTGTCATTCAGCACCCCCTATTTATTGGAACCCCTACCAGGCACCAAGTCCTGTGTTAGGTCCCTGGTTTGGGGGATTCAGTGGTAAAATAGATAGACTTGGGTCCTGCCCTGCTAGAATTTACAGTCCTGATCTGATATGAGCCGGTTCTGCCACGTACAGCCACATATGCTCCCCTGCGCCCCCAGTGAAGTGTGACCTCTGAATCACATTTGGTCACACTCAATGAGGACAACTCAGCGCCTCCGAAAGTGACATGTCTTGTCCCAGAGCGGGTACCCCAGCAGTTCCTGGAGTGCCTTAGCATTGCATTAAGAATTTGGGAAATTCTGCTGTTAATCCCAGACCCAGTGGCCACCTTGGTTGTAAATGAATGTGGCCCCATCTCAGAAGGTTCCAGCATGGAAGAAACTGGCCAGTTAGTGACTGTGGCAAAGATGAGTCTTCGGAGGCTCAGCCACCTGGTGCTAGCATTCTCCATTTTACAGATGGACACATTGAGCCTCGGAGGCTTTTCAGTGACTCCCTGCAGAAAGCATTTAGTCTAAACCCCTTCAACACCGCCCCCCACCCGGCTTTGCATGCTCAGGCCCTGCCCACCACGTTCACCTCATTTCCCACATTCCCCCAAACCCGTGCGGCGACACACCCCTCACTCTCTAAGCGCCAATCCTATGGATGGTCACCGTTCTAACCGCAAAGCCTGCTCTAATGCCTAGCGCATAGTAGGCCCTTTCTAAGGCATGGCTAAATGAATGGCATCGTGCCCTGAGGTTCCCAGCTTGTAACGCAAGGCTGGAATTCAGATCTCCGTCGGCCAGAAGCCAATATCTCTGAGTTTCAGCTGTGAGAGGAGCCATGACGGCTGAGGGAGATTGGAGGCAGGCCCTAGGAGAGTGCATACAGCATTGCCAGGCGGAGACTATGAGGAATAGCATTGCACGGGGGTGAACAGAATAGGCAGAGGTTAAGAGGCAGGAAAAGGCAGAGATGGAGTGGGGAACGAGGGGAGCCCAGTGTGACCGGACTGTAGGGCTTTCTGGAGACGCACGTGACGGACGTACTCATTTGGGGACTGGAGAGGTAGGTTGGGATCATAATGGCGAAGGCTTGGAAAGCCGAGCCCAGAAACGGGGTGCCCTTGTTGAGGTTTCATCAGAGCTGTGTGTTAGACACGTCACTCTGGCCAGAGCGGAATGGCTACGAGAAAGGGGCTGGACGTGCTTGCTTACACTCTCCAGATGGAATGTGCTGCCTCAGCAGGAAACATAAGGAGGGGCGGTCAGGTGCGATCAGGAAAGATTGGCCTTGGCGGCTGACTGATGGGAGGTGGCTAAGGCAAGAGGGAGCGACCTCCATGCCGCCTCTGGAGCGGTGGCCAGGGTGACAGAAGAAACGATTATCTCAGAAATCGCAGAGGTCACCTCCAGCCTGGCCTCACCACTGGCTGCTGCCAGGTGATGATTCACGACAAATAAAAACAGGGAGGAGGGAGACGCCAGCAATGAGGACCCCGACGACGCGGGAAAGAATTCCAAATAAATGGGTGCTTTGATCATTGGACCAATTTCCGCAAAGGCTTGTTAGCTCCCAGAAGATCAAATGGGGAAGATAATGAGCAATTTTCAGGTAGTAGGTGCAGCGTACGAGGTGACAACCCAATTTAGTCAGATTCTTAATCAAGTCGGAATCCCTGACTTGACGCGATTTGCTGAGTCTATTACTCCGTTATGCTGAGTGCTTTGCTGTCTACGGGCTCCAGATTTCCAGTCATTAGAGGTATTTATCTCTATGCGATTTAATTAAAGTCTAGTGTTTAATGACACAATGTATGCTAATTATTTCTTGTTGGTTGTCGAGGGTGGGCTTTTTCTCCTCTTCTGTAACAAAGCAAAAATTGTCCCTTGGCAAAGGCAAGGCAGAAGGCAGGGACTGGGCAGGAGGTGGACCTGGTGACAGATCGGATGTGGAGGCTGCTGAGAAAAGCAGGGACATGGTTTCTCCCTTGGATCCTTCATGCTGGGCTACGTGTCCCCACCGTTCGGGGATGAGGCCTCTCTCGGTAGCCCTCCTGCGTGTGCAGGACTTCACACCGGCAAGAACCCAGGAGTACCCAGTACATGTTGGCCTGTCCTGTCACCACCACCTTCGTTACGCTGCACACTGTCATCAGCTGGTCTACCCTATACAAGGAGCTGGGGCCGCACCAAAGTGCAGCAGTTCAGACCTACACTCTTAACTCTATTGCTGGACTCCTTGCTGGTTTTATTCTCGGTCCTGGTCGATGTAGGACACGTACTGAGGGAAAATCCCAGAATGGAGAGCAGTTTAGTCCGACCCTGGAATACCAAGCCAGGGACGACTGACCCGTCTTCCAGGAGGTGGTCCGCTCACCTCCTGGAAGAGGATGGAGCAAGCCTGGGTTCTCGGATGGCCTGCAATGTCCGCCCTGCCACCTCAGGAGAGTCATTCACTCCCTCTGGGCCTCAGTGTCCTCATCTGTACAATGGGTCTATGAAACCCAGTGAGGCCTGGAGGAAATGAAACATGAAAGCATCAGGCCTTTACCTGGCAGGTTGCCTGGTTCAGTGAAGAGCAACTTGGGTTGGGATTATTATCTCTGCTCACAGAAGTACTTGACTAAGGGCAGAGCCCAGGAGTTTGTGGCAGTCATTATTTGGGGGTTTAGGGGGCTATCTAGGGAGAGAACAAGAACTACCATGGAGGGAAGAAGCACCTCCACCAGTGTCTGGGGGTGATGGTGGCCAGACTCACTCTACACAGATGATAACTGGTGAACCTAGGGATGTATTAGACCCAACCCATTGGGCCGTCGGGTGAGCGGAGTTCAGATCCTGGAGAAGGAACAAAGACACCTCCAAAGAAGAGGGTTGAAACCAATGCCCCTCGAGGGCTGGTGAGCCTGGAGCAGGACTGCATGAGGCCTGAAGGCTCTGTGAGTAACAGGGTGGTCCCAGGCCTGCTAGGCAGCAAGAAACTATGGAGTGGAGGTTCCTGTTGCTAAGACGGAGGATTAAGTGGAACAAATCATACCCAATACACATGAAATGCCTCGTACATTTGTAGTTATTTTTTTGCTGGGGGATCAGGGTGCTCTGGAGACTCAAACCTCATCTTTGGTAGCCCTGGGCTGAAACATAAAGAGAAGTGTTCTAGTGACCACCTGCAGGTTTTCAAATGCCACGGGGACACAACTTTTATTTCCCTCGCTTCCCTTGGTGCGGCCAGATGTCTTCCCATCGCAAAGCAAGACCCCTCCTGAGAGCCTTCCTTCCACTCCTGATAAATGGCGTGTGGCACTGGCGAGAGGCCCAAGAGTCATCCTGCCTGCTGTCCCCTTTGAGAAAAGACTCACTGAGAGATTCTTTCTGCAGAGTGGCTTTGGCCTGTACTCTGAGCATGGAGAGCCTGCTAGCCCAAGTCCTGTCGGGTGGGACCAAGCTCAATGCCCGAACTTGTAACAGAAGCCTATGTCCTCTGTGGAGACTTTGGGGGAACCTGCCCAACAACAATGCTTCATTGCAGGTGGAAACAAACAGGACAATCAGATTCTCTTTTGTAGGGGTCTAGACGCTGGGTGTCCCAGAGAAGGTGGATCACCCTACGTGTTTCTGGATTATTGCTGAGTATTTGTTTCTGTTTTTCATGAGCCCAGCAAATTCTCAAATCCAGCGCGATGGCTTGGCCAGGCTGGCTCCCTGCCCTTTCTGTCCTTGAAGTAACCCCTGACCCCATGTCAGCATCAACGTGGATGGGACTCATCCTCGAAGCCTCGGAAAGAAAAATGACACAGCCCCTGGGGAGAACCACACACTGTGCATGAGACCAGCTCCTGACCTCCAAGGAGCTCCTGCCCAGTGGGAGACAGATGTCTACAGAGCAGTGCATGAGAAGTGCTAAAAGAAAAGCGGGTACAGCGGTGGCCAGTTTGCTCAGTTGTTTAGAGCGCCGTGTTCTTCATAACAAGGTTGCCGGTTCGATCCCTGCATGGGCCACTGTGAGCTGCGCCCTCCACAACTAGATTAAAACAACTACTTGACTTGGAGCTGATGGGTCTGGAAAAACACACTTTTTTTTAAAAAAAAACACAGCAGGGACAGAAGGAAGAGGCAGCTAGGACTCCTTGGGTGGTCAGAGAAGCATTCACGGGAAGGTGATGCTGGAACTGGGTCTGTGAGAGGAAAAAGAGCATCTTGAGAGAGGCACACCAGGGTGAGAGAGGGCGGTGGGTTCCAGGGACTACACAGAAGGCGTGTGATGGAGGAAGCACTGGCCTGGGGGAGTACTAGCGGACAATGAAACCAGAGACAGAGTCAAAGTTGTCTGAGAACCTCTATACGGAGAGGCTGGGACCGCAGCCCACAGGCACAGACACCTTGTGTGTTGCCTTCCCTTGAGCTCAGACAACGCCTACATGTTAGAAACTTAATGCTAGAAACTTGGGCCTTGGGAAACTTCTGAGGGGGACGACCCCTGGAGTGACCACAGGTGACTGTCTCCTGCTGACCCCTCTTGAGACAAATTCTCTCACATTCCCTCCCTTGGCCTGGGGTCAACCACCAGGAAAGCAAAATGACCAGTTCGCCGTGTGCCCCAGAGATTCCAGAGTGGGGTTCATCTTTCCTGTGGCAGAGGAGAGACTTGGAAAATCACCAAGCAACGGCTGAAGAAAGTAAGGAAAATGGAGAGGCCTTCGGATCCAAGGGGCTCTGGGACTCAAAAGCAGCAGCTTGAAAGGTTTTATGGGAATTTCTTCAAGGAAACAGATATCTCTACTGACACTTGCCAAGGCATTTTCTCTAGTAACAAGCTTCTTTATTCAACCAAACAAAGAAACCATCGCACACAGAGGAGAGAGGAGAGCTGTCAGATGCTGTTCTGGGGAGAAATGAAAGAGGCTTTTGCAGAAGCTAAAGCACATAAAAGCTGAAGGTCAAGACAGAAGCCTCCCTTCCGGCTGCTTTGCAGCATGCAGGGCATTCAAGATGGCCACTGCACCAAACGTTACCGTTCTTGGGGCCACCAGGAGAGGAAATTGACTGGGCGAGGGCTGTCTCCCCTTTGAGCCTCAGAAATCCACCTGGCCATCCCTGTAGTCTCTGCAGCTCAGCATCCTTTCTCTGAGTAATCAAGTGAGGACGTTCCCCTCCCAAATTGGAATCTTCCCAGCAGGGGCGGAAAGGCAAGAACAACGCGATGTCTCTGGAGACCCCTCATGGAGTCAGCCAACCGAAAGGCCAGTCCTGAGGCCTGAATGACCTTTGTCCTTCTCCCTGTGCTCCCTCTTTCCCTAGGGTCATCCACGAGAGCCGTGCCTGTGGTATGGAGACCTGGTCACACGGGGACCCACACTAATTATAACTATAAAGAAGACAACCCTGGACATCGGTGGAGGGTTTGGCCATTTACAAACTCCGCGTGTCTCTAGTCTCATGGTCCCTCCCAGCAAATTGGATCAAAGCATTGAGGGGTCATTTCGATCCCCACACTTTACAGATGAGGGAATGGAGTTTCGGATGATTACATGACTTGCCCAAGGTCACAGCGCTAGTGGGAAGTTGAGGCAGAACACCCACCCAGCTCTGCCCTGCTTCAAATCTCTGATTAGTTCCACCTCATCTCCACGAACTTAGTGCAATGGTGTTGTTGCTAGATTCTAACATCAGGGAGAAAACCCAAGAGCCAGCCTCAGCAGATGGATGGAGAGTGAGCTTGTAAGAAGGCCAGGCCTTTCAGCTGTTCCTCTGCTTATCTCAGTCGGTCCATGTGAGTGGGTGTGACACTGTGTCTTCTAATGTCATTTAATTTACAATTTTGTTTTAAAAGGCTCTTCCTACCACTTCGCAAGCTGGTAACAAACTCATGAACCAGCAAGAACCAAGGATAAAGTTTGTTCCCTCGTCTTATTAATGCTGGGCACTTGGCCAAGTCCCTTAACCTCTCGGAGCCTCAGATTCCCACTGCACCATGGAGAGTGTCTACAACAGAGGATTTCCACTCGGTGCCGTACACGACGCTCTTAGCCCAGTACCTGGCACGTGATAAATGCGCCACAAATGGTAGTTATTATTAACCGAATGGTGATAATGATGGCAATGATAGTTATATTGGTTAACTATTGCTCCATTTCAAACCACCACACAACCTCAGTGGCACACAACAGCATTTAATTAGTTCATTAATTCTTTGGCTAATGTAGGTGGGGAGCAGCTGGGGCTGCCGTGCTCCACGTGGCTCCCGTTTCTTCCTGGGCCGGTGGCAAAGGTAGAAGCTAAAGAAAGAGCACAAGTGGAAATGCACAAGCGCATTTCAAGTCTCTGCTTGTGTCACATCGGTTAACCTTTCCATGGGCCAAAACAAGACACAGGGCTGAGCCCCAGCTGAAGAGATAAAGAAGCACACTCAAGCTACAGTGAGAGGGCATTGCCAAGACACGTGCCTGAGAGTGTGGATGTAACCCTGTGACTGACCAGGGAGCGAAGAGAAGACCCCTAACCCAACCTACTATAATGAACAAAAAAGCAATCGAAATTCACAAAAATACTGGCGGGTGTATGAATTAGCTTCCATCACTTTGGAGAGCAGCTAGGAATGATCTAATAAAAGGGAAGATACCTATACCAATGATTTGAGAGAAACTATCAGCCATGTAGCAGAGAATTTACAGAACTGTGTCTCACAACCAAAACCTAGACACATCCCAAATGTCCGCCGACAACGGAATGGATAAGTACATTATCACGTATTCACATAGTGGAATACTACACAACACGGAAAATAAATAAAATCTAGCTACAGGCAACAACATGGATGAATCTTAAAAACAAAACGTGAATTAAAAGAAACAAGGCACAAAAGAGTACTTCTGTGACTTCATGTCCATAAAGTTCACAGACAGGCGAAACTAAACTATATTGTTTAGGGATGGATACACAGGTAATAAAACAACAAAGAAAAGCCAAGAAATTATTACTATAAATGTCAGGATGGTGGTGACAGCTGGGTGAGGGTCAAGGATCGTTAGGAAGGACAGGGTCTCCAGGAGATCACAAAAGTCCAGCTTTTGGACTGGAAGGACGTGTAAGGGACATCCGTTAGAACTGTTTATTCAACTGTGCATTTATATTTCATGTGCTTTCTTGCATGCAATACTTCACAATAAATATATGTTTTCTTAAGGACAGCTAAGGAAGTTGGGGTGTTTAGTTCAGAGAGGAGAGCTGTGGGGTAAATATAAAATCTTTCCTACAGTACTGAAAGACTGGCATGTGGACGGGAGAGCTCCATCTTTCTATATAGTCCCCAAAAGAGGAAAACATCAGGACCAGAGAGGAAAAGGTTTTGGCTCAAGCTAAGGAAGAATTTCCAATAACCAGAAATGTTCAAAGATGGAGTGCACAGTTGGGAGGAGATACATTTCTTTTTATTTAATTAGAGGACTCAAAGGCGCACTGATGGAAACCTTGGCAAAGATCTTGGAGAATGAGTCAATGTGAGGGAGGCCTGGGCCAGGGAAGGTTGAGGTTGACCATCTCCACGAGGGGAGGGCAGCGTGAACGAGGGAGGCTTTTGTGCTCAGCAAGACCTGAGACTGACATCCCCGTCCTACCGCTAATTAGCGAAGTGACCTTGGGCAAGTTACCTGACTTCTCTGAGCTTCCATTTCCTCAATTTAAAACGATGCTGCATATAAATTATCTAGCACAGGGCCTGGCACGTAACAAGCCCTTGATAAATGATGATCGTTATGATTAATAATAAAAAGAGTTTCTTCCAAATTTGAGGTTCTGAGATTTTATGCGTCCGTAAACACATATGTGTTGTATCAGTCAGGTTTTTGTTGTGATGCAGATGCCTGACTACCCCCAATTGCAATGGCTTAAAAAAAAAACAAAACACAAGCATTTGTTTTGTGCTCATGGGTCTATGGGCCGGTGACAGCTCAGCAGGGCTGGCTTCCAAGCTTCAGGCACCAGCTGCAGGTTGGGTTCAGATCTGTTCCACATTCCAAGGCCAGGCAAAGTGGGATATGCCCTGTTCATGAAGGAGGGCAGACAGTTGGCAAAGGACACTTAACACAAGGCCTATTAAAACGTCAGTTCAGAATGACCTCACCGTCACTCCCTCCCACACCTCATTGGCCCAAGCAAGTCACATGGCCACGCCCAAAGTCAATGCTGAAGGGATGTGCCCAGTGCCACTTTACTGTAAAGTGACATGGCGAAGGGGAACGCAGGTCAGTGATGAATTAGGAGCAATAATCCTATCTATTGCATGTGTGCATGTGGAATATTTAAAAGTGATTTTGTTCAATATGAGAAAGAATGTATTTTTACAAAAAAAATCTTCTTCAAGAACCATGAAGCTATAAAATACAAGGTTCAAAAACTTCAGCCTAACAGCGAACAGAGAAAAATGTAATTTTCCCGTTTTATTGGCTTATATAATAAAATCATTACATAGCTGATTAGTTTTAATGCTCCATGATATGTCATTGAGGAGGTAAATTCGGAGCTCTGGGGGCTTTCTTTCTAATCCTGGTTCTCACCTGTTGGCCAAAAGACCCCTGAAGTTCACCTATTCCTGGCTGAAAATTGGTTTTGCGTTTCTTTTTTTTCCATTCTAGGACTCGTTGGCAAGTTGAGATTTCTGTTTAAGAACCTGTTTCTGTCTCTTTGTCAGGCAGAGGTGTTTAGAGAGGAAGTCATTGGAGTCTGGGCTTAGGTAGGGCAAGAAGCCAGGTGCAACGAAGCAGAATATGGTCCTGTTCTCCTTCCAAGAATTTTAACCAGCTCGGCCAGGCCCTGGTCCAGTGAGAAGCCCTGCCCTCTGCTAGCATTTCCTCCACAGCCACAGCTGCCACTGCCCCTAGGACAGTGGTCAGGTGCGTCTTTCTTGCCGTTTTGTCTCCTCTCTGAATCTCTTCTAGACGCGCCTGGGAGCAGAACAGGTTGGGTGGGCTGCTCTCCTCACTGGGGCGGGGCGGGGGGTGGTCTCTGAGGACAAGGAGGAAGCCTGGCCTGTAGGTGGAGCAGAGAAGAGAGAAGAGAGAGCCACGTATTTTTGCATGGATCAAAGCCTGCCCCAAAGGACCTAGGAAGCCTGGGATATAATTGATGGGGAGCACATCAGTTAGTGGATCTTGCACTAACTTTCTGTGGGAGTTAGAGAAGTTCACATTGCCCCTCTGTGCCTTGTCCCCAAAGAAGGCTGAATGTGAGGACCCCTAAAGTTCCTTTCAGAGAAGTACGTAGTGCAGCGCTCGAGTGGGAAAGCATCGGCACTCAGCCTACAAAGCTCAGATACTGTCTTCAATGCTTCATCCCTTCCCCTCCCATGGCATGACCTGGGGCAAGTTGCTGAAATATGCTGTGCCTCAGTTTCCTCAGGGGAAAAATAATCTACCACCTCTCCAGGTTGTTGCGAGGGGAAAAACAAGGTAACGTGTCTGGAGCGTCTGGGACAATCCCAGACACAATCCCTGGCAGCCTCCCTCAGTGTTACTTTCTGTTATTATTATTCCAGCTTAAGATGCTAAACCACTTTGCTCCTTTTTAAAACATGATTTATGCTTTCAGGCTGTGAGGGCTATTAGGTTGGCTACGTGAGTGTATAATATATGGGATGGGGGAAGCAGTAAAAGCACAATGTTTGCCGAGATGCCGAGGGATGTGGCAACTGGAAAGGATCCAGGAATGAAGTTCGGACATGATTAAAGATCTGAAGCTTCGCACCTCTCGGCAAGCAGCGGGGAGAGTGGGTTATTTACTAGAGCCGAGGTGGAGAGGTTGCAGAGAATTCCCAGGTACCCACTCCCCGCCCCGTACAGTGAGAAACTTTGGGGGTGAGACTCCTGCTGAGTGTCCAGATGATTAAATGGGAAGCGGAGAGCTGGTTGAATTTTCACCCACCTGGCCGAAGGGTGTGCACCATTATCTAGGCTCTAAGATTTAAACCCAGGGGTGAGATGTTTTGTCTTGCAAAGTCCACTTTATCCCTGATGCCTCCCTAAATAAGACGTGAAGGTAATCAGGTTCTCCCATCTGGGGGAAACGCAGCAAGAAACATTAGGGACACTCCAGGGAAGTTTAAAACAACACCATTTGTCTTGTGTGACCTTGAAAACATGAGCCTCAGTTTCCTACCTCGTAGGAAGCTCCTGGGATGAGAACATAGCTCACGCCGTCGCCACTATAGAACACTCAGTCAACACGCCTGGCCCTGACTGCAAAGCCTCAGCGCTTAGACATCTGACGACCTAAAAAGTAATTGAAAGAGCCAAATTCAGTCAATAGATTGCCTTCTGTCTCCATGATACTGGACAGTACATCTGATTTTTAGATCCTGAACTGAAGAGGGGCTCGTAACTCCTGGATCAATGTCACAGCCAGCAGGCCAAGCAATGCGAGGACCAGACCGTCAGGTGATTCAAGGTGGAGAGGTCCATCTCTCCATCTTGGAGGTTTGGGGACAGTTTCCATCTGACCGGGGACATTGTGTTTAAGGGTCTGTGGTTCTGGACAGCTGCACAGCTGTGTGGTCGGAGGTTTCTGTTCTTAGACTTTGGCCCCAAAGCAGGGCCCTGTGTTGGCCAGGAAGGGACGGGTCATGCCGCAGTAACAATGACCTTCAATGACCTTCAATGACCTTCAAGCTGCCTCCTCTTCATTCCGGACCCAGGATGATGGACGTTCCTATCTGCGTGCACTTTGGCAATCACTACGGCAGAGGGAAAGCCGTTCTGGAGGGTCTTGCATTGGCCATTAAAGGTTCCGACCCAGAGGTGACACACATCCCTTCCCCTGAAAACTCAATGGCTCCCGCTACCACACGGGGGCCAGAAAATGCTCACCTGCCTGTAACCACAAGATGAGAACAGACATGTTTGACGAGTAGCGACCATGACCATCACATCCCTTTCTGAGCCCCAGACACCTCCTACCCCAGCCCAGCTGCTTCCCTCGCTGCCAAGGCTCCATCACCCTCTTTCCCATCTTGAGTGACATCTGTGTGTGTGTGTGTGTGTGTGTGTGTGTGTGTGTGTGTGAGAGAGAGAGAGAGAGACAGAGAGAGGGAGAGAGAGGGAGAGAATGCAAGCCTCAGCTCTTCCCTCATGAAACAAATGACTCCCTGACATCCGCAGCCCATTACCGAGGTAATTCGGTCTCTGTAGTCTTTCTCATTACACACAAACCAATGTTATTATTATTGTTTATCATTTATATGACACGGCAAGTGTGTGCTGTTCTCATTCCTGCTTAAGACCGGCCTTGCTCGGCTCCAGTGCTTCCACTGCCTTCATGCTCACCTTCTGCCCTCGGGGTCCCCTCCTGCTGTCCCAGGACCTGAGTTCCTCCCTCTACCCTGGTCTCCTGCCTGCCCTCCACTCCCCCAGCTATACAGCAGCTCCCCCCAGGCAACCTCTGCTGCCTGGGCCTGGCAGGTTCGCAGCCCAGACAGGAAAGGGGGAGAGACAGCGCATGTATGAGCACCTGCTGTTTGCACGACACTGCGTCAGTCACATGCCCATGGAATTAGCCTCACACGAAGCAGGTAAAGTGGACACTTCCGTGCACAGCGCACAGGTGGGGAAACTGAGGCTTGGGGAGGAATGACTTACACAACAGCCCACAGCACTCGATTCACACTCGGCGGAAGACAGAGCGTGGGAACAATGTGTGCCCGCTGCGGCCGGCACCCCTGATCAGTGTCCGGGATCTCGGAGGGGAGCGGGGCTCAGAGACAGAGCCCTGGATCTGGGGACTGACACTGTCCTACCCGGTCCTTGGGAACCGGAGACGTACTTTACCTTCCCAAGCCTCCGCGGCTTTCCTGGGCTGGGAAATGGGGTCGCTCCCCGGCCCTGCTTGCTGAGACAGATGAGATCATAGAGAAGCTAATTTAAACAGTAACACGAAGCAGCTCTGCTTTGAGACCCTCAGAGGAAGGGGGTTTGGGCGCTGCTCCTTTGTAATCATGAGCGCAACATACATTAGTATCAATGGGTCAGATGTCCCTAAAAAGCCAGCAACTCAATGTGTGGAAAGTAATGGGCCAGTCGACGATGACCTCATCCTGAGGCTGCCCCGGCCTTCACGGAATGGCATTCTTTACAACTTCATTCGTTCGTCCAACAAAGTAATCGAATGCCCACTCTGTGCCAGACGGCTGTGAGCCTGGGGAACGTAGGGGCGGCCCTGCTGGACGGACGACCCAGCTAGGAGAGACGGATGCTAAGAAGAGGACGTGACAATTGCAAATGGAGATGCGGGTCATGAAGACCAATAGTCTTGTGCGATGGAACATAGCTGCCATTTTACGGACCTTTATTGATCCTGTGTTCATTGCCAGGCACTCTGCGAAGCCCGACCCTTCCCAGCCAGCCCACTTTGTGTTGCCAGCCATCACCTCGGTTTCACCAGAAACTCACCTCCTCGAGAAAGACTCCCATGATCCCCCTGGGGGAGGGCATGCCTTCCAGCTTGAACTCTGCCCCTCCCTTTGTACTCCTCTTCCAGCTTTCGGAGCTGCCTTTTAAAAATTCTCCTAAAAACCCGGATGAGCCGGCATCATTCCATTCTCCAGATGAGGAAGCTGAGACGCAGAGAGGTAGGACAAGTAGCCGGATTTGGAGCCACATCTGTCTCCCTTCAGAGCCAGCATTCTCTCCACTGTGCCACGTGTCCTGCCTTTCTCTTCGCTTTGTGCTTCAGATGCTTGTGGCACCTCCTGCCTTGTGGCACCCTCTCATTCAGGGAGTTTCTGGGTCTGATTTTCTCTGCATGTCTACTACACTGTGAGGCAGGACAGCGTCTTTGTCTTATTCACCACTGCGTCCTTCTTCCTGAGAACAGTGCTTGGCACATAGTAGGTGCTGGAGAAATATGAATGGTGAGTGAGTGAGTGAGTGAATGATGGTGCCCCATGGAGCCTGGCAGACAGCAAGCGCAGTAACTGAACGTGGAAGGAACGGAGGGAGGGAGGGTGGGAGGAAGAAAGGAGCCCCCAACCTCAAGATGCCGGAGGTGGAGCCCAGCAATGCAGCAGCAGATGACAAACCCTGCTTTTCCCTAAATTCCTCTAGGGAGCCCATTCTGTGAGGCATCCTAGAGGATGGCTATCACTTGGGACTGTCCCCTTTGGTCACCTTCTTCCTGTTTGCCTGGAACCTGACGCTCCTTCCCCAGAGTCGGAACTGTCCCTGGCCATCAATTAAGAAGCTGGGAGCTTGTTAAAGGCTCAGAAAGGTCATGCTAATGAGGAGGTCAGCTGACAGGCAGCCCAGAGCAGGGAGAGAGCCCTGGGCAGAGAAGCCCAGAGGATGCTCTCGCCCATCTCTTTGCTCCCCGCTTTGGCCTCGGCTCTGTCAGCGGATGCACAAAACTGGGCCTATTGTCTGCCTTTTCTGAACCACTGCTGTCCGGCTTCCCAGAGGAGAGACGATCAGTGGTCTGGACTGAATGTTTGTGCCCCCCCAAATTCATATGTGGGAGTCCTAACCCCCAATGTGCTGGTATTTGGAGTTGGGGCCTTTAGGAGATCATTAGGGTTAGATGAGGTCATGAGGGTGGGGCCTCCAGGATGGGATTAGTGTCCTCATAAGAAGAGGAGGAGAAACCAGAGGGCTCTCTCTCGCTCTCTCTCTCTTCCCCCCCTTCCCCTCCCCACCATGTGACGACACAGAGAGAAGGAGTCCGGCCATCTTCAAGCTGTGAAGAGGGCCCTCACCAGTAGCTGAATCAGCTGGCACCCTGATCTCAGACTCCAGTCTCCGGAACTGTGAGAAACATATGTCTGTTGTCTAAGCCACCAGTCTATGGAATTTTGCTAGAGCAGCCTGAGCCGGCCACCAGCTGATAATCAGGGAGGAAATGGGTCAAGCCGGATCCCTCCCTTTATATAACCCTCAATCTTGACTCACTGTCCTCCACCCTGTATTGGAGCGTGTGCCAGACCATGGGTTCTACCAACAAGAAGCTCTGGTCCCCGCCCTTAAAGACGGCCTGGTCTATACAGGAGACAGACACATGGTCAAGTATTATGAAATATTGTGTCATAATCAGGGACTAAGAAGGTGCTATGGGAGTGTTGGGGAGGCCATCACGGGCCTACGCAGCCTGGGCGCAATCAGGGAGGTCTTCTGAGAGGAGGTGACTTTGGAGCTGGAACTTGATGGTTGAGTTGTTTGGGAGCCTCTCCTAACCTTTGATATCAACCTCCGCCTTCCCCCACCAAACTCGTCTCTCTCCCAATGTGGAAAGTGACCTTCTCTTCCACAGATAGGTATTCTCCTCTCTGTGGATAATCTTGCCAGGGACGAACCCCTTCGTGGGACCCTCCCTGGATGGCCAGGCCAGAGGACCACTGTGAAGTCTAGGGGCGTTGGAAATTCTCTCCTCTCTGGGTGACAGACGTTGGCTAAAGACCAGTGGAGACAATTAGAGCCGAACCTTGGTTTAGCAGCATGTTTTTCCCAAGAAAAGCTCTAGTGTTAGCTTGTTACACAGAGATTTTAACAAGGCTGCCTGAGGATGGAGACAAGTGATGTTTGCTGCTGTCTGCATTTCCAGTCTGGACGATGGGCCTGTTTGAGAGGGATTCGGGCATCACCCCAAGTCAGCACCATCACCACCACTGTCACCACGGTCATCACACTGTCTCAGCATCACCAGCTCCATCACCGGCTCCATCACCGGCTCCATCACCACCTTTATTCCATTACCACATTCTTCTTACAGTTCTACATCTCTGTCAACACCTGCATCATCTCCTTGGGTGTCACGACCACTGCCATTGTCACAAATCATCCCCATCACCAAATCCACTACTCACAACCATCACCCCGTCACATTTTTACCCCCGAATTTAATAATTCATGCCAACCTCACGCAAAACCTCCAGGTTTATTCATTTTATCTCTCTGCCTTGCCGGGGCAGACAGGGAACCCTGGATGGCATCTGTGCTGATCCTCTGGCATATGAAGCTCTGACAAGTAAGTTTGTGAACTTGTTACAACAATGTTGCTAATCTTTTTTTGATATCAGAGGGATTATTCATTACGAATTTGTACCAACTGAACAAATAGCTAACCAAGTTTACTATTTGGAAGTGCTAAAAAGGCTGCGTGAAAAAGTTAGACGACCTGAACTTTTGGCCAACAATTCATGGCTCTTGGATCACGACAATGCACCAGCTCACATGGCACTGTCTGTGAGGGGGTTTTTAGTCAGTAAACAAATAACTGTATTGGAACACCCTCCCTACTCACC